>NC_051237.1:14560000-15160000 GCF_015220715.1 Pygocentrus nattereri
TATGGTGCTCAGCGGGGTTTCAGCAGGGACAGAGGTCAGGGGTGTATACTGGGCCCTCTTCAGTTTTTTTAGGGAGATGTCAGACGCTCGTAAACTGTTTTTGAGCTGCATGGCTGAGGCTGCTGCAAATGGTAAGCAGTGTTTCCATGAACCTGGCCATCCTCTGCTCTCTGTCACCACCCAGCCTCAAAGTTATTTGCAGTAAGTTAGCTGCAGATTGGAAATTCTACCCTGCCAATTTTTTTATTTTTATTAATTTTTGTAATCTAATTTTATGTTGGTTTTTGGTTACAATTTAGTTTCAGTAAGTCTTAGGGGTGCAAAGTAGTAGTTTTAGCTCAGCTTTTATTTAGTTTCAGTTTTAGTTTTATTAATATTATGATGAATGCCATGAGAGTAGGTATTTAATAAGAGCAGAATAATAATAACTAGCACAACAGTACACAGTAGTGGCTCCAGCTTTCTTTTAAGACAGCCAAACACAGAAGACATCCACTTCTAAAATCTCATTCAACACTGAAAACAAAAAGTAAATGTATTTGGCTATAATTGCTGTGCTACTTTATTCTGAGTGGTCCTTTTAAAAGACATTTGAAAACCATGAGGGTTAGGATTAGGTTTTGGGTTAAGGTTAAGATTAGGATTAGAGCAAGGGTGAGAGTTAGGCATAGGTTTTGGATTAAGGGTAAGGTGAGGGTTAGGATTAGGGCCAGGGTTAGGGTTCGGTTTAGGGTAAGGTTGGGTAAAGTTAGGTTTTGTGTAGCGGAAGTAACAACAAATCTACTTAATGTAAGTAATGTTTCAAGAGAACATCGACAAGGTATTTTTCTCAATGTATTTAGATGCTTGACTACTGCTACTCAATTGATATGTTGTTGTGTTACAGATAATCAGTTTAGAGTTTTCTACAAAGGGCCACTCCAAATAAAGTGTTAGCTTAGTTAGTTGTGCATTGGACATTATAGCTTTGATTTTGTTTATATATTTTAGAAATTTGACATTTTATTTGTTATACAGTTAATAAACACATTTCTTCCCTGCTAGTATTCATTTTACTGATTTTTAATTAACTATAACAACCCTGTTTTGAACTAGTTAAAACTCATATCTGAAATAGAGCATTTTTTTCTGTAACTGTTCAGCTAACGTCCCTTAGAGAAGACCACCTTACTAGTGGCCCCCAGGAATCTGAGTTGATTTTTTTCTCATGGACTATGAGGTGTTTTCCACCTTGATGGCACAAATACATTATAAGAAGTTTTCACTAGAAAACATGTAGATGCTTTACGTCACAGTGGATAAGTAGCACATTAGTGGATGAGCAGGGCTTTGAAGGCCTTTAGTCATGATGTGACACATAACAGTGTTTGTGACAGTTGACACTTGCAGAGTCAGTCTGAGTGCCACCCTGCCCTCTATTTTCATCCCTCTGATAAGATTATGACCCTTTAATCAGAGAGACCAAGTTGTACTACGTCAGAAAGCACTGTACGTCTGTCAGATGCTGTCTGCAACTGCAGTGCTGCGTCACTTTCACTCTCCCCCCATATAGATCATCACTATGCAAGTCCCTTTCTTATACACCATATGCCCAAACATTGGACACCTGCTTTTGGAATGAAGGGTATTACTATGGAGTTTGCTCCTCTTTGCTAACAACTAGGCCAGTCACAATTGTTATGTGAAATGATCACAATGATTTGAGCTAACCATAATCACTTTCCACAGTTGTATTGAGCTGCAACAAGCAGAAAGTTGAGGCAAATAAATGTAAATAAATGAAAAGCACAATGGCACAGTGTGCAGTGCTATTGCCTCACAGCAAGAGGTTTGATTCCCAAATAGAGCCCTTTCTGTGTGGAATTTGCATATTTCCTCCATGTCTGCATTGGGTTTCCTTCCAAAGACATGCAGTCAGTCTAATTGGAGATACTAAATTGCCTCTAGCTGTGAGTGTGTGTGACTGTGTATGTCATTGTGTCTGCCTTGTGACGGACTGGTGAGCTGTCCAGGGTGTTTCCTGCCTTTCGCCCAATGACTGGAAGGCAGGAAACTGCAGGAACTGAGACATATCATGGGTCTTCTGAAAACAAAGAATAGTTCTAATGTGGTTTAACTCTAAACTTCTAACTTGCCACTTTACCTTGTTTAAAATGCAGTGCTATTAATGTTTGTTTATTTGTTGGCTATAAAACTAATGCTAAAATTTTTATGCTTCTGTGTTACTGTAGACCTTTATGAGTGTGTGTGTGTGTGTGTGTGTGCATGCACAACAGTGTAGTGTGTTACTTTCTTTAGTACAACCAGTTTTCAAAGTTCAACTAAGTTTTCAAAGTTAGGAAGCCTATTTGGCCACTTCAGGCATCTTGTTGCAGAAAATAAACAAAAAAGACAATACGATGGTAAATCCCAATTATTTTGCACAGGTGAACAGGTTTGTCATTGCTGTAAGGATTTGATTGTATTCAGCCAAATCATTAGTGAGGGTAGGTAATTGTGTTGGATCTCCATCGCTCCAGAGAACATTGTTCCACAGCTCCACAGCCCAAAGCTGGAGGGCTTTATACCCCTCTAGGCAAGGCTTGGCACTGGGCATTGTGACCTTAGGCTCATGCCAAATCATGGCAGTGCTTTTCTGTGGAGATCAACAAGTTTTGTGTGCACTATTGAACACCTGTGTCAGCAATGGGTGCTCCTTAAAGTGGCTGAATTCACTAATTATAAGGGCTATCTGGATATATTTGGACATGCAATTTACATACTATTTTACATAATGAAATATATAACCTGATGTAAATAAATAAATAATAAAAAAAGCATGTCTGTTTACCAACAATACAGTAGGTTTTATGTGGATTCACCCTTGTTGGAGATTGTGAAATCAGATGCAAACAAGCAGATTAACGATAAACGCAAATTACATCACTACTGTCCATACTCATTTACACTGTAACATACAGAGTATTGTTCTTGGAATAAAACACATAACCTATATCTAAATAACAGCTGGTCTGTGTTTATAGTTCAACGCTTAATCACCAAAATACAGCATGGTTCTAACAAATGCCTAGTAAAAGCTAAATGTGGTGTAATGGCTTTTGCCCATGTTGAGCGCCATGCTTTTTTGTTTACCAAGTGAGCATAAATCTTTCTGCTTGAGGTCTTTTGGGGCTCTGAGGCTGTACTGTGGGTCAGACTGGGGTTGTCCCCCACATCTGCTCAAATCATTAGCCTCAGAGACGTGCTCCAGCTCATCTCGGGCTCCTGGTGCAAATCAGGGTCTATCTCCCCTGTTTCTCCTTATCAAAACAGCAGAGCATTACAGCTGAAGATAAACATGCACCCAAAGACCCTTCTCTCCACTCCACCAATGCTAATGAATGAGGCCGTGGAGAGAAGCTTCAGGACATGCTCAGAATATACGATGATACGCTTCAAACTGGAGATGTGTTGGTAATTAGCGTCTATGAGCATGTTGGCTGGGGGGGCAGAGGTCAGGCACTGTGGGTTAGGGTGTCTTTTACTGACCAATACACCACATGTGCATGCATGAGGTGAGGTGCTTAAATGAATTTTGAGTGCTTCTGCAGATGCATGCTGACAAATGAAGGTACCTAGATTTAAATTTGTGATTTGGGTTTTGGAGAATAGACTAATATTGCGATTTATATGGCATAAAAACAGTATGTTTATCTGTGCTTGACACTGTAGGGTTGACTGTTCACTTTCAAATTTTGAGTTATTATTATGAAGTAGAAACAATGTAACAGTTAGATGGACCTCCAACACCCAAGTCAGTTAAAAGTCTGGAAAAGCAGGTTTTTCATCTCCTTTTCAAACTGTGTAAACTGTGCTAAGGTGTTTTATATAAGCAGATAATCCTAAATGAATTTCAGTTAAATATTCAACTGCATAAACAGCCAAAGCAAGCCCCTCAGTTGGCGTGATTGCCTTCTGAAACATGTTCACTGAAGCCTTCATGTTTGCAGCTGTTTTTGGCATCTCCAACATATTTCTAGCAGCTGCCAGCTTGTCCGGGGTGAAATACTGAGCTTCTCTGAAGTCCTCTGCCATGGCAATAGGCCTTAATTCAATATGCCTGAAGATCTCTCTGCATGTCAGCTTGGAGTAATGGGCCACACGTGTGTGAGTAGGGATTGCTGATTTGACACCTTAGCGGCAGAACGAAAAAGAGCCCAGTCCATGCAGGAGTGGGGTCAAACCTGAGCCAGCCCACCTACCTGAGAGTTCAGCCTCCCCAGGGGGTGACCTCTCAAGGCAGAGGCTTCTGTTTATAAATCATGCTGGCCGAAAAGCACAGCTTGGGATGATAGCTACCGCTGTCATCCTTCATCTTAAGCCTGGCAGTAGCTCAATGGAATGACCTTTCTTTTGATTAATCACCTTACTTTGTGCTTCCTTGGCTGAAGGGAAGTCTTGGTGGAGACACTTCGCTTTCCAGGCTCTGTTTATGTATTGTGATTAAGCTGTTTATGCATTGTTGTTATTTCTGCTTTACAAGTACAGTACCACTGAAAGGACACAGGTGCTCAGTGGAATAGTTTTCAGTACTTTATAGCACATTTCCATGTATTGTCTTGGATGCACAGAAACACCTGGGGATTTTTTTTTTTCTGAAGCAGGAGTCAAACTTAACTTTCTTCTATCCCTCCTGTCCGTATCTGAAGGTTGCAGTTTTGGTGATTTCTAACAGATCTTGCATGGTTGTTAGGAGTCCCATTTTCTCTAGAGCTTTTAGTACAGTTCGGAAACATTTTTCCCTTTGACTTCCCTCTTCCTTATGTAAGTGGATTATGTTATAATCTCCTCAAAAATAGTGGCCATTTGGATTAAAAATTCAATAAATGAAGGGTGCACAGTACTATATCGAGGATGCTCCTCAAGCCCTCTTGAGTTGCTCATGTTAAATGTTTCATTTTGAAAATAACCACACAGTCATTGACCTCATAATAAACAACCAATCAACCTCACTGTTTATATTTGCCTTTGAAATAAACCTCAAGCATTTGAACATAAGCCATTAGAAAAGAATAAATCATAGGTGTCTCTTATCTGGCTATTAAAACTGATTCTAATTCTGCTTCAAGGTGGTCCTTGACTCTAACTGCTGTTGTCCATTTTGGCGCTAATTCTGGCACTACTATCACTTCTGCTTTCACACTCTCTCAACAGCTTCTCACCTACTGGAGTGTGCCTTCCTGACACCTTCCACTAATTGGCTTTTAATCAGATCATTGTCCTAAAACAGGGCTTAAAAAGAGCTGGTTTCTTTAAGCAGTGTTTGAAGAGCATTTACAATTAAAACCGGAGACAGAACGTTACTGAAAAGAGATCCTGTGGCAATCACAAACTCCCATTGACTGTTTCACAGTAAGTGACCAGGCTGACAAGAGAGGGTGGGGAGCTCCAGTTAAAACAGGAAATTGCTGCTGCCTTTCAGAGAGTGCTGTCAGTTTTTATTGATCTTTCTCACGTTACAATTCTTTTGAAGCCCATTTTCATGTGTTTCATGTATCCTGTTGTAACTTTATCCGACTGATTAGAGGTTAGAGCCTTTAATTGGCTTGCTTTTATACTTTACCTTGCCTGACTTTGTCTGTGTCAGAATCAGTTTTCATCAAACAGGTCCAACTACAACAGTGGGCTTTAAAGAGATAGTTTAACCCAAAAAATCACAATTTTCCTCTTACCCCAAACATAGCTGATCAAACGTTCATTCTGTCACAAATGGCCAGAGTGACGACATCCAAATGAAAACATGGTTAGTGGTCAGATTAAATGGTGCAGTCATCTGTTAGATGACAGAGTTTTGTACGTTTTCCAGTCAGATTCCTTCCATTGGTGCCAGTGTGTAAGCTCTAGCATGTGTGCTCCTCCAAGTGGCCTGCCTGCAGACAGACCTCTGGGAAAGGTATTAGTTCAACTTAGAGTCAAATGTGCACAAATTTCCCCTTATTCCAAATGGAATCCAGCAGACAAGAAATATTTGGTGTCTGAAATTTGCTTCTTTAACTTTAACTTCTTTAACTGGAGCTATGGAACACCCTGCCAACAATCACTGTGCAAACTGCAATCACTTTAAGTTGCTAAGTAATAGATATATCAGAGGTGGACGAAGTACACAAATCATGTACTTGAGTTAAAGTAGAGATACCCAAGGTAAAATATTACTCCAGTAAAAGTAGAAGTCCTTATTCTAGACCTCAACTTGTGTAAAAGTACTAAAGTATTTACCTTCAAATGTACTTAAGTATAAAGTAAAAGTACTAAAAGAGTAATTCTGGCTCTGATGTCCTGTTATCATTTTTATAACCAGACTGGCTTCATGAACTCATTTCAGGTGAAAGTCCTCCAGCGTCTCTCTTGGTAAACCAGTCTTTTAATAGAACGTCATTAATTAGTGACGCTGACGTCTATTAAAATGATCATAAGCACAAAACACTGAAGGTAAACAGTTTCCATCAGGGAGAACCGAGTGGCTCTGAAATCACTTTTACAAACAAGCAAAGTTTCAGTTTAAGATTACTTTGTAAATTAGTTCCAAGTTGAATAAAAACTGGCTTTAAACTCAGGATCACAAATAAGTTTCCTTTACTGTGTTGATCTGTAGGCCTCTGTTCATAAACACAAACTAACCAAAACTAATTTACTATAAAATGAAAGTGTTTGTATGAATTCAGAAAAAAAGAAACACGCCAGTCACGACTGCATATGTGGACATATTTCTATATCGTGCTCTATTTACACAAAGTTAGGTTAGATCATCATTTGGGTGACATATGTGCTCCCAAATGTCTACACTGCTGCACTGACATTGAACTGTGTGCTGCACTGGCTCAGAACAAAGTGACCGCTGTGCCCTGTTTATGTTCTTGCTTTGCATTTTTTTTGTTTTGACATGTTGCATTTTTATACACACAGAAACCAAAAGGAAAATGTAGTGGAGTAAAAAGTCAGATATTTGACTTTGAAATGTAGTGGAGTGAAAGTAAAAAGTCGCCCAAAATGCAAATACTTAAGTAAAGTACAGATACACGAAAAAACTACTTAAGTACAGTAACTAATTATATTTACTTAGTTACTGTCCACCACTGATGTGTGTGTTCACTAGTGTGCATGTATGTGGGTGTTTCATACATACATACATACATACATATATATATATATATATATATATATATGCATTAATTAAGTAATAGAATCAATCATACTTGTATTTAAACTGTGCTCTCTGTTAATTACAGTGCTACTCTTGAGTCATTGTTGCATTTTGGATGGAAATGGAAGGGTTAATCAGGGTTATTCTTGAAATATGAAATGTCCAGCAGTTGCAACACTTGCAAATCAAAAATTGTTTTCTCAGTGGTACCTAGATATGATATAGCTAAGCAACCGCTTCTACTAGTTAGGAGTTGAAGAGCAAGACAATGCATTAGATTGACCATTAAGATTTTTGAGAAGTTGCAAAGGAATCAACCAATCGTGTTTTGATTTCAAATATGCAGAACCAGTTTCATGAGAAAAACATCAGAAACCTAGACCCTCTGGAATATCCCACTGACTGTGAATATAAGCAGTAGCCAAAGCAATATAGCCAAAAAAATCAAACCTGCCACAATTAATGTGAATTGCTGTTAACTTACAAAATCTCATAGGGACGCTAGCAGAAGTTAGCATATAGCAGAGGTTTATTTTCTTCTTAATTTTTGACATTTATAAGCTGAATTGAAGATCTAGCTCTAATATTCATGGTACACCACTGAGTAATAGTATGTCAATGATATATCATACAGGATCGGAGACCACAAAAATATTTCTTGAGGCAAGTGTTTGATGACTTAGGCAAGGCATTTGTATTATGCTAATTGTGGCTATGAGCAAAGTCCTTATTGCAGCAGTGTCTATGTAAGTTTTAATTCTGACAAAGCAATTAATTGTTGAAGACTAAGAACAACTAATTAGAAAACATAATTAGATCTACTCCTGCTTATTTGGAGTGAAAACCTGCAGCCAAACCAGGCCTGGAAAAGATTGTACCTTATAGAGAAGTCTGTCCACTTGCTAATCTCCTACACATGTATTTTCAGCCATACAAAACCAGGTTCCTTTCTTTTTGATAAGTAAAGACCTATAAGTCAAAAATGGTAAGCTGCAGTAATACTTCAAAAAACATATAAAAAATGTTTTTCATGTTATTCTGGTTGCTACACATGTGCATATCTCCACAGCAGGAAAAGGCTTTATCTAAAAGGCTGTATCAGCGAGTAGATCGCCTCACTTTATTGAAGGGCAGGACTTTAGCTACAAACAGATGACATGTTGGGTGTTATGAGCTTTCTCATTCATTTTTCAATTGGTGAACTGTCTCCTCCTCCTTTATAAGGTCTTTGCTATAAGCTTCCACTACTTGTTAGCTCCATTAGCCTCATAGCACTAGTACAAAACTAAGCTGTTTGGGTGTACGCTTGGCAGCATGGCTGGAGGCATGTCTCAGAAGAGAATGAGACAGCACGAGAGTGAGAAAGAGAGAGAGAGAGAATGAAAGAGAGAGAGAGAGGCAGAGAGTGTACCAGCAGATGGTAGGGCAGAACCCCTGGGGGTAGAAGCAATGTTATACCCTGGGACCAGAACAACCAATAATGCCCTGTTGAGCTTCCCACCTGCGGCTCTCCAGCAGACAATGTTATCTCATCTCCCTGACCTATTGTATGCCTCGCTGCCTGTAATGACAGTGCAGAGACCCACACAGCCATGCAGGCCTGTCCCTCGAGAGCAAAACCCTGGGAACGGCTCAAGCGTCAACGTAATCTCTCCATCATGGTCCATTCAAATCAATACATAGCATAGAGATGTACTTTGAGGCTTTGTAGGACAGTCAGCTATGGAGCTCTTTACAAACAAGCTACACTGAAAATGAAGAGGCCTTATGGTCATTTATATTACAATTTTTCTCATGCGTGAAACATCCTGCTTGGAAATGATCATTGCTTCTAAAATTCATTTATTGCTTCCAGTTATTAGCCGGCTCCATAACAAGACAGTCAGCGTTTCCACCAGAGCATCCAGATAGCCTCCTGCAGACCAGAAAGTCAGATCCAATCATAAACATATGACACAGAGCCTCCTCAGCTTCTCTTATCAGTCCCAACACACACACACACACACACACACACTGTTCCGGATCCCTTCTGCTCCCCCTACACACACTTTAATCCTCTCAAGGAACGTAACTGACCCTTGCCTGGAATGTGCCAGAACAAAGGTCAGGTCAGATGTTACAGTTCAAGTTAATCTTTCACACAAACGCCTCCAAAGCTGACTCCAAAAATAAAAAAAATGTACAAATGGTCTGTTTGTTGATGTGAAGCGAGCACTAAGGGTAAATATGGGGTTATTCTTACATCATGCTAGGTAATTAGTCTTGTGTAACGCATTGCTCATACTGTATCTACTGGCCAGTTGCCTGTTTGAATATGATCAGGCAGTACTGAAAAAGTTTCCATCAGGTAGCCTCTATAAAGTGTCTGAAGGCACCACAGTGAACAGATCTCCCCAGCTGATACTGAATTACTTCACCCAACACAATGCGCTTCTGCTCTTTAATCCACAATCAGTGTTTGCTAAACAAAGGAGTACATTATCCAGAGGATCAAATGGTTGAAGCACACCCAGGCTGTCCTGGAGATGGCCTGGGTGGCGATCCCATTCCTGAGAACAAAGGAATAGAGAGAGAGGTGGAGAGAAAGAGACAACATCTCACCTGCTCTCAGAGGAAGGACAAACAGAGAAAGCACAGAACCTTTTCTTGATGATCAGAACTTATCAACTGCAATACAGCACTTCTTACCATATATTCACATTATTAATATTATTAGTGACTCTGTGCAATTACTGATAATATTAATACTATTATAAAAAAACTGTATTGCAGTGCTTTTTATCATGTTATTACATTACTATTATTAGTGATTGTACCATGTGCAGCCTTACTGTTATCCAATTTATACTATTCTTCTTGTTTTCTTGATTCTCTGCTGAATTTCACCACAATTCCAGAATGTTCTGTCTGACTGAGAGAGGAGCACTTCCGCAAAGCAACTATACAGTGGATATTTCCTTTAGCAAACACTTAGAAACAGCCTAGCAACCAACTGAAATAACCAAAGCAACCAGCTGGAACACCACAGCAATCACTTAGCAACTCCCTAACAACCACTAAACATACCACAGTAACCACCTAGCAATACTATACCTCCAACACCATAGCAACAACATAGTAACAACTTATCAACCACCAGAGAAACCACAGAAACCATCTAGTAACAAACTGGAATAATAAAGAAAGCACCTAGGATAACCTAGCAACTGCCTAGACACACGCTAACAACCACCTGAAACACTATAGCTACTCAGTAGTACCCTCTGTTGCTCTAGCAACAACTTAGAGACATCTGAAAATTGCTTACGTTGTGCAGTCTCTCTGCCTTTACTTTAGGAAAGGTATTTTTCCAGTTATTATTATTATTATTATTATTATTATTATTATTGAACTACTTCCTTTTGCTAGACATGTTTAATGAATTGTCAAGCCAGACGTAACACCATTTTGCAAGTTTAAAGACTATCATACATATTTTTCTGAATTACTACAATAGAATTTATCCAAAAATGGGATTATCCTTGTGAAATGTAAACACATCTCACAAAAAGTGACACAAATCCAAAGGCATTTTGTGTCTCCGAGGATCAGAACAGCCTTATTCTCATATGTGAATTCCCTATAGACAGCTTTTTCCTGAGCTCAAAAGCCTCTTTCCAGCTCTTTCAACAGTACTTCTCCCATGGGCAAGACCACAGCATTCATTACACACGCGAGCCTATTGATAAGAATCCAGATAAACCTCCAACAAATTCCTAATGTGTCTCATATTTTTTTATTGAATTTTGGTCCCTCAGCTTTGCTGGTTGATAAGAAAAACGCCATGCCTCTATATAAACAGTTAGGGTTTGGAGTCAGTGCTGGTTTTTAGCTGTTAGTGCTGTGGGTCCAGCTAAAACTGTGAGAATGGCCTACTTGTGTTGGCTGATCCTCTGAGATATGCCTTGTTTTGAAAGCTGCAGCTATGTTGGCTCTCACTAAATTATGCTTTAATTAAACTGACACACATGACTTCAACAATAAATAACATTTTAATTGCGAATACAAACAACTGTTTAACCGGCGTTTAGATTAGGAAATCGCAACCACAGCAGCCTTGGTCTGACGTTATCTAATAAAACGTCTCTTTGGCAGTTTAATGTGTTACATTCAAGAGTCTCTTGAAAGCTTTTAACTTGAGTCAACAATTTGGTTCTTGAATTGGCATTTTGGGATGAACAAGAAGTTATTAAATGATAAATCATAAACTGTAATGGTCTATGAATTTTGACAGCTTATCTGCCTCAATACTTATTGGTAAAGGTGAAGCTATTTTAGCGTGACAGGGTTGAAAACATTGATGGTAAACTTTTAAATGGTGGTTCCAAAAATGGTGGTTTTGAATTCTCGCTGATCGAGAATAATAAATATAATCCTAGAGTTCTGTTTAGTGTGATTTCCAGAATCACGAAAAATCAGGCAGGTAATGAACCTCAAATTCCGGCAACTCTCTCAGTTTTTTTTTAGGACTTCTTTAATAATAAAATTGAAAATATTAGACAACAAATTCAACCCACAGTATTTAATCCAACTTGGCTTCCAACTTGGCTGTTATCTGACCTAAAACAAAACACAGTTGTAGAAAAAAGGCAGGAAACTTTTTACCCACTCCCACAGCTAGAGCTAGAGAAGATTATCTCCTCTGCAAATTGCATAACCTGCACACTCAATGCAATTCCCTCAAAATTACTGAAAGAAGTATTGCCAGTTATTATAAACCGTATTTTAACTATAGTAAACTCGTCCCTTAGCCTGGGCCATGTTTCCAAAGCTTTTAAACTAGCAGTTATCAAACCTCTGATCAAGAAACCAAATCTTGATGTTAGTGTATTGTCAAATTACAGGCCTGTTTCTAACTTACCGTTTATATCTAAGATCTTAGAAAAGGCTGTGGCCCAACAACTTAGTTCATATCTACATAAGAACCATATATATGAAAAATTCCAATCTGGATTCAGGCCACAACACAACACTGAGACGGCTCTAGCTAAGATAACTAATGATCTTCTTCTTGCCTCTGATCAAGGTTATATATCCCTGTTAATGCTACTTGACCTCAGCGCAGCTTTCGATACAATAGACCACAATATTCTCCTAGAAAGGTTAGAAAACATGGTTGGAATCACAGGGACGGCTCTGTCATGGTTCCAGTCTTACCTAACAGAACGTTATCAGTTCGTCAGTGTAAACAATTTATCTTCCAATTATTCAAAAGTAAGATTTGGAGTTCCGCAGGGCTCTATTTTAGGACCATTATTATTTATACTATACATGTTATCGTTAGGCACAGTTATAAGTAACCATGGCATTAATTTTCATTGTTATGCAGACAATACGCAACTGTACATATCAGCCAAGCCTGATGACAAAAACAGATTAAAGAAAATAGAGGACTGTGTAAAAGACGTGAAATGCTGGATGTTACGGAACTTCCTCCTAATAAACAATAACAAAACAGAGGTTCTCCTTCTGGGTCCAAGAAATAAATTACCAGATTTAATTTTATATCTCGCTGACTTTTCAGTTACACCTGGCTCAGCAGCAAAAAATCTTAGTGCCATATTTGATTCAGATTTATTATTCGATCAACACATAGGCAGCATCACTAGAACAGCATTTTTACATCTTCACAACATTGCCAAGATAAGAAATGCCCTATCCCTGCGGTACTAGTACTAGTACTTGCAGAAACACCTGCCTTTATTACTTCAAGGCTAGACTATTGTAACACACCACCGGAATCTAAGCAAACTTCAACTAGTCCAAAACGCCGCAGCCAGGGTCCTCACTAAAACTAGAAAATATGATCATATCAGTCCAGTGCTATCATCACTTCATTGGCTGCCTGTTAAATTCCATATTGATTATAAAATTCTTTTATTGATGTATAAAGCCCTACATGGGCTCGCTCCTGAGTACCTGCAAGACCTTATTTCCTATTACGAGCCATCACGACTACTCAGATCCCAGAGTGCTCGCTTATTAATAGTTCCCAGAATTCATAAGGCTGCAGCTGGGGGAAGAGCCTTTTCTTGTAAAGCCCCAAAACTCTGTAATGATCTTCCAGAAAATGTTTGGGACTCACACACAGCCTCAGTCTTTAAAACTAGGCTGAAAACTCACTTGTTCAGTTTAGCTTTTGGTAGGTAATGTTCCCCCATAGATAAAGGCAGCAGATCCAGGGGACCATGGACACAGGGAATTATAGTAAACTGAGACACTGGTGCTGTCGTCCGGCTGCTCGCAGGAGGTCACTCAGGTTTGTGGACGGTGGAGTGGAGGGATGCCAAACTGTTTCAGAGTGCTGCCGTGTCTGTGTGTCCTTCTGGTTCTCTCCTTTTAGCTAAGCTGTCATAGTCAGATCTGCCGGAGTCATTAGCCACACTCTGGAAATGTTCACATTCCCTGTTTTACATACAAACAGACAGAATAAAAGTAATTCCCTCTCCCTGCCTTTTTATTGAGTATACAACCACACACATGTCCGGCCGGACACTGAAGGACGACTGACTGTCGAGCCCTCCTGCTACCCACTTCAGACCAGCTGCCCACGGCCCAGCTACCGCCACCTGCCTTGGACTAGCTGCCCGGAAAACTACATTGATGTTTTCATAGACTCCTAGCTATTACTACTACTAATACTACTGCTATTGATATTAGTAGTATAATCACTTGTAGGTAGTTTGACCAGAGGAGGATGGGTCCCCTCTAGTGAGCCTTGGTTCCTCCCAAGGTTTCTTCCTCAACTTTGAGGGAGTTTTATCTTGCCACTGTCATCCCTGGCTGCTCACCTGGGTGTTTTTATGTTCTTGTGAAATCTGGAATTCTGTGAAGCTGCTTTATGACAACATCAGTTGTAAAAAGCGCTATACAGATAAATTTGATTAGATTTGATTTGATTTGATTTGAATTGTAAGCTGTGAAAGACAAACTGAGAAATCTCAACTGAGCAAATGTCAGAAAGCTTTTACAATGAGGGTCACTTCCTCAATGGCATCTGAACATAAAGAGCATGAAGTGAGAGCCCTCAAACCTCTGAGCTAGGGCGTCCTGCTGCTCCCCACGAGACACCTCACCCTCCAGCAAGATAACCATGCTTGTCAACCACTGAAGATAGCTGAGAAAGGGTCCTTTCTTTTCCAGTGGCATAACAAACAGCAGCTGATGTTATCTTAAGAAGATAAAATCAGCTGAATAGTTCTTCTCATCTCCTCATATTGACACAGTATTATCAGGGAACTGGGAAAGTAGACATTTCAGACATGACTCTGTTAAAACTGTATTTGCACATTTTTCCCTTTTCCCCAAATTAGGCGATCTGTCAAGACATGCGTGGCTCACCAAAGTTCGCTTGCTTAGTTTTTGGTAGTAATGTTCATACAAGCCCATTTCCTCATCTCATTTGCCTTAGCAGTACCTGTCATAACTTTAAAATGTGCCAAATTTTCATAGTAAGTTTAACTTGTAATATCTCAGTAATCCCAGTCTTACTGACATCACACTGTCATCTCTGGCGCTGGAATGGAAATATTCTAGTTTTAAATGTCCAGGTTTTACATGGGGGACCTTTTTTTCTTGGAAAAATGCACCCTAAAATGGCTGTTTCTGGTGCATTTTCACATTTAAATATACCTTAAAATTAATTGCATTGCTGGAGCCTATCCCAGCAGTCTTCGGGCGGAAGGCAGGATACACCCTGGACAGGACGCCAGTCCATCGCAGGACAGACAGACACTCACACCTAGGGGCAATTTAGAATGTCCAATTGGCCTGACTGCATGTCTTTGGACTGTAGGAGGAAACCGGAGAACCCAGAGGAAACCCACGCAGACATGGGGAGAACATGCAAGAGGACCCCAGTTGCCTGGCCGGGGAATCGAACCCAGGCCCTCCTCGCTGTGAGGCAACAGCGCTACCCACCACACCACCGTGCCGCCTATATATAATATACTATATAATAATATAATATATAATAATAATTCTAATATAATATAATATAATATAATATAATATAATATAATAAAACAATAGATACCTAGCTAGCTCATAAAGAATAACTGATATTAGCAGGCTAGTTAACTTGGTAACTTCCACTTCAGTCACATTATCTAACTTAATCTAGTGCACTTCCTTACCTCCTTTACAAAACTACGATGTTTCAAGAGCTGAAAGCTTTAATGTTTTTTCTTAGATGCTTAATGTTACTTCCTTTCATCAGTGTCTCTGACTGTTTTTTTTTTTTAAAGCTGACAGAACAACAGAGCTTTTCAACAGCAACAATAACACATTGACTGAGCAGAATCTAGGTCTCCATCCAGCTGAGGCATATTCATTACAGACCTTATAATCGTTATTTATGCTGAGATTAAACACCATGAATTCATCCATTTAAACAGTTTCATTGCAGCTTTAACCTCAACCCCTATTTCTTAAAAGGGTACCAGCTCTATGGAGAACAGGAAATTTACTATGGAAGCAGAAAAACAGCAGTCACTAAAAGGGAACAATCCAACAAGGCAGAGACAACAAAGAGCCAGAAATTCAACAAATGCTGATCAGAACAAGCCCTATTGTAAAAAAACAAAAAAACAAAACTTAGTCATCTCTTTCATGATGTGATCTAGACTGTCAAAAATCTTCATTGTACAGTTACACTTACTTTGGATGTGTTTTGTATTTAGATACCTAGCTAGCTCATAAAGAATAACTGACATTAGCAGGCTAGCTAACTTGCTAACTTCCACTTCAGTCACATTATCTAACTTGCTAATTTATGAGCTCACTGACTGAAATATTCCACAATAAAACAAATTGTCAAAAATTTGAATTTACATCAAATATACTAGATTTACAATGAATGCCACCAAAGTTTGAGCAAATTAGAAAGCAGAGCTCAAATTTTTATTACCTGTGGTGAAGTTTCTTGGCTGCCTTCATATTCCAAAAACAGAAAATGACTCACAGTCATTGCAGTGGAAGCTGGAAGGTGCAGATTCTGCTGCAACATGACTCTAGATTGGCTGAACAGGCTTTAGACATGAGGTATGTTTAACAGACACTTTGCGAAGCAAAACAACTTTGTGTGGTTTTCCCATAAAATAATGACTTTGCTGTCACTTTTACACCCAGAATGGGTTGTGGTGTTTTCTGTCCCATTTTCACCCCTGGCTGCTACAGTATCAGAAAGCACATAAATGTGTCCTGAAAAAGATCTTCAAACAGGCAACCTCTTGGAAATCTTTTTGCTTGTTGCTGTTCTAGTGAAATCACATCCCACTGCCAGAAACAGAAAGGAAAAACAAAGAACAGAAAGCTCTGCAACTGGATCGCAGCAGTAAAAGTGATGAGCTGGTACATTTGGGCAGGAAGCTGGCCTAATCCAGAGCCTGTTCTTATCAGAGTTTGGCCAGGCATCTGTGCCCCATCCACCCAGTGCTGGTAGCAGGAGAAGGAGAGATCAGACACATGCTGTTAGCCTGTGATCCTTGGCAGCTGTATGTTTACCAACTCTCTCTGACCCTGTCCCAGTGGCTAATAGGCGAGATTTATACCACTTTGTTTAGGAAGTTATGACCTGAGGACCCTTAGTCAGCATTCATGTGAGACCAGCACCATAAAGTGCAGGCCTGGGATGTTCTCTGAAGTTAAATGATATATCTAGCAGAGATATAAGTGAGTAGTAGTTCATCACATTCCCGATCTGATTCGCATCTCATGTTACCAGATAAATGGGCCAAAAATGACAAAGTAAAATCTTCCATTAATATAAAAAGTTAAGAATAGTCTAATGCTTCAGAGATACAAGCTTGCATCCTGACAGCAAAGATATGTTTTGGATTGAGGGACCCCAATGAGAGTCCAAATGACTTATTAACAACAGCTGAAACTGAATCCCAGAGAATGCGGAGGATTTTTCAGAAGACCAAAAAAGCCAGAAGACAGAAGCAAACAAAGTCCCAAATCCTCTTTTAATTTAGTGATGAGATCAGCATGATTAGGCACAGCAGCAGTAGGGACTTTTGTGAGACATACCAGTGGAAAAACAAAAGAGAGAAAAAAAATTCCCTGGACGTTCCAGCAGCACACATCCTGTGCTATCTGACTGTCCAGCAGTGCCTATCTGTTTGCTTTGCGGCTATCGAGTGGAAAAACTGACTCATGGTGTGACTCTGGAGTCAAAACCCACCGCCACTGTTGGCCTTGCTCCTGAGCTGGCCCCAACATAAACACAGCTCTCTTCAACATCACTGGGTAAACTTCCCCTCTGCTCACTGATGCGCACACTTCCTGCAGGACGGATCAGTAACTGCAGCGGATTAAGGGCGTTCAATCAGAAAGTGACGTGTTGATGATATATTATGATGTGCAGAAGCCAGAGAGCACACTTCCCACCTGGGCATGTCTTCCCACCAAGCTTGAAGAAGATATACGTATGCTGAGACCTTCTTGGCTGGTGAGAGCTACTAATCTCCAGGTTTGTCAGTTCCAGAAGTGCTAGTTGCAGAAAACGTGGAACATCTGCCACACAACAAGAAAATACGCACTAAAATACATCTTGACCACCACCAAGTCAAGAATAGCTCATGTTTATATAAAAGGGCTTTCCCCTGCAGAAAATGCTAGCGTGCCTCCAAATTCTCTCTTTCTGGCAATTTTGATGTGATTAATCAGTGCTTTTAAGTAACTGAAGGCCTATTTTTCATTTCCTGTCCTAGGAGGCAGATTCATATCTCCTGTGGCACCGAACCAACTGAAACAACCTTAATATGTTTCTCCCGTACTACTACAGCCAAACGACTGATAGAATCTACAGGCCTAAATGTTCTCCACTGCGCTGGCCCTACCCAGAGGAGTCAGAGTTCATGGTTAACATGATTGAAGAACAATGCTAATGTTCTGTGTAAGAGATGGGGTGTGTGATTCCGTGCACCCTGAGGGAGTCCCACCCAGAGAGCAGCAAGAGGAAGCGTGGTGGAGGGTGGTCAGCACCACCGGACCCTCTCCACACCCGTTGCTGAGAATCCACAGTAGGACTTCCTCAAATTAGAGTGTTCCAGCAACAGGACTGTGATCTGTAAGGTGACTTATTAGATAATCAGCAATCAGAGACATCTCACTATAACTGAGTGGATCAGTCCAAAGGCTCTGGTGTGAAGTGTGTGAAGTTTGACATATTTCCCTGTTCACTGGATAAGGAACAATGATGACATTTGTTTTCTATGAAGCCAGTTTATTCATTTTGAATCCAATCTCAGTTATTTGGTTTGTGGCTCAGCAGAAGGGGTGGATGGGGTCTGGGTCAACTCATATGGTTTCTCTCTGACGTGTGCCATTCTGGCTTTAAATAAGAACTAGTGTATTGTCAGCTACACTTCAGTAGCCATTCAGAAATGTTACTTTGCGCCTTTAATATACTGCATAATTACCATTAACAGCATCTGTCTGGCCTTTCTTGCACCAAATATAGTAGCGCAACGTCAAACTGAAGGAAAGCTTTGTCATCCTCACTAATACAAGCATTAACTACAATAAACAACAGCCAATGAGAGGGTTAGAAAAAAAACTCTTGGGGAGAAAGCTGTGAACAACCAGAACGAAAGTCATGGCGAAGGAGTTATTTGGACAAAGGAGCCACGAATACTGACTGCAGCTGCTCAGCCACTAACTGGCACAACAAGCTTCTGAAGGCTTTGATTGAACATTCAGCCTTCTCCAATGAGTTGGCGAACCTGTGAAAATTACAATACAACCCACATTTTTTGCATTCTCATCTTTCTTGTTTCTGCAAAAATGAGTGCACGAACAGCTACAGATAGTTGATCAAGCACTGCTTTGGCAGATTTCACATTTGTCTTTGTGGTTTGAATGCTTTCCTATGGATCTTGTCTGGGCTCAGCTATGCATTGTGCACACACATCCCTTATATTCATTCCCCTCTCGCTATGGGGCCTGTGTAGCACTAGGCCTGGGGAGAGCTCACAGGTTGCCCTCTACAAGTGACAACCCTTCCTGCTAGGGTTCACAGAACAAACAATGCTTCAAGAATTTCTGTTTTACAACATCAGCTCTACCTGATAAGCACAGACTTTCTATTAGCACTGCACAAAACAGCTTACGCCACTGATCTGCTGAACTGCTTGGCTGGAGGCCACTGAATACCACACTGATGTCACATTTACAAGTATGCTGAACCTCCTTGTGTGATTTGTAAAAAAAAGCTGCTTTCTAATGCTGCTTTCAAGTACAAGTGGGGTGGTAGTTTTGTCCCAGAAGGAACTTGTCCACTCAACATGCACATTCATGTGGTTTATGTGAGAGATTAACAGAACCTGGAGGTTGTGAGATGGGTGTTGTAGTTTCTTAGCTAGTTGGCCTATAGGTTTTGGCCTATTTTACTGGTCTTTTGAAGTCATAAGCAGAAGCAGAAACAAAATGAGGTTAACTTTACATGTGTAAAATGTACTGTAGTATTCCCAGTTATTGTATCTTTGTGCAGTTTATCTGATCACTTTCTGATGTTTGAATGTTTGCTTCTGTTCTCTGCCAAGATAGCAACAGTGCTGACATCACAGCTCATCCAGTTTGTGCCGCAAAAAAAAAAAAAGATCATCCAATTTCAAAGGGAATTCAATTAAGCCTCCAGGTGGGTAAATTGTTTTTCCAATAAAACCGAGACAGCTGGGAGTGTCCTCAATATAAGCACACAAATGCTAACAACATTGCCCGTTTTCTCAAACTGTTGGTCTAAAATGACAGTTGATTGGACGAAAGCACGCTGGCAGTTCAAGGCAGCTTGGCAGTCATTAAAGCTTGCACCTGTGTTACATTATGAATTGTGTCATCACACATTAGAACATAGATGAACTTGAAGCATTTACATCCATGTACTTGCATGAAGTACACTGCTCAAAAAAATAAAGGGAACACTCAAATAACACATCCTAGATCTGAATGAATGAAATATTCTCATTGAATACTTTGTTCTGTACAAAGTTGAATGTGCTGACAACAAAATCACACAAAAATCATCAATGGAAATCAAATTTATTAACCAATGGAGGCCTGGATTTGGAGTCACACACAAAATTAAAGTGGATAAACACACGACAGGCTGATCCAACTTTGATGTAATGTCCTTAAAACAAGTCAAAATGAGGCTCAGTATTGTGTGTGGCCTCCACGTGCCTGTATGACCTCCCTACAATGCCTGGGCATGCTCCTGATGAGGTAGCGGATGGTCTCCTGAGGGATCTCCTCCCAGACCTGGACTAAAGCATCCGCCAACTCCTGGACAGTCTGTGGTGCAACATGGCGTTGGTGGATGGAGCGAGACATGATGTCCCAGATGTGCTCAATCGGATTCAGGTCTGGGGAACGGGCGGGCCAGTCCATAGCTTCAATGCCTTCATCTTGCAGGAACTGCTGACACACTCCAGCCACATGAGGTCTAGCATTGTCCTGCATCAGGAGGAACCCAGGGCCTACCATACCAGCATATGGTCTCACAAGGGGTCTGAGGATCTCATCTCGGTACCTGATGGCAGTCAGGCTACCTCTGGGGAGCACATGGAGGGCTGTGCGGCCCTCCAAAGAAATGCCACCCCACACCATTACTGACCCACTGCTAAACCGGTCATGCTGAAGGATGTTGCAGGCAGCAGATCGCTCTCCACGGCGTCTCCAGACTCTGTCACGTCTTTCACATGTGCTCAGTGTGAACCTGCTTTCATCTGTGAAGAGCACAGGGCGCCAGTGGTGAATTTGCCAATCCTGGTGTTCTCTGGCAAATGCCAAGTTGTGTGGGTTGTAGAGTCCGTCTCCTGCTACCACGAGTGTGAAAGCACCACCAACATTCAAAAGTGACCAAAACATCAGCCAGAAAGCAGAAAGGTACTGAGAAGTGATCTGTGGTCCCCACCTGCAGAACCACTCCTTTATTGAGTGTGTCTTGCTAATTGCCAATAATTTCCACCTGTTGTCTATTCCATTTGCACAACAGCATGTGAGGTTGCTTCCTAAGTGGACAGGTTGATTTCACAGAAGTTTGATTTACTTGGAGTTATATTGTGTTGTTTAAGTGTTCCCTTTATTTTTTTGAGCAGTGTATGTTTCTGGCCACTAAATGCAGTAGGTTGTCTTTTGATCTTGCGCTGCTCTGTTGTTGAATACCAAAACGTGGACTTCTAGCTACAGGAACTCCTGTTTTTAATACAGCGTGCTTTGGTGAAACTAACAAGCTGGGAGAAATTCAATTCTCTGATGATAACAGCAGAGCAGTAAACACTCCTCAAAGACTCTTGCTAGGGTTCTGCCAAGCGATGTTTATTCTCCAAACAGATATGTCCAGCAGCTCTGTCTGGGCAGGCCAAAAAGCAGCAACAACATGATAACACCCTTCTGTTGTCCTGAAAACACACATCCACAGACAATGGTGGGAATCGGCTTCAGACTAAAAGCTTATGTACATAAACAACTGGCTGCCTCAAAAAGGAACAGCTTTAAACTCTTCAC
The DNA here is from genome assembly GCF_015220715.1 of Pygocentrus nattereri. Taxonomy (NCBI): domain Eukaryota; kingdom Metazoa; phylum Chordata; class Actinopteri; order Characiformes; family Serrasalmidae; genus Pygocentrus; species Pygocentrus nattereri. Next base: position 14,581,731 of record NC_051237.1, read on the forward strand.
CAGTGTTGTGGAAGCAACTGTCTTATCAGTTGATACTGTGTATGTTAAAAATAGGAAAAGAGTGAGGAATTTTCACTGTCATCAGAGACCCCAGTGCATCCATGTCCTGAATGTGGAGTGGGGGGAGGATGATGATGGGGAAGGTGGAGCTTTCTGTTGCTGTGGTCAGAATGCTTCCTGCAGATGTTGATGCATTCTTATCACAGGTCAGAGGAGAGGAATCTGGACAGGTTGATAATGAAAACACCCTGAGGAGCTTCCTGAGGATATTGTAACCTCCAGCCTTTGCTCTGCTGCACGTTTCTGACCTGGACAGGACAGATTTTCTTTATCCCTTCCGAGCAGTGCTGAGATGTTAAAGGAGGACAGGCCTGCTTCGCTAACGAGACAGCCATTGTCTAGGAGGAAGAGCCACCTCCCAACGCACAGTGGCTTGACGGTAATATAGATAAGGCCTCCATGTTTGTGTTGGCCTCAAATTAAAAACAGGAGGAAGAGGATTTATCTCTACATCCTGGCCGGCTTTGCTGTGTACTGACTTACAAGCAGAGGTTATGAATGATTTCACAATGAGCCCATTCGATTTGTTTAAAATCCACCATATGAAATGGGGATTAAGAACTAATAACCTCAGGATATTACATTGTAAGCTCAAAAACAATGTTAGAGATCACACCAGTAAAGGAAGACAGCTTGACAATAACTGGCTATGATGATATCAAGGTCCAGACCGTGGTAGTTTCAGATGTTCACACATCTCCATTTGTGAGATTTAATATAGAAATAGCTGCGTCCTGATAATGCAGTAGCTTAGCTCATGGGCGGAGCTACAGGTATCACAGGCCTAGTCCAATCAAATGAAGACGGGACATTTATTAAACTATTTTTAAGACAGTGAAATTTGATTAGTTTTCCGTGATTAATGGCACCACATAATGGCCAATCAAAATCATAATGCTCTACATCAACCTCCAATCACTGGATAGCAACCACTGCTATCTGCCATTGCATCAAGCTTTCACCCGTCACATCAGAACACCTTCATTCTTCATTCAGTCACATGTGAAATGTTCACAGCTAACAAAGTTCCTGCAGCGGTTTTGTAAAGTAGCAACGAAGAAAACAAAGCATTTCGTTTTTGAAAAAATGCCCTTAGACCCCAGAGGGTTACTGGTTTCCATGATTTTTAAGCAAGTCTCCTGCATGTACATTGAATGGCATTACATTGGCTAATGATGCTTCCTTTTCTAGCCACAAGACAAAAGTCAAAGAAAAAGGTTGTGTGTGATCACTGGATGGGTAAGTTAAATCACATGAGAAATGATCTACGAACAAATAAAAACTATTTGCTGTACAGTTTGTCATATTTTACTAGCTTAGTGTTATGTTTTGTGTATCCAACTGCACATAGCATGTATTTTTAATGTTCTGGTTGAGAAAATGGTGGTGTAATCCCAGTGACATGAGACAGATGAATTTGTTGGAATTGTACTTGACTCATTTGAAAGCCACTTTGGATATAAAAGTGTTTTCCAAATGTATTCCGAAGTTAATGTCAATATAAATTACCTTAATTCTTCAAATAGTTACCAAGCTTCCCATAAACTGACTGGACACTCCAGGACCCAACTGTAACAGGGCAGCATACTATTTCAAGCTGTAGTGCTAGCATTTTTACAAATGACCTTTCTGACCAGGTGAAAAGAGTCCTTCAACAGGTTCCTTAATCTGTGGATTAGGTCTTTTTAGAATGCATCAGCCTCTAACAATCCTTCTGCGCGCATCACTTTTCTACACATGTACTACTTTTCCTTGCCTATGAAGGAGGAGTGAGTTTAAGCACATTGAAGCAAGCTCCACCATAAAGCAGGGCTAAGTTCATAAAACTGCCCTCCAGCATCTCATATAACAGAGCCACTGGCTGCAGCTGCCACTTGGTAACTAATACAAAAGGCCCTCTGACCTAAAGCCTGCCACTATTATCAAGGACATTGAAGTCCCTGGGTCACCATTTCAGTACACTGAAGCATACTCAACCGTATGGCCAATGACGCAGTTGCATTTAGCTCAAGCAGTGGGACCAATAGCAGAAACTGCTTCTCAGAAACTTAACCCTGCATTTCAATTAGTGTCAGATAACTGCAAGACAGGCATGCATCCTCAACACAGCCACAGCCTGTGAACACATCTGGAGTGGAAATTTCATTCTGGAGATGACACGATTGTTGCATTCAAGGCAGCTATACCACTGAGGACTTTTCCTTTGGTTAAAATACAAGCCTTCTTTCTTAATACTTGAAATGAGTGGTTGTCTTACTCTCTTTGTTGGAAAGCACAGCTCCACTTTGTTTTATAGTTCAAGCGTCAAACAACATGTGAGTCTATCTCACGAAAGCTCTTAATCCACACACTGTGCAGTCAGGCTAAGGGGCCACCCTGAAACCCAGTTGGTGCTGCCAAAAAAGGCCTCCATCAACGACTTGGCATGTAAAACAAATTACATGACAAATCAAAGCTGTGTCACTCTTTAATCTGACTGATAGCATAAACCTGGAGCTAGAATAACCACTGCAGCGAACCAAGAGCACACGAAATGTATGCTTTGAAATGAGACTGAACCTAGTGTTGTCCAAAAACATCTGTCAACAGCAGAGAGCTGTCAGCGTGATCCGATTCTGCTCGGCACTGCAGTCTCTTAAGGGACAGGAGACTGCCGGTTAGGAGAGGTGAAGGTTTACATCTTTCTCATCTTCTCAGTGGAACACCCATGGCAACAGCTGCAGCTGACTCTCTCTCACTCTCTCTCTAAATGCTGCACGGCTTTCACTTTTAAGGTGGAAATCTTGAAAGTGATCCCGTTGAACTTTTGGGAAAAGGCTAATCTGGGGGCAGAAAGCCTGACCTGACCGGGGCTTTCACTCAGAGACCGAAGTTCAGTACTTGCACTAGCTTGACCGGTGCTTTTCTTCACCTTCGGCCCTCTTTGACCCTGGGCTGCCCGGCCAGAAGGGCTCAGCCATCGTGCCTCAATGGACTGACAGATGTGACACAAACGGTCAGTGTGGGCTGTGAGCATGCTGCCCGCGGGCCATGATGAGACCTCTGGCTGAACGCTGAGGTTCCGAACAATGGCATCTGCCTGCAGGGGTCACATGGAGAGAGGCGGAGAGACATTTTGAGGCACTGTTTTTTCCTTTCTTTTCACAATTTACAACGTTTCCTGAAACATCTACAACCCCACCAATCTGTACTATTTTAGCGGAGGGAAGAATCCTATTCTTAAACTTTTCTCTCTACATCCCCCTGCCAGCTTCCACCCTTGACTTCAAAAACAGATTCTGAGTTTTCCATTTTCAAAAGAGACGTGAGGCAACGTTGTGTGTATTGGACTATTTGCTGTACACACTTGTAAAGTCTGCAAAGACTTGGAGGCTTGGAAAAGTGACCCTGCAGATCTTTAAAATAACTGAAAGCAAGAAAACACATTAAATAGTAATATATATATATATATATATATATATATATATAGTACTTAGTTGTTGATATTTCTGTGATTTTTCTGCTTTTTTCTTGAACTTGTTAATGACCATTTTGGTGGTGACTTTTGAAAGGTATTATATCTCAGGTCATTAGGGCACTTACCTAAACGAATCTACAAACTGCCATTACAATGCAAAACTGTAAAAAACAAGTTATTGACAAAAACAAAATAAGAGCAAAATGTACTTTGTTTATTTTATAAACAAAATATGTTTTGCTTATTTTAATATTTTCACTTATCTAGAAAAATGGATGCACTAGAGTGGGCAATGAGGTGCTTATAAGGGTAAGAATACACTGCTCTGGTGATAAGTGAATCTGAATGCAGTGGTATTACGTTGACCTTCTAGGTGCTCCTGTTACTCTAGGTTGCGTTAACACAGATACCTCCAGAGTTTTGTAACCTCTGTGCTCTGCAGTTGCTCTGATGGCATGTCCCAGCGTACACTACCAATTTTCTACAGCAGAAATGATTAATATGCTAATTGCATCCACCTCCTTCCCTCACTTTTTCCTCATACATTGTTATTCCAAGCGTTCTAATAAAACATGTTGAAGAAAGCCAGACGCACAAGACCCTGCTCTGTTGATTTGTGGAAATAATTCCCAGCCAAAAGTACTTTCTATGTTACCATCTGTTTAGTTCATCCACTCTTATAGATTTATGAAGGTAGGATTGGGCAGTACAGATACCTTTTTTGTTTCTGATATATGACTGTATGGTGTGGAATTGTGGGGGATTCATGCATTCCTGAGTAAAAACAAATAGCTTTAATAATTACACCACAGTTGACGTTTCATTCGACTGTGATTCTCACACGAGAATCTGAAGTTACTGACCAGTGTGAGCTCATTATGTGCTTTGGGAGATCACCAATTTGTTGCTGTTTTCTGGACTTTGGCCACTTCCAGTGTAGCACAGAACAAATCTGCTGGTGAAATCTCACATTCCACAGCAGCTATCTTCTGGTAAACAGCCCTGGCAACATGCTGTGTCTTTAATCCTCATCTTGTGTCTGCAGTTCCCCGTGGCTTTGAAGTGAGAGCAGTCCCGTGGTGGAGTTGTCACTGGCCAGCACATTCCACAGCCTCTCTGTCAACTTGTGCCAGTCACTGTGCAGTATGAGCTCGCTGCTCCAGGCCAGCAAACTGCAGTAGGCTCCATGGAGCCTTGTCTCCTCCTAGACCGCCCTGCTGTCTGCAGCAAAGCCCTCAGTACAGGAAGAGTCAACCAAGGCATTCTCTGGACCAAATGTTGTCTGAAAACAGTGGGATGTAATATTGTTGTTGTCAGGGGTAAAATTGGGATGTTGGAGGTGGGGAAACCCTGTGCTTTCCATTGCCTTCTGCAATGTGGGAATTATGGAGTTATCAGCAGTGAGGTTGACACTAACAGCCTCATGGCTTAATTAAGTCATTTACTTACTTACTACTTAGTTTGCTGTTTGTAGTATGCCTTGTTTGTCAGTGCTGACATCAAAATTATAACAAAATATGACTTGATTATTTTCTCATAAAGATGAAAGTCACGTTACAGCCTTTAAAACAGTAAAACAAACTGTTCTAAACAATGATTTCACTCATCTGACATCAAGAACCCTTCCTGTCCTTTTTAACTGCATGTTTAGGGCAGACACTATAGTTGGTCTGCAAAAACTGTGACATGGCTCACATCTGTGCCACGCTTTCCTGCCAGATATTCAATACCAGCCATCAGATTTGGGAAACGTTCTTCTCAGACTACTGTAAACTCCAGCCTTCCTACCTAATATCACTAACCATGTTTAACTCTGAAATGATCTTCAGCTGATTAGTGATATCAGTCACTGCAAATGGGCATTTTAATACATTTAAAAGACTCTGCTGGTAAACAGTAGACTAAATATCATAGTTATGCAAGGCTGTCAATTTAGAAAAAAAACATTTTAACAAGAAACAGGCCAACTATATAAACAAAAGTTTGATTTTACTCAGTTATGATCTATGCTGTCAACTTACTGGATTTATCAGGATAATAAAGAGCAAATAACCTTGTCCTACCTTGTCAAGATGTCTTACTTAGCATATATTTATAGGTAGCTCCCTACATAAAACTGCAGGTAGGATATTTTAACAGCCAAAATGACCTTATCAGAAAACGCTAACAGCATTAAATTTATAGGTCGGATATTCTGATGGCCTAAATCACCTTTTCAGAGGGTAAATAATAACACTAAAAAGCTTAAGGCTGAGTATGTGTAATACACTTTAAGTAAGGCTAAATTTACTTTAAAATCACAATAAATATGAAGTTGCTACACTAAACAAATACCTTTTATATACACAGTAGGACTGCATAATGAGTAAGACAGAGATTCAAATGTTTTTGCCTTATGCACAGAAAACTAGACAGTTGCACTGTACAATAAGATTCTTGCTCTGCAATACCTCATTGCACTTCAACTTGCTAAACAAACACCATATAAATACAAAGTACTAAGTAAAATAAAGCACAAAAAGTAGAAGAGTAAGAAAAATACACCCTGTGTGCATTTGTAGCTGTGACAAATTCTAACAGGCATAAAAACAGAACTCATGTACAACTAAAAGAGTACAAATAAAAATATTGTGCAACTCTTTGCAATAGTAGCTCTGTAGAGACTTGACTGTCCATAAAAAGTATATATACACATAGTGTACGTGTACGGTATGAAATAATATACAGGTATTGTTAGAACACAGGAACTCGGCTCTGTTTGCCGTTCACATGAACCAAAAGTGCAGGAGCCTTCTTACCTTCATTTTACTGTACCATTCAAACAGAATGATTTATTTACATGTTTAATTACGTGGTGGGTTATGAAATGAATTACATTCACTTTAAACGTGAGTTCTATATTGACACGTTTGAACTCTTCAGACTGTTTTGCTTTTGTTTTGATGCTTTTGTCTTTCCACAAAATGAGACTGAACAGATAAGAACTTGTCAGTCAACCTCAAATTATAATAAATCATCTCAGGTGCTACAAGTGGAAATCAGTCAAATTCGATGATTCATTTTTTTGCCATAAGTGCAGCTGCGAAGAGTCAAGGTAACTTTAAAAACCCTGAAAGATTTACTTTTCAAAATTTCAGGGTCCCCCTGAAATGTTCATACAAGTAAAGAACAGCTGTCATTTTCAAATGGTATCAAAATAATTAGATAAGTAAGTAAGAGAATGAAAAAAATGAACAAGTTTTTGATGGTCTTCTCATGACAGTGACAGTATATAATACAATGTAAACATGTGAATGTGCTGATAAATGAGATGAATGACTTCAAATAGTACTGCAGCTTGAGCAAGTCTCACAAATGCACTAATCAAACCGAGAAGTCTGGAATTCAACCTCAGATGACTGGATTATAATTATTCTTGTAAACAGTAAACTAAACAAAGGTTCCAATTTTGACCTACTCGGGGCAATCCTACACAAAAGGACGGAACTGAAGCATGGAGCATTCAGGCTATGGATACGCCATTCATTCATTCACTCATTCATTCAGTACTGTTGTCACAGCAACACGTTTCCGTGGCGACAGAGCTCTGTGTGTTGTGTGCTTTTTGTGAGAGCTCTGTTCTATTGTGTCAGGCTCCCTCTGGAACAGTGGCACACTTTCCCCTGGGGGTTTCCCTATACAACATCTGGCCCTCTCAGCCCCCCTGCCCAGCACACTCTAGGGGGACAGAGAAGCCTCCTCTTCCTTTAAAAGACTGGTCATAGACACCTGCTGAGAAGGTCAGAGGTCATCCTTAAAGCACACAAGCATTAAGGGAGCTCTGCTTGACTGCGGCCTCCTGGAGCCCAGTCATAGCCCCGGGGTCTGCCTTTGTCCCCGGATTTAAAGAGAAGTTTCCCGCTTTTTCTACTGAAAGCAAAACCCAGCTCCCACACGAATGCTTTAAGTTTGTCAGGAGATCCCACAGGCTCCCCAAAACAGAGGGTCAGCTGCTTGTTTCTCTGAACATCAGAAGAGCGAGCAATCATGCATAAACGTCTGGCTGATCCACACTCAGTAACGTACGATTCAACACTAAGAAATCTCATATCCTGTATGAGCAGGCCAAGCATGAAGAACTCAGAGAAAAAACTGTTAGATGGAAAAAAATCTGACTTTAGGTTTAAGAGGATTAGTGTTTGAGCTTCTTTCATCTGAGATTGGTAGCCGAGGCGTGTTTGGTAAAAAGGCTGGAAAAGTGAACTACAAAACATTCCTTGTGCTGATTGTTGATGTGGTGTGGCATGTTCGTTCTGTGTTACACTCTTTGGTGTGACAACATAGAAAATCCCTCCCTCAAGAGGTTTTGGTAACACTTTACTACAGGGCAGTGTTCGTAAGGCTACGTGATGACTACATAAATTCAGTATGACAACTGAAATAAACTCACAGAAACGTTTATAAAGGCTTATTTCAACAGGCTTCATCTGTCAAAAGGCCATTTTGATGTCATCAATTTTTTGGCTAACATGACAAAGCACAGTATAACATCTCACGCTGTAGATTATTGAACTTCACAGCAGCATAATACCAATGATGTGACAAAGCTTAAAACTAATAGCTGGTAAAATGAAAATCATTTTGCCAAGGGCCACAGAAAATGTTCACCTCTGTACATATTTTTACATAAGTTATAATATCAACATTATGCCACTGTGACACACTCTGAGCTACAGAGCCTGTCATTTCACCCCAGAAAATGTCATGGAGGCAATGGTATGTGCAGCTCCTTGAGGGCTTATAATGGCAGACAGCTCCATAAATATTTGGACGTTGACAAATTTACTGTCATATTAACTGTCTACCACAGCTGACATTATAACAGATATTAGCTCAAAGTGTAGACCTTGAGCTTTCATTTGAGACCACTTATCTAAATCAGATGAAAGATCTAAGGTGTTACTGTAGAGTGATTGAACAAACTAACAAAACCATAAATTAATTATGAATTTTTTTTATAATTAAAAATGAATTTCAATACAGTAAATGCCTGCCTGAAGTTTGGAACCCATCACCAGATGCTGGGTTTCTTTCCCACTGATGCTCTGCCAGGCCTTTACTGTGGCTATCTTCACTTGTTGCTTGTTCTTGGAGTATTTTACCCTCAGTGTCTAAAATGCATGCTCGATTGGATTTAGGGCCACAGAACATTGCATTATATGCTTTTGGCAGAATCTGTGCATATAATATAGACCTGTATTTATCCTCTGCTTTTGTCAGAGTTCACATCCTCAGTAAATACAAGGGAACCAGTTCCACTGGCAACCATACATGCACATGCCATGACACTACCTCCACCATGCTTTTCTGCACCTGAACTACCAACCTCTGCTGACAGATCAGGTGGTTGCTTTAATTCTTTTTCTTTTCCATATTGTTATCTTCCCATCATTTTGGTACAAGTTGATCTGTCTCATCTGTCCATAATCTTTGCAAATAGTTAAAGTACAGAGTTTTCCTCTTTATGAAGATAACCAATGGTTTGCATCTTGTCATAATCTAGATGTAAATACCCTCAAATTAAAGCTGAAATTCTGCCCATATTCATTATTAAATAGAATTAAATTATACTAAAACAATATTTAATACTTACAGACCTCACTTGAGCCTTATGAATATGTACTGCCCTATAGTAGTTACAAAACATTTTCAGTTTTTAAAGTTCAAACCAGCTCCACATGATGTAAAAGTCTCATCAATTAAATGTTTTTTTTTTTCCAAGAGCAGTATGTTCCAGCCAAGAATCATTTCAAAATAATAATTATTGTGGAAGCTGAAGGAAAAGCGCACCAGAGGTATGAAGAAGTCCACCAAAAATTGGAAGAGATAGCAGAGCATCTGAATTGCTTTCAACATGTGTTGAGAGACCCCAAGGGAGTGGATACTGGGGATGCATCCTGTGTGTGGATGCAGGAGTGTGTGACCTCTGCTGCTCATGGTGATGTCCCTGTAGGAATTGAATCTTCATGATCTGCTTGAACATTCTTCTAGCACAGACAATAGGAGCCTCTCTGACTGTGGCAGATGGCTTGCCTTGGGCTGTCCAAGCCAAGCCTCCTTTTGCTTATCCCTGTGTTTGATGCACACACACACACACACACACACACACACACACACACACACACACACACACACACACACACACACACACACACACACACACACACACACACACACACACACATACTATCACTCATACACTCTCTGTCTTGCTGTCAGCGTCAGACAAACAATAGGCCATAGATCTGTGACCACTGTTATACAAAAGACTCGAGCACTTTCAGAGACACAAGTGTTTGCATTGGTGCATGAACAGAGGGTGGCTAGTTTTAATGAAAGCAGTTAGTCACTGATGGCTTGCAGTCATACAGTGTGCTAAAGGAAAACTTGTATGCATAGCTACAGAAGGATTTGTGCCTTTAAGGCAGATCTCAGGCTGTATTTTTCATAACACAATTCTAAAGCTTGTGTCTCAGTCTACATGGTCAATAGCACTGTAGGAAACATGATTATCACAGCGCCAGACATCAGCTCCAAACAGCTCTACACGATAAACAAGGCTGGGAGGGTTACTTTAAAAATGTATTCTGGTACATATAACTGCATATTCACCGTTACAAGAGTTCAGATCGCTCGTCTTTTTAAAATCACGTGGTCAAATAAAGACAAATTTATATGAGAAATAAAAGGGCTATTGGATAGATTGCCTTTTTAGAAAAGCAAAAGCGGCGCTGATAGTTTCACCCCCAACATTAAGGAACTGAAACTTTGAGTAACCAAAATGACAAATAAAAAATCAAACCAACGACTGTTTGCAATTAAGTTGCATTCGTTGCAAAATTCATTATTCAATGGTGCTGTTTTTAATTATAAGCCAGCATATATTTATTGCAAATGCCAACTCCTTGACAAGCCAACTGTTGACTGCTGCTGTGTCAGATGTGATTATTAAAATTGCTTCAGCTACTAAGCCAGACCATTTATATGTATAGCCCCAAAACCCATCCAGTGCATAACTAGCAAACACTGCTTTGAACAGTTGTACACACATAATATATCATACTATTTTTCATCAAAACAAAAAGGTTTACTTAATTGCAGAAAATGTATTCAATTGTGACAATTCTTAATGTTTCACACAGATTTTCAGACTTTTAGACACATTTACTTCAAATAATGGTGTTTAACTAATCTGGGAACTGATCTCCAAAAGTAGTTTATAAAAAGCCAAAACCTTTGTAACTTATAACAGAAGACAACATAACAAGATTTTCCCAGGAATTTTTCTTAACATACTGGGTGGCCGATCATCATGAAATTTTAATTTTAATATATATATATGTGTGTGTGTGTGTGTGCTTTTGGTGTCAACCGGCACACATGTGTAATGCTAACGGGTGCTGCTCAGCCACAAAAGTGCAGGGAAAAATTAGTCACTGTGTTGGCAATGTGAAGAGGGTGCGTCCACCACAGCCCTGAAGCCCAATATAAATGCTCCGGATGACTCTCATGTGAAAATTAGCATAAAGCTGGCGCTGACAGGAGGAGGGGAGCTCATTGAGAGAGTGGTCTGCACTGTTTTTCACGCATCTGCTGCGTTTGGGCAGCCCTCAGACAGGTCTGTCTGCAGCATGTCCTTTCTAAGGCCCTGAATGGAGGCTCTCAGCGCTCTGATAGATGGCCTTCATTTCAATAAAAATAGTCTGCCTTCAAAATGGAGAGAAAGGAGAGCCACCATTTGCACAAGGCCCCCTCGACCTCCCCCTCGGAGAAAAGAATCCCTCTCTTAACCAGCCTGAGACACAGGCTAATCACATAGAGGAAGAAAGGAAGGAGCCTGTGGCTCTACTTCAGTTTTTTTTTTTAACATGCTCTTAAAGCTGAGACCCTTTCACCATTAACACGTCTGCCATGACACACTGTAAACAGTGAAAATTGTTACGCCGCTGGGAAGAGATCTCCAGACCCACCCCAGCCGCTTTAGACACTTTTATCCCTTTCCAACGGCAAACGCAGGAAAGACCAGGGCAAACGACACAGCAGGTATACATGTCTGCTAGCACTATCACGTTCGAGGAGAGTTCTATGAACATGATGCTGGATAACGAGGTTTGGCAAATCAATGCTAACTCAGTTTCAACAAATCTGCTGCACACATAGGAAGCATGATGTAAGGCAGCTGGGAACTAGATTCTGTGTTATTAAAAGTGCCATTTGTGATCATGGCTGAGGGTCTAATGTCTCAAAGCTTTTCTGCCAGGAGAGTGACCAAGTAAAACAAAAACCGAATAAACCAGGACTATAAAAATCCACGAGCTGTCATTTTCAAAACTTTGGATGGGAAAGATTTATATCAGCCCCCAACCAGAGAACGAACAGGACACAAGAGAAATGGTGTGAAGCTTAAACTCACTACAGCATTTTCTTTTTATTCGCTGATTTATAAGCATCATCAATAGCAATGTTCATGACCTGCTTGGTATGAATTACAACTGCTTCTCACTATCTGGGTGATGCTTAAAGTAGAGACAGTATCTTGTCTTTGAGAGTGGAAGGGAGGAGGGGTGTTACAGAGTTAGTCAGGATGTTTACTCTACAAGAACTTTAGTGTTCACGCTAGCGGCTGCACGGAAGCTCCAAGCATTGAGGAACGCAATTTTAGTCTCAGACTGTTATTAATAGATTGAGCGGTCTGAGACACAAGGGAAAACAGGATATTGTAGGTTTTTTTAATTCCATCCTCAGAACACAGATAAGAACAAGGTATCAATTTTCAGTTGTGCTGAAATGCCATAGTTTTAGCAGTAGATACATCAGCAATATAATCAGCAAAAACAGCTGTGCATCTGCTCCTTCTGATCACTTATCTGTTTAAAACGTATTGCGCTTATATTAAGCTGCCATCTTGTCGATAGTATTGTCATGTTTAGCAGTAAAAAAGCAAGACTTTTACTGCATAGTGATGTATAAATCTACCACTAGACAACAGGAACGTTACTGTATGCAATATGATTGATGTTATTATTTATATCATATGACTTTTATTTTGTTCACTCATAGCTACAAAAAAAATGCCCTTTCTTTATCAATGGAAAAAAATCAACCCAAAAAGCTTGTGTCTCAATCTTTCTTTACATTCAAATTAGAGGAAATCAGATTTACTCACAACAACTAATGTGATTAATCATGATTACTTGGGAGTAACAAATATAATCATTTGACAGTCCTAATATTCTGTCAAGCCTTCAGAATTATAAACAAACTGTTGCCATAACTAAAACAAAATCATTCGTGGAAAGTACTTTTTTCATCAAGCGAATCGATTCGCCTTTGATGAAATGTGCTACCAGTGTGGAGCTTTATCTGTCATGTATCTCATAAAAGACAGATTATCTAATATCTTGTATCCATAACAGAAACAGAATCTCAACATTCAGCCAGTAGAGCTTGAGCTGGTTACCATACACGCAGACATTGCCCACAGTCCAGCAAACCACATCATAACAGTTTTAAAGCTCTGGGTCTCCACAAATAGGGCTCTAAGGTTCTCAAATGGGCTCCTAAATGGTTTTGGAGCAGCTGATGTAATAGTGTATGACTGCAGGGATCAAAGGAAGGGGGCCTTTTTAACACTGTCCAGAGCTTCTCACATCTTGTCGTGTTCTGTGCATGTGGTCCAGTGTCCAAACCAAAAGCCCTATCCTCTGGGTTTCAGTGTGGCTCATTAGCAGCTAGTGCTGGCTGTCCAGAGCCTGAGCCATCTCCCCTGCATTGTCTTGCTGCTGGAGACCCATCCTAAATCTGAACAGACAGCTCTGGAGCGACACAATGGGCTTCATTGTCGGAGCCTGAAAGGCGAGCATGTGCTCCACTAATGCCGTACCCGCGGCAGCCAACCTCCAGGACAACTTCTACATTCAAGCTTTGATTAAGGAGGCGCATTTAGGCACGGATGACTTCCTCGGAGGTGCCTGGAGGTTGTGGGAAAGGGGCGCGGATTGAGCATGGCCTTGTCTGGGGCTGCTGCCACCCTGCCTGAATAGAAATTGGAGTTATTGATACTCACAGCCAGATGGTTTGGCCAATCCTAAAACGGGGCTGCAACATGTGACTGTTCTGGCCAAACTAGCCAGGCCTAAAAAAGGGGAGATGACTGTTTTTGCGAAAGTGCATGCATGTACATTTGAGGAGGTCTGTGATCAGAAGAAAAGATGGTTCAGTGTCATGAAGGAGTGATCAGTATGGCAAAAAATATAATATGATTATATGATAACATGATACTTCCAAGGCATTTTTTCATGGGGTTTGATTTATTGTGAGGTTTATGAGATTATAAAATGCTGTAAGCTCCCTTTTTCTAAATAATAATTATTAATGAAATATGCAGTAGTCATGGGTATGGACGTGTTGAAGACAGCCACGATATCATTACTGTGCAATGAAAAACAAAATGAAAAATCTCCAAAATAGTAACTTTACTGGAGAGGGCAAAAGTCCAAGTGATTTTAGGGCATTTCTATTGGACCATACATCATACATTTTTACACAACATAAAGGACAGTTGGTGGGTCGAAATGATGTAGAAAACTAAAAATCGACAAAAATTGAGATATATGGTTTTCTTTGGGGAGCAATGATATCCTTGTTGTGAGACCTTTTTGTGATTACGATGTCATACGGTCAGGGGGGCAAATTTGAGAGCAAATTAGAGTGTGGAGGGGGCAATATACAGCATTTTAAATGGAAAATGTAAACACGTATTAATGTACTATTTATGCCAAAATTAAAACCCCCCAAAAAATGTTACCATTAACAGGATTAATATTCTTCATACTCAGTGTAGAAATTTCCTTTTGTTGCCGTTCCCATTTTTTCTTTCTCTTGTGTCACTTACTCCTGGGCTGATCTGCACATAGAAGGAAAAAGAAAGGACAACTGTCCTTTACTGTTTGGCAATTTAGGCTCACCTGTTTTCTGAAAGAAATGGATCAGACATTGTTTGCCCATGTATTGCTCTCTCTCTCTGTCTGTTCCTTCCATTTCTTTAACATTTTTAATTTGGTTTCTTTTACATCAATGATGGACAAAGTACACAACTCCATTACTTGAGTAAAATAATCGATACTCTATTTCTCTACTGGTCAAATATTACTCCAACACACGTGACAGCTGTTCAGTCAAATTTTCACTTGACTTAAAGTACTGTAGTGCTTGGTTCTAAAAAAAAATTAAGTATTCAAAAGTACATTTTTAAATGTCAACACATTATTTTATTGTTGTCACAACACATTTACAGATCCTACTGACTCTGAAACAACCTACTGACTTGCTCGTAGAAGCTGTAGAATAAAAAGCCTAACTATTAGTATGCATCAGCAGTGGATTCACATGGTTTATCCCATCGGGTTTCCAGGTTTTCAAGCTAACTGGTTCACACACTGTGTTAACAGGAACAGTTGTGGCCTGCCTCTCACCTGCTTCATCACACCTTCACACACACATTATTTCTGGTCTTCAAGTCGTGTCTCATAACTTCTGTGGTGACTATGATTCTATAAGTAAGCAGTGAGCACTGCATCACAGCCACCTACGAGAAAAGTTGCACAAACGCAGTGTGTGAACATGTTTGGGAGCCAGTTTGTTATGAAAACCAGTTAAGACAAAACATTGCGCCCAATACCACGAAAAAGTCATTTGACCAACCATAGCATAAAAACTGAATCTGGTACAAGCACAGACGATGTCGTTTAAAATGTTTACTGCAATTAAATAAATGTTCACATATCTCGACTTGCTGTTTCAGGTTGGCTGGCAAATTTTAATGAAGTTTGTGCAAAGTAATCAGAGCAAACATATAAACCGATACAAATCTTCATTTCAAAAACCTCAGACATGGACTTCAGATAAGGTCTTGGTGCTCTTGAGAGGAACTTTTGTCTTTAGCATGTTTGTGTGCCATAGTAGTAGCCATCATTTTAGCTGTTAAGTTCAACTTTTCAAAAAAATCAGACACACACTTTGAACTTGACTGACAGGGTAGGAGTAGTTTACTGTGATTGGTTGTTCTCCTGAAACAATCACATTTTAGAAAAGAAAAATGTATCCACTGACTTCAAAGCTATGCTGCAAAGTAATAAGTAACAAGAAGCGTCAGAGAAATGTGGTGGAGTAAAAGTCACCGGTTTAAAATTATACTCAAGTAAAGATTTTAAGCATGTCAGAATTGGTAGACGGCCACTAATGATAGACAGTAGTGCTGGAGGATCAAAGCACTTTTGCCTTTGAGGTGGGCTTGGGAGGGGGATCAAGGAAACAACAGTAGATAAGGAGAACTTATTATGAAAGATGCAATCAAGTATTAGAAAAATCAGAATCCAAAACCGATTTATTTTCAATGTTTTGGAGGCCCTCCCTCCAAGGAAGTTGGTTAATCAGGTACCCGCAGTCCGACACCTCTAATTGATAAAGAAGTGTTGTGAGCAATTTCAGGGCAGAGTAGTGCTGCTTTTTTTCTGAGTATACCAAAACAAAACAATCACTTTTGGCATTAAAGTTTTAAACTGTAATTGACAGCTATATAATGTTTTATATGCTATATAATAATATACAGTATGTAACTGATATCTGACAGCTTTGCAACTCAGCTAGGTGCTTTGTTCAACAACAGTCTCAGATCCCTGCAAAACTATGTTTTATGTTGTATTGCTCCAAAAGCTGATAAGGAAATGTCAGCTCTGCACCAACCCCCCTACCCCCCCCCCCCCCACCCCACCCTTCATTTGTGCCAGTTTGTGTGGTCATCATGTCCACACTCAGCATTGTGTATTAGCATATTTGAGAAATAAGATGCTTCTTGAGTGCTCACAGTTATCTATACTTCTTACTGTAGAAAACAAGACGTGTGCTCTCCACATGCATGTTTTGTCTTATCTTTTTCCCATGTAATCTGAGTTTATGATATGTGAAAGCTAAAACTGGCAGTATCAAAGTGCAGAGGCTTATCTTTGAAATCTTGAGAAGAAACATTTTGAGAAGCAATAAACACAGTCGGAGGGATGGGGGAGTTATTCCCACACATAGAGATCTCATGATGTTTTATCACAGTTGAATGATCTCTCGGGATCACACCCTAGTCTAGCAGCTGGCTCATAAAATGGAAAAAAAAAGTATTTTGGAAAAAAAAGGCCCTCGTGTTAAGAGAAATGTTTACTCTGTCACAAATGGCCAGAATGACGACATCCAAATGAAAACATGGTTAGGGGGTCATATTCGATGGTGCGGTCATCTGCTGGATGATAGTACATTTTCCATTCAGATTCCTTCCACTGGGCCTGTTAAATGGTTGTTTAGAGGCTCCAGAGCAGCCTCCCCCAGTGCTGGTGTGTAAGCTCTAGCATGTGTGCTACTGCATGTGGACGGTGTGCAGACAGAGCTCTGGTTAAAGTTTTGTTAAAAAAAAAGTGACACAATGTTCTCCCTAGCCAAAATGTGGTCAATCAGCCAAGAGGCTGAAGTTTGTTTCCTTGGTTTTACACAAGAGCTATTTATAGCTAAAATGTAATGGACATTTGTGGCCAACAATTACCACCAATAACCACAAAGCAAACTGCGTTCCTACATTTTCAACTAAACAATAGGCAAATGTACATTTCAAAGCTAAAAGCAGAAAAGAGAAAAAAAATTGCACAATTTTCCTTAACCTCAATGTAATTGATCAGCCAAGATGTGTTTTTCAAATTTGCTTTGTTAAGGGAGCTACAAGTGATAAGTGATACTTTTTTGATCCCACAACCGGGGAAATTCCACCTCCGCATTTAACCCATCCGTGAAGTGAAACACCACATACACACTAGTGAACACACATGCACTAGGGGGCAGTGAGCACACTTGCCCGGAGTGGTGGGCAGCCCTATGCACGGCGCATGGGGAGCAGTTGGGTGTTAGGTGTCTTGCTTAAGGACACCTCAGTCATGGACTGTCGGCTCTGGGGATCGAACCGGCAACCCACAGGGCCAGATCCCTAACCTCCAGCCCACGACTGCCCCTAAAGACTAATATAATGGAAATTCATAACCCCCAATTAGCATCATGCAAACTGCATGTGTCTCTGTGTTGAATAGTAAGTAATCTCAAATAGACTTGATTTCTTAAACTGTATGAAATTTTTTAAAAAATGGACAAAAATATGCTGCATAGCTAAAAACAGTAGTGATAGCAATCTTGCCATCTCGCTAAGCAAGAATTTTATCTGTACTTCTGCCCATTTCCATCATACATCATACAATCACACAATGTCCAAAACCACATAATTAGGTCTTGATGTGGTTTGAGAAAAGTGAGTGATGACTTAGGCATGCAGTAGCTCTTCACAGCTGCAGTGCAAAACTAAAGAAACGAACTTTAGACACCAAATATGTCTTGGCTAACTGATTACACTTGGGGTGAGGAGAAAATAGTAGAAGTTAGACTTTTTAGCTAGTTATTAATTCTGTTTGACAGTGGTTGAGACGGCTTCCTGTGAACTGGAGGCTTACTATCAGTGAAGACAGGCCACTCGGCCTAAGCTTCACTTCCTTATAATCCCCACACCATCCCCTCCTCACCATCAGAGTCCCCAGCAGACACCATTAACTGGGCCTGGGCTTGCACTATCTCAGAGTGTTCACCACACTTCTCCTTTAATCCCTCTGATCTCTTCTGTTAAATGGTAAAAGTGTCTGGATGGAGTGAAAAAAGGCTGGCCAGAGGTGATGACTTTCTGCTTTCTCTTTATGATTCACTCATGTAAGTGGATGAAAAAAGGTCCTTTGCAGTGAGTGAAACACCAAGGCATGTACATTTGCGCCTGAAAGCAAGGAAATAAAGCATTTCATCTCTCCCGATCCCTTAATAATCACCAACTTAATGACCAAACCCAGAGGAGCTTGCTTGTGTCATCTAGCGACACCATTTACAGCTCGCCTGAGCCTCTGTGTAACAGCTCCAGATGCTCACGGGGTTTACTTAAACGGCTCCAAATGTGCTGTGAGTTAACCTGCTCCTATATGATTCTTCCTGTGGGAAATCAGGATGCCTGGAACCTGTGGTAATGTGACGGTTCCCACGCTCACTGTACAAGCTGACACATAAGCTGACCAGGTCTTCAACAGGCTGTGCCAAAACTTCATTTTTGAGGTGCCAGGATATGTGAGCTCTACCTAAATCTAACTGGGACAAGAGTGTCCTTCTGAAAAGTGTGCACTGGCCTTTCTGCAGCTGTTAATAAGTAATAAGTAATGTACATTTCATGCTGTTGAGCAAAGACAGGCAGCTTGGCCCAGCTCAAGAAAGTTTCTCCTCAGTCACTGTCCCTGGCACTGGTGTTAAGTGGACAAGCCTAAACAAGAGGCCTCTTGGTTAACTAAGGGGCTGGATCAGGCCTCTGTTCTCTTTAAAAGGGCCTTTCAAGGGCCTCAGTAAAGGCTGTCAGGTCCCATTGAGCACGCTCAATGCCCGGGTAGCTGCTGGACTCCACCCACTGCGGCCCTGGATGGTGAGGAAGACGGCTTGCATATTTACCACTTGTACCTCATGAACTGAGTTTCAAATGTGGGCACCAAATAGAGCAGAAGATTCTCTCAGCTGACCACAGATGGCACATTTAAGTAGAGAAAGTATCTCTAATCTCTGTGGAGTGTGTATCTGTGTATTTATGTATTAGCACTTCTGGCATGATTCCCATTTCTGGCACATCCTTAACTTAACCATCAATCTAAAGAACCAATTCACCAAGCAATGAACCATTTAAGCATGAAATAATCCTACATAGAACTCATAAGCCTGACATTTTAAGGGGTTAAAACATAAAAGCAGCATTTAATTGAATTGTTGGTCTGTGTATTTTCTCTGTCTTAATGAGACATTATGAGTACCCAAATAATGATTTCCCTATTTGAATACTGGCAACTCAAATACTCGTCCACATCCTTTCCATTCAGTACAGATCTGTGCGGGTTTTAGACAGTAGTGGATAATGAGGTTACTTTTTCAAAAAGTAATGAGTAATTTGTAATGAATTGTGTTTTTTCACTAATTACGCCGATGCTTGTTATGAGCAAGAAAGTCCAGGCATGTTTACGTAAGAAGGCAAGAGCCAGATAGCCAAAAGGTTAAATCACTGCCTAACAGGTGGTGGCCTCTTCCATTTGATGTTTCTTGCATAACCCATGCATCTCTCATGGAAAAGCTGCCTACAGCATTCTTTATTCACGTAAACGTGTATTAGCACATTTCCTTTTTGCCTCTCACACAATCCAAGGAAAATAATATCATAACAGAGGTACAGTGCTTATAAAATGGTCACATCAACAAGCCGTCAAGTACAATACTATAATGATGTGCCATATACAGAAAGGCTACATTTGTTGCAAATCTCTGTGTGTCTCTTTTCTGGCTCCGTTTAGACAATTGTTGGATGTTTTTTGGATCAGTTTGGTAGACATAAACTGAACTAAAACCAGAGTTGTGGTCAGCATCCAAAATGAGTCAGTTTACTTTGAGCAGCACTGAAAGAGACCTCATCCAAAACTCTCCAAATTTGATTCATTGCCTTTTGTCTCACTGATGTGAGTGTTCAGACAGACAGTCTGGATGAAAGCATCGACCACTGTGGTAGGGCATTTGGTCATAGGAGATTAACTAGACCAGCTCTTCTTTGTGTCCATGGTTGTTCTGCTGGTGCTGAGTCCCTGGCACACAGCATACATGGTCAGTAAACAACCCTACCATCACATCTGCTTCATATCGCAGGGACGCAATTCCCTGGGCCTCCCATGAAGCAGCACATAAGTCCCTCTCACTTCCATTCTGCACATATTAGTTCCATTAGGCCAGAAGAAGAGTTTTGCAAATACTTGGGACTGACAATCCCTGTATTGTTCAAGGATCCATTTACAGGTCCCAGACCATAAGGTACTCCCTCAGAGACGGTCTCAGCCATGCCTTTAAGATTGTCTGCAGGTTTTTCTTTGTTTTATTTTGCAAATCAAACCAATATGAGAGGAACCGTTTGAACGTCAATAAATGAAATATGACCAAAATATTAGTCAAAGAATGTGACTTAGACAGGAAAACGAGAAGGCCCAACTGTGAAATCCCTAATGGATTACATATAATATAATATTACAGACGGCATGGAGTATTGACCCAGAATGGCTAGCCCATCCGTCATGCTCTCTCTTCCTGCAGTATAGAGGAGGACACAGTGTCGGAGCGTGTAGAACTGAGGACCTCGGCATCAAATGCTTGTTTGAGCCTCATTTGATGGGTAACATTAGTCAGTCTGGCTTCAAAGGTCAACGCTTACTGTAGCAGAGATGAGGGGGCCTCTGTGAGGCAGGGTTGCCAGGTCCTGCAAAAATACATAGCCCATGTGCTTTCCCCCACCCAAAAAAGAAAACAAAAATTCATAAAATGGCCTGAACTATCCCAAAATGTATTGGTGGTACAAGGGATTTCAGTACGGTGTACAGTGTAGTTTAAGTATTTGAAGTAAATTTTAAAAGATTTCAGTGGTACTTAAGTGGTTTCTGTGGAAAAACAGTAACCAAAAGCAATGAATGACTTCTAGGCTGTTCCTTTACTTTTGTTACTATTGGTTGTGACCTGAATTACTTCATATACCTCTTTTTTTCCAAATTGCTCTACAACAGAGAATGTTGTCTACATCTTGGACCATCACCTTTCTAAAATCTGGAATAACTGTTCAAAATGTTAGGAATTTTTCAATAATTAAGCAACCAATGTTCACATATTTCTAATAATTATTTAACTACATTCTAAAATCATGAAGAAAGCTGTGCAATATCAAGAATAAAGTTAATACATCATATTTCCTAAATGGTGATCAAACCTCAAGGCAGACAGCTTGACAAAAGATAATATAAATAGATCATTATAATGTATAATTTATCATTCAATATCTTCACACAGTCTGTAATATATTAAATAAAGCATCTAAAATACATTTTGGTGTGTAGTTTCTAATATTTAAGATCTGTGTGAGTTATTATTGTATGTAAAATAACAAAATCTGTTAATATGACATGTGATTCCAGACTTCTGTGCATATGCTATCTGGATTTTCACCTGGGTTTACTTGCCATTTGTTTGCTGTTTCTATGGGAATTGACTGGACTTAAGATCATTCTGGTTTAACCCTTTAACATTCAGAGACATGGTCCAGACTTCTACTACTCATTCATATAATTTAATACCAACCATGTTGCATTGTTTTCTTTGTAGTAAGTGAATAATAAGCCGTAGATTGTGGATAACTGTGAATGTTAAAGGTCATTTCACCACCACAGTCCATGTTTGAACCGACCCCCCAAAAAAAAAAAAAACCCAATGTCGATCTTGTTTACAAGCCACATTTTAAAACTAGCCCATTTTGCTGTGAAACATGCTAACCTGGCAACCCTGCCGTGGGTCCACTGACCTGTCCCTGCTGGCCCCTGAGGGGATGGAGGTTCAGGGCTGGTAGGAGCCAGAATCAGCAGGAGGTGGATCAGGTATCGGGCTGGTGCGAGGCCCGGGAAGTTTACGACCTCAGAGGGACGGTGGCAGGTCAGGCAGGTGATACACAGGCGTCTGAGAGTGAAGGCTGACCCCAGGCCCGCTTACCTGCTAAGAACACAACCGTTAACACAGAAAGTGGGCTTTCAGCATGGGAAAAGCCATGGACTCTGAGAAACAGGGGCTCATCTCTGGCCCCTGACCTCAGAGTGAGCATTCTCAAAACCTATGGCCTGTTGCAGCCAGCGGTTTTCATTATTAATGCAAACAAAATAAGACGATGAAAGAAGAAGTCCTGCATGCTGAAATGCACATGGCTTTCAAAGCAGACTTTACAATAATATTTATAAATACTGAAATGAAAAACGGTATCATTTTTCTCATTAAGTCTCTGTCAGTCCTCCGGCTGGGCTTTGACCACTTTGAAAAAAAAAATATTTATATGCTTTTAGTAGGAAATTAACAATGGCTTTGAAAAATGATGGCACTGCATGTGATGTGATATATTGTATGTTATGCAGTAGTCACACAGATGACGTACATGAAAAGGAATGATAAGCATATGCTTTCTTAACAGTTTTAATGTATACATATATATATATATATATATATATATATATATATATATAACCATTTGTACACTATACAGGATAAATATTAGAAGCTACACATACCCAAATAATACAATAATAATAATAATAATAATAGTAGTAATTTTATTTATATAGCACTCTTCATGCCGGTGGCAGCTCAAAGTGCTTTACAGACAGGTGATAAAACAGTTATAGAAGAGATCATTAGTATTTAATTAGAATCAGAAGAAAATGAAGATCAAATTACAAGATAAAGATAAACACCATGAGACATTCAGTTTTAGTTAAATGATAGTTTAAAGAGATACGTTTTTGGGGGCGTCTTAAAAGTGAGCATTGAGCTTGACTGTCTAATAAAAGGTGGAATTGAGTTCCACAGATAAAAAGCAGAATAATTGAAAGAGTCTCTCCATGTTTTCTGTATTTTACAGAGGGTTTCTGTAGAAGGCCACTATCTGCAGATCTTAGATTACATGCCGGAACATAAACAGACGGACACTCTGTGATGTAAGCAGGTGCTTTAGGGTTGTTTTGAGCTTTAAAGACTAGTAGCAGAACCTTGAAATCTATCCTGAATGATACAGGCAGCCAGTGCAGTTCCTTCAATACGGGAGTGGTCCATGTGAATGGACTCTGTGGTCCAGCCTGAAGAGATAAAAGGAGTAATTTTGGGAAATGTTTAGAATCTACAGTGTGCAGACACCCCTATCTGTGTGTGCTATTTTTCCCACGTCTCATACCTGTCCCTCAGTGTGTGAACTATGTGATTAGCATCGCATACAATAAACACACACCACACACACAGAGGCACTCAGCAGTTTTCCCAGCGCACACACTCTCTCCAGCTAAGCACTTTGGGAGAAATCCCTGTGAGATTCTCACGCACCACCATTCACTGTCATTCCACTCTGCTACGGCTTTTCCATCTCTCTCACTTCGCCTACAGTATCAGTTCCCAGCACTTCCATACTTTCCCCTGTGTGACATTGGTAGGTCAGGTCCCTTATACATACAATGTCCTGCCTGTAATTAAAAACAAAGAAAGAGAGAGAGAGAGAGAGAAAGAGAGAGAGAGAGAGAGAGAGAGAGAGAGAGAGATGAAGAGAAGAGAAGAGAAGAGAAGAGGGAGAAAAACAGAGACCTACAAGGTCAAAAAAGATAGTGACAGTGAGAAAAAGGGGAAAGGGGAGAGAGGGTGAAGGAGAGAAAGAGAAATGAGAGGGGAGAAAGAGAGAACAAGAAAGAAAGAAAGAAAGAAAGAAAGAAAGAAAGAAAGAAAGATTGATAGTAATAGGCAGAGAGAGAGAGAAAGAGAGAATGAGAGAGAGAGAAAGAGAGAATGTGAGAGAGAGAGAGAGACAGAGAGACAGAGAGAGAGAGAGAGAGACAGAGAGACAGAGAGAGAGAGAGAGAGAGAGAGAGAGAGAGAGAGAAGGACAGAAGCTACTTTTAATTGGTCCCATTCAAAAGTGACCACTGTTGTTGTTAGTCCAGCTCCTCTTTTCCTTTCCTGCACTAGAGCCCCAATTAAGGTACAGTGGAGCTTCCCATCTCAGGGCTGCAAGAAACGTTCTCATTATCAGGGGCTTCCCAGGGAGAAGAGGCCCAGCACAAAGACAGAGTTATGGGAAAAAGCCAAGGGGAGGGCGGTAGAAGTAGGGCAAAGACAGGGGCTCAGCCCAGTGTCCCAGTACAGTTATGCAAATGTGCTGCTCTAGATAGCAATACACTGCATTAATTATTGCAAGTCATTGTAGCCTGCTGAGACAGCCCTGTTCTGCATGAAATGTCCTGTCATCTATTGTGTCCCATGTGTACAATGAAGTCACATTAACTCCTTGGACCGTAGGCTTATTATTCAGTTATTAATGGTAAAATTAATCATAATTGTTCAGTAACTACTATAAATTATCGAGTAAGTACTACAAAACTACAAATATGCAAGCTATGAGAAATTGAAGCATAAGCCCACATATAGACTCCTTACCCTTAGAGTTAGTACTGTTATTACTCTTGCTGTTTTGCTGCATATGTATTACATAGAATAAATTGCACAAGGAATTATAATTTAATTTGTTTTATGTTCCATATCAACAGGTTCAAGGCTGCACTTTGTGTTTTCTGTTTGTTTTGAAAAGGGACAACAGTGTAATGGCTAGTTTATCTTTCCACAAAATAAGACTGAACACACACCAATAATTTTTCATGAAATTCAAATCATAATTAAATATCTTCTCTTCTTCTGAACACAAATGTTCCATTGAATGTTTTATTGAATAAGCGTTTATAATCTGTACTTTCAACAGAATTTCTCTCCTTGTTTCACTGAGAAATAATTGATATTGAATTAACCCAAACTTTTGTTACAGCTGGCAATAACTTCTGCGGGTTAAGATGTAAAAGAAAAAAAAACCAAGAAAATTAACTACAAAAAGATCCGGAAATGAATATATACCCCCTAACCCCTCCTTTTTCAGAGGTCCACTGTTTTCCAGTTACATCATCAACATGTGGCTTCCATTATTGGCAAAAATAAACACACAGAGCAAACAGATTAAGAGACTGATCCGAAGTTTGCTGTAGCTAATTGGTGACTGTGGGGCTTTGAAGTTAGAGGGGGACGTTCAATTAACAGAGCTGAGACTTTTCACACTGGACGCAGAAACCTTCACACCTGAGTGGCTGTCTCACGCTGGTCTCCTCACTGACGTGAATTGAGTTTTTAACCTCTGTTGTGAGAAACATCACTTCCGAGGGTCTACACTCACACATCATATCGCAACACCCGTTAGACCCCTGACCGCTCTCTTAGCTTCCACACCACTCTTTTCATTCACACCACTGAATAGAGGGTGGACAAACTTCGGCCACAGTCAGAGAACTCCACCACGTCTGTCCAAGTCTTTAATTAGAGAGGGAACTCAGCCAGTCAGTCAGGGCACCATTTGAATGTCTATAGCGACTTATCTCTCCATTAATTACAATTGCAGAATGAAACAAGGTATCAACATAATGAGATCTCCTGTAGTCTCTTTGAGGAGCCACTTCTGCATTCTAAAGTGGTCTGGAGAAGCAGTCATTTTCCTCTGTAATCCACCCACCCCACCACCACCATTTTTTCCTATCCAGGGTTACTTCATTACCCACAGTGTCTTTATGTTTTCAGTGGAACAAAGAAATTTCAGTGGATCCTTCTGTATTTACAACCACCAAGGGTAATTCTGATTCCGCCTGTTACCATCATGTTGCACTCAAATATTTAAGAGCTGTTTTAGCATCAACACAGTTATTGGGCAGAGTTATAAATGTAGTTTTTATTACAACGCCACAATTACGGTGAGGAACAGGGCGTATTCTGGTCTTGGCCGCTTGTTGAAGAAGAATGAGATTAATAAACGTGCATGACTCTGAACCACATCCGATTACAGTTTGAATACAGTACTCAGAGAGAACCGAACAAGCACTTCTAAGCCGCAAAATGGCTTTCGTTTACTGTTGGTATGCAGCGTCTGTTTCTAGTGGCCCATTGAGATGCGCTGGGCCATTTGAATCAGAATAGGCCTCTGATGAGAGAGCGCTACAGTAGTGCTTTGGGTCTTAATGGGCTCCAGGCAGTGCAAAGGCACGGCTCAGTTTTCAGTGGCTCCCCCATTGTCTGGCTCAGCAAGGTAGTGGCTGAGCACAAAAGGGGACCGGTACAGGTTGAAGAAAGGATTTTCTGTGGACTTTCTGGCCAATTCAGATGCAGACAGCCACCTTCTTGTCCAGGGTTCTCTGTTCCTGGGCTATAGAGACATAGCCAAGCAGCTACTTTCCCATCATCAAACTCACCCTCTTTTTTCCCTCAAACTGAAAACCATCCACAAATCATCAGCTGTCAGCACACTGGGTGGACCAAAACTTGGGCTTCTTGTATGATGAAGCCACACATTCTTGCAGTACTGCCTTATTGTCATTGTGAAGTTTAAAAACAGTTGTAAATCAATAATTATGCTACACTGTGGAGTAACACAGTACACCATAAATATCTGCCTTCAGTAAGTTGATCTCAATGAAAATTCTCTTGCGCTTGTAATTTCTAACAGTGTGTTGGAACATGGCAGAGTTTTGGCTGCAGTAGTGAATGAGTGTATGTGCACAGTATTAGACTACTTTGAGCTCTATAATGTATGGTAGATGTTCAAAAGAGCTACAGTTCAACCGGACAAGTCCAGGCAAGTCCGAGTGTAATCTGACCACCACACTGCCATAGATTGGCCATCCAAGCCATTGGTAAATTTCTCATAATCCATTGGACATGGTGGAACAAAGCGCAAGTCTGCAACAACTGCAGGGGCACCCACACACACACTGCACTCTGAACATCTGCAATAAATGCCTATGGACTCTTCCACACTTCTCCAAATTACAAAGCCGCTTGGTATGTGCATCTCTTCCGCGGAATTCTGCAAGCCTGGAGCAGAAGGCACATCAAAGGTTTTTGAAGGAAAAGAGTGGTGGCTCATTTGCACTCTTAAAAATAAAACATTGACGGACTGAATGCTTCATTTATTCATTTAATTTCCAGTCAAAAGTGCCACTAAGTGCAAGTTTTTCATGTGTGAGTATCAGGAAAAAGACACATTACACCAAAGCCTGAAAAACTAAATCTATTTTTTTCCCGTCCACTCTTTGCCAGCTTCCATTCTTTTCAGGAGACTTGCTTTCAGGTTTTCAAAGAAATCTGTGGGGGTATTTTTCCATACCTCCGAAGTTCAGTCTTGGAAGCTAGTTTTGTTTTCTGCTTATAGTGATCCAATATTCCCAAACACACTCAATGATACTGAGGTTTGGACTCTGGGGTGGTCAGTCCATTGTTCTAAGAACACCAGCAACTTCTTTGATTTTGAAATGTTCTTCTTTTTTGTCTGTTTTCTCAGTAACAGCTTCTTGGCAGCTACTCATCATTTCAGACTCATAAATGTTGACTTGTCTTTTCACAGCGGTAAGATGGACAGGAAGGAGACTTCAGATTTGAATTAATAGTGGAGCTCGCTTTTCCCCTCTTACTCAAAGATGAAAGTTTGGTGACAGTTTTTAATCGTCTGCCAGGTCTTGGATAGTTGTTAGAATCCCCATGTTCTCTATATCTCTAGACATACCAGTTATGGACACTTCTATTTTTTCACATATTTTCCTTACTTTCCCCTCTCTTGAGCAAGTGGATTATTTTACTTCTAATCCTCTTAGAAATATCCCCTGAAACTTGCACAGTAATTTACCTTTAACTGGTTTTACATTATGTGAAGCTACTTAAACTTAAAAAACTTTCCACTGGCACATTTGCACATAAAGAACCATCCACTGCAAGGTTTGTTGGAGAACCAAAAGTGGTTCTTCAGTCATGTAATTCCATAGCATCCATGATTTTGAGTTGAACACAGAGTGAAGAAGCTCAGTCAGCCTGTCCATCTACAAAACTTACCGTCCACTGTTTGTTCCAGAGCAGTTGAGCTGTATGAGAGAAGGCCACAGTAAATTCAAAGGGGCCCTGGCAGAAGCCAATAGCTGTGTTTATTCTCCCAGCATGGCTGTGCTAGTGCTGATAGGATTACAGGTCACAGCCAAAGTGAGAGCCAGGGGACCCCGCGGCCCCTCAGAAGGCGCTTCATGTTCCTCTGCTAGGGACGCCACTTCAGAGGATGTTCTCCACAGGGTTCATAATGGTAGAAGAACTTGCCGCTCCGAAGACAAATAAATAGAATATGTTTTTCTTCATCTCGCTACAGTGTACAGATACTATTTCCATCAATTGGGATGGATTTTGGCCAGATGGGACGAAAATAGTCTGATTGTGAGTTGACTGTTGTGCAATTTGCTGTCATTCACTGGACACTTAGGCTGTGTTTTTTGGAATTGTTTGGAATTGATGGGTTAAATGAGAATTATTTTGTGACCTTCGCATAAGAGAGAGGGAAAGAGGAGAGATGGATAACTGGGACATTTTTTGAGGCCTGGCACTCTATACGACTCCACTGTTTATTGGTAACATATTTAGAAACAATAGCTCATCCGTGAAAAGTTTAGCAGACTGGGGATCTAGCGGGAAGGAGTGCTTGCATAATGCCTTTTGACTGTACTTCCAATTGGAGCCATTTGGAAGTCAAGGTCAGAGTGACATCACAAGAAAAAGTCTAGTCTTGAAGAGAAATGACTGTAAGGCATTCATTTTATTCAAGCTATTTTCTAGTTGCTTAACAGTCAGCATTACTCACAAATATGTTCTAAGCACATGAGAAACTGAAGAATGCTACGGCCAATTGGACTCAACTCTCAAAGTATGAGACGGGCCATCACCAGATAAATGGGATATGTTTAAATAACTCATGATGTGGACTGGAATAACAAACAGTAGATCGGAGACCGATAGACGAGCGTCATATTCATGCACTCACACCCACAATGTGGTTAGACAATGGGAAACCACACAGACCTCATCCTCCAGAGCCAGCTGTTGTGAGTTTAACTGGCATCTTCAAAAGCCAGGGGAACCAGCCGAATGGTTGGAGGCGAGGGCACACGCAAAGATGAAAATATAAATAGGGACCAGATGAAGGGAAGACACTCTCGGACACAGGCCTCTTACCTCAGTCTGACCAGTGTAATTCCCTTCACTCTGTGTGCTTTGTGTTTTCAAAAATCATGGAAAATGTTTCATCGGGATCAGTTATACTCTGGACTCAACTCTGTTATAGAAACTGCAGAAACTGAATGGTCAGATAAGATCAGCTTGCCCCGTGTGCTGAGCACGCTTGCTCAAAGACCAGATTTTTGAGCCACAAGAAAACATTTAAATCCAAAAACAAACAATGGCTGTGCCAAGCCATGGGAGCTTGTGCCTTGGCACATGGGAAAAGTGGGGGGATAAACATCGACCAGCCTTCCAAACATATGGTCCCAACTGAGCAGGCTAGCCAATGCAGAGAGGATCCCCTACGAACACATAAGATTGTTCTGTTTCACTTTTGTGCATCACTATAACACCATTACCCTTATATAATATTATTATTGTTATTTTCTTGCTATGCTACATAAACATGAGTAGATTTAAGATCATTATATTTAATCATGTTTGACTACATCAAGGTTGGGACAAGCAGGTTGCAGGGATGTAACAGAATACAAAATACAAGTATATGGAATGTGTATTCAGAACACAGAAATCAAGCATTTGTATTCAGTCCAAGTTACATTTTCTAAGTGCTTTATTACTATTTTAAGTGGCTGTGCAATGCCTAAAGGCAAATACAGGACTCAATAAATGACTCCTTTACAAGCATTGAAGTCCCTGCTAAAACCTCACTGATAGTCTATGTGATGACCAGTTATTAATCTCAGTGTTACTAAACTCTGCTGAACCCTAAGTAGACTAATAAATCAATGCAATCATCAGTTATTAATCTCAATGTTACTGAGCTCTGCTAAAGCCTGAGTAGACTGATAAATCAATGTGATGATCAGTTATTAATCTCAATGTTACTGAGCTCTGCTAAAGCCTGAGTAGACTGATAAATCAATGAGATGATCAGTTGTTAATCTCAGTGTTACTGAGCTCTGCTAAAGCCTGAGAAGACTGATAAATCAATGAGATGATCAGTTGTTAATCTCAGTGTTACTGAGCTCTGCTAAAGCCTGAGTAGACTTATAAATCAATGAGATGATCAGTTGTTAATCTCAGTGTTACAGAGCTCTGCTAAAGCCTGAGTAGACTGATAAATCAATGAGATGATCAGTTGTTAATCTCAGTGTTACTGAGCTCTGCTAAAGCCTGAGTAGACTGATAAATCAATGAGATGATCAGTTGTTGATCTCAGTGTTACTGAACTCTGCTAAAGCCTGAGTAGACTGATAAATCAATGTGATGACCAGTTATTAATCTTAGTGTTACTGAGCTCTGTTAAAGCCTGAGTAGACTGATAAATCAACGTGATGATCAGTGATTAATCTCAGTGTTATTGAGCTCTGCTAAAGCCTGAGTAGGCTGATAAACCAATTTGATGATCAGTTGTTAATCTCAGTGTTACTGAGCTCTGCTAAAGCCTGAGCAGACTGATAAATCAATTTGATGATCAGTTGTTAATCTCAGTGTTACTGAGCTCTGCTAAAGCCTGAGTAGACTGATAAATCAATGAGATGATCAGTTGTTAATCTCAGTGTTACTGAGCTCTGCTAAAGCCTGAGTAGACTGATAAACCAATGTATTAGTCAGTTATCAAACTTAGTGTTAGTGAGCTCTTTTGAGGGATGACGAAACTGAACAGTCTTCTAAGTAATGAATATGTTCATGAGTGAGAAGCGTAGCATCTGGGTTGTACTAAAACTCATGCATGCATGTCATTCACTGAAACTTAGTTTTCCAATTTGGATATGGCAAATAAGTTTATATAGTTCATGAGACAGGCAGCAGTGTGATTATGAGACACTGAAGTAGGGCCAAGCCTAAATAATGTTGAGGATTGCAACATAAGCAAGGATAAGCAAGTTACAGTTGAATTACATGAAGAAAACAGTCAGCCAGTAACAGCAAGGAAGAGTCAGAATTAAACAAAACTGTATGCACAGTAACTTTTCGTCAACTTTAATAGCAACCCTAATAACCCTAATCTTCTGCTCTGCTTACAAGCACAAATGTGGTATTGACTGAAGATCTAGAATCTGCAGAATTTCTCTTTTTTACTGGAGCTGCAAGTGAGAAATACAACATGCTTTTGTTATTGACAGTCATAACTGCTATTTCAAAGAGTAAAATAAATAAATATCACATGCTGTCAAAAGATAACTGCGACTTTGAAGGGTTAAAAAGGCTCTATATATAGCGATGGTGTAATCATCTCTGGCCCAGTGTGAGCTTAAAGGTTCCTTGAGCTCTGCTTCAGATGCCTGTGCCAGCTCTCAGGGCTATTAGCGCGCTCTTCGGGCATTCTTGTGGGCAAGTGGGCCGTGCTCAGCCGAGAGCTTTCATCCCGCTGGAATTCAGTGGTAACGTCTTCAGAGAGGAAGGATCCGGGATGTGGTGGTGGGGGGGAGCAGGATTGTGCTTTGAGGGGATGAAAGAGAGAATAAAAGAAAGGAACTTTTTTGGTAGTCCAGGCAGAGAAGTAGGAGGGCGATAGGTTGGCAGGGAGGGGGGTGGGGGGGCGGTGCTGTTTGAAGGGGCTGGCTCACTGCAGTTCAGGGTGCAAGCGGAACTTTCGCTTTGTGCAGTTTTAGCCCCACTTTTAACCACCTCTATTGTCTGTTGATTCTTAAGGGAAGGGCCCTGGCCGAAGCGTCAGTGTAGTGGGGAGAGAAAGAGGCCGATGATCCAAGAGCAACAGAGGCCAGGGGGACAACCCCCTCTGCCTGGTTTCTCATACTTGTTTTAATACCCTTAATTATTTGTGGCCTGCTATGAACAATGAGTGTTTGTCTGTCAGCTGTTATTAAAAATGTAAACCACACCATCTGACCCATGTCAATTATTGATTATGACTATTAATTTAAGACAAAAATACGAAAATATGTAAGTAGTACTTGTGTCACCGTACAATGTACCGCAGTAATGTATCACTCTGTCATGGTATCATTTTATTCCTATTACTGTTTATACCTACATCTATATGTTTATACCTATATGTGCAGTCATATGCAAAGGTGTGGTTGCCCCAGTCACTTCATTAAGTGAAAATCAGTTCTACAAAATAAAATAACATTCTCTACATCTAGGCAGCCTCTGCCCATGTGAATACACAATTACTGCTTCTTCTGGCGCTTTGGGGAAAAAAAATAAAGTATAAAATGTGGCTTGTGAAGTTATGACACATTTCATATCATGTGTTTTATTTTTTTCTAAGCAAATATAGAAATTCCACACTAAAATTATTAGAAAAGGTACCAGGTTTCCTTGTAGAGGATATGTTAACTTATTTTCTCTTAGGGAACATTTTTTTCACATACAGAAAATATTCTGTTAACGAAGTCTTGTTAACTAAATTAATACTTAGCAATTCAGCCAAACTATGAGGACTGTGTTCAAACTCCAAACTACTTTTCTTCATTTCTAAATGGCTAATTCACCCTGGTTTCTCATCTAGCAGTGCCATCTTTAAAACCCCACCCACAGTACACAGTTTGATCTGATTGGCTTTGGCAGAGGGAGCAGGATCGTCACCAGCAGCTGCCGAGCTGTCTGCAGAGCTCGCTGCCGGGGTCACAGCCGCTTCCCTGTGCAAGAGCAGCCATTTCAATAACAAGCGCCCGGGAATGCGCAAGTGTTTAAAGGCCCATAAGGTCAGCTGTGAAGAATTGATCATGCCATGCAAGCAAAGGGCCTGCCTGCCAAACTTGTCTGAATGTGAAAGGGCTGTCGCTGAAAAGTGGCGGGAGTTTGACTTGAGGAAAAGTCTTTTGAGAGCAATGCTCACATGTTGCAAGTAAAGGCAGCTTAACTCAGTAACAATAACATACTTAAATGTTAAAACTTTCAGGCTACAGATTAGTGATGTACATTGAATGCCTTTATATGTGACAAGCCTGTGTTGCCACATTTCTTGGAAGCAGATTATTACCAGAAACACCTGCAGACAGTGCATGCGCATGGGCAACGCATACGAAGAGCAATAAAGAGCAATAAATCTTTGAAAGTTGACACCCACTCACTCTTTATACCCAACTGTCAACCGGATACAAGGGCAAAAGCTAAACTGTCATGCTGTCCACCTGCAGAGTTGTTTTTCCTAGACAAGAATTTCTAAATAGATTTTTAGCACTTACAGCACCTGCTTTACTGTCTTTATATGCAGCATGAGGATGGCCAAGATTTTGATCTGCACAACAAACAGGATTGGTTCTTTAGCCAACTGTTATTGCCTAATGCACTGCAGGCCTAACTACAGAACATGACAAAGAGCATGCAGCGCTTTTTGGTGACTAATAAAGCAAGTAGGATGTCCTGTGAACATAACGTTTCACTCATAGTGAAGACTAGACGTTTGGAAAAAAGCACAGCATGAGCTGCATTCTGTTGTTGTGATACCATCCCTGCATGCCACAAGAAGGGTCTGTTTGCTAGGACGCCTCTAAGGAGTTAATTTTGCCCCAAAGGTTTCAAATAAAATAATAAAATGGTCAAAATGTCAAAAATATGTGGCGAATGTAAATAATGTCAGTTAAAATTCATCTTTCAAAATGATTATTAAAGCTAATTGTTTTCACTCCTTTTTATGTAAATATATTATTAAATTTGCCAGTTTGTGCACTCATATCTCTTTCAGTCATTGCTGATATATTTACCGCTTCTTGAATCACCCTTTGGCTTTTGAAATCTTTCATGATCTGAATTTCAGTAGATATGGATTATAATGATTACAGTTGAATGCCCCCTTCTAAGACCCGGCCCTTGTGAAAATGTGCCGAAGGTCTGAAGCAAAAGAAGCCAAAAAATATCCCATAAGACTCACTGAATTAAAAAGACTGAATGAAAAGACTGGCAGCATGAATAAAACATTTATATTAAAAAAAAACTGTGAAAATGAGCAGCATTTTTGAGAAATTAAATGTAGTAGCTGTCATTATCAACTTCTGGCACAAAGTTAACTCCATACAGCCCTCCCTCCTCCCCCCAGCACTTACTCCCCACTAAAGCTCCCTCCACCAACTGTGGATTAGCCGCTCCTCCCATTTACAACCATCGCCACCAGCGTCACTTTATTTCCCACCCGTATTCTGACAAAGCCCGTCCCCCGTCGCTGTTATTGGCTGGTAGTTTGCGCTCGCGAGCAGAAACGCCTCTCATGGCTTGAACGTGCCTGCCAGTGAGAGGGAGGTGCTC
The DNA here is from genome assembly GCF_015220715.1 of Pygocentrus nattereri. Taxonomy (NCBI): domain Eukaryota; kingdom Metazoa; phylum Chordata; class Actinopteri; order Characiformes; family Serrasalmidae; genus Pygocentrus; species Pygocentrus nattereri. The sequence continues at coordinate 14,616,283 of NC_051237.1, forward strand.
GCTGCCCCAAATCAGGAGGCGGGGCCTTCCGGAAAATGGGTGGAGAGAAAAAATCCCGACCCAATCTCACAGCACGATGCCCCTGCTGAGACCGCCCACGGGGCGTGGCCTTCCACACGCGCAGTTTATAAAAAACCCTCTTGGCCACAATGAGGAGTTTTCCCCGACAATTAAACGGGACGGTCGCGGCCCATGACAGCGTTGGTTCGGAGGCCCGTCTAGATTGATGCAGTGCCTTCGTGTTAGAACCGCAGGCGTGTCGACATGTTGAAAAGCCACAGCAGAAAGACTCTGCTCTCTGCAGCAGGCGCGAGCGTCACTTGCCTCGCGCTGCTCCTGCTGCTCGCGCAGCGCCAGAGGAGCGCGACTGAAGGCGCGCGGAGGGAGAGAGAGGTCGGCCTGCGCTCGCTGCAGAGTCTGGGAGAAGCGGGCACGGAAGACGGGATTCAGAGTGAGCAGGCCGGCGGGAAGAGGGGCTTTTCCGCGTACTTCTCCAAGCTGACTCGAAACAGGAGGGAGGCGGAGAAGCCCGGCGGCGCAGCGGGCGCGACGTCCAGCCCGCCGCCCGCTGAGAACATCAGCGCGGATGACATCTTCATCGCCGTCAAAACCACCAAGAAGTTCCATAAGTCCAGGTTGGAGCTGCTGCTTGACACTTGGATTTCAAGGAACGTGCAGCAGGTGAGCACGGGCTCAATTGCCTTTGATCTCTTTTCTTTTTTTAAACCTGCCGTTGTCATGGTGACCGAAATGCGCTGTTTACTCTTGCTAATGAAGTCTTTCAGTCAGCTGAGATCAAAAGCGTCTCTGTTTTAAAGTTTTAAGTCAGACTAAACTTGATCAGGACAGACACATGACGTTTGCTTTGATCCTGAATGCTTGGCTCATCTTTGCGTCTGTGAGGCTCTGTAAACCCATTTAAAGTGTGAACTTTGCATCTCAGTAACAAATAGGGCCACATTATGTCCCAGCATGATGTCTACTTAGGCACTATGAATGTTTAGAGTGCCTTTAGTTATTTTTCCCTGCCTGCACCCCTGAGACACAGAGGGAGAACAGCTTGGAAGCCCCCCTCATCTCCTCTGCTCCTCCGTCTCCCTCCCCCAGCCATCGTCCCCATTGTTTGGGGTTGTCCCTGTGAATGCACTGGGCCAGGGGATGCATCGTGGCTGCGGCCTCAGGGCTGTCCCCCTTCCAGGGCTAACAAAGCATCTTTCTGAAAGGGGAAGAAAAGCTTTTTCCCAGCCCTTTGCCTAACACTCTCCATGGGAACCTGGGAGTTGTGGCAGTGGCTGGGTCACGCGATCCAAACGGTGGGAAAAAGAAGGGCTTGGTTGAGGCGATGCTGCAAGGGAGGGGGTAATGGACACAAAAGCACAGCATCTGTAGGCAAGTTTCAGCACTCTGAGCAGCATGCTGAGTGGCACACATAGTGTGAAAACGGGGCCCTGAGAACCAGGCCCCCTTTACGGTGGGCAACAAAGGCATCCGCAGCACCTCGACAGGACAGAAAGCGGAGCAGTCAAAGTGATTTTATCCACCACCCAGAGTAGTCACGCGTAGTTTAGCAAAAGTCAGGTTAATTCGCCTCGGGCACTGTCGATTTGAGGCAGTTTCTTACCCTGTTCAAAACACTGCTGCTTTCATTATTGTCATTTTAATGTTGCAAACATGGTGGTAGCTATCTACCATCTTCTCTTTAAGTCTCTCCCTCACTCTTATCTTCTCTCCTCCTCGTCTCTCTCTGAGCACTAAGGACATGATCTCTATGTTGCCAGGAACATCAAAATGCAGACAGATTAGTCATAGGCCTAGCAGGTTCTCCTTGGCCTGGGAGTAGCTGGCTGAATAAGAGTGGGCGCATAGATTTTTTTTTTTTTTTTTTTTTTAAAAGCTCATTTTTCTTCTCTTCCACAAAGTCATATCTCACTGCTTGTTCTGTAGAAGTTCCCAGGCTCATCAGGTCATAGTTTTCAAAACAGGCTCTACATTCCCAGAGCCTCTTCTGTACATTGGTTGATGTAAGTTAAGTCGACGGCAGGGAGAGTTAACAGCAGGACTTTAATTGGGGCAGCTGCTTGAGAGAACTGCAGTCATAAAAGACCAACACAAACCCCGAATACAAGTGGGAGTTCCTGGAGGATGGGTGCCAGGTGGCTGGGCCTCAGAGAACAATAGGTCCAGCTCTAATGCCAGCCATATGAATCCCTGCATTCCCAGTGTGTAAATATGGGCATCCGGGCTGAGGTTATTTCAATATTCTGCTCCGCAACACCTGAGCATGCTAAATCCCAGTAATTGTCATCTGAACTGCCTGGGGATTAGCCCAAGGTCTCTGGTGCACCAGTTGGCCTCCATCCACAATAGCTGGCACCAAATAAGTGTTTGAAGGGGGCCAAGCATTGTTTGAGGTGCAGCATGGGAACTAAGTGGCATATGTCAATGGGAGGCTACCAGCTTGACTAGCATGATAAACAGGGTCATGTGGGCCCTGGGCCGTATCTAGCTTCAGTCTCTGGTCATGCACTCCATGCAGCTCTCTGTGGGTGTATAACAGCTCATTCTGAGATGTAAATAGAGGAGGTAGATTCGCTGAGTCTAGGTCAGCCAAATTCTGAGCTAAAATAGACATCAGACTTTAGATATCACACCACTGTCTTCTCAGAAGTCTTAAATAGAAACTGCAGTGTTTCACAGGTATTGTTCTTTAAATGCAATGCAAGCCTTTTTTTTATCACAATAGGGCAGATAAACTGTCTAAATGGTTTTTGATGAGTCAGTTACTTTGAATAGCTTATAACCTTTTGGTTTGATCCACTGCTGTTTAGGTTGTTTCACGCTGCTGCTCTTGGCTTCCGGTGTTTCTCTAAGTTTCCCCCCTTGAACAATACAGCTTCCCCAGCAAGCGAGCTCTGCAACAATATGTGAAGAGAACCGCCTGTTATGCTATCCGGTGTCCAGTTACACAGACAGGTCCAGAATGCCATAAAGCTCGACTGCTTCCATTATTTAACACACAGTTCTACCTGGACTACCCGTGCTTACCAGGGTGTGGGTGGAATGCCCAGGTAGTGATTACTGTATTAATCCTGTCCTGTTGTATTAAATAAAGGGAGGGGAGTGGTGAGGCTAGTGGGAGTCTGTGGTTTGCCCTGGCATAGACAGGAAAGTGGCCTGTGCGGGTGGTTAATGGAGGGAGGAGCGCCTATTTGTTTCCTTCCCGGAGAGCTGGAGACAGCCAGCCAGGCTCCATGCTCTTACACTCTTTACCCTCATGCCAGCTCATGCATTGGGGGGGGGGGTTGCTCTCCAGTGTCCCCTTGCACAGAACCCCCTAAAACCTCCAAGACTTTCTTGCTTATGTGAAAATTTTCTAACAAGAGCTTTTTAGTTTCCACCAGAAGAGAAAAAGCAGGCGATGAATCACTGTTTGGTGTCTGCCATGTGATTTTCTTTTGATAATTGCATAGTTCAGATAAAGGGAGAAGCAAGAACAAAGAGCTGGCTATGTGGAACCGCTCTTTAGTTAACCACCACAGCTGTATGCAAATGTGGGCAAACATATTTCCAATTTCCCCCCAGCAAGAGCTTTACCCAGCTTGAAAACACTCCACATTGTTCAGTCTTCAATGAATGCTGGGAAGGGGTGAGGGGGGTGTTGATGGGAGAGAATAAGGGGTAAATGGCCACACACACACAGACAGGGGCTCTAATATACTAATCAGCTCTGAGGTTTCTTTCCTGTTCTCTGGTCTGGCTGTGGCTAGCCACTGCTGGCAGCTGCTTGTGTGATTAGGCCAGCCTTTCAAGGGAACTGGGCCCAAACAACATTGGCCAAATGATCCTTCAGCGGCCTTAACCGCCAGAACGTCGCTATACAAACAGAGGCAGCGGGCAGTGGCCTTCTGCACCCTGCGCTGAACATCTGCTCAAAGTTTGCTCTGCAAACCAATCAAACAGACTTTGGCAGCCATGAAGGTTAAAAGGAAAAAAAAGCCACAGAAATGAGTTTGCATGCTTTTGTGTGTGCAAAAGAGGACGGTTGACAAAAGCCAGTTTTGGCATGAGTTCAAGCTGCTTTTGACATCTTGAGTGTAAAAAGTGGAGTCAATTGGGCCACTGTTTGTGGGTGTGGGTTTAGGAGGCCATAGGCATAGAGGCCTGTTCTGACACGTGGCTGAGATAAAGCATCAGGCGGCAGGTGCCGTCTCACCTGAGTTGCAGTGTAAACAAGTTAACGGCAGTGTGCGAGGCTGATGCCAGGATGTTCTCTTTCATCAGCCTGTGTGTGAGGAGTGTGTCGGAGAGGCCCTTCTTTTTGAGCCCGGCCTGCCGTCGCCTTGCACCTGCTCTGTCTTATCCACCACAAAAAAGCTCCTAATCCAGCCCCCTTCTCCTCCCACCATTCTCCATTTAACAAAACAGCGGAGGCTTGCACGTCACTCGGACTGCTACACTAAGTCTTGAGGCACAATGGCATAATGTCTTATCTTGACCTGCGCATTCTGTGGACTGGTTAGAGGAGAATGAAACTTGAAGGAGTGCTTTTTTTGACTTGTGGATTAATTTCATTCTAGCATTTGCATGTGTGAAGTAGATTTGACGTGGGAGGGGGGTCATGGGGAGGTGTTGGGGGTGAATGGGGTAGCCTGCTCCCCCCTTTTTGTTCTGTGTCTGGGATGCTTTGGGGTTCCAGAGCAGTTGCCATGGCAAGCTTGGAAAAGCAGCAACAAGGGCTCTTTTATTCAGGGGGGTTGAGTTTGGCTTGTTTAACTGAATGAGTTTTCCATGGCGTAAATCGGCAGACAATGGGTCCCAATCAGTCCTGCATGAGATAAATAGCAGGCAAAGACACATTTAGACCAGGCCTGGAACGCACTAGTTCCTGTGCAGTTCTTGGCTCTGTTGCACTAGCTGGGCTCTTGATGGACCATCATTGGACTGCACAAAAATTTCTGACCATCTTGTTTTGTTTCCACAGACGTACATCTTCACAGATGGTGAGGATGAAGAGCTGAAAAAGAAAATGGGTGAGCACACAACCTTGATGCCAACATCACAAGCTAAGCAAGAGGCTAACATTCTTGCTTTGAAACATCCATAGTTAAAGTGAAACCAGGCCTAAACCACTCGAACATCTTGCAGTAAGCTGCAGCACTGTCAGACAGCTGGTTCAAAAGGTTTTCCTGCTTTTTGACCCAGGTAATGGTTAGACACAGCAAAATGTAAAACATGTTAACAAAACTCAATGTATTAAAACATTCAGTTCTTCTGAGGTTTACAGGCAAGTTTAAACATGCACTAGCAAAAGAGCAAAAAGAAATAAACAGCACATAAATAAAAAAGAAAATACATAAAACAAGATTATGGCATTTACTCTGCTACTTACTGTGCAGCTACTTTACAGTGGTTGTTTACAGGCTCTAACTGTTGGTCTTTTTGTGCTACGTGCAGCTGTTTAGTGTCAAGTATTGACTAAAACTAGTGATTACTCATAATATGGAGTAAAATGTATTGTGAATTGGTTTATCACTGTCATGATTTAGCACTATAATAACTTGCAGTCATATTGGTCCTCCCACCTTAGTGTCAATATATTAGTATACCAATATAATATTAATCCAACACTAAGGTTGTTTGTATACTGACTGCCTCCTCTGCTCTCTACAGGAAGCCATGTCATTAACACCAACTGCTCTGCTGCACACAGCCGCCAAGCTCTGTCTTGCAAGATGGCTGTGGAGTACGACAAGTTTATTGAGTCAGGCAATAAGTAAGTGTCCTAAAAGTCTTACTGCAAACATGCTGACTGGACAAGCATGTGGACTTCTCAGAACTCTTTGTATGCATACCGTTAACAAGATCCTGTTGTGTTTAGGTGGTTCTGCCACGTGGATGACGATAACTATGTGAACATGAAGACCCTTGTCCAGCTGCTCTCTCAGTACCCTCACACTCAAGACATGTACATTGGCAAACCCAGCTTGGACCGGCCCATTGAGGCCACTGAGAGACTTGGGGACAACAAAATGGTAAGCGAATAAAGAACATTAGAGCTTTAATAGCATAAAGAAAATGCGTTATTTTCTTCTTACCTCAAATTTGGTGTGTTGCCAGGACTTAGTGTTTTGTTTTTTTTTTTCTTGTTTTCAGCGGCCTGTTAATTTCTGGTTCGCCACCGGAGGGGCGGGTTTCTGTGTGAGTCGTGGTCTAGCTCTGAAGATGAGCCCTTGGGCAAGGTATGAATAAATTACATCTTTTGCTTGGCCCTCCTGTACAGACATTTTGTAGTTTTTTCCTTCTAAAAGCCCAAAAATTGAGCCAAATTTCTGTTGTATTCTAGTGGTGGTCATTTCATGAACACTGCGGAGAAGATCCGTCTCCCTGACGACTGCACCATCGGTTACATCATCGAGTCAGTTCTGGGGGTTCCGCTTACCCGCAGTAACCTGTTCCACTCACATCTGGAGAACCTGCAACAGGTGTCCAGATCAGAAGTACACAAACAGGTGAGGCTGCAATTCTGATTAAAAACTAGCCACTTTCAAGTTCTGAGAAGGTGACCTGTTGCTGTATTTGGACATATAAATAATAATTGTAATTTAATTAATTTTCCTTTATGCATCTGTTTCAGATTACATTGAGTTATGGAATGTTTGAGAACAAGAGGAATATCATCAACATGAAAGGGGCTTTCTCAGTTGAGGAGGACCCATCCAGGTAAGAGTCCTTCAAGCCTTGCGGATATTACATGGTTACCAGAAGTTCTAGACAAGAGGATATTTAAATATGCCCTTTAAATTACAAAATTTAAAACACTAGGAAGCTTTTCAGGCAATGGACACCAAACCTCCTCTTTGAGATCTACTTTCTTTTGAGTTTAGTTCCAACCTGCATGTAAAATGCTGCACTCTCCTTACCCAACACCATGGCATTTCATCCAGCCAATTAAGGACTTCTAAGGAAGTTATATATCTAGAGCGTTGTAGATTGTGATTGGAACTAGATTCTGCAGGAAGGTAGACCTCTAGGATTAGGGTTGGCAACCAGTGTCTTAACCCTAAGGGTCTGTATGGGGTCTTAATAAGTGTATTAATGTAGCCTATTATATTTTATCTGGAAATGAACTACATCTTTGAATTTAATAAATTACTTGTTTCTGTGCATAGAGCTTACTGGTCAATAAGTAGCCTACAGTGTTTTCGGTATACACTAATTCATAGTAATTACTGTGTAATAAGTCTTAAGATGAACAACGGAATAAGTCTAACGTTCAAGGGCTTAATTCACCATCTCTCCTCTGTTCTCTCTCTTACAGGTTTAAGTCTGTGCACTGTCTGCTCAATCCAGACACTCCGTGGTGTCCTCCACAGGTTGCCTATTGAGGTGACCAGCTCCTCTCTTGTATCCTCGTCTCAGCTGTGCCTCGGTATCTGAAAGGCACCTGGGACCAGTGTGGTATTGGCCCGTGTGGCTGCTGTGTTTTTGCTGCAGTGGAACATGGCCTCTCGTGTGTTTTTTCTTATTGGGCTGCTGTGCGGCCCGCCTTTGAATGCTTCCTTTCTGCCTGGTGCCTGAGCTTCCGGTCTGCTCTCAGCACCAAGCTTCGCAGGCAATCAGCTGTGCTTTACGTCCTTCATGTTGCTTGTTATCCAATTTGCAATTCTCATAGAATGTGCATTTATATCACTTCCAAGCCGTTTTTGCCAGCTTTACATGCTTTGTTCGTATTATGTGTTTTTTTTTTTTTTTTTTTTTTTCCCCATCCCATTTTCCAAATGCTATTCAGGATTATCCAGTTCTTTCCCTCAGGTTGGATTTAATGGCCTAGAAAGAGGGATTTATTTATGTATGGGTGCTTTTGTCTTTTTTTTTCTTTTTTTTCTCACGACTCCGGACAGAATAACAAGATGAAGTTTAATTCCGTTGTTAATTTCATTTTCAGTTACAGTGTTATATCATTGTTACTTTTATGTAATATAATAACATTATGATATTTTAAGATGTGCTGGCAATAGGCAATTTTCCTTATGTGCCATCAGGTTATATGAATCTGTGGTATGTTGGGATAAAGCACTTTTCTCCCTTACTGATCTGAAAATGATGATGACGGGATTCATAGCTGTGTGATATAATATAAGCCCCCCAAACCTTTAGATTTTATTATATTTAATGCCATTACTTGCATTCAATCAATCTTGGCATATAGTTTTGAGGTTTTGATATGACATCTCAATCTGTTAGCTTTGCTCTGAAATATATTTAATGGAAAGTTGCACAGCTTGATTTGAACTGCTTGTTGCTTGTGTGAAGTCCCCCTTGCAAATGTTTACATGTCCTTCAAGAGTAGAGCTTGCCTTAGTCACCCACTGCTCCATAGACTATAATGTGCATGTTACTCATTTTTAATGTTGGGCAGCTATAATGTAGTGCAGTCATTATGGAGTTTCACCTTCCAGATAGTCTGCCATCTGGGCATCACTGTACCCTCTTAAAGCTTGCAGATCTTATCACTTCACACAAGCAACAGCAGTGTTCTATATACAGAGAACAGCTTTCTCTGTGTGGAAATGACCCATATTGGGTGCACTGTATCTTATTTTAAAGCAGTATTTATTTACTGTGCCATGTTTAAATGATTGTATTTGTACATTATGGTTTAGATGGTATGTGCTTTTTTCACCTGTGGATCAGACATGGTTCTGATCACTTCTCGGTTGTTTTTTGTATTGCATTGAATTGTCCTAATGGCTGTAATTTATACTCCAGTATCTGGATTCTCCAATTGTTCAAATGCCTGTCTCTCAGGGAGCCGTGTCCTGACTAAGTTACCACAGGTGCCGCTGTGGTAACTCTGCATTTTTAGCTTTCAAATAAAACAGCATACTCGCTGAGAAACTATACATGCGTCTCTATTGTTTTGCCTTGGTTGTCATTCCACACCTCCACATTAAATTCACATTTAAACAATCCCGGTAAATATGTGGTCAAATGGACGTTTTTATATGACGCAGCGAGCTAAAGAAAATAATCCAACATTTCACAAGCCTGCATCAACATTACTTGGAATTTCTTTTAGTTGAATTATGAAGAGGGAAAACAAAGCCCTAGGTCATTCCAAGTACTGGAAGTGACCCAGCACATTCAGATTGTGCTAATGGGGCCCACTCAAGTGCAAACTTCCTTACAGGAATGTTTATTATTCCACTTTATTATTTGTGAAAAGTCTTTGTGGCAGAATGTTGCAAAATAAATCCATAGACAAAAAAGCAATCATCTATAACTGTCGTGCAAAAGTTTGTACACCCCAGTCAAATGACAGATTTCAGGGAAAATATAAATATAAAACATCCTCTACATAGAACACACTTTTGCGTACATTAATGCACAGTTGCTGTTTATTTGCTGAATTTACCCGTTTAAAATTAAAACATGCTGAAAGTGCTGTATGCTCACATGAATCTTGTCATCTGTCAGGTCTCACTTTTTGCCTGTTTCAAGCAAAGTTCTCTATCAGTGCCTCCAGTTTCCAGTCTCATAGCACAGATAATGTCAACAAACAAAAATTGAGCCAAGGCCCCCCTCACCACATACTGGAGATTATAGATCTTGCGAGAGCTTTATTTTGACAGGAAGCCTTTCCACTCCTTCTTGACCAGCACTCCATATACCATTATTGGGGTCATATTTTGATATGGCTGCAATAATAGCATCTTCAATTCCACATTAACTCCAGTATTCGTTGGGCTTGTGAATGCTATTGTTTTCAAGCCAATCCAGATCAAAGAGATTTGGTTTCTGACATAACCACATTTTATGAGGACATAATGCTGTAATGGACTTGTTCTTCTTAAGCCACTCTCTGCTTTCCCAGGAGCAGTGTGGGAGATTTCTGCATTCTTGTCCATTAGTCTGAGAGGAGCACAGTCAGAGACGTGCCTAAAAGCAGTCAAGTTAGCAAAACATCAGCCCAAATCATATTTCACACAGCATTAGTACAAAGATCTAACAGCTTCTGCTTGTCATGTGTGGCTGTGAATGGGGAAGGCAGACTTTAGCAGCTATGTCGGCTGGGGACAGAACATCAGACACATTTGGGTTAGTCTCCTCACCCACAACATGGAGACAGACCAAAGTAGTGATTATGGGCTCTGGTTCATTTTGCATGGTGATGCCTTCAGAAGTTTTGATTAGAGGCTGTTCTGAGAACTTTAGCACCTCTGAACTGGTGCTTGGCTGAGTGGAACAAGATACGCTCTTGTTTTATGCTACAGGTTGTGTAAAGAGTAGCTGACCAGAGTAGACAACTATTGTGTGACAGAAAGCCTGGACACAGAGATAACACCCAGACCAAAATACTGCAGAGATGCTTATCAGTTAAGAACAAACAATGACGCCTCACACGTACACACTTTTTTATATAATGTCAGAACACAGGGTCATACACATGTTCTATAGGGCAGGGTTTCTCAACCACAGGGCCGAAGGCCACCAAAGCACCCTTTTGTGGTCCTTAGACTTATACTGGGGAGGGGGGCAGTGGTCTGTAGTAGGCCTGTGATGGCATTTTGTCATAAAAATCATTAACACTGCCTCAACAGTAACAATGACAGTTAACAACATTAACGCAAGCCCCGCATTAAGAATGCACAAAGGCAGCTTCATAATTCTTTTGCCCTTTGCTTCCACATATCACTGTGCAGAACATTTCCCAAAAATTACATTTTTAAGCAAAAAACATTGAGTTTTGTGTTTTAGTGGGCCTTCATGCTTTCTAGTGATAAACAGGTGGGCCTTGAAATGGAAAAGATTCAGAACCCCTGCTATATGGTATATGACTAAATGAAAAACAAGGTCATCATGGAAAATATAAAGTAGCTCCTTAACCAGCAGATTTTAGATTTTAGTCAAACATGAAGAGAGAAGGGTTTTATTGTTTTATTAATAGTCTCAAAATTTTGTCTCCTAAATTCACATTACTCCGAAACCAAGTCAACATAATTTTAATGATGTTAAGGCAACACATAAAAATTAAAAATTTCACCAGACAACTATGTAACCGCGTGCTAGCCAATAGGAGAGAGTTTGGGACTTCAGTCAGTGACATCAGTAACAATAACAAGCACTATTCCTTGCTATGATGAAATTCTGGAAATAAAGGATTGTAGGATATTATAGATAATGACTGTGTCCTATATGACAAAGTTTTGCATTTGCTTGAATTTAAGCCGTTGTAAATAACTAAAAATGTTGCATTTACTTGTTTTTAAAAAAAATGAAACTTAGCAGGCCAAGACAGTCAGACACTGCCGAGCAACAAACAAGCAATGCCTGCTTACTAATGCATTTGTTTTTTGACAGCCTTGATAGACTGGGTGTTATCTCTTTTACCACCAGAGAGGTCTCCAAACACCCACATCTTATAAAGTGTAGCTTTAGAATTTTAAGCTTAGAGATTTTGCATGTTTCTCACCAATTCTTTTAAATAAAGTCATTTTTTCTGCCCTCGTCGGACATGCAAACATGTCCATGAGGAACAAAAAGGAAAATACAGGGGGATCCATGTATTTCACGTATTTGCTTGTTTCTTGCTGCCTGCCACTATAGAAGCATGTATACAATTTAAAGGTTTATGGTATGAAAATTGTTTGGCGGGGCATTGCCTCACTATTACTGGGGCATGAAGATTGGTTGGTGGGGCATTGTCTCACCAAATTATACCCTGACACTGAGCAGAAACTCTGGTTATAAGAGTGGGCCAGTGGTGATCAACCTGATTTGAGATCCACAGGTCTACATGCTAATGACTGTCAACTGTGATTTAAATGAATGGTTTAAGTAGTCCAACAATGCATATGCGTGTGTACATTCAAAACTGAGAATCTCATTCGAGTTACTTGAAAATCCCTCTCCAGTCACCTCACCAAAGTTGACACCCTCTTTGTAAGTGTAGGCTTCAACCCCAGAAGCTAAACAGAAATGTTTTTGCGCTTTCAATACAAAATATATATATTGTGAAAGAGAGGATCATTTTGTTGGCTCTCACAATGTAGGTTAGCCTTGTGTTTACAGTAGTTTTCCTACAAAATCAGAATCCATCACAGGCTTCATCACACTTGTGCGCCGACATTGTGGATACACTCATACCACTGCCAGTTTTGTTCTGAATTTTGGCTATGCCACCCACCCACAGTAACCGTATGGTAGGACTGGCAGCGCAGAGAACGGCTTTAAGGGAACACAGTTCATTTCCGTTCTCATCCACCCTTTAAATTCTTATCTGTAATTAGTGCCTAGAGCTCTGTTATGACTGCTTCTGCAGCGATGCGTGAAACAGACGGACCACACAATGCCTTGGCTTTATCTGCCTGGGACAGGGGACGTTGTCTGGTCATTTATTTGACCTCACAAAAGGCCAGTAATTACTTCAGTAATATATGAGATACAGAGAGATTGCTTTAAGAGCTTGAGAAGATAATTTGATAGGAGCGCACTGCTTGGTTCCATGCGTTGCTTAACCACTTGGCCCTAGGCATATTATTCAGCAGTCAATCTAAATATGTATTATTCAATAACTTCTTTGAAATTAAAATGTAGGTTGTATAGATATGAGAGTGTAACTGCTGTATTTAAGTATTTAAGCTGTTGAGTTTAAGGGGTTAATTCAGTACTTACGCAACATACAGCCCATGTAAGCAATAGCAAATGACTACATTAAGAATTACAGTTTGTTTTGTTAGGAAGAAGAAAAATATTTGTTTTCACATGTTTCAGACAAACTGTGCCTTTTCTTGGAAAAAGGATGTCTATTTTCATTCTGACTCAGAAGGCTCTGGGAACCTCACACCTATTCAGCCTGGAAATTTCTGAATTCTCCCTACACTTCATCATGATGAACACACTATTTCTTCTACAAGAGGTAACAAACCATTTTAACTATATTCGTCCAGCAGGACTCTACCAACAGCAGTGCAACAGGAAACTGAACACTGAAACCCAGCCAACGGTGAGCTTGTTTATGAATGATAGTGATCAGAATCATGATAAGATCAACTTCCTGCTACTTTTCCAAACTCAAGAGAAATTGTCAATGCTGAACATGCATGGTCAGCATTTTGTACTCTTACTGTAAATTGCTGATGATTCATTTAACCTTTGCGCAGGTATGTGCATCAGTATTGGGAAGAGTGGAGCAGAAGTGTTTTTGTGGGTTTTTGACTCTGATAAGATGAATTTCGTTATAATTTTTTGCAGCACTAAGTCAGGAGAAAAAAAACCACTAAAATATGGTGTGCATGCACTGCTGTGTCACCATATAAAACTTGAAATAATCATTTAAAAATCAAGTGCAGCTGGTCAGATTTTAACGGGGGGTTTTCAGACCGTGTCATACGCCTTTATGTATTAACGGCACAAACATAGACTCAAAAAAAAAAAGTCCAGCTTGATAATTAGGTCTCAAATGCAAAATCAGCATTACACTGATGAATATCTGATGATAATACACAATTTGACTGAGTTCTCTATGAATTCTCTATCAACGTGCTCTCAATCATCAGATTCATACCCTCAGGGAAGGGGACTGAAGCACAACCAACATTGCATAATGCTCTTCCACACGTTGTGTGCAATAACACATTTTCCATCTGGGAGGCATCCAAACACCTAAATCTTAGAGCAGCTTTAACTCTCTGAGGTTGATGAACTGCGCAGAAATATGATTCATAAATGTCTTGATTCTGTAGTGTCGCCCCTTCAATACCATCTTATCATGAGATTGTACATGACTCACGTCCAGAGTTATAAGGCTATTAAGAGGAATTGAGACACTCTGGGAATCACTAAGGACTCACCTATCATGTCGAAAACCCTTCATTCTTCATTCAGTCGGCATCGGAGACACATGTGAAATGGCATGGAAACAGTTTACAGCTGCTGAAGTGCTTTTGGAAAGTAGCGATGAAGATAATGCAGCATTTTGATATGAAAAATGTGTATAATGATGTACGCAAGTGCATTTAAAGGCGAATTTTAGGAGATATGCTAAAATCGAAGAAAGGCCCTCAGACCTCAGAAGGCTAAAGGGCTTTTGTTTCAATCTAGAGCATGTTAAATTGTACTGTTTACTGTCACGTACTGTCCAGTGGAGCAACCATTTAAGCCTCCAACAAAACGAGCATGAAATCTCTTGTCTTTAGATGTCCTGCCAAAAAAATGACACAAATCATACTTTCTATCAGGTTTTATTGAGTTTATTTTGTAAATCTGTCCATTTGGCTACATCCATGCAGGAAGCAGGAAGCCGTGCTGCTGTATATTTAATAAAAACCACATGAAATGAGTTTTTATTCTGTTGCCACTTGGAACAGCACACATGTGACCCATTTTACATACGTGAAAAACCGGCTGGAAAAATGCTGTTTTCTTCCTTCGTGTTCCTCTACGAGATTACTTTAAACTTTCTGCTTCTGGGAAATCTAATACAGACGTTTACAAATGATTGGGATGTGCTGCTTTGTACTGTAAGCGGATCCAGAAATCAAACGTTATTTTTCATGTTTTAATTAAAAATAAAACACAGAGAGACACGCATCTGCACTCTGACTTTTTCTTTCTCGAAACAGAGAAGTAGCAGGGATTTGCAGGCTTAAACGATTGTCTCACTGGATTGTGTTTAAGATCAGTGAAAAGCTGCAGGGGAGTATTAACTTACTCCAAACTAAAGCACTCCATGAGGTCATGCTTTACATGATCATAAATATATTAATGGTGGGAGACATCCATTAGTCAGGCCTGGATTAGAACAAAGAACATAGTCAATCTTCAGTTGCTTGAATGTCATATGAACTAAATTCACTTGTCTCTTGCAACTAACTTGAATTTTTTTTTTGAAATGCAGATGCAACTATCTAAACTTGTAACACGTTTATTAGAACAACCAAACAAAATACAAACCACATACCACATGATCATGTGAGGCATTATGATTTCAACAAGTTTAACTGGACGGAAATATGAAGAATAAAACAGAGGATGGTTTCTTGGAGCCTTGTGACGGACTCACAACCTGTCCAGGGTGTATCCTGCCATCTGCCCAATGGTCACTGGGATAGGCTACTGCACCCCTCTGCGACCCAGTTTAGAAAATGTGTGTATGTGTGTGTGTGTGTGTGTGGTTTCTTTGAATAATGTTGCTTATTTGCTGGTAAATACAGTTTCATTTGCTAGTTAGCTAGCCAGGTGTTTGCTTGCATTAATCCTGCTGTGTTAGCCTGATACTCCCATCATCATGGAAAAAAGGAGAAAAACGGAAAAGAGAAAAGTTTTGTTCCAACAGCAACGGAATGTAGACTGGATGCTAATACAAATATATATCAAATTGAAAAATACCATCTACTCCTAGAAAACTAGGAGAAATAATGGCAATTATTTGATTATTTTTTAATTGCTTCAACATTATGTTTCACGCAACTTCCAATGTACAGTAACTAGTTGAGTTAATATCAAGCTATAGGCTGTGAAGAAAAAAGGGCTGGTCCCGCCAGTGGGTCTGTGAATGTTAAGGGGGAGGTTAAATCTATTAAACACTTGGGATTAGTGTGTAGCAAGTGACAAGCACCCTGTCTCCACCTCCCTGCAAGACCAGAGCGTCCAATTAATGGGCAACATGGTTGCTGCGGTTCTCAGTGCCAGAGCGCCGCTACAGCCCTCGCTGCCACAGGCTCAGGCTGTAATCCCCCTCAACATGTGCTCCAAGGCACTGAATGAGCTCCTCCTAATCCAGCTATCAGATAACCCCCTGCCCGAGTGCCTTTACAGCCCAAGCCAAAAGTCTCTGTCTCTGAGGACTGCCGCACAGCGTGGTGTTATCATCCTGCTATAACCTGTTGAGAGATGTCTCCTGGGTGTCCTGAGAATTAAGCGCTCATCAAACAGCTCATATGTTAATGAAGCTCATTCCTCTTTGCTAGAACACACAGAACAGCCCCTGCTTATACTGACCAAACACCAAGGCTAAGTAGCAATCGTGTATGCTTATTATAACTTGGTAAAACTGTTTTTTGTTCATGCAGGCAGTTCCTGTTTGTTTCAGGATGGTGATGCTTAATAGTTGCCTGGCATGGTAAATACAACAGTTATAAGTCCACAAATTTCTGACTCTACTGTTTACAAACAATGTAAGACAGAAACCAATTATTCAAGGCCTTTCAAAGGACGCTGACAGTTGGTTAGTGCATGCAGAGTCTCTGGCCACAATTCCAACATTCTGGAAAATTCAGTGATGGAGCTGTCTTTTTGTTGATTGTGGTGGTGGACAAATTACTTTCTGTACTTTCTGTACTCTCTGTACATTTTCTTTCATTCTGAAAACGTTGGAGAGTTTAGTTACCGTTGTTAAAGTGGAACTGCATTGCTTTTTTCCTGTGTTCAGAGTGGTTGGATGTGAAAAGGTTAAACTGTAGAGATTTTCTAGCGATACATTATTGACTATTACATGTGTCTTCTGAATTGTTATATCTTATGTTGATAATGGTAAAATAACGGTAAATCTGGAAAGGAAAAAAAAACTTTCTTTAGGGGCTGTTTTGCCCTGTATGTACTATTCTGCCATGAATGTATGTTTAAAAAGTACGTTTTAGGCCAAAATCTCAAAACGTCTGTTTCAGGCATCAGGCAATGTAATCTTGAGCACTTCACCTATCAGCTCTTTCAGAGGCATTACACTCCTTGGATGTCTGGTTCCAATTACTACTGTTGTGAAAAATTCTGACACTACATGTTTCTTTAGATTGGTACATTTCAATGCAAGCGCACCATGTTTTTTTCTTTATTATAGAGAATGGAGTTTTACATCACAGTGTCTTGCAGAAAGCAGTGGATTAAAAAGTAGAATATCTTGAAATGGAGTGATGAAAGTGAAAGTGGTAAAAGAACCAAAAAAACAGAAATGCTTAATAAAAGGACAGATGCTGAAAAAGTACATGTGCTTCATGACTGCTGGTTGGCTGGAAATCCCCAACTCTAAAATGTAAATAGTTAAGTTTAGAACTTCTGAAACTACGTACACGGCAAGAAAATGTGTCCTTACAACAGAGGCAACACTTCTGAGCTCCACGACTGAGATCCTGTTCTGCTTTCAGAGAAACGCACAATATTCACACCAACAGCAGTGACTCAGACTCAAAAAAGCAGGCTCTGAAACCACACTGATGAGAAAGATAAGGAGCACGCATGGCTAAATTCAGGCTGAAGCAGATGCTGTTCTGCAGGCTGGCTTCCTGTTCAGTACTATGAGCTAATAATGAGAGCTGTCTGTGAGGGTCATTTGGGTGGTGCATTAAGCAGTTACCAAAACAGACTTTCAGCCTGTGTTTATGTAGATCAATGTAGGTTTGGACATGTACCATCACTGTGGAGGCTACCTACTGTCCGAGCACTCTGAATAGCTAATCTTTCTGCCCTCCATACTGTAACCTCTTATCTCTGAAACTTCACACGAGAAAGAAGAAAGCTCTTATTTGTTAATGTTAGTAATTAAATGATATTTTAACTTATTTTTTATTGTAATTATAGATCATTAGTATTGCATTCATCAGGACATTATATATATATATATATATATATATATATATGTGTGTGTGTATATATATATATATATATATATTTGTATGTATATATATATATGTGTGTGTATATATATATATATATGTGTGTGTGTATATATATATATATATATATATATATATATATATATATATATATATATATATATATATATATTTATACATACATACATATATATATATATACATACATGCATATATATATATATATATATATATATCTATATCCTCTGACAGATATGGCCAGAGGTATAGCCAGTGTTCATAGCAAAAATAAAAATCTTAAAATAAGTGACTGATAGGAAATTCTGCAGTAAGTTTATCACTGAAACGAAGAGCACTGCTCTGAATGTGGCGCTGGAGGTATATGGGTGAAAGTGCATTCAGCTTTTGGACGCTATTAAGCAGATGTGATGTGTGTTGCGTGCCTGTGTGTTGCCTTGAAGGAGAGCAGCATGATGCCGTTTGGCTGAGATGCAAAACAGGATGCAAATAAGCACAAAATCGGCTACGCTAAAAGACATTTTCCCAGCGCAGAAAAGGCATATCTAATTTCAGATGAAACACTAAGAAGCTCAATGCCTCTCAGCTTCATGTCTATCAACAAACTTTCAGTTGTGCTCCGATTATTTAATAACATGCAAATGCAGGCTTAAATCAGCACAACTGAAATTAGGAGACGTGGAATGTTCAAATTCAAGCATCCATGACGACAGCAGCAATAACTGAAAACGTATTAAGTCCTTAAACTCCAGGCTTATTGTTCAGTAATTAATATCAAAGCTTATTTTACAGTAACTACTATGAATTCCATAGTATCCATTACATCATGAATAACGATGAGTTTTACCAGAGGATGTTCTATGCAATTTTTCCAAATTATCACAGGACTACTGTGAAAGCTCTTGGTTCATCGAATTACAGCAAGTTATTCACTCCAGAACTATTACTTGCCAAACTTGGCTAAAAAGGATGCACAGTGTCACTGATGTGCTACCAAAAGTGCCCCTTGTGTAGAATCATCTCATGACTTCTGGTGAATGACTGAGCGAGTGGATAAAGCCACAGGCTGTATTACAGAAATGTCCTATTTTGACAGATCAAGATAAACTTTTTCACAAATCCGTATTACAGGACATCTTAATTTAGGAATCTTATCTTACTGCATCTTACATTTCCTCATTTTTCTGCTGGAAGTAGTCATTGCAGGGTAATGCTGCTTCCGCTAAAGCAGCAGCAACGACGGGTAGAGCCTGTACAGCTTACTGTTCACACTGAGGCAAAAACAATGTTATCTCAGTTTCAGTAGTTTGTCAGCTGACAATGAACAGAGACAAATAAGTCTGTGTGGTTATGTTACAGGATAGCTGAGTGGAGGTTTTAAAAACACTGGAAAACGGGAAGTTTTCTAACCCTAACCCTAACCCTAACCCTAACCCTATTCATCAATCAGGTACAACAAGACAGCCTTGTAACTAACAGTCTAAGCTAGAGAAAATCTTAACTCAGAGCCTACCTTTACCAGCAGAAAGACAGAATTCAATCAGAAGACAAGCACACTTGTAAACAGACACACCACTATCGCTGTAATATTTTATCTGATTAGTATTAGTGAGCCCTGCGATAGACTGGCAACCTGTCCAGGGTCTATCCTGCCCAATGGGATACTGCTGGGATAGGCTCCAGCTCCCCCTGTGGCCCAGAAGGATTAGCGGCTTAGAGAATGTGTGTGTGTGAGTTTTCATGAACATTAACACATGAAGGTAATAAGAGGGGACGGTGGAGATCGTGTCTGCGGCGTCTGGGGTTTTTAAAACACTGTTTGAGAAAACCTCACAAATCAAAGCACAACTTTTAAGTAGATTAATGTAACATCCTTATGCTAGTTATAGTTAACTATGCTGCCTGTAACTGCATAAACCGCACACAGTGAAGATGCTAGTGGAGAGGTGGAAGCTGGCAAAGATGTCAGTGACCATGAAGAACGTCTCTCGCTCACCCTACAAAACACTGAAGGCACAGAGGAGCACAATGAGCAGCAGACTGCTCCAGCCTCACTGCCAGAAGGTTTCTCCGTAGTACAACTCGGCGCTCTGATTCATCTGTTACTCGTGTCAGTGTACATGTACGTATCACCTGCACTGCACTTTAGTACTGCTTATTCTGCACCGGTCATGCTCTTTTGCACAGTACTGTATGTTGCATCAGGTACCTTTTTTATTATTGTGAACAACTCTGGAACTGTAAACCAGCCCATTTGTGAATTCCTGTTATTATAACACTAACTAACTGTAACTGTGACTTCAGTTCTTTTTATAGACGAGTGCATCACTCATACCATGTTTGTTTGCACTTCAGCGGAAAGTATTTCATACAACACAGCTCTTTATTCTATTCTATTACTTTTACCTTATGAATGTGTATTCCGTGTTGGTCTTGTATGTAGGATGCCGGAACACAAATTTCTCATTGGGTTTAATAAAGTGTTACTTTAAAATGATAGAAACAGATCGGTTGAAAAATGTTCGGACACCTTTGAAGTTGTCCAAACGTTAGGACAGTATCTAGGACATTTAGTCTAGTTAGGATGTTTCTGTAACACTGTTCTCTTATCTGTAAGGATAAGATTTTGAACTGAAGTTGATCTGTAATAGTTGATCAGTCATATCTGAAGTTTCCATGGTGACTCAACAGATAAGATAACATTTTAGAGTTAGGATGCTTCTGTAATATGACTCCAGATCCCAGAGGCGCTTCGCATCTACAACTCTCAGTAATCCATGTAAATTACAGCGCCTCCAGGTAAATCAAATGCAAGACTATGTAAAGTATGTAGTTTTGAGAGCAAATGAAATGATTGTGGAAAAAGTCCTTCATTTGAATATCTGATGAAGTATTATGGCCTCTTCATTGCATAAACCAGAAAACGTGCTCTGTCTTTGTAACGGAGCCCCTGTGACTTGGTATTTGAACACACTGGCTTTTGTGCAGTGGTGGACTTTGCTGTTGCTGTTCCTCTTTCTTGTAGATGGTTGGGGCATTGAGGTGCAGTGTGGTGAGTTAATGTGGAGTTATGTCTTGTTAACGTCCTCTTGTTTCTGTGAGCTAACGGGTAAAGAGAGGATGGAGTGGTAAATCTAAACACAGAAGGGAACAAGGGCTACAAAAAGGGCAAAGGAAAAAGGGGGATATCCCTCAGAAGAGGCAGTGGGTGACGTCTTTTGAAATGAAAAGGGGCATGAGGTGAAACACTGGAAGAGTAACACACTTCCGTAAAAGGAGAGGGCGAGGAGGCACATCTCATTCAGAACGGCCTGCTGGTGGAGAAGAGCGTTCAAAAGAGGCGCTGAGCTGTGAAGAACATGCACAAACACACACACACCCAAGACACAGCTGCCCTCTCTATGGATCCCAGGAACAGCGTGTCTTGTTGCCTTGAGACCCAGACACAAAGCAGCTCAGCAGCTGATGGAAAAAATGACCAGAGCATTTTCTGGAAAAAATGACCAAAGCAAAGTTCACACCCTGCACCCTTCCCTGGCCTACCCACTCTGGCAGACTGGCTGAACCCAGCAGAAAAGGTGACATCTGCCTCAAAAGCCCCAAGAATCCCCTGAATGGCAAATTTCCCTTTCAAAGCAGATGGTGACTTCTGATTAAAGGCCTGGTGTAGGCGTGTTTCCCCGGGACACCTGTGATCAAAACATTAACAATCTACCCACAGTTCATCAGCCTCTTTGAGTCATCACCATATGGCAAGCTCTCAAAGATTACCTCTAAGGAATCCCTGCCACTAGCATGTGTCTCCTGCAGCACTGGTTGTCAAATCTTGTGTCGCTGCCTCCTTCACAGGCAGAACTAGTGCAGGGGTCTGCAACCCTAGTGTTAAGAAGAGCGTTTTTGCCATCTTAACTGTAAATAAGTCTCAGTATGTGCTTTGCTCTGCTTAAAGCTTTAGTAGGACTCTGGTAGGACACTTTTCTGCAAAAGCAAAATAGATTTTACCACCCTGAGGTCAGCTTCTTATTCACCAGCTTCTTGTTTGAATTTTCCTGTTTCACCTTAAATAGTGACAGAATATAACTGCTGTAGAATTTAAGGTGGAACGTGAAAATTCACACAAGAAGCTGGCGAACAAAAAGCTGACTTCAGCTTTGTGACTTTTTAGTGTTTGACAGTTTCTCATTTCAGATTAAACGTATCAGGAAACTATCTGTGTTGCTATAGTGACCAGCAGTCTGTGCGCCAAACTTCAGAGTTAAGGGGCTGGGGTGAATAAGCAGTTATACCTTAACTCCAATGGTTGAGACCATTTATTGTTAAAACTGTGTTAGAACAATCAGCAGAGCTTTATTTTAATGCAAAGGAGGATTATTTTATTTTTACCAAAAATCTAACTTTGCAGTGGAGCCGCATCAGGGCAGTAGAAGAGCCACACGCGGCTCTGGAGCTGCATGTTACTGACCCCTGAACTAGTGGCTGAACTGAAAACAAAAGGATTCAATAATATTAACACAAAAACTGAAAACAAAAGGGGCCTAGCAAATACTATCAATTAGATACAGTACAATTAAATACTAAGTGAATCCCAAGATTATAAAATGTACTATTTTACGAACTTCAGATATCTTTCACTGATTAATGCTGGACATCATAAAGAAAGTTCACGTATCCTGTTGTACCTTAAACTGAGTCCCTGCTATTAGCCCTCCAGCAGTTTTCGTGATTGAGAAGAATGTTGCTTCGCATCAGTGACACTGTGTGTCCTTGGTTTCCAACAATGTTTACCAGCCATGATTGGTTGCCCTCACTCTGGATCAGTTATTGGGAAGGGAATCCCTCATGGAGCAAAGCAAGTATTTTGTTACTGTAGATTTTTTTTAATGGCGACTAAGCAGAAGAACTGTCTGGAGTCCTGACATCCACTTGGCTCTAATATCCCGTCAACCCAAAGAGAATCTCATCAAGCATAGGTGAACAGTATATAAATGTATATGGATGGTGGTGGTGGTGGTGGTGGTGATGGTTGAGGGCAGGGGATGTGGGTTTTTAAAAAATCATTTGAAAATATGAGTCACTTGATATGAAGTTTGAAAACCACTGCTTCATGACGTCAATGCTCAACTAGCTTCCGCTTAGGTTGTAGCTGATCCAGGGCTTGGCCTGAATCACACCGAGTAACAGCAGTTAATGCTGTGCGCTCTCACTGTGCATTCCCCCAGCGTAGCAACTCTGATTTCCGGAAAAGTTAGGCAGTGTGAAATTTCAGTAGCAGCCTGACTTACTGCATAAACACCCTCTGCCTTCAACCAAAAGAAAGAAATCCCTCAGCAAGCATGGTGGGGATTTGGACCTCTGAGTTAAGCTGATGTTTTGGATGATCGCTTCACATGATTACAGTCTTTGATTCGACTCCTGAACCTCCTGATCACCGGAAAGGCACAATAGAAGAAATACAGTAGGATGTACTATAGTGTACTATAAAAGCTCACAGACTTGGAGACTGACATCATTGTAAGGCAGAACTTCAAATTCAAAAGCCATGGGACTTCATTCCTTTATGTATTTTAGTCTTATATGCCATAGTTTCCAATCGGTCTACAAAGAAAGAGCTTTTCATATGGAGATAATTAATACAAACTGAATGCAGAATGTTTCAGACTCATATCAACAATATAACAAAAAGGCCTTTCTGAATTCAGGCCGAGCCACAAAAAATAGGACTGAGTGCTTCTGCAGTACATTGTGACAAGTCGAGATAAATGGCCAGTGTGAAGACTCGTTTTGTACTCCTCCTCAATTTGTGCTTGTGGGCGATCTTTGTTTTCCCTGCAGTCTGCTGCTTTCCCTTTTCTACACACACACACACACACACACGCACAAAACACAAGCCTTAGGGAGGCAGCAGCTGCTGGCGGTCTACAGGAAACGTAGTATGGCGGGCCTCTGTCCTGTTTGTGACACTGACCTCCTGACTGCAGTCACCCTGCTGAGGTCAGCAACACAACACAGCCTTTCTCACTCTTTCCCTCTCTCTGACTGTTTGGATGCCTCCCACCTTTAGTAGAGGAAAAGAGCACTATACACTAACAGAGCACACATGGGCTACTATCATACAGTTTCATGTTTTTGGCTCCATTTTAAGATAAGATCAGGTAAATGTTACTGATTCCAGAAGTGAAATGCAAATGTTCCACAGTAGCACAGTATAGGATGTACAGTATAGTGTATATGCACAACTCTTGGATATAATAATAAAATATATATATACATATAAATAAATAAAATCAATCAATCATTAAAGAAACAAGTATATAAAAATAAAAGATAAAAAGTTACTTCATGCCTTCCGAAATTCCTGGATGCATCACCAGAGGTGTCACTAGGCCAGTTTTAGGGAGGCTTTAGCCCCTCTAAATATTATTTAGCCCCTCTAAATAAATGTACATTATTAGTCCAAATCATCAACATTACTTTGCTTTTATTCTTCATTATTCACTACATAAACTTACAAGATACTGTGAAAGCAGGACGCTGCTGCTGCTGCTCCAATCCACCACTGGTGCCACCAAAGATTTTCTAACAAAACAACAGGAGGCAAAACTCCTCTGCTGTTGGGGAAAAGCATTAGGGAAGTGTTACACTGACTCAACCAATCACACCAGACCTTGTAAGTTGTAAGCCAATCATATTAGACCTAGGGCCGGTCTTTGATTCTACTCACACGCAAAGTAACGTCAATCAGCAACCGCACAAGTCGTCGCGACAGGATTTGAGCTAAAAGCGGCCTTATTCAAAATCTAAAATCTATGGTGTGAATCAGTAAGTAGTTACAGAGTGAAGATCTCTACCTACAAAACAGCTACGCTTGTTGTATTGTTGTTTTGTGGGGAATAGATCTGGCTATTGAAGTTTTAGCCGGTTGCTTGTTAGCTAGCTGAAATGCCAACTATTTTAACAGTTTTAAGATTTTTCAGACATTATTTGTTTTCATATTTCTGTGAAGTATGTCAAAAACAATCACACCAGCATTACCGATATATTGTTTATTCTGTAGCTATATTGCCTAACTATATATTCTTTATACTGCCAGTACAGGTGTTGTGCTGATTGTAACAAGTCATCAACCTGCAGAAAGTCATTAAGAGGTGTTAGCTCTGCTGAAGGCCAGTCAGGTGAGAAGATTTTTGGCAGTTTAAATAAAGAATGAACTCATTGATCCTTGAGTTCTTGTAAATCTGAGTTTAATTAAAAAAAAAGCACAGGTAAGAAAAAGGAGAGAAAGAAGCTGAAGGAGACCGACAGAGCAGAAAAAGCAGACCTGATGAATGTTAATGATCAGGAAGAAAGCAAGTGAGTGTTGTTTAAGATTTCAGTTAGAATTAATACTGAATGATTGTAGAAATGTCATTCCCATATCCCTTATTAATGAGACTATATATAAAAGTCATTGAGACGGTCGTGATGGCAAATGTCACTATGAGCATGTCACCTAGATTAAAGGTGTCAGCACTACTACAGAACTAAATTGCACTCTGTCCGGCTGCACCAAAGGAGACTGGTGTTTAATCTGTGTATTTTAATAACATATTTAGGAGCTGCAGCTTATCTAAGAAGGAGGAGAACATTTCTTGACCTTGATACCTGTGTTTGATCTATAAACTGAGTACAGGGATAGATATAGTATTTAAGTCGTAAAATATGAAGAAACACTTTGAAGAAGACCCCCCCCCCAACCCCCCAACCCCCCACCCCACCCCTTAAGGCTTAGCTCCTCTATCCATAAATCTCTAGTGACACCCTTATATTTCCCTGACTGATAATATTAGCTGTAGTCACCAGATGTGAATCAGATGTAAGAAAAGGAAAGAGCAGCGGCTCCATACCAGTCGGTTTCAAGCTTCAAGAACATCTTTTACAAGTTTATTCCAGAATGTCCAAAAAATGTTGATGTGCAGTGCTGCTATCTTAGTTCTAACATACTGCTAGAATCGCACGTGGGCACCAGCAGAAACTTGCATTTTTGTGTTTTTCTCATTTTTTGACATTAATAGCTCAGAACTGAAGGCCTACCTTCAGGAGGCATTTGGCACTCTACCTAAGTAACATACCGTACAACAATACTTCATCCAGCATCTATCAGCACAGCAAGGGAAGTTTGCTGGTCTCTATTCTTTATGATGCACTCTTGGTCTAAAACAAAGTGCTAAAGCTCCAAAGTCAGAGGTGGCCAATAACAAAGCAGAACAGATGCAGTCACCAGTGTGCCAGAGTGAAATTAAGCAGAAAAGAAAAAAATAAATGAGTTACAAAACATTAATGGGTCATGCAAATGTAAGTTTGAGTAAACATATGATTTAATCTTTACTGAGTGCCACAGAGTCAATATAACTACTTTCTACCCACCTCTAATCTTTTAGATGAGTTCTGAGGCTGGATCACTATTTGGACATGCAGGCCAAGTGGACAAGGATCTGAAGTCCCAATCAGCAGAGCTTGCAATGACAAACACCTACACAGTTAGTAGTTTATCTACAGTCTCTACTGACCCTTTGGTTAGACTTGCCAGCCTTAGGTACATAAGATGCTTTAGGGAATTTGTCAGAATAACTCTTTCCATGATTTTATCTGCTTAATTAGAACAGAAGTGAATGTCCCATTAGTAAATATTGACACCTAGTGGTTAGAGGGAGTTCCTTCATAATTACTATTAGCTATACATCTTTTAGTTTTAAGGTTCATCCACTGTTTTTCAAGTTTACAGGACATTTTATTAAGTGTTGAGATGGCCTTGTTTAACCATGCTGCGGGCTGTTAACCTCAGATTGTGTATAATGGATCATGAAAATTCAATGTCATTTGTTGGGCTGTACATTTGAGGTCACTTAGCTGGAAAGTTAGGTTATAAATTCAGCTTTAGTCCACTGAATTAAAGTTTAGCTCAGGTACAGACCAAAAAAGGAAAGCATGAATTTTCCCTTTCAGAATAACAAAACACAAATTTTCAATAGAGCAGTTTAATTCAGTCCATCATGGTATATTAATGACACTATGAAAATAATAAAGGCTTAACTACTCTTAACTTCAACTTGCTTTATGTCAGATCTCCTGATCAGAGGGAAAAAAGTAGCCAGGGCTAATGAAAGTGACCACTCCTAACCCTTGCCCTACAGAAAGAAAACCAACCCAGACTAATAACCCTCACCCGAACCTCGAAACCACTCACTCCGGCTCTCAGTAACAGGAGTCCTACCTGTCCCATCTGTTTTAGTGTTCTTTGAAAAACACTATTAGAAATAGTAAAAATGATAGTACATTATATACAAAGTATATAGTTTTGTCTTCCTGACTCTAGTCAAAGCTTTGCAGTGGCTAAAGAGTTTCTGGGAGAGTGGGTATATTTGGACTTTCAAATAAGAAGTGTGGCTTAAAACGTCTAGTAAGCTAGACGCTTCCCATAGAATTCTTAGGAACATGTGCCTTTCTGTGTCTAATATTTCCCAAACCTGCCTGCCAGAATAGCCTTTATACCGACCGAGCACCTAGTTCAGTCAAGACAATTCCACTCCTATAATGTCAGGGTAGGGATCTGGAAAAACTGTCAAGACTCTATGAAAGTCAACCTGAAAACAAAAGCGGCCTCTTTTACCTCAGCAGTTCATGTTCATAATAAACACGGTTCACTCCAAAAAATAAAAATAAAAATCTCATAATGTTCATCAAAACAAATTAGATTTAACCAGCTCTGACACTCTATAACAGTAACCAACTAGATGTGCATTTCCTGAAGGAACTGCAAGAGTGCTTGGAAAGAGCTGTGTGTGTGTAAGTGAACAACACTTCCTTAGGTGTGGTGTGTGTGAGAGGGAGAGATGTGTGTGTTGGGGGGGGGGGGGGGGGGGGGGGGGGGAGTCATTCAAATGAACTGTCACTCTGTTACTATGCTGCTCTTAGTGGAGAAGCCTTGTTTGAGTCCGATTTGCACCCACTGAACAAACAGTCATAACTCAGGAAATGTTTACTCTAATGCTTAAACTAGATAGATGGTGTGAGATAAGACCCCTCGAGGATTATTTTGGTGTAATGTTGTGAGTATTGAGAAGAAAATGTCTGAGTTATGATGAGTTAAACACAGAAAATCTTGAAATAAGCAGGTTCTGATTTTGAGAAGTTTACATGGGAGTGAATGGGGCAGTTTTCTGTGCCTAGTGCCAAACAAATGCTCATAGCTCTAAAGCTAATTGATAAAATGAAGAGATATTCTGAGGTTTCAGGAAGGACAAGTTCCTCTACCATGTAAAACTGAAATGGAGGTGAAAGTTTAAGGATTTTAAAGCAGATTCCCTGCTGTGACGTCATCGGTGTCAGTTAGAATTTTAATTTCTGAACATTCCACCGATCATTCTTAAGGGAGGTTTTTAATATTTAAACTTAATTTCATTAAAAACTACCAATCTGATCAACTCCAACAATACATAGCACAAGTCACATCGCTGAGACCTTCGAAACGCAGTTTGAATGGAGTCCGTACGTTAAGCGGTTAGGGCTGTATTAATTGCAGAAAAGTGTGGGAGAAGAATAAGAAGTATGAGAGAAAACAGTAAAGCGCTTTTAGCTCTCTAATAAAATCACGTTTCAACTTCTCTTTGCCACCATGCTACCATCAAGTCAAATGCTCAGTAAACTCAGACTTCCTAATCCAGTCAAAGTCACAGTACAGAGGGGAAATGTGTTACGATTTTCCAATATGTTAAAGTTGTCCTCATCTTTTTAATTTGATTGACATCTTGATAGCACATGATATTATAACCATCTTTCTCAAATTTTTAAAACAAGAGACTGTCTACTATTTTTCAGAACAAGTTATAATTAAAATGATGGGCCTGTATTACAGGCGGAAATACCCAAGACTTCTGGTTATGTATGTTATGTAGCTGTGCAGAAGCTGGATTTCCACAGGTAATCAAAAATATGTTGCCCAAACTACTGCATTACGTCCTAAGAGAACCAAAATGTGACGGCCTCTCAGAGATAAACATCTACAGCAAGAACAGACAGACAGAGCCGTCGAGATGAAAAGGAAACAAGTAGAAATCTGAACAAATCAGGCACAAAAACGAGACGTGTGGGAACTGTTTGTGTTGAACTACTTGCACTGTAGCATGCAGTTTGTTGTTACACTCTTCTTTTGTTGTGGTGCACCCCACATTCAGACAAAAATGGACTGACATCTTGTCAGTCTCTGTTTTGGTTCAAGAAGGATGCACTAGATGTGAAATGGGCTAAAAATATGTCGTCCCAATTGCCCTTGGTTTCTGGCTCTGAGTGAGTGTAGAGAGTTTATTTATACCAGAAATACACTGCAGCGAATGAGATGGGGAAGGATGTCTGCAGCTGTGTTCAGTGAGCCAGAATCCTACAATCTGTAAACCAAGGTCATCTGTCTACACACGTTATTCTACACACCAAGCAACCATCTCACAATACAGAGTTTGGTGATTTTCCTGCTTAAGCACACCTGACCCAACACACACACACACACCTTCTAAACCACCTGACCCAACTCATCAGTTAATTTCCAGGTACAGAAGGTGAGGGTTGCCACGCACACAGACGGAGGCATCTCAACACTCACAACTTGATTAGGTCATTTTTTTAAGAAACCATCAATGCGTAATGAAATGAAATGAAATGGGATTATTATTTTTAACATGTGACTGGAAAAACAGTAACTGAGTATTTTTTAACCAATTACAATAAATATTAACAATTCAGAATCTAAAGAACTCTAATAGGTCTTCACTATCAGATCAACGCATAAAGATTATGCATTACTTGGAATACATTCGGAATGCATGCAATTGTATCAAACTGGATAGATTTTTTTTCAGATACACTTAAAAAGATGGTTCTTCATGGTTTTTTTGTAAAGTGAACAGGTTTACTCGGAACCATTAGTTCGATATAGAACCATTCCATGCAGCCAGTTCTCTGTGTGATGACCAGTTTCTTCAGATTGATGGAGAGTGTGTTGTACATGGTTCTACATAGAACATTTTTGAAAATGGTTCTATATAACACCAAAAAGGGTTCTTCTGTTGTTAAAACCTTGACATCGTAACATTAGAACCTTTTTTTAGTGCTATACAGAACCATACACAACACATTCTCCATCAATCTGAAGAATAATTTCCCCAAGCAAAGAACGCTGTAAACATGAAATGGTTCTAAGGAGAACCATTCCCTTTACTAAATAACCCCTGAAGAACCCATGTCTCATATCAAATGGAGATTCTGTCTGATATTCACCAGTTTTATTCACTGACCGATGATCTAAAGATCTGAGGATGATTCTGGACAGCATTAATTTGGTCATCCTCAGACAGAGCCTTTATCGCTCTCACTTCACTGCTGCTACACTGCCACCTAGTGCTTCTTCTAAGGAAATGAGCCATGCTAGTCCACCATTTTGTCAAGCAGTGACATCATGTGAAAGTTTACAGTGCAGCAAACAAAAAGGCTACAATGCAGAACCATCTTCAAAGCCCTGGATGGTTCAGCTCAAATGTTTGATGAGGAACTTGAGCACATGGCAGGAATCTTCTTTTCCTATGGTAAACCTCCCCAAAACAAACCACAGTCTTCAGCATGATCTAGTATCTAATTTCAAAATCACAACCCACATCCAAAGAGGCGTATTGTCAAGCCTTCTTATGACCAATTTAACCACACAAAGCATCGGGCAATTACAAGCAGCAGATCAACTGGAAGATTACTGACTGCTGAAGCAAAGAATATTGTTGGGTCCCATCATGTATCCAAAATCAACAACGCTAATGTCAAGCTAAACAAAATTTCAGATAATAACAGTGATGTAAAAAACCAGAAGATCTACAAAAAGTGAAGATCATTTTGAAGATGCAAGGCAAGAGTGAAGACCCCCCCCCCCCCCCCCCCCCCAAAAAAAAAAAGGCAGAGAAAATGACTTTGGTCATCAGTTAATGTACTTTAATCTGAAAACACTGAGTTCAAGCTCAATAAAACCACAGGTTTAACATGTACAATATTTTAGTAAATGCAAAAAGTAAAAGAAAAAAAAAAGGAATTCTACAGTGAAGTTTTATCAAAACAATTCAATGAAATACCAAACTCATTTATTCACATGAGACAAAAGTTCTTCTTTTGTGCTTACTAATAATCATTCTAAAAATTTGCCACCAAGACTAGAAATCGGAAAAAATAAAATAAAATAAAAAAAAGTAATGAGATGAAGTGTGACAGTTTGCACTATGGTATTGCAAATTCATTGTCCTTGACACAAGCCATTTTCTTCATTTTGCATTGTATTATATATGGTATATACATTGGTCTAGCAATACGATATTAACAGAGTATGCAGATGTAAAAACAAACAAACAAACAAAAAATGCCTCACTAACAAATGATCATTCACATAGAAAAAAAAAATACAATTCTTAGAACGTCGGGCTCATGTTCACAGGTGAGTAGTTTGGTCGCTCAGGCTAGGCAGAGCTGTGTGAATGTACAAAAAAGGCCCATTTAAAAGATGTGAAACATTTAAAAGATACAAGGAAGGTCAAAGAGTTGCGGTTTGGTTGTTGGCACAGTCGAGGAACCTCACCTCGTTATTGATTGCGATAAAAGCATCAATCAAGAAACCCAATGCAAGCATCAGTAGCACACGAGAACACTTCACACTCCACATTGAAAGGTCACCATGCCTCAGAGAAGTAAATGAACAGAAGCTCACACAGTCCAGTAAGCGAGAGATGTTCAGGATATGAGCTAATGACACAAATAAATCAGGCTTTATTTTCCTTAAGTCTTAAAGTATTCCCTTTTGCTCTTTTCTCCTAGTATGACCTCCTCAGAGAATCACAGGAGCTTTGAATTTATTGTGTATGATTAGTCCCAAGCTTGTCCTTACACAGCATGCGTGTCTCTGATCCAGGAAAGTAGATGTACATGGAACAGCTTGGCCTTTTTGGCCTTTCATGAGATGGGAGTGTTCTCTGGAAGTGGTGTTTGGTTGGCCCACTCAGTTAAAGTGGACTTTGCGTACCAGACAGCGGCTCAGAAGAAGGACAGAGAAGACCTTGATCTCCAGCAGTGTAGACTGATTACCAGCTCACTAACCACTGCAGGAGACCATCCGCAACTTCCAAACCTTAATGTGAGGGATCCAGAGCAGAGGAGATATAGCAGATCCTACGGCATTATGTGCATGTGAGATGTCTCCTGAGGAAAACAGTGCACAGTTCAATATGGCACTTTCTCCTCGACCAGTACTCTTCTCTGAATGCTGCAGCCTTAGGTTCAAAGGTATGTTATGGTCTGTAATAGCCTAATAACTACTATGTCATGGATGTATGAGATCAGCACTCTCAGATGCATCAGAAATATGGACCTTGAAGAAAAACCCTGGACATTTTGGTCCTTGGTAGATCATACTGAGCATCTGAGTTACAAGAGTTCCAAAAGGCAACCGTCCTTTCTCTGGGAGTGGCCGCCTATTTCTCCACCTCAAGTTCATTCTGCTTCACAGCTGAGGGGAAAAGAAATACAACCTGAACAGCAAAGCTTGCTCAGCAGTCCGTCCAGTTCATAGTTCATGTACAGCACAGAGAGGTTCTCAAGTACGTTTCATCGTTTTTTCACAACAGTGGCGACACGTTTCAATGACGAACCCCTCCGAGGAGGGTGAACAGCTGCAAGCATGCAAGACAAATGTAGCAGATAACCGATAAACCATAGGCAGAGACATGTAAGAGCAAAAATAACATTAAGTGGTCCCCAGACACTCCACAGTTCGACTGCAGAGTATTGTGTTGAATGCAGTATCAAGCTAAGGTCAATAGCGGCCAAAGCTATCTCAGGCTTGCCTTCCCTTCCAGTGGGTACGATGATGAGTACCCAAACAACACTCAAATGCCAGTTTGCGGTCAAGTAATCCAACGCAGTTGAGTCTGAGTTCAACCTCCTTCTCAAACTCAACCTCATTCTCATGTGCAGGCATCGCAGTGTTGCTGGGAGTATTCCAGTGTGGGCAAGCGAGACAGCTTGGTCTCATTTGGACCGCACTAGGGTCCTCTGGGTGGTTGTTTATATGCAGTTCGTATGCTGGAAAACAGGAGGGACAAACTTGCACAGGGGCTTTCCAAAGCTTGCCACATCAGCTTTTCCATCAACACTACCCCACCTAAGAGAGCTCACAATGAAATATTAAACTAGAGCTAAACCCCAAGCCCATTTTCAACCCCAAGCTGACTATTGCTACTTTTCCCCCCTTTTCATATACATAATGGCAGTATTCTTTTCAGATTTTAGTGAGGATAACTAGCACCACTGCATCAGTGAAGTTAAAAAACACGCCGTGTTCATACCAGTCCGGTAATTCATATTAGTTAGTATTGCAAATCGTTGACGTCAGCTCCTCTGACTTGTTACCTGCTGTGGAGTTCATATCGCTTTACCTGTCCAGCTACTCAGAGTAGATGTTACTGTTGTATGTCAAAGAATAGAAATCCTATATAATAGAGGAAGTCACATTATAGAATAAGTCATGCAGGAATGTGATTTGAGGCCCATCACCTCCTTCTGGCTGTGTACGTATGGGGCTCTGGGTCCTCTGGCAAAAGCACCACAAGAAAGCAAGGGCAGCACGGACTAACAAACACATGTACACACACAAACGTGTACAAAAACACGCGCAAACACACGCACACACACGCACGCACACGCACGCACACGCACACGCACGCACACGCACGCGCTTGTTAGAAGTAACCCACTGCTCTGCCTGCTGGGCTCTGGTTGGGACTGTGGTCAGCCATCTGTAAACAGCAGAAGGGGCCCTCTGCTTGAGTGTGTTTCCATGATGCCAGGATGTCCTTGTGTTGATTGGGTTTGGCGAGTGCACATCAAAGGGCCAGCGCACCTTCTGGCCTGTAGTGGCTAGATGGGTGGGCTTGGGTGATGAGGCCAGGCTGGGTTCTGTGGGCTGGAGTCTGCTTAGGCCGTGGAAACAGGGGCTCATCTGTGAGTGCGTGTGAACGTGTGTGAGTGTGCGAGATTAGGGGAAAGGGCCCAGTGCTTCTCTAGTGTGCTGCAGAAGTGCTGTTGTTGGGGTCAGCACGGGCATTTGCCAGGTACTTGGCCCTCATGCTGGACGTGTACTGCAGAGACACAAAGAAAGGACAAGAATATGACATAAGCTAGTGAATACAGTGGACATTTCCTTACAGATTGAACAGGAGGTCTAGACACGCCTGCATTGACAGAAGTGCCCAATAGTTGTTCAACTTGTTGCAAATGAGCCTATACAATGATTTTCAGGCTTAACTGTAACTCAACTGTAATAAGTTTCAACTTCATAGACTCTAGCCATTTAATCTCAATATTCTCACAAAGTGCATTCTGTGGTAAGCTTGAGTAAAAGAAATAACTGCCACCTGTTTTTCTCTTACATTGGGTTCCTTTCTTGGCACTGCAATTGCAATTGTTGTTTAAACTGGAAGTCTATATTAGTGAAAAATATTTTAGGTGACAAGTACTATTCCAACTATTCAGTTTAACATGGGGAGGTGGAATAATGTTATTTTATCACAGGGTACCTGCAGTGTTGTCGCTTGATTTCACATGGGATAAGAAATCTCAGTATAAGTTACAGAGCTGGGAGTGGCTACTCATTTACACATTGCGGTCACTCCTAAAATGTTCCAAATGTAATATGTCCAAATATTATATTTCATCGTATAAACAGCCTGCCTGTCTTAGTTCAGTGCAACATGTCATTCACAATATTAACTTGGGAATTCAGCCAAAAGTCAACATCACTGCACAAAGTCAAACTTTTTTTTTTCCAGTGGGTTTGCAGTGATACATTTTTGTTAGGATAATACATATCGGTACGACATAATGACAATTATATTATCTTTCCTTTCCCATGTAAACAAATTCTATCTGAATAGTGCTATAGACTTCCATTACATTCAGCTACATTAGTTTCATTTCATGTTTGGGGTAAATTATGTTAATTCATTTTTTTCAACAAACTACTGCTTTAAAGCAGTGGCTCTCAAAACAGTCATTAGCCCCCCCCAAGACACATTACTGCTCAAACCAAACTCCCAACAGATAGGGAGAAACCAATAAATGTGGCCCTCCCGGGGTGAGGGGGTTTGGTGAGGGGTGCTGAACCACTGCTAAAAACCCATCCAATTAGTCTACAGCATCTGTAAAGCAATGTTTTAAGATATGTGGCAGCAGGTAAAATGAATATTAATAAAGCCATTTCAGTTCTCAGGAAGTGGACAAAGCCCTCTGTCTGGTTTTATGTTGAAACTGAAAAACGCATAAATAAGTTACAAAACTGACACATGAGCACTGAGCAAGAGTTTAAATAGGCACTCAGCTCTGGTATTAAAACACACAGGATCATTTCAACAGCCTTCTAAAGGAAATGTTATTCTGCCGCAGTGCCGCACTGAAATTGGGTCATGGATCAAACACGTCTCTGGTAGAGAAGAACTATAGAAGCATACTTTTATTTCACAGTGCATGAAGTCTAACATACCTAGTGTCAACACCCAAAATAGCTTGCAATGCTTAATACAAAACACACCACACGAGACAATGCATCAGGGTTTAGACTACTGTACGCGCAGTGTATATAGTGCATTCTAAAGGTATAAAATAAAAGGTTAAATGAGCTACAAGCAGACAGATTGGGCCACACTACTTTTCATCACTGCCATTTTTATGGGCCAATATACAGATGCATTAGGCAGAAATTTAGCTGTAGATAAAAGACTATGTGCTGGTGTAGATCTTAGGCTAGTTAACAGACTTAAGAAAGGTTTTATTCAAAATTCCATCATAAATACTACTTAATTTAAGAGACTCAAAAGGAATCTCAAACTCAACGGATATGAGAGATTCAGCACAATCTTTGTGTCAGAACAGAGTTTGGCAGTAAGCTTGCAAAGGACAGGGACATTTACTTTTCCTGAAGTGTAAAAAAACTGTTGAATGTAACGTCTGGGAGTAGTGGAGATGTGGAGCTATTATATTGTTGTGTGGCCTTTGGTAAAAGGTTACGTTACTGAGATATTCAGGAATTCTGTGTGCCAAATTTACATAGGAATGACACATTTGTATACTTATTTAATTCGCCCACAAACAGTCAAGCTCTCGTGTGCACATAAACGATGCATCTTCTTTTGATCAACAACTAATCGTTATCAGCCGGCAATTAGTGGTCAAGTTGGAGAGGTTTAAAGCGAGGACGTGACACGTCAAAACAGATAGTTCTAGTTCTGAAATGTTACTGGCTGTGCTAGGCAAACGTCTGAAAGCACACATCAACTGAGTTCTGGATTAATGTGCCAAGACTTTAAAAAGAGCTTCTTATGTGGACTGTAGAACTAATAAGTGTGGCTAGGTACCAGCACATTACATGAACTAAGGCTCAAAACCATATTAAACATACTCTGTGTAGGAACATACGAGCAAAAATTTTAAATTTGATGAAATGACTGGAATATATAACGATGGTCTACTGAAAGTTAGTTTTTAGTTTTAGGACGTTTTTAGTTTTAGAAAGTATTTACCACTAATTACTAACCCACATTAAAACTAACATAAATGCCTGAGCCGAACTGGCTTTGGCTCACTGTACTTCAGTACCTGAGCCATCGACCACATCTTTTTCTAGGATTTTGCACAGCCATGCGTGATTTCCTCAGACTGCTGCACACCACACTTTCTCAAGGAAAACACTGACGAAACAGATATCTGTCTGCCCTATGTTTGCTTTCGATTTGGTATATTATTGTAGCTGTTCTATTTTAACTTGTACTATTGTACTATTTTAACTGTTAGTGGGCCTATCAAGCATGACTAATTGCCTACTGTGGCATCATGCATACAATTTAAACACGTTTCTCAACTTGAATGATAAACCTGCCTACTCAAACAAGAACTGCTGTTATTTGGAAATGAAACAGAATGAGGTACAACTTTCTCAAAATAAACCCAAACAAACAAAAAAACTAAAAACACAACAGGTTCTAGATATGTCTTAAGGCATTCAGTAAGCCTGCAGGAGGATGCTTATGAATAATCAAGCTGCTACTATTAATCAACTTTGCTGAATTGCACTCCACGTAAGTGACAGAGAACGTGTCCTAGCTGCTTGGTCCAAGCGAGGGAGAAAGAAAGCGAGACATGGATGAAAAAATATTTTAAAAAAACCCAAAAACAAACAAACAAAAAAAAAAACAACAAGACAACTTTCATGGCATTGTCATTCACAGCCAGTACAAACCAGGAACAGCACCAATATAACTACTCACAAGCACACACTATCAAAGCCTAAGCAATCCTTATACAACATTCTACCTGCTACCCACAGTGTCTAACAAGAAAACACAACCTGCACTCTGCCACAGTACATGATGCACAAATCTCTTTATGTAAGGGCAGATGCCCTTTATTCTGTGTCTCTACTGACAACAGGAGTGAACAGGGGGACCAGAGGGGGCTACGGTGCTGCCCACAAGTGACAAAGGAAACACCATGACACACACCAAAGGAAGGGGGCACAGCTTGTTTTTTCATAGGAACAGGACGTCAAAGGAGGAGTGATTCAACACAGTCTCTTAGTTTGAGGAAGAAGGACGGATCAGTATGTGGAAGTGGGCGGGCATGTTCAGTACCTGTTGAAACGGCAGCGGCGTTTACCAAACCGAACGCGGGCTTTCCGATGCCTTTAACTGCCAGCTGTGCTGTTGGGTAGCGTCCGTGGCAGTCTGATACGACTGCGCAGCGGAGGGGAGGGAAAGCAGAAAAGAAAAGAAAAGAAAAAAAAAAAAAACAACGACAAGAATGACAGTGTCCATCTCCATTCACAGACACAGCCATAAGAGCTGAGGAGGGGCATGCACAGCACAAAAGAGGATGTGGAGTGGAGGTGGGGGCACACAACAGTATGAACACAGTGTTAACGAGGGTCCACTTACAACAGCAAGACCGCAGTCCTGAGGCCTCATCCGTTCCACCATCCCCGTTACTACCTTCCTCCATCTATCTCTCCTATGAAAATCTCATTAACATTGACCTGGAACTGGCATTTATATCCTCTAACCGAAGTACTGCCAGTTCGGGACAGCAAAGCAGCTCTGAAAGGTCTAGCAAGCCCCTTTTGCGTGATCCCACCAAACACTAAGTTTGGCTGACAGCCTGTCCAGAACGGTTGTTTCAGCCTCCTAACCGATGCAGACGGACTTCTAACAGTAGCGCCATGCCCTTTCCCGCTTGCCTACTGTGTGAAGTGAATGAACTACAGTGTGGGAAGCCCAAAAAAAAAAAAAAAAACCTTATACACCTACTACGTAGTGCTGTACGAATGAGGTGAGCCTACCCACGAAAAGGCTGTCAAAATGACTCTGTGGAGCATGTTGTGTGTCCGTGTGGGTGCATGTGTGGGTGGGAGCGTGTGTAGTCATTCACTAAGGAGTGTTAAGTAAGTCAGACACTTACAGAGGGAGGAGGTGACTCTCTCCCAATGAGAGGAGTGTTCTCACAGCGGGGATTCTGGAAGTTTGCATTCTGCGTCCTGTGTGACGAAGGAGAGGCACACACACATGCATGAGCACGCACGTAACACACCCACCAGAACAGAGTAAGCCAAGACCACAGTAAAACTCTAAAATTCTGCTGTATTCTCTAACTAAAGAAGACAAGGGGAGGTAGTTGACACTAAGTAATTCGAAAAATGATACCTCAAAAGCAGCTACTAATTGGGTTACAGTGTAATCAGCTCAGTGTCGAAGGCATCATCATACTATCTAGAGACGGGCACTTTCAATCATTTTGAGTACCCAAACATAAATGAGCTGTTGATTACTCAAAGTAAAAATATGCATTTTGGACAAAGATTTGCTATAATCAAAAACAAATGCGTCTGAAACAAACACAGCATTTGATAGTAGAGTTATTGTATACCACTTTATTTCACATCAGTCTGTAGGGGGGGTGATCGTTTTGACCAGCCCCTACATATGATGCAAGAAAATGGCTTGTTATTGGCAAATGGCAACTAGTCAGATGCTGTGTAATGAGTACTCAGTTTGAAACTGACTTATGCCCATCATTACTGGGATTGGTTCCAACCTAAAACAAACACATGAGCCAACCCTCTGGAGGTTAGGTGTGTTGCAGTTAGCATGGCACTAAAATTTAAAGGAAGAAAGACCTGTCAGACATGCTTTGGCACATTAGTATTCTATCATTGCGGGTAGCACTGACTAAGTCTGATCTCTCACTCCCCCTGGTGGTATCTCTCAGCTCCTCTCCTGTGTGCTCACAGCTGGAGGGGAGCAGCTGCTGCAAGCCCAGTTCACAGGGACAGCCAGGCTTCTCTGGGGCCTGAAGCTAATCCATGGGGCAGATGGTGTGGAGCACTGAGGAGCCAGCACTACGTCTTCATCAAGTCTAAAAACAAACAAACCCTGGCTCTGTTTGGGGGCTGTTCTCGTCCTTTATTAGTATCTCTTATGTGGAGGGGGTAGTGTAATTGATACACATGCTGGGACCAGCTTATAAGAAGCAGGTTTATTCCCATCTCTGGACTATTTCAGATATAAATTTGGACTGTGAGAATTCAGTCAGTCTAGTGCAGGGGAGAGGCCAGATGTCCCTTCATAAACACTGAGACAGACTGGTGACAGCAAATGTTAACATGAGAGGCTAAGTAGTCAGTGATGCGATACAATGACTAAAAGGCCTAAAGATGTACATTACCCGATCTACTCTGTATGCCAGACTGGTGAGTGTGTGTGCTTCACTCACATGTACTCGGTAACAGGAGCATTGCTGACGGTGTGTGCTGCTGCAGGGATGCTAGTCTCACTGCCATAGCTGCTGCCACAGCTATACAGGCTGGGCATGTGCACCCGGTACAGGTTATCATGGTTCTGCCTTCCTCCGGCAGCCCCAGAGTCTTCCTCACCATCCTCATCAGGCCTGTGCACACACAAACACACATAATTAGGGCCGTAACTAATAATTAACTTGTAACAGAGTAATCCATTATAATTTGATTAACAGACTAATCTGACTTATGCCTTCTTCATTTGCCACAAGTATGGCTGGAAAATATGTCCCTTTAATCATTACTGCAATGCAGACGAGTGGTATTAGTATCGGTCTGATATCAGCAGAAAATGCTGAATCAGATTGGGGATGTGTAACCTGCACTAATTTGGATATGAGTATCCGTAAGTTCATGAACGGATAGCTGTTAATCATGGAAAACAATGGAAAAAATAATAAAAATAAAAAACGTAGAACTGTGGCTTACTTTTTTTTTTAGGTAACAGCACAGATGTTGCACAAAAATTTTGCCTCACGCCGAGGGATACATTTCAAAACGTTTTATTGTTTAAAATAGTTCAGTGGATTTTCACGTCAGATCAGTAACATAACAGAGACGGATTCAGATGAGCGAATGAGCTAAAACCACAGGTAACCAGTACATCACTGGATCTGATGGAGACCTGTCATCATCTACAGTTTTCCCCCTTCAAACGACGATGTAACAACATGCTTGTCCGAAAAATACATTTTAATTGGATCCAACATCATCCTAGCCAATTTAGCACTAAAAGCCGTCTAATCTCCGCTTTCTCAGTCACATCCTCGTCAACGCGTCCTTGGCAACGCACTCACAATTAGGCATTTACGTTCTGGAGTAGCGAAGTGTTCAAATACCGGCACCTTGACTTGAGTAACCATACACAGCCCTGGATCGGAAATCAGAGTAAAGTAAGAAGAATGAACCCGATCCAATCCTGTAACAAATTAATCCTGAAATAGCGCCCACACACACACACACACACACACACACACACACACACACACACACACACACACACACACACTGTGTAATGTCATATTAGCTGTATATTCTGTCCTGTGGTGTAGTAGAGTGTTTAAGTAGTTCTAGCATGAAACCACTTCTAGATGCTCATCTTATTAAAAAAAAAAAAAAAGAAACAATGGATCAATGTCAGGCGGCACGGTGGCGTGGTGGGTACCGCTGTCGCCTCACAGTGAGGAGGGCCTGGGTTCGATTCCCCGGCCGGGCGGCCAGGGTCCTCTCTGTGTGGAGTTTGCATGTTCTCCCAGTGTCTGCGTGGGTTTCCTCCGGGTTCCCCGGTTTCCTCCCACAGTCCGCAGACATGCAGTCAGGCCAATTGGACATGTTAAATTACCCCTGGGTGTGAGTGTGTGAGTGACTATCTGTGTCTGTCTGTCTGCCCTGCGATGGACTGGTGACCTGTCCAGGGTGTATCCTGTCTTCCGCCCGGAGACTGCTGGGATAGGCTCCAGCATCCCCCCGTGACCCTGACGGAGAAGCAGCTTAGAAAATGGATGGATGGATGGATGGATCAATGTCAGATGAAACTCAAAGAACAAGAGATAACATGATCACTAGCTTTCACAATGCCAACTATCAGCTGTAAGAACAAGCAATTTCTTCTTTCATGTAGCAACAAAACAACAGCATTGTGCCTGGCACGTCCTGTAGTGTACTGCCATGTATTGGAATAATATTATATGAAAATTACAGTGTTTTTAAAAAGGAATAAAATTAACAATGTTTCAATAATAATGCTCTGGTATCTTTTTTCATAACCTTAGTCATAACTTTACCAACTAATCATTATCAGGAACACACATGTGCCTATCTGCAGTTCCATATAGAAATTGTTTCTATAGAATAAAAACGTATAATTTTCAAATCACAAGTGCTGTACTTTTTTTATTATAGCCCACATTATCAACTATGTTGTCTTCATGTGTCTTAAGTGGGGAAATAAAACCTAATAATAAAACCAAAACTATACGCCAGTCTGGTACTCGTATTCAGTGCTCAAGTCAGAAAATCTGAATATGCTAGTGTTCTTGGCCAAAAACAAAAAAATCTCACTTTATAGCAAATACCTATAATTTAAACCACAAAACCAGTTAGAAAAACTACATTTAGATATTTTGCCCAAGCTGTTCTACTTACACAATCATGAAAGCACATAATCTAGGCTACACCCCTAAAGACAACACCAGTACAGTGAAGTGGCCAGCAGAGGGAGCACTTGACTGTGCTACTGCACTCAAAAGGCTGCAGCACATCAGGAACACACATGTGCCTATCTGCAGTCCTCCCCAGTACCCACAGTGCCACGGGCAACAGCAGAAGCTGTGCCTGCTCTATCCTTTCCATTTCCTCTTCAAATGGCGGACATATTGTGGGAAAACTTGACAACAAAACACCTGCCTGGAGCCAAGCTTTCCTTATTAATTTAATATTACGCAGAACCATCAGAACCACCCAATCTTCCTCGTGTGGCACTGGCTTTGCTGTCTGTTTCTGGTCCAGAAAAAAAACACAAACAAAAAAAACACAAAAGGCAGAAAGTACAAACCTCATGGACACAGCAACCACAGACAAACAGAACGCAGTCTTTACAGTACCCTGGCTTGACGGATTCGACTGCAGATGGCTGCAAAAAGCCAGAGTGCTGGGAAAGACATCACAGAATGGATGATGTCATCCTTTTGGCTCAATCTCCCTCTGCTGGTTAATATAGGAACAGAAATGTTCTTGGTAATATGTTCCAGCACCTGACAAGGGCACTGCGGTCAGGAAGCAACATACTCCTCAATCTCCGGACCTCAGTCCATCAGGGTTTTAAAACGAGACTCCTCTACTTTCAGCTCAGAAGTGCTCTGTTCACCAAGGCTGAGACAAACAAAGGCCTATTGTAGTGTATAGTCTCCCTCTCTCTTACTCTCTCTCCATTACTCTCCCTCTGCCTCTCAGTATTACACTCTCTCTCCCTCTCTCTAGTGAGCCCTCTTTAGATATGCATTGATTTGTGACATTTTTAAAGACAACAAGATCAATAATAATAATAATAATAATAATAATAATAATAATAATAATAATAATAGTCTTATTTATATAGCACTTTTCCCCAGCTCAAGGTCACTTAAAACTAACACCACACAACAGGATGCCAATAGGTGTTAGGATAAAGAAATAAAGTCTGCCACCCACCAGAAAAAGAACAGGGAGAACAGATCTACAGATGTAAAATAAAGCAGTAAAAACGCAGCATAACACAGGGCAGAGGGCACAGTGATACAGCATGACTTGCGTAGACGACAGCACAATCAGATGAAAAGGACATGGAGAATAGGTAAGTAACGGGCATTTAAAGGCAGAGATGCAGGATATACTAGAGAGGCTCTCTGGAAGTTCTCACACCAAGCAGAAACTTGCAAACTGCAAATAAACCATGACTAGAGAGCGTCTGAGAATACAGGCAGGTACGTTAAGATGGCATAGCTTAGACAAATACTAAGGCACACAAGTTCTTAGTTATCATGTACCAGTTCGGTTCTTTACATATGCAACAGAATCTCTCTCTTCGTAGAGAACATTTGATCCTGCTCAACTGAAAATTCCAATTATGAACTCAAACTCTTACCATGATTGCACTTTTATTCTGTGATCTGCAGTTTCTTGGTCATGGGAGTAAACAACTCAGGGTCAACAAAGCTTTTAAAAAGCGATTAAAACTAATAGGCCAGTCAATTAGGCAAATAAGTAAAACTATCTAGTGTTTTGGCAAAATCCAACACAACATCCTTCACAAGGTCAGTCATTCAATGAATTGATGCATCACACTGCCTATCTTAGGCTATATTAGGTCCCAAGTGGCTCCCATAAAAAGCAATGAAATTAAGCGTGTACATGGATACTTGCACATAAAATGCCACAAACATTAAACTGGATTTTATTCAAAGTAAAAGCATTGCACTGATAACCTCTGTTATTTTGCCATGTGTGGGTTTCTCACTCTGGTGGACACCATACTTTCTCTCAGAGAACATGGATGAAACAAGTTGTTTAGCTCATTGCTTGTGCATGTTTGCTCTCGATAGGACAACGTACATCGCTGTGCGCTGCTCAAAAAGCGATCATCACAACATCACAACATCACAATGTTCTCAGCTGTATAGTTAACTTCTAGGAGGTCTACTTAGCGGAACCTGTTGTCTACTGGGCAGCTGAACTACCATTTGCACCACAGG
This sequence comes from Pygocentrus nattereri, assembly GCF_015220715.1. Taxonomy (NCBI): domain Eukaryota; kingdom Metazoa; phylum Chordata; class Actinopteri; order Characiformes; family Serrasalmidae; genus Pygocentrus; species Pygocentrus nattereri. The sequence continues at coordinate 14,660,091 of NC_051237.1, forward strand.
TGAGGTGGGAATTTAAAAACAGCTTTAAGTTGCTATATATTGAATGATGTCATCGTCTACCTGGCTCTCTAATATGTATATCAATGTGTTTAACGTGCTGATCGCTGTGACTCAGACATTTCCCATAGCCATTATCATTCTCACTACTCCTAATGTTGTTAACCTACTTAAGTTAACCTACTTTGTGCTCCGTGCAGGCCATATGATTGACAGCCATGAAGAAGCATGGTGCTTAGTAAGGTATCTTGGGACAGTGAGGAACAGATCACAGCTCCTGAAGAGCAGCATTAATTACACATAACAGCTAAGCTGGGGCCTCTTCCACCTCACTCTCCATCAAATGCCTGTCTAATCCCAGCTGCCTCTAAACCAGGACTGGCCCAGGAGAAGGTCCAGTCTCAGGGAAATGACAGAGCTTTATGAGATTATGGCTTGGCTGCACACTGAGGCTTGTGCAGAGGAAATGGCAGAGGGAGAGAAGGAAAGCTGTACAGCTTGACCACCAGAATTGCACTAGGAAAGCGTGATGCGTCAGAGCTGACCAAGCACAGTAGCCAGAACACAAACACACATACGCAGGGACACGCTTCACACATGCACGATATCTTAAGATACAACAGGATTTCCAGTGCGTCACTGCGTTTTATAGTTATATTTCAAACGTGGAACTTCCTTTCATTCTTGGCTCTCGTAACTTAAAACCACATCTTCCTTAGAATTAATGACTAGCCTAATGCTTCTGGACAATAAGTGAGATAAATAACAGGACGCCAGAAGTTTTATGTCTTTCCTCTCTCTTACACACAATCACACACAGCCCTCACCTCCTGCCCTGCCATGTGTGAGGCACGCTGCACACGATGGAGCTGAACATGAGAGCGGTGACGAAGGAGAAGAGCACCAGATAGATCAGCCCCTCAAGACCATCATAGCACAGTCCAGTCACTGCCTGCACATAGTCCTGCAGAGAGAGAGAGAAACTTCATCTTAGCATTTACCCACACAACCTTGTGTTACACACACAGATGTATACATCATGCTATATATAATCCGAGAGAGAGAGAGAGAGAGAGAGAGAGAGAGAGAGAGAGAGAGAGAGAGAGAGAGAGAGAGAGAGAGAGAGAGAGAGAGAGAGAGAGAGAGAGAGAGAGAGAGAGAGAGAGAGAGAGAGAGAGAGAGAGAGAGAGAGAGAGAGAGAGAGAGAGAGAGAGATGATCAGACACAAACCCACGCTCAAAAAAAGTCAAAAACCCTGTCGTCGTGACCAGACAGAGGAATGCGACATTCAGTAATTCAATCTGTGGATTCCACAAGCTCAGAGCACAGAATGTACAAGATTTCACTTCACAAAACACACAACACATGGACTGTTCTGAAACATACACAAGGTCTGTTAATGCTAGAATAATACTGTATACTCTGCCCACACAAACGCTGCTGTACAGAGAATCAAGTGGAACTCTGTATCTCTGCAGCAGACAGTAACTGGCAATAGGCACATATGCTGCAGGAGATGGAGAGACACCCCCCCCAAACTGTACGCAGTGCTGCAGATCCTGCATAGGCAACAACATGGCAGCCACTCCCTCCTGCAAATCACCATTATTATTCACAACCTAGTTGCTCCGTTCATGATTACTGTGCAGCTGACCGCACAGTGAAACATCCAGGCCAGGAAGCAGGCTCTGAAGAAAAAGGGCTGTCCTTTCTATAAACTTCATCACCTAGCAAAATATGATTATGATAAATCTATAAAAGCTTGGATAAACAGCATATTCGAAGACAGACTCGCTCCACCACAACCACTAGCAGCTGAATGATGCTTTTGGAAAGGTGAGCTGAGCATGCGATTGCTTGACCACCACCAAATCAAGATTAATTATGTATAATAAAGCCTAAAAGGGTGAGTCTGCTTTTTTCCTGTTTGTTCCAGTGCTATGGAGCCTCTTGTAAGAGGCCACCCACCGAGTAGCTCTCCCCAGAAGAACCCCACTTGACTCTAAAAGTTGCCTCATCAACTCCAATAATGTCACAGTAGATACAGGCAGGGAGCTTGCTCCACGACTGATGGCCATTTGAGATTATTGTTAGAATGCAAATCATGTAGAGTACAAACACGTCAGAGACTACCCTTCATTTATGTGATTTGCAGTCAAAAACAGCCATTAAGTACAAGTCATTCTTTACAGATTAGACCTAAGATAATCTACATGTAAAAGGAAGAAAGGAAGGGAAAAGTCAGTTTCCAAAACTAGAGTTCAAAACATTATTAAAAGGTATAGAGAAGATGGGACAGCTGTGCAAGACTTTACAGACCACCAAAACTGTCACCATCAGATAAAACAGGAGCATGAAACTCAACCAGTAAAAGGGCCATATTATCAAATCTCATCAAATCTTTGGGCTAGATAAAAAAAAAATTAATTAAATTTTTAATTAAATGTTGTACTGCAACCAGATTGGCCACTGTTTATTCAAAGTACGCAAAAAACTTCAATAGTAAACCTTTAATTAGACATTTAGCATCCTTTCTTTGCAAGTTCATTAAGCTTGGACTAAATTTCCAAGCTGCTGAGCTAATGTTCAGTGTTTATAGTGGTTAAACTGCAGCTAAAATGCATTTTGTTGATATGATTGGTGTGGAATTGCACAGAATTGTGTAGAACGTAGGTATAACCACTGCACTATGGATTATTGTTTGGGTAGGACAGTCAGAGCACATGACATTGCAATGTATGCTGGGGACTGTTGCTCAACACATTGTAAAACAGGCTAATATTAATAGAAAATTAAAAGACTTTTGCGAGCCGGATAGGATTGCGTGACAGGCCTGATCTGGCCTATGGAGCTTGTGCTCGACACATGGGAGATAATTCTACTTAAAGCTTTCAGATGTTGCTTCAGGACCTGAAAAACAATTCACAGGTGTTTTCTTTGTCCATCCATGGTGAGAAGACAATACTATGGGTTTGAAAGGATGCACAGCTCTCAAGAATCTGTTGCTGAGAAAAGAAGATTCTACAAAAAAATGTGCACATCAAACAAAGAAGCTGCTGGTGCTCTCAGGAAAATGGACTGACCACCACTGCGCCCAGACCTCATCATTAAATTTGTTTGGGATTACTTGGATTGTGAGAAGCAGAAGACGCAACCAACCAAGACTGAACTTTGGAAATGTGGAAAAAAATCGCTTCAGATTTCTTTAGGAAAAAAAAAGTACTGAAAAGAATGGAAGCTGAAATACACGTGAAGTGTGGACACAATAAATACTGGAATGATATTTTCAGTTGTTGGAGCTTCTATGACATTTTCAGTGAAATAGGTGTTTTTTCCCTGACACTGAATAATAAACAGCTTAGTAAATTAAGTAATGAAGGTGGTCTTGCAGGTCTAGCTTCCTATTTAGAACCAGATAATGGTTCAATAATGGAGGCCTGGGTAAGGTGCCACATTAACAGGAGCGCTGTTGTGTGTGTATACTGTCTTGTGAAGATAAATATATCCACATAATGAATATGATGTGCTACATAGATATACTCACCATGTGCAGACTGCGGCAGTCCACTAGGGCGGTCAGCTGATGCAGCCCAATTTCAGTGGTATTCAAAACTCCCTGAATCTGCTCCAGATTGCTCTGAAACATTTACAGAGATACAGAGTAAAAATAGGGTCATGTCCTCCTCTAACAGACCTAAACTGGGCCAGGCAAGCGTCTGGACTGCTGTATGTGTAGTGCGAGTGGTACAGATTGAGTTGGGCTTAACGTGAGTATCGTTCCTATAATTCCCTCTGCTCTTTAACAGGTGCACTTCCAAACCTGCTGAGGTTTTTTTGCAATGACAAAACAAAGCAAAAGAGGCAGAGGAGCATTCCACTTCTCCATGCAGACCGGAATGCTTTTGTCAAAAGTTCACTGTCATGTGAGGGCCAAGTTGTGTGAGGCTGCAGCTGCAAATATCTGGTGAACAGCTCCGTGTGTGAAGTGTTTCCACAAGCTCAGCACTTTCCCCACAATGGCACTGCGCCACGAAGGGCTAGTGCTTCCTTTTCACACGTCCAGCTTGTCAGCTGTCGTTTTGTCTCAGAGCAAGGGCCAAGAGGAGTCGGTGCTGGGCAATACACTAACGGCCACCGGTTCAGGTTGGCAGAAGGGGTTTGAATCAGTGGGCCTTTGTCAGGTCTGTGTATGAAGGTGCTACAACACACTGGACGTGTAGTGTTGCTATTCCACATAGGAAAAATTTCGCAGTCAGGGCACCAATAAACGTCAAACTTAGGTTTATTTAATATCTTTTAGAGAATTTATCACATTCAATAACTAATTTAAAGTGAATAGGCTAATAACATTAGCTGGGTTAACATGCATAACATTTGCTCATTTAAAAGCTGTATCATGTACATTTTTGTTAAAAAAAGCCCGAAACAATAATTTAAAAATCAGAGGTGTCGGGCCACATTTTGTGGTGGTTGTCTGGACCACTTTATATGCCTGCAGATTATCATCACATGCACAGACTCAAAAAGAAGCTCAATGTTTACAGAATCAACAATACACTGATGAAGACATGATAGCAATTTCAGACAATTCACTTACATCCTTGTAAGATGCACTGATGGAGTTTTGACTCAGAGTTCTCTTTGATTAATCTTTAAACGAAATAATCAGATTCATCCGCTCGGTGGAGAGGCTTGAAGCACAATCAATGTAACAAAATCAGCAAGCATCTAGATTTACTGCCTTTTCTAGGGTAAATTTACATGACCTTTCATAGTTTTCTCTGATGTAATCCTGGGTTTAATGTAATGCAGTAACAGCAAAATGGAAAGGAGCGCAGGAATGCTGAATCAAAGTTAATAAGAGCTGGAAGTCAAGAGAGATAATGTGTCGAAAATGGTGTTTGCTAGAGACAATGTTTAAGAATTTATGGATGCTGTGTGACGTGTACAGTGGCCTTTATGTGTGGTACAGACCTTGGTTTGGGGGTAGTCCCGCACTGCGGAACGCAAAAGTTCTGACACATCATCCTGCATTTCCACCAGAGCCTTGTGACTTCCAGAAAGCTTCTATAATGTACAAACACATTACAAAGTCAATACAAATAACTAAAAGAAACTTTAGATCTTTATGTGGGTTTAACGTGTAGGAAAATATTAAAGGAATTAAAGAAATATGAAAGCTTAAATATAAAATATTTATATTATATAAATATAAAAACTTTTCTCAGCTTCACAATAGTCAAGCAGTAAACTGGCGACTGTCCCTGTATTACTAACATATTAGGATTCCGAATAAGTACAGTACCAACCTATCCATGACAGCGCTCAATTATGGTTCAAATTTCCAAGAAACTCAACAGAAAAGAAATTGAAACTCTTTGAAAAGAAATTGGCACAATGGCACCAGCCAGAGCAGCCACTTCCATGCAAATTGGCTCTCTTCAGCACATATTATTGAGGTGAGGGCAGAATGTCAGCTGTTCATGTCGTTTCAGTCTAGATACTATAGATATTTTTTATTTTTATTTCCACTGGAAAAAACACCATTCTGCCTCTTTTCCTGTGCTGACAGGGCCTTTTCCCCCCTCTCACTTGCTGGCTGATGTGTTCGCTCACTTGCTATGTTCTTTCTCAGCAGTGAGCATGCATGAATTATGCATGAGGGCCCTTTCTTTGGCGGTAGCGGCAAGCAGCTGGCCACACCGCTGCTAGATCGGGGAGCTGAGAGAAAAAGGAGAGAAATGTGGGAGAAGAATGGAACCCAGGAAGTCCATTACTGGCTGACTGCTGCTGATGGCATCACAAGGCCTATTAATATTTGAGACAGCTTCAAGTGGTCGTGGTGGCAAGTAGAGAGCTTTCTTAGCAACAGTTCTATTTTTAAAATCGCCACAAAAGCCTGGAAAATTATAGATTAACAGGCTGGGGAAAGAAAAAAGAAACAGAAGTGACTGTACAGTCTGTTCTGCTTCTCAAAAAGCCAAACACTAACTCTGTCGGCGCTGCTCAAATGCTGATGCAGTGATTTACTCACCTCCAGATCAATAGGCCTTTTGTAAGAGTTATCTTTTCTTTTCTTTAACAAAGTAGAGAGAAAGATGAGACAAGTCCTTCTCAGGAAATGCCATCCTCAATTCTGCTGAAGCCTAAAGCCTCCGGCAATTGCTAGAGGTGTATATTCAGGACCCTCATTCAAGATGGTTGGATAATAGTTGAGATCACTAGCCCACAGAGATCAATATACCATTTCCAAATGGCTATTAACTGGTGTGTAGATGCAATAAAGTGTAGACTGCCGTTGTCCATCACGATTAGACAGCTGTGGTGAGAGCCTTTACGACTATATGCATTATTCACATAATGTCAAAAGTTCAGCTTCATTAGATTTGACTGGCTCTACTATAGATAATGTGTGTAACTGAGGAAACAAGGGATAATGCAGCTATGGGGATGTGAGGAAAAGTGGATCAACTTGAAGCCTGGACTGAACTGTGACTCCAGAGCAGGACATCAAGTCAGATGGAAAGATATGCTTGGACTGAATCAGGGCAGATCTTAATGTAGGAGGTTCGAGGTTGTGGAGTTTGTGCAAATGTCAAGGGGCGTGCAAGGCTAAGACACGCATATAGAAAGAGATGCAAAGACAAAGAGACAGACTGAAGACGGAAGGTTTATATTACCTGCTGGAAGGGGTTGGCCTGCCCCACGCTGCACTGGAGGTAATACTGCAGGATGTCTGCGGAAACAGCAGAGATGGGAATTTAAATCCTGTGACGCTAGCAAGAAAACTGAACAATGAAATCAGGTCACCACTAAAAAAAAAAAATCCTCTGATCTCTAACTGCATACTATGCTGGGATGGAAAAATAGCACTTTTTCTTTTCTGATACAACTATTATGCTTGAAAATGAAATGATTCACTCCAAAAAATGAGTGTGAAAGGAATTAGCTATCTAGTTATCATTGAAACATTAGGGTGGTAGCATGCGACCTACTTTGCTTTATGTAATGCAGGGCTGCAAGCAATTCTGTAACACTATATAAAACTATCAGTCAACATGAAATCAAAATAGATCTGCCTCATTTTATTAATTCATTTCCCTAAGCACAATCCACCAAATCAAATCAGTTCAATGAAAAAAAATCCTTGTTTTTTCTGTAATCTTCCAACAAAATGCAGACTTCAATGTCAAAGTGCACCAGCAGATGGGGAAAAAATAACATTAACCAATGATATCATGTTTCTCCTGCGCCACCTTTGTGAGAAAACGCTGAGATCTGATAGGGACGGCCCTAAAAAGGAAATTGTAGGCAGATATTCCAACATATCCAATAATGTTCAATGGGGTCCAAAGGTCTGAGATGAATAGTATCCTCTATTTTGCATTCTTTTCTAATATAATATAACATGTATAATTACAAATGAGATTATCAGCATAAATGCTTGAGCGAAAAGTAAAATCACTGAAATAATTACATGAACTTCAGACTTTGTCCTGCTTTTACTCTACAGGCTTGCGTGAAAAAGTCTGATCAGTGAGTCAAATTCATCTGAACTCATCCGAACACATGCTTCAATTTTCACATGGATTTTTTTTGGTAGTATGAGCCTGATGGTACACCAGGTCTTTTCAGGTCATTCCACACAGACCACAGCACAATAAACCTGACATCCTGCAAACCCGTATCACCTTAAATTCACTCATTGCTATATTAGAACAATGATCTGGATGGGTTAGCCCTCGTTGGACTGGGCACAGTGAACATTTTACAGACGAATGGTCTGGCCTACTGGCTGATATTTCAGACTCAGTGACCTTGGATTTCAGGGCACATGCACTCACACAGCAGCCTGAGGCAGATGCGAGCAGAGAGAGGAGCTCTGCAGCCCACTAACCGAGCAGAGGCCCAAGCAGAGGCAGCTGAGGTCAGTCTCCTCACACCAACACATTCTCTCCCTGCCATACCACCACAGAGGAGAGGCAAAGGCGGCTAATTGGCCTGTTAATGAGGAACGAGAGTGCAGGCTATTTAAACTGTGGAGCGGAGTGAGGAGCTGGGAAAAAAATGCCAACTGAGAACATGTTCACCGAGCTGGAAAGCAGGAGATGTAGGACAGTGTTTAGCGTGCGTATGTGTGAAGGAGACAGGTTATAAAAAGCTTCCCACGCTCTATTTCTGCGCAGGAAGTGCTGCATGTTCACACCACCCTCCCTCTCCCCACACACACAAACACCAACACAAATGTAATCGTGATATTCGCACAGCGTGTAGACTTGCGTAGAGGTTGAGTCAAATGGAGAGATCCGCATGTGACTCAGAGAAGTAGGCTTGGATTCTGGAGGAGTGAGTAAAAATCACTCTCTCTCCAAGCCAAATATTAATACGCACATGGCAGTGGGCACCAGGCGGAGCAGCAGCCAGCAGCCTTCCTCTCCATCAGATCTGGTAGTGGATGAGCTAATTCATGTCTCTCACAGGCCTCCGCACACACTCCCCCGCATAAACCATATAATGATGAGGAGAATGAACTGCTTGCTCAATTACGTCCACACATGCCCAAACACAAGAGGCTGAACGGAGGAACCTTCTTTATGGCTTGTGACAGCGCTACAAGCCCAGAAACCAGCAGCCTCATCCATCATCTTTACTAGAACTTCAGTAATTTGATGTAATATTGGGTGATTGGAGACGTCAGGGTAAAATAGACCACAAACAATGGTGGGTCCAGCATAAAATGTGACCTCAAAGGGGGGCCTACTTTAAATCACCACCATGCAGTCAACGGAAATGAACCCAGGACCGTTCGCAGCATCGCTGAGGCAAACGCATCTGATAAATAATCTTGTTCGCGCTTTGCCGGGTCCTCTGTAAAAACGTTCACTTGAGGAGGAAAATAGATCATAAAACACTTGCGTCTCATAAAAGCTTCAGAAGATGAATGAAACCGTGAGGCCTGTTCAAAGCGTGTTCACAGAAGGGTCGTTTTCATCTCAGATCCGACAGATCGAGTGGGGGTGGGTGGGAAAAACAGGGAAAGGAACTGAAGGAGACAGACGTAATGGCAGTGATGACCTCTTAGAGGATGGAGAGGGGTGAGTGGCCTCGGGGCAGGGAGTGGGCGATTCTCATTGGTCAGGGGTGCACAGAGCATCCTACAGCTGAGGCAGGAGGCTTACCCAATTTAGACCAAAATGGTGTGTATCCCTAGTTTCAGCAAGCTATGACGATGAGGGAGACACTGACATGGGAATTGTGGGATAATGCCTACATTCACCATTTTTATAAGCTAAAGATATAAATTAAAAAACTAAAATAAAATTATTTATTCATTCGTTTCCATCAAGAATATTATAACAACCAGCAATAATGACCAGATTTACCAAGTGAAATTTTATTTTTTTTTTTCCCCCAGCTTTTAAACTTTGAAGAAAGTAAAAAACTGAAGAGCCAAATGTTGCAGTATTAGGCTGACTGTAATGTTGGCTGTAACCTTCAGACTGATATGATAAAATGTAGGCAAGTCTACAGAAATATTTATTTGTGTCTGGATACAAGATACAACTATTTGCTCAGCAATCCAATTGTTTAGCGTAGGGATGGGTATTGTACTATTAACGGACTGACAGCCAATCACAAGCAAAGAATTTGTGACAAACACATTTATTGACTTATGGATGCTGATGAGCCAAGTGCTTAGGTAGAAAATTGGGCACTGAATACAATTTGCTGACACTTGGTAGTATTAACTAAATGTACCACAGATTATTGAATTTTGATACTCAGCCCTGCCTGCACATTGGCTACGAGTTGACTTCAGCTTGCTTAGACTTGTAGGCTTTTTCCTCTGTGGTATATGAGCATGACGACAGTGTTTTGCCATGCTTACACAGAGAAACGGCACACAATTTATTAAGGTGGCTGCTTCTAAATGTTCAATGCAGTCAAAGCCCTGTGAAAGATACTGATTACAAAAAGGAGAAAACTAAAGCTTGTGGGCTTGGTGACAATGCTGAGGGGCTGAAGGAGAAGATGAGTGAAAGCATCAGTAATCACTTTGTCAACTGTTTCCATCTACTGCCATTAGCCACTGTGGGAAGGGGGTGGATGTGTACTGTGGGCTATGAGGACATCTCTGACAAAAGAGTGAACGGGTGGAAGCTGACAGCTGAAGAATATGTTTTTCTGATCAGAGAGAGAGGTAGGGGGCAGGTGGGGTGGGGAGTTTGGGGGCAGGCCACACAGTTACACGGCCGATAGTCACACTGCCTGGCTTTCCCATTACCCAGCATTCTTTCCTCCTGCATTAGAACTCTTATCACTATCCTACATTCTGTCTCTGCTGCCCTACTTCCTCCTGCTCATCAGTGCAGCAGACTGGTTAATCGCGCTGGGGGCGATGCTGGACAGGCCAATAAACTGTGCCTGCGTGTGCTCTACACAGACCACAGATGCTGGGGTCATCTGCTGAATCACCTCCTCTTCATACTACCACACTAATGTCCTTAGCAGATAACTTTTAGTCTGCTCCAAAAGTCCTCCAAAGGCCAATGAAGAGGGAGAGAAGGACCTCCACATGGCTAAGACTGGAATGTCTCAACTGCTTTCCCTCTTTTCTCTTCCCTCGTCATTCCATCTGCTGAGGCCACCCAGTGAGGAACACACACACACACACTGCACAAAAAGGAGGGAAAGAAAAAAACTCTCCACAACAGATTCTTCTTCAGCTCCTTGCAGCCTCACCCCTCTAATTTACTCTCCCTGGCCTTCTGTGCAGGTCAGGTCACTCGCAGACCGTGCGCAGTGGTGAGTAACGCCGCTAAAGTGAAGGCGGTTGATTTAGGTCCTCCGAGAGCCAAAAGGAAATGAGAACTAGTTTGAGGGAATGTACCACGAGTGGAAAAAAAAATGTGCAAACTCCTCCGACATTAAAGGGCATGACCATGCTCAGGAATGATTCAGAGAGCAGATGTGACAGTCTGTGACTCAACCAGTGAGAAACAACTCATCTACCGCACAACTCCTCTACTGCACAGATAAAAAGTGAAAGTGTGTCGATATCATCTCACCTTTGTTGATGACTCCGTACTGCTCGGCCACTCTGGCGACATACATGTCTGGTGCCACGCAAAAGTCACTGGAGGTCTGGAAAGAACACCAAATGGAATGGCTGATTTGTACTAAACAAAGCGAAAACATTCAAGAAGTCATTTGTAAGTGTAAGATGTGCTTAAAAGAAACTCAATGGTAAATGGATATGTTCCAGACAGAGTTAGATGTTGATAGAGGCAAGAGTGACAACTTATTCAAAAGTAGGCTGCTGATTAATAGAACCAATGTCAAACGTTGAAGTAGGACGTATATTTGCATGCATAAACGCTGCATATTAGTCGTTCAGAATAAAGCCAGGCGCTCTCAGTGGCAAAACCTAAATTGGAAAGGTACCTCAACTCCCACTGCAGTTTTACTCCCAATCGGTTATAGAACATCAATCATGCTTTAAACGTTTTCTGGACAAAACTGCAATTACAAAGCGACGGAGTACAAATAAAACTCTTATTGTTTTGAACTCGCCCTTCTTGGTATGCAGGTAGACGTTAACATTAGACTTCTACAGTTTTAAGACAAAGCACAGCAGTGAGTCTGAAACACACTTATCTTGCCTTGCCTCTGTATAGGGTAGTGTTGCCATGGAGACACTCACCGAGGAGACAGCCAGTTCCAGACCCAGAGATCCCCAGCTGATTACCAGTGCCAACACACCCAGTAAACAGACACTGCGCAAGAGACAGAGAAACAGACACAGGTAAACCACAATAAGGATCATTCTAGGTACTATTAATGCTAAGCTTAATCATACAGTGAGAACGGTCTCAGCTTCTACTAATGTGAACTAATTCATGTCTCTCACAGGCCTCCGCACACACTCCCCCGCATAAACCTTATAATGATGAGGAGAACTTGCTCACGCAGTTGTTCACAAACTGGTGAACCTCGCCCCATCCTTGCTTGTGAACGACTGAGCCTTTCAGGGATGCTCCCTTTATACCCAATCATGACACCTGCTTCCAATTAACCTGTTCACCTGTGGAATGTTCCAAACAGGTGTTTTTTGAGCATTCCTCAACTTTCCCAGTGCTTCGTTGCCCCTGTCCCAACTTCTTTGGAACGTGTTGCAGGCATCAAATTCAAAATGAGTGAATATTTGCAAAAAACAATAAAGATTATCCGTTTGAACATTAAACATATCTTGTCTTTGTAGCGTATTCAATTGAATATAGGTTGAAAAGGATTTGCAAATCATCGTATTCTGTTTTTATTTATGTTTTACACAACGTCCCAACTTCACTGGAATTGGGGATGTATATCTTCAGTTCAACAATTTCCATTGTTTTCATTTATAAACATACCTTCAGTTCAACAATTCAAAACTTGTTATATATAAAAAGAAACAGCAGGAATCGCAAACGTGGGGGTCAGAATTTGGGGCAACACCCTGCTGTCTAGTGGCTACTTGCTGCATTCAGCTGTGCAGTGAATTTATTATTTTTTCCAGGTCATAGTAAGTCATAATGAGCTCCACACCACATCGATAAGTCTGCAAGGCTTTCTCCTATTGCAGGATTCAGTTTCATTAAGTTGAGAGAAGTTTTGGAGATGCATTTAAGGAAAAGATTAGGGTGACTATTGACTAGTATTTGTAAGCAACATTAGCCTCGCAGCTCCAGTGCTCAACTAAAGCAGCAAAATTTCGGGACCAACCATGTCTGCTTGACTACATCTGGGGTAAACAGAAAATGGTAAAAACCTGTTTTGTGCTGAACCATTGCACTGAAATGTTAGGAGTGTTCATATATTTCAAGACCATACTGAAAACTGAAGAAAGAATATCTGCTAATAAAACTAGAAAATAATTAATCCCAGTGTGCTGTTTAACATTTGCAAATAAGACCATGCAAACTGGAGGTCATTCAGTTTAAGTCATTTTAGCATCTTCAGGGAAAACTCTAACATTTCAAACATGGAGAGATTCTAATCATTGATCTGACATTTATATTCCGTTTAAAATGCCCTCGGGCTAGTGTGGCTTTTTGCTGTTTAATGTGAATCTAAATGTTAAGATGCCCAAACATATCACCAAGAAAACAGTGGTGGTACATCCAGGTGCTTGATCTATAGGGCAGGTACAACAGTCTTGAACCTGAGCTCTAGAGAATGGCCGTGAGGGCAGCAGTCTTCTCTGTAAAGAGAACAGCAGCTCAAAAATGTCAGTGTGCCTTAAATCTGCTCCAGGGTAGGATGTGAACGAACCCAGCAGAAGGCACCTCAGGGAACTTGCCCTGATACTGCTTAGCCTAATATGCTCATAAGTATCAGATAAATAGTTGAAAGAAACATGCAGGAATACATCTTCTGATCGACTTGTTTACTCAAACAGAAACTGTAGCACGTGTTATCCCTCTGGCTAATTAAAAATGCAAAATAACTGGCACGCAGACCTGCAGTAGGCACTTGCAATGAGAAAACCTGACATGACTCAGAGCAATTCTAGTGCTAAAGCACTTTTACATGCACAGGCCTCCAATGCAGATACTTTCAGCTTGTCCTCTGTGTAAGAATCAAATAACAGGCTTTTTCTGCAGTCGCTACAGTTGCCATCCCGTAGGGATAAATCACTAAGAGATTACAATTTCCCTGCCTGTCCTAAAAAGAGCTGCCGATAACGGGCACTTCATACAGCCCAAACTCGCTTCATCTAACTGCTCTGATGGAGACAAACTGACCACAGTCAGAAGTCACTTATAGAGAACTTGTAAAAGAAAGTGTCTGATATTGGACGAGAAATGGTTCTTCAAAGCAGTTAAGCTTGTACACTCGGACTTCAGTTTCACTGTAAGTGGTGCCACGTGTCACCCAAGGCCAGTCGGTGAGGGCAATATAAATGATACATTATTATGATGATTAATGAAGCTCTTCTGAGCACATCATCAGTACTTCTAGAACACTGTACAAATGCATGTTTCATTAAAACGAGATTTAGATCCAGGTACTGGGCATTAGGCACCGCTGTAACGTTTAGTACCATTATAGATTATTCAAATACCTGAATACTAAAATACTGTACCACACACACACACACACACACACACACACATACATACATACATACATACATACATACATACATACATATATATATATATATATATATATATATATATATATATATATATATATATATGTGTGTGTGTGTGTGTGTGTGTGTGTGTGTGTGTGTGTGTGTGTGTGGTACAGTATTTTAGTATTCAGGTATTTGAATAATTGTTAACACACACACACACACACACACACACACACACACACACACACACACATATATATATATATATATATATATATATATATATATATATATATATATATATATATATATATATATATATATATGTGTGTGTGTGTGTGTGTGTGTGTGTGTAATTGTTATTGCAGGGGGATAATGTGGTAGTAGAACAGCATAATTTTGTGACACATTTTAAATTAAAATTTTCAAAGTACAACTCAACTCTTCATCCAACATCATTTATTTTTCTATTTACTAAATTAAACCTATGCTGGGTGAAAAGTAGCCACTGACGCTATTTTTTGCTTTGCATAATGGTTTTATCACATTTGTAGCCAAGGATGAAGTGTTTTCTCTAAGATCCTGAAGTACACCAATTATTTTGCCATGTTAAAGTAAAGTCCTCTCATGTCTGTGACCTGTACGGTCTTGCATGATCCATGCACTTCAGTCTCTGCCATCTTAACTCTACTTGATACAAACAAATGACAAATGGCCAGCACATACATCATCAAGGCAACTAATCAACAACAGGATTTGTTGTCAAAATGATGTTGATTAGCTGTCGCAGTCCTAATCCGGACAATGCTGGAAGTCCAAGCTTGTATGAATTGGATGCACAATATATGAAATGACTTGAAAACAAACAAAAACCTACTTAAAGGTTTTGATACCATTTTTAGTATGGTGTTTTGCTGGTGCACTCTTTCTACACCATATCATAAAATCTTGGAAAATCCCTGATAAAGTCATAGGAGCACACACAGCCACCTTTTTGTGCATCAGTGGTAGGGGCAGTAGAAATGGAGCAGTGGCCAGCTGGTAGCTTCACTGAGCAAAAAAGCCCTGATTTCCCACACGACACTCTCCCACTCACGAGCACAAGCAGTGACTCACCCAATGAGAGTTCCTTTAGAGTTGCGGATGAGGCCGAAAAGCACCAGCAGGCAGATGAGGACGTCAAACAAGAGAAGTCCCAGATAGCCCAGCCACCTGAGCACAACACACATATATTACCAACACTGAAGCAAACTGACCCCTAAGAAACATTTCCGATACCTTTTTAAGGGTTATTGGGAAGGATACCATAGTGGAACCACCTTTGAATGCCTAAAGAACCTTTCAGTAAAAGGTTTCAATCAACACCACTTTTCCCTGTATTTGGTAAAGAACAAAAAATGCTAACTCATGTATAACAGAATACAATGGGTTGTTTCAGAGATGAAGATTAGGCCGAAAATGAACCAACCATTTGTTTAAAGAACCATCCATGGAAAGTTTCTTTAGGAAACCAAAAGTAGTTCTTTGACAGGGCTCCAAAGAGTGCTTTTTGCACCTTTACTGTTAACACTGTCGGTTTAGATTTTGCACCCATCACATCACGTCCTTATTTTATACTTTTATATTTAACAAGGCTACCCAGAAGTATGTCATGTCAATGTATTACTGACCCTACTAGTTTACAAAATTGGACCTAAAAAAGCCTAAAGCCAGATATGAACAAATCAATATATTGTTACCAATGCATAGTTAACCAAAAGAATGTAAGGAAATGAACTGGAAGAGATTTTATATTCTACAACTCACAATTGTGAATTTGCCTGCTTAAAGGTCAGAGATTAGCTACCATGACTATGTAATGAGGCGGCACGGTGGTGTGGTGGGTAGCGCTGTCGCCTCACAACGAGGAGGGCCTGGGTTCGATTCCCCTGCCGGGTGATCAGGGTCCTCTCTGTGTGGAGTTTGCATGTTCTCCCCGTGTCTGTGTGGGTTTCCTCCGGGTTCTCCGGTTTCCTCCCACAGTCCAAAGACATGCAGTCAGGCCAATTGGACATGCTGAATTGTCCCTGGGTGTGAGTGACTGTCTGTGTCTGTCTGTCTGCCTTGCGATGGACTGGCGACCTGTCCAGGGTGTATCCTGCCTTTCGCCCAAAGACTGCTGGGATAGGCTCCAGCACCCCCCCGCGACCCTGACGGAGAAGTGGCTTAGAAAATGGATGGATGGATGGATGGATGGACTATGTAATGGCCTTTACGCTATGTGACGTCAACTTGCCCCTTCTAACATAGACAGGGACAGGACAGCTATGGAAAGAGCTGCAGAAGTGCTCCAATTTAACTAAACTTTTAGTGTCCAAGGATTTCCTGCTTCTCTGCTTCACTTGTCTGCTCTCTACACCTTCAACAGCAGACAGATTCAGCTCAACAGCCCTTGCTGGCAGGGCTCCAACCTGGCCTGGGTGAACCGTTCGAGCGTGCTACTGTCCTGAGCATGTAATGTTATGGCTCTAATATGGAGACAAAGCCAAAAAGCTCTGGAGCCACACTAAACTTGGACTGAAGAATGATTAGTCAATCAGCCAAGACACACTTGGTATCTGAAGTTCTTTTCTTTAGTGGTGCGCTGGCACGCTAAGGTTAATGTAATGCCAGCATTATTATTATTTTATTCTAAATCCCATCCAAGACAACTGAAGCAATTGCATTGGATAAGTCCAATAATTTGTGGTTGCTTGGCCAAGAGTTCTGCTTTATAGTTACAGTACGGCAAAAAAAAAAGTTTTAAAAAAATCTTCTCATAAATTTCCTTTGGCCCAAAGGTAGTCAATTATTGGGAGCTTATATCCCATAAACTAGTACTTTGCAAAATACATGCCTAAATTATCACATACCTCTGTCAACCCGTACCGAATTGTTAGCTAAAATTAAACACTCTGTATTCTGGTTGAGATCAAGTCTGGCAATGCAAAACTAAAACAATAGTTGCAGCCATCTCGAAGCTTGTCATGCACTCTCAGAACACACATAAGCAAGTCTATATGAGATTACAAACTAATTGATACAGGTTGACACAAGTACGCAATAGCATGCAATTTGAATGGTGTCAAGTGGTTAGATTTAAGTTTCCACTGCTTACTGACTAGATCAGTCTTGCGGCTAAAGAAGTAAACATAGGCTGGCAGACTGAGCTACGGTTAAGAAGACCATTGTGCAAGTCTGATTTTTCACCAAACTATTCCTTTAATGCAGAGGTTTTGGCTGGGATACCACAAATTATTGGACACGTCCAGTGCAATCATTTCCATTCTCCTCCGTTTGTCTTTGATGGGATCTAGGGCAAAAATAGAAAACGATGGAATGCTGACGACACCAAAACTGAGGAATCTTGAGACACAGTTTTGATATTAGGATTGATCTCCCTCCCCCCGGTAAAACGAATAAAGGTTTGGAAAGGATTTTTTTGCAAGCGTTGAGGAAAAAAAAAAAGGAACGCAAATCCCTCAGCAGAGTTTCTCTCAGTGAGAAATGTAAATGGTGACAAGAGGCTGACAGACGCAGAGAGTGAGCAGAATGCTAATTTACACACTCTCTAAGAGGGCACTGTTCATGCTTGATGTGACAGCCAGAATTTCTTTCAGCTTTTTTTTCGCCTTTTCTCTCATTGGCATGCTTGCATCTGAACGCCAAACTTTCAGAAAAACATCTTCACACAACCATAAACAAAACACACAACGTTTCTGATATAAAGTACACAAACAACCTACAGCCGACACCACACTACATTTGAAGCACTGCTGCAGACAGAAGAAGAGAGAGGAAAAAAGGAAGTTCTGGAATGGCAGATATCATTTCCCTGTCTCTGACCTGTACCAGTCGTAGAGTTCGATCTTGAAGGCCAGGTCCTCTAGGGAGATGCTGGGATTGTTCCAGAAGGGGATTTCCACCATCTGTTTGACTAGCTCATCCAGCTGGCCCTGTAACTTCTGCACAATGGACAGGTAGTCTGTGTGCTTCGCGTACTGAGTCTCCAAACGCTGCAAATTCTCGTCTACGGACTGGTTCAGAGAGGTGGCGCTGTCTGCTACCTACACACACACACACACACACACACACACACACACACACACACACACACACACACACACACACACACACACACAGATGTCTGTTATGGGTTTGTTCCTGAGGTTTACACTCAAGCTGGTGTTTCAGAGCTTTACATTTCAACGTTTGCAGTATGAGGTGATTTCAGTGGTGATTATCAACAAATCAAAACACGCAGTAGAACAGTAATCAGAAAGTACAAATACGCAGGTACCATGCCCCTCAGGCCTGAACAGGAATTTATTAAAAATTACAGCATTAAAATTATACAGAAATATTAAATATTCGGGTAATATATTAAATAAAACAAAGAACAGAAACCATAAAATTCATTAGATTTGCCATTACAAAGTAACATGTCTCTTGACAGTTACATAATATTTTGCCCTAATATTACATCATTATTAATAATAGTGTTTTTTTTTTTTATAAACATTAGCTATGCAGGGATATCAAAGCATTATGATCAACTTAGAGGTTGACAGTATGATATTTTACTGTCATCACAACAAACCATAAGCATTTCTGAGCATATTATGTCCATACTTATCCATCAATCGACTGCAACTAACCAACTGCATGTTTCACTAAAAAGAGAGCATAATTAGTCCTATTTAAACAGATTTATCGCAGTACAGTATGAAAAACTTTGACTCAAAATGATTGTATTGACTTTTTTGATGGCAGTATTCAAAACCTGGCACTATCAGTGCACGTTGTCAAAATACTGCGATACGTATTGTCATATTGTGCTTCGTGAAAAGTATCAAGATATCATTTTTTTTCTATATCATCCACCCCTAATTCAATGTTTGAACATGCCTGGTAAATATCATAGTGGCAAATACTGTTTTGGCCCATTAAAGCATTCAAAATATGACGGCAGCTAAAACGGATACATTATTAAACAGAATCAATTCAACCCTTTGGCTATCTTACAAGTAGGAGCTGTACCACTGTGTAACTTAAGCTAGTCGTGGCAAAGAACAGTCACGTGTGTGTGTGTGTGTTTTTTGCGCAGAAGGCCGTGCTTCAGACCCTTACCAGTTTCTGTACTCCAGCCACAGTGCGGTTGGCGTGGCGCAGTGAGTAAGTGAGCCGGTTCACTCCATCGCAGGTCTCTCCGTTCCCGTAGAAACCAACAGCAATGCCGGCGCTATGGAGAGACAAAGAGAGTGGGCTTGAGGAGGAGGCGGAAGAACAGAATGGAGGCCACAGTAAGTTTCTGAAGAAAGCCTCAGCACAGAGAACCTGGCAACCCTGTGCAGGAAGTCAGCAATGCCTTAAACCCTGCATATAACAGCAGGGAATTTAGAGAGGAGCCTGCTTTCAGGACACTGGGTCATGATGACCAAAACAGTGCTGCCTCTGAGGACAGTGCAATCAGGAAAGTGAGATGCTAAAGCTATCACAAGTTCAATTCAGGAAAAAAAAAAAAAAATCTATATACAACTTCCCCCCCTATGCCTTAAATGCAGTCAAGATATCAAGACATGCCTGACGTCTGCCTCTTAGTTTAGAAGCCATGGGTCCATTTTTAATTACAGAAACTATATAAGTTAGTGAGCATGTGATGGTTTATGCATGTACAATGTTAATTTGTGGGCCTGCCATCACTTGTTGCCTATATTCTACTCACAGTTCTGGCGCAAAACTAAAGAAGGAGATTTAAGATGCCAAACATGTCTTGGCTCATCATCTACGTTTACTGCTACAATTTAACTTCTGCATATTTTTATTAAACGCTTCCAAGTAAGCTCTTAAATAACTTATAGACACGTGAACCTGAAAAGTCCATTTGACTGTAACTCACTCTGGAAGGCTGTTGTCACAGTGGTCAGACTGGACAATAGATTTCCCACTGGACTGCACAGAAGTACATTCACACAGACATGCATAGACCCAGTCAACCTGACGGAACTGATAAAACCTAGATAAGGCTAGCTTAGCTTACTATAGATATCAGGTGCTCTGCGTACCTGTGGGTGGAGCATCTGAGACAGAGACTTTAGTCCAAGGCACCCAATGCAGTTTACTTTTATACTGACCGTCACACTGACCAGGTGTGACCAAACTGATCTCAACATGCAGAGAAAAACAAAGTGACCAGTCGAGGCCATACGAGGATCAATGACGCCCTGTGTTGAAACCCAACACTTGTATTCACACTGATGGACCGTTAAGGCAGATGACACTGTGGGTGAGACAGAAACAAATCGATCAGTCCAGCGTCTTCTACTGACCTACTCTGAAGTCAGACCACATGGGGAACGTGCTGCCCCACAAACAACATTAAAAGGGAGGTCTGTCTGACACTTTTCCCACAAGGGCTTTCCTACAGTCTTGCTACTGAGGTGTAAAAGTACAGTGAATAATGGAAAATCTCCCATCTACCATCTCATCTATGCTTAGCTACTACAAATAGAAAGAAAAGACCCAGAAAGAAGTACCGTTTTATTCAGTTGTGCACTCTTTTGCACTTGTTCATATAATGCCAGAGACATTCTTTAATGTGCTTAATTCTCAGTCAAAATGACCATTAAAATGACACGCTCATTTTTTCAGAGATTATGATTAGCAGAAGAAGTAACCAACATCTAAGAGTGAACTTTGGAGGTCTGAAAAAACATTGCTGCAGATGTTTAAACACTGAAAGCAAGTCTTCCAAAAACAATGGAAGCTGCAATTACAACACAAAGTGGACACAGTAATTGCTGAAAAAATTATTTTTTATTTTATATATATATATACACACACACACACACACACACAAACACGAGAGAGAGAGAGAGAGAGAGAGAGAGAGAGAGAGAGAGAGAGAGAGAGAGAGAGAGAGAGAGAGAGAGAGATGTTGAGGTTTCTGTGCTCTGTTACTCATGTGTTCTGATTCTTTTCTGGTACAGACAAAGAAATTATTTGTACTCAATGGCAGCTTTGACTGGACATTAAATAAAACTGGTGTCTGACTTTTACACAGCACTGCTTGATTTTTAGTGTTTATTACTGTATGGCCTTGTTTTACTTCACTATGTGTCCTAGTGTAGTTTTGCTCCTCTTTATACTTTTATGTATACAGAGGACGGTGAAAGATAGGTGAGGACAGTCATCAGTAACTTCTTGACTCCAGCTTGTTGCTCCACCACCAGATGGCACTAGAGTGTACCATGCATGTGGGCATTTCCTCCCCCTTGATTTCATTCCTCCCTCTCTAGTATGTCACCCAACTCCATTGTAAAGAGCTCAATAGGCGTCACAATCAGCGGCCCCACACTGGCTGGGGGGCTTTGCGGAGCTCCCGCTGCCTGAACAAAGACCCATTGAGCTGAGGGCCGAGACTGTGGCTCTCAGCTGGAGCACCACCACCACTCAAGGAGCACTTCTTGTGTCCAACAGCCTGGTGGCTGGCTTGGTCAGTCCTTCAAGTGTCTACCTGCAGACTGCCAGAGCCCTGCCACAGTGTAGGGATGAGCATTAGAAGCATTTCTAATTCAAATATCTGCATTTTTAAACAAATCTCATTCGCTTATCGCACGTATAAAAGGTAGGCAGCATTAAAGGAAGTATTTGTACCTTCTAGATTTAGTCTTTGAGTCTAGATTTCTTATTTTCGGGATGTGTGACTTAACATGGTATCAGCTGACCTACACACTGACAAGGGCTAAACAAATGTAAACTACACAAATCGACAGCTTGACATTCCTGACAGTCTCCAAACTACACCAAACTTTATTCTGAACTACATGACTTACGCAGAAACCCGATTAAGTCAACAAATATTAAGATTAGTCTGCATATCTGTATTCACATCACCCCATCCCCACTACAGAGGTCAAGCATGGACATGGAGTCAGCATACCGCTTTCAAAAAGCAAATGTGAAACTAGACAAAAGGACGAGTCAGGAAACACTGCCTGCCAGGAAGAAGTGAAAACAGCAGTGGTAGCTTGTGACGGTTTGTGCTTAGCAGTAGGCGTTATGAACCATGTGTATTGGACACACAGGGATCAGATTTCCTCCCTGCACCAACCACAACTTGCAGGTTTTAAGTTCAGTAGTCCTGGGGCTTGCTGGGACAAGCCTCCAGAAATCAGGAGCCAGACGTCACCCTGTTGTCTCCCCGGAGCCGTGCGGTCACATGACTCTCACATTAGAGTGGCCTAGCTGGAGTTCCCAGCATTCCTATGAGGCAGTAAATCTGAAGGATAATCTGCAGGGTCTGAGTTAAACAAAGGATTTCATCGCCACAAATACACACCCTACATGCAGTTACTGCTCTAGGCTTTCACACAGCACCAGACTCTGGTGACGATATCAGAGCCTGTGACAGAACCTGCGTAATCTCTTCAGCTATTCATTATACAGTGCTACCAGTTCTTTTGTAATGTTGATGAAAATCCCACTGATACTGCTTTGAAGTTGCTTTAAAGTTTGACAAATCATCTTCAGTACAGCACTACAAGCTCAACTGGTAAGCTTGAACACAAAACAGTGTCTACGTTAAATGTAAATTTTAGTATAAACATGTTCTACCACAAAAAGCACAATCCAATCAGTCCATTGAACAGTTTAATAACACAGTTAGTGCAGTACTGTTTATCAAAAACCTGTTCTACCATTTAAAAACACAAACGTAAATACTGCATTTTTGTATTTCTTTGAAAATACAGGAAAAAATAAAACAAATGATGCTATAACTTTTTCACAGGCCACATTTTATGTTTAATTCTCCCCCCAAATAGGTTACAAACAGGATTAAAATGTGCAGAGGTTTGTTTTCTATAGGGGATCTGCAACTTATTTTCACTTCATCAAAGATGTTATTTGACCAGAGGTGACCGAACGTTTGCATGTAACTGTGTATACATATCCGCATTTTAGTAGGAACACATTAATATGGGAAATGTGGGTGAATGCAGATCTTGAGTGTTTTTCATGTACACATCTGCTGACCCCAGAACATAAACACTTCTAAAATGTACAAATTGAGACTAAATCTATCTGGATTTACATTACAGACAACTACATGGCAGCAATCACCACATATTCATAGATAACAACCAAAGTGAAAGGAATCAGTTTCTGAGAGAGAAGAGCGCCAAGTCCAGCACTGCACTGAACTCCAGGTGCAGCTCTGTAATGACTTTGTTTATCGACTGGTGTTTAATCACGAACAGCACAATTTCTATAGTGTCCACTTTTCAGCTAAAGGCAGAGATTGAGGAGAAAAACGCTGACTCCCTAACTGCCAAGCATTAGGTCTGCACAATATGGATGAAATTCCAATAATGCGACTTAATTTCTATATCTTAAGATGACGGTGTTTATAAAACACTAATCAACCCGATTTATGGCTAAATGCTTGTATGTCGAATCATATGAATGCTTTGATTGATTAAACATGTCAGATCATGTTAGATATTAAGGTCATGTTACATACTAGAGTTTTAGATATCACAGGAGTAAATATTTGATCACATTACATAAATATGCCAACACAGCGTTTATTTAACAAACTTATCATGCCTCAGTGGTATAATGGTGTCTGTTGCGCTCTAAGGCAAAGTCGTATGGATTCCCAAACTAAAGTGGCTATAATTGATTTATTATTAATGTTTTCCATGTAGTAACACTCACTGCTGCCCTTGCTGATTAAATGTGTTGTAGTTTAGGCTATGAAAAGTTTATGGATTGAAAGAAAAAAAAAAATAATACAGAATCGAATGCAAACATAAAAAAAACGTATATTCAAGTATTCAAATTCTTTGGGCCTGCCTTACAAATCTGTATTTCAAAGACAAATACTGTGATCATGATCAACAAGCAACATACTGTGCAGTGTTATGAGGTGTACACCGTGTCAAAACATGCAACAGTTCCTTCATTTTAGTGCATTCTCTGGTTTAACATACCCACTTTACCTTAGAATGAGTTCGCTAATGAGCTGATTAGATGGATCAGGTGTTAGAGCACACAAAATACCAAAATCTGCAGGGCATGGCTACTCGGGGACACCACAGATTTGCACTGCTGTTAGTTGCCTATGAGGAGACTGGGTGCACGGCTGCAGTGCTCCAGGCTGTGTACTACCCCACTGGGCTCGATCTGTGCCGTCCATACGGGCCTGCACTAATCAAAGCACTGCCCAGAAGCAGACCCTCACTAAGCTGATCCACTGCTGTCTGTCTAGACAGACAGCAAACCATTTCCAGCCTGCTCCCCGATTACATGTGAGGTGCTACTAATGAGAGTGAGATGATTCTTAATTGCATGGAACTCTCACCACAAATGAAGAATAGCATTTATACAAAATCAGTGGTTCCCGACACCTGCTGGAGCAGCCCCGCCCTGAATATTTTGGTGTTTTCGCTGCTTTAAAGGAGAATTCCACCAATTTTTAAAAAAATATCACAGAGATGTGTAGTTTAATGTAACATTGATAATGGTGAAGTACTGATCAATCTGAAAAAACAAGTACTATTTTGCCTTACAGCACCTTGCACATACCTACCCACCAAGAGTTCTTTTTAAAAATATAAAATATATATAAATAAATGTGAAAGATGGAGTACACAAACTCCTGGGATGGAATTCATGTAGCTATTGCAGTTCTAACGGTTGAATAAGTACTTGCTTCTATTAAGAAGTCAAGACCATTCCTAGCCTTTCCGTCTCACTACTACTTTAACAAGAATGCTTTGAGTTTGTGGGGATCAAGTGGGTCCACACGTCACAAAGCGATGGGCTTGGCTGGTGTGCATGTGTGTGAGCGTGCCTGCAGCGCAAACAGGCACTCGCGCTTCCTGGAGGGCTGCTAATCTTCTTCCTTCGCTCAGTAAGAGGTTAGGGGTTGAGCTGCTGCCCTGCCTGCCTTTTGTCAAAACAAAGGCCCTCCTCTCTCAGCTGAAATACTACTGCCTCGGCCAGCTACGGCTTAGAGACAGGAAGCAGGAAACTTAGGCAGTGATCTGAACATCCATTTGTTTGCCTCTTCTCTGTTCTGGATCACTAATCCATTCATCTCCAAAGCTGTGTGTTAGGGGAAAAAAGCTTGAAGGGCATTCTTTCTGCATTCTATCATTTCCACTGACAATAATTTGTGTGCTTCTATATACCAAAAACAGGCAGAACTCATTTTCACCATTGATGTGTGTACCACAGGCAGTAAAGTGTACATCACAGCAGTAGGGAACCCTCAGGGCCTTCTAGGACTTCAGAGGAAAAAATACACAACCACCTAATTTAACCATAACGGGCAACTATGGTAGTAATATTCATATTTCATTGTTTAAAGGGCAGTCATGGGCCGCCGATTCGATCCCCCGAGTTGACAGTATGTGACTGAAGTGCCATTGAGCAAGGCACCTATCCCCAGGTGCCAGGGATAGGGCTGCCCACTGCTCCAGGCAAGTATGCTCACTGCTCCCTAGTATTTGTGTGTGCGCATTCACTAGGGTGTATGTGGTTTTTCACTGCATGGATGGGTTAAAATGTGGAGGTGAAATTTCCCCGTTGTGGGACTAGTAAGGGTTAAATTCTTGAACTGCCCAAGAGAAAATTATCCAACCAGGATTTATTTTCTTCCACGTAGACACTTTCAAGGAAGCTCTTCCACTGATTAGGACTTCAGGAGCTGAACTGAAGGTTCAACATGTCATGTTAACCATAATTAACATAATTAGGATGTAAGAGTGGAATCAACCAATCAGGTTTCGTTTTCCAATGAGCGGGGGTAATTTTGTGAGAAAAAGGGGCACTCTAGGCCTTCTGGAAGTGCTAGATACGTCACCGGCTGTGAGTAAGAGCGGCAGGCTGACCAATGCGTTTTAGTTCGATACAGAAAACAGCTCTTCACTTGAGTCAGTGGCACAGCATAAAATATATGTAGGTCTATTGTACAGAATATGTTCATATAAGGAACACATTTAATACACGAGGGCCAAGTTCATGATTTGCCATGGTATCATACTCCTAGGGGCCCGTAGGGGCACTAGCAGAACCTGCATTATCAAAAAGGTCTCATTTGTGATCAAGTTCGGAAATCTTTGGCCTGAATTGTGGGCCTAGCTCCAATAGTCAGTTCGCTATTGGAATACAGGCTATAGTATACGCATAGCACATTAAACTCCTATTTCAAAAAGGCAAGGAACGTTTTTTCAGTGATATGGCCCCATCTTGGAAAATGTGGATACACTGCCAGTTTTATCAAAGAAGGCTCTGGAAAAAAAAGAAGTCTGAAATGTGCTGAAAGTGACACATTCATACATAGCATCACCAACCACGTTATACTTAGCCATGACCGATTACTCATTATGGCTTCTTCTATGCTCATTAGCGGACAGCAGGAGCTGTACACTGAGCTATGGCCGACCAGCTGAGTGATGCTATCGCTTCCTTTGATGTGGATTCAATGTCAAGGCAAGAGCTGATTAGCATAAATGCGGTTAGGGTTCTCAAGCCTAGCCCTGGATTTCCATAATCTTCAATTATGCAATAGCACGACTAAAACAGGCCTGAAGCAGGCTGCCTTTGAAATCTAACCACACAACTCCGGCTACGCACTTCCATAAACACTGATGTGCAACTTCCTAAATAAATAAATAAGTAAATACACAACTGTCAGGTGACCAGTTGACCAGGTCCCTCCCCCCCCCCTGTAAGTGACTGCACAAAAAAATCCAAGCTTCTTCACACAGTTGAGAGCTGCATGTATGGCTAAATGACTAATTCAGTAATGGAAACAGAATGGAACACAAAATAGAGCAAAAACAGACACTGGTGGTTTGATTTCTGACCAAAGGCCTTGCATAGAGAAAAGAACAGCCACATGACCCATTTTCTAAACTCCTTTCATAGGTTATTTCTAGGCACCATTCCGTCAACTCTGTTTAGCTCTCTCTTTGTAGAGTATAATGCATCTGAAGTCATTCCCTTTAGTCTAAATAATGCATAAGCTAAGAAAACCACTCAAAAAGCCAAAGCCATATTTTTGGAGTGAGTACGAAACCTGGCTCTACACTGAAAATGAATTCAATCTTGGCAGCCCACAGACACAGAACTGCATTTCCATTTCTGCTCCTACTTAGTCCTAAAGTTGTCTTCTTTTAAAGACAGATATCATCCCACAATTAGCACCTTCATGGGCTGAAGCCAATATTAAGCCCTATTTGACATGAAATGCAGTATATGGGATGTAGAAGCCATTAGCTCATACTCAGGGTAGAGCACCTTATATGGACTAGTGCTTCCAGATTAAGCCCTAAGAAGTTCTACCCTTGTACATCACAACTGAATCCATGCCATGCAACACTGGTTCCACAGTTACACTTCTGATCTCTCCATGTTCGTCTCGCAGTCCAATCAACGACAGAGGGAGGTTTCAGGGCACTTCTCAGCAAACCTTCATTTTGAACAACATTCTTAGCATTCTCAGTATGACCGTTATAAGGATCATGCATGAGCTTGTGTTCCACGTTCTCCCCAACATCCACCGAGGGAGAGAGCAGCAAATCTCCAAAGACTACAAAGGCTGTAGCGTTCATGTGAAAAACAAGCTTTACGAGCAACTGTATTCAGTACAACAGCTTCTTTTGGCCCAATCATTAGATTAAATATGGAGCAATCCTCACTGCACCAAGCAGCATTTCTATCCTTATATTATTTCCAGACAGATCATAATTTATGGTATATGATCTGGTACGAGGTAAGTGGTTTAAACAAACACCAACACTTGAACTGCTCTAAGGCTCAGACTGCATTAGGGCTGAACCCATTTTTCAACGTTATTGATGTCAACATTAAAAACCATATTTCTGCTGTTGGTTTTTTGTTTACATTTTGATAATGACGTCCAAGCCAGAATGAATTAATGACTTGAAGAGGGCAATAATTCACTTATAGTGCTGCACCTATGTGAGCGGATTACAACATATGCAAATGTGAGCTTTTCATGAAAGCACGTTACCTACCACCACTGAAACACCGGTGCAGAATCTGATGCAGCATAACGTTAAGTAACAGTAGCTTTTTGTTCATGCTGGTGATATGACCAACTTAACTACTCACTGAGGAGATGTACTTTAACACTGACGCTTGTCAAAACTTATCTGATATATAAGAGTGATCTCCATGACACTGGGGGCAGCCAAGTAGTGATAACAATCAACAAGGTGTGCTTGTAATGTTTTGCTCTAGAAATGTACCATTTTTATAAAGGAAGAAATGGCTGGAAATGGCTAAACGCACCAATACACATTTGACGACTAAGGCAAGAACTGACATTATCAATGAAAAATGTCTTCAAACGTTGGTTTGAACGGATAAGTGTCATGGAGGCACCAATTACCGGCCTTACAGCTTTTCTGCTCCAGTCTCTCCCCCAGTGAATCAGTGATTTTGAAAAGGTTAGATGTATTTCAACTTGCATGCTGCGGTCTTAAAAATGAGATCTAATTTATGGCATCAAAAATTGTGTGAACTCAGAGAGTGGGCCGTCTCAACCACTCATTTTATTTCCAGTAAAAGGTTGAAAATGTAATAAAGATGGCCTGAAATTTTTGACCGACTCGAATACAGCCCCCTAGCTGAAATCTGTGATCGTAACAAATCTGCAATCATGCATTTGGGCGTCGTTTCCACTGACAAATGAACGGAACTGGAGTACTGTGCTGAATTTGGTTACTCATCTAGCTACGGTGAGCCAGAATGCATGGGTGGAGGGAACTGAATGGTCTGCTTCAGGTGGCAGGTGTTTAACTGACAAGCGCACGCTTTAAATGGCCCTGCCAGATCAATCGCTTTTTACTTTTTTGGATTTTTCCCCCAGTTTTATCCACAATTTAGTCACATCTAATTACACTCACTAGTTAGGACTCCCTCAATCATGCAATACCATCAGTATTAGGAGGGCTAGGCTTCCTCGGAGACCTGCGTAGCCAGCCACCGCATCTTTCGGAACTGCCGCTTGTCGTTGGACAGCCGAACGCGTTCGGAGTAAAGAGCCAACCGCCAGTTCTGTTACACCAGCTAAGAGACACCTGCGCTGACTAGCATCAAGCTGGGTGATGGGAGGAGTGGCGGGGACACCCTACCCACCCAAAACTATATTTTACCAGGACGCACATGTTAATGCACATCTCGATCTCATGATCTCCTTATGACAGAGCCAAGTTTTAGATGGTGGCACCACCTGGGAGCCCTAAAATGCACCCAAACTTGATCTTTAGTATAACAGAATAAGCTTTTTATTAAGAGAACTATACAAGAATTAGAGACATAGATAGTGCAGTTCTATGAAGAGTCATAAACTGACAACTGTATCCCTCTGTAAAAATTATATATAAAAGTATAAAATTATATAGTTTATATATAAGCTGATATTTGTGATCAGATTTTTTTAGTGCCAAAAACCATCAATATACAAATATAGGGGAAAATTACTTTCCGAGTCTTGCCCTAATGGCGATCAGCTAGGTTGTGACAGTTTTAAGTTCAGTCAGGTTGAGCAGACAACTATCATGCTCCATCCTCATTCACAAGTGAAGAGGAATAAACCGAGGTTTCCGTCTGGGCTTCTGGATGGCAAACTGCCATTCTCTGCAGAGAGCAGGAGGCAGGGCTGGATAAAGATTGTGTGTGTGTGTGTGTGTCTGTATACCTGTCTCTTGGTCTGTCCCCTGATAGAGTAATCTTGATTCAGAGCTCTGAAGCACAGCCAAGACTGTGTGTGTGTGTGTGTGTGTGTGTGTGTGTGTGTGTGTCTGCGCGCGCGCGTTATCTCAGTGATATTAAACCCACACAGAAGAAACAGCAGACATTGATTAAAATGTTCACTGTTAGGGATGCACTGACTGGGCCAGATGCCAGAGCTAAGCTTGCCTTGACCATATGAGACTGTATGGGAGAAATGTTTGTTCCCTGACTTGCGCAAGATGACCAAAAAAGCAGAAATCCCACAGAAATACAGAATGACCTTGACTGTTGTTCAAGATGTATACAGCTGCTTTTCCCCACTGGCACCTCCTTCGCAGGGTTGGGCAGAATACTTTAGAAAAGTAGTGACAACTGAATACTGACCATGTTGTCCTAAATGTATTCATCATATTCCATTACAATACATAAAGAGTGATACATTATGAATACATTTCAAGGAATTTTTTTCTGAAGGTCAGAAAATTCTCAACTTTTTTTGTTTGTTTCTCATGGCCTGCTTCTGTTCTGAACAGGAGTCCTGTACAACACTGATGCTAAACTTATCACTCACAGACATGTCCGAGGAAAGAGCTCAGTAACACTGACATTTCTACCTGGCTCATCACACTGATTTATCAGTCTACGCAGGCTTTAGCGGAGCTCAGTAACACTGAGATTAATCACTGATCACGGCGTTGGTTTATCAGTCTACTCAGACTTTAGTAGGAACTTAAAGTTTGTAAAGAAGCCGTTAACTGACATCCTCTTCAGAAGTTGACTGAAATGCCTTCTTTGCTTCTTTGCACTGATTCTGAATAAAGTCAATAAACAAGCATTGATGGTGTTCCAGGTGAAGACTGAATGTTCTTATTTATTCAGAGAGTGTGTATTCTAAACATATTCCCTTAAAAATGTAAAAGGTAAGTATATTTAGAAAATGGTCTTTTCAAAAATGTACCTTGACACTGAATTTCTATATTCTGAATATGTGCTCCCAATACTTGTATTCTGTTACATCCCAGCTCAGCGTTTCTTCTCGTCAGGGGTCCAGATACATTCTGAGAGTCTTTTGCAGGAAGGGATAAACACTACTCAGGGAGCAAGTGTGGGAATGAGAGAGTAAGGGCGAGCGAGAGACGGAGAGAGCGCGAGAGAGAGAGGCTACCTCTTGCAAGCTCTTCAGGATATTATCTTGATGACAGTAAGTGCAGGCTGTGCTGTCATTACTCACTTGGGGACTCCGAAAGGCAGAAGTGCCATCATTCACATGGAGTCAAGAGGCACTATTATAGCTCTGACAGCCACACAATTCACCTCCCAGCTACAGGACCAAACCTAGAGGGCATAAATACTGTAATAGGAGCAAAAGCAGTCCTTCTACCAGCATCGAGGAATACAAAAGGGAACAGTCTGGCAAAAAATATTTTTAAATTTACCCAAATTTTTGCCTTACCTCAAATGTAGATGATTAGCCAAGACATGTCTAGCTCCAAAATGTTGTCCTTTAGTTTTCACAGTGCAGTTTCAAGGGGTTAAATAACCCCAAACAAAGCTGTACATGGTTTCTTACCCCATAGACCATACAGTTGTCTATAACAGCAGACAAAATCATACAGCTATATAAAGCAGTAGCAGCTTTCTTGAAGGTTTTTCTTCCTGTTATTATTCATTTCACTTATTTATCTATCACCTCATTTAGTCTTGTCCAATATAACTTGCTGGTTAGGACACTTATCAAATGATACTGCCAAGTTGGGAGTGCAAAGGCTAGCAAAGCCAGTGAATATTTCTTTGCATAACTTCCATTAACATAAGGTCACTGGACAGCTCGACGTGCTTGGAACACAACACTAGCTGCCAACGCTGTTGTCAGCTAACAGATGCCTATGCTGGCTAGCACACTGCCATCAAATCCACCCAGAGAGAGCAAGGTTTTTACGCTCTCTTTCAAACTCAGATCCCAGGATATTATAGTGATACCGTAACATCCAGGCTTTGAGCTGCTCACACACGTAGCCATTAAACTGTAGCCTTAATACCTGCAGTGAAAATCATGGTAAACAGGAGGTGATATTCTCTGCGTGAGCAGCAAACAGTACCTTCATTTCTCAATCACACACAAAAATATACTCCCATGACCTTTGTCTCTTGTAAAAACTCCAAACGTTCTGCTTTGCTGACCAGCTGCTGTACTTCTGAGCAAACGCAGCCATGCACACAAGCACACAAGCGCAGCAGATTGACCCTTTTCTCTAGAATTATATATAAAGCACTGCTGTGATGACTTACTAAACTAAACCAAAAAAATAATAATAATGATACAAGTTCACAGAAATGTTCATCTTCTCTGGCTATAATCTAGACTGTTCGCCATTTCCCATAAAGTTTTGGCCTCTATTCACATAAATGCTCCCAGTAATTCTGTAATTTGCTGTGCTGCTTGCACATAAACTGGAGTGTCAACCTTACTGGTGTTCTGAGTCCGGCTTGCGTTCACAAATAGCACCTTTCCATTTAATTACTGTTAAATTTCCAGCGTGCTTTGGACTCCCAGCTACGAATGACTGTGGCATCTCTAGACATCAAACTCTCCGTCCACCAACTGCGTCTCACTCAAGAGCGAAAAGTTTGCAAATCTGATTCAAATCTGCATTTTGTGACGTCAGTAAAAAGCCATTTGCAGAGAATTGATCAACTACCACACTGGCTACTGCAGCTCCTCTGTTAAATCAACCATTATACTCATCCATGGTCTTGTGTTTTAGTAAATGACTCCCTGAAATGAAGCAGATTATCTCCTGAACTGCAACAAGCAATACAAAGTAACACCTGTATTCAGTAGGGCTTCCTCAGCAAAGAAGGTTTTTCAGTGCAAGACAGCAGGAATACTCCCTCAATAACCCGTGTCTCAATGAGTCAGGCGTTTGAAAGAGCTCTGGTTTTTATGAGGGCTCTTTTAAATGACACATGAAAGAGACCTGGTGTGACACAGAGGCTCTCTGGTCAAATTTATCTCCAGGGCTCTAGGAAAGCTTTGTCTGAGGAAACCTGAGCTCTGGTGCTGCAGGCTGATTTAGTGGCTGGAAAGCATTGCTTAATTCACAGTGACCATAAAGTCCTCACCTGTCGTGCAGCCTGACAGCCGAACTAATCAGCCATACAGAAGGAGAGACGCACAGCAGACTCAACCTGTCCTGTTCCATAAACACAGACTCATTCACAACCCCATTCTCTCTCTCTCGCTCTCGCGCCTCTTCACTGAGACACACCGGTTCACAGTGGAGTCTGCAAGTCTTCTGCCTTCAGTTTTATCCACGAACACACAGAACTAGCTATAGACACTGTCGCTTTGATGTGGGATCAACACGAAGGTTAATACAGGGACTGAAAAAGGAAAAGAAGTACGGTTGTTGTGAACTTTCACAGCCCACTAAACCCACTCGACCAGTCACACTGGTTGAGAGGGTATACGGTGTGCTCAATATAGCCAGCCAATGTTATTCTCAATATCATTTAATAAATAGCGGCATTTAAAAAAGCCCTCATGATGATCAGAGCAGTTTTAAAGGCCTGACCTATTGAGATACAGGTTATTAAGGCAGTATTCAAGCTATCTTGGACCGAAAATATAATACAGGGTTTTTTTTAATTGCTTGCTGCAGTTCATGCTCATCATGCAGGGATACACAGGTCACTAGGCTCATGCATATAATGCAGCTCAAAGTGCTTCACAGACACAAAAAAATAATTATTTCAAAATAACATCACACAAGAATAGAAAAGCAGCAAGAATATGGCAAATTAATGTCAAAATAAAATTCTCTAATTAACAGTAAAAAAGCAACAGAAACAATTCAAGTCAGCAACAGCAATAATAAGTAAAAGTAATGGAAATAATAAAAGAACAGTCTTTAGCTGCATCTTAACTCTTTACTGATGTTGCCTGAGGTTATATCGTTTTTAGGTGCATAAACACATTCACATCTTTTCTTGTTGGATTTCGATACACCAAGTAGGCCAGCAACATGGGATCTTGGAGAACAACTCGGGGCAGGCAGAGACAATCGATCATGCATGACTGTGTTAATCAATTTAATACTTTAAATACCAGTATTACTACTTTAATGTATCTGAATGTAATTCAGACGTAAATGTATCAAAAATAAAAACACTGGATGCGAGTGAAATGATGACTTTGTTTTCAAAGATTCTTTCTGAACAAGTCATTCTTTGTGATCGTTATGACAATAAAGCTAGCTGTGTTACGAATATGCTAAATTAATCAATGACCTACCCTCACAATTTTAATCTGCGTTAAGGCCTTTGACACATTCAGTGCAACTTAATCAGTTGTCAACAGATCTGATATCTGATATCTTGCACAGCAAACACTTTTTGAAGCACATTATTCGTCTTCTGTACGGTTTTTATGAGCTTTCACAGGCCACATGAATCCACTCCCTGCACGTCATACGTGTTCTATAGTGGAGCTGAACGACTGGGAAAATATCTAATTGAGACTGTTCTGACCAGTCCTGTAACTGCAATTTTGATTATTTTCTATAGATCAAGCTCCAGATCTGTTATTTGGTCAAGAAGACCAGAATATCCAGAGGTTTGGTGCATCCCTAAAAACAGATTTTCAGCTGGCCTATTTAAAGTGCACATCAATTTACAGGGCATATGCTTAAGCCACATCTCAGGCATCACGCCTCCATGTGCTTGTATAACAGCAGCTGGGGGAAAAAAAAAAACATTCTGTAAATGAACTGCGTTGAAATGCACTACTGATGAAGGACATTACATTTAAACTTTATCTTGCACCTGCAAACAATATGAAAAGGCTAATTTCATGTCAAAATATTTGCCAGTGCAATGTCAAATGCTTGTAGACTAATTTTCCCTCCATTTTTTCCCCAGGAAATGTGAATGTGTCAAGCCTGCGACTCCTATTAAAATTTTTCAGTATGGCCCACCATGTGAACGAGCTTGACACCACTGGTATAATGGCAAGAGCCAAGCGTCCTGTGTAGCAGGGAAAGGTGTTGCCATGGCAACAGGCTTTATTTGCGGCAGGATGTCTGGCTGGACAATGGCCCAGCCCTGGTTTTCCCACCGATTTGCCATCGTCACTCCATTTTGCTCGGACCATCAGTACAACAAAGGAGCATATTACCAATTCGGCTTACTATGTTTGCAAATCAGCTCCTCAGAATGCATTTCTGCAATCTGTTGGCGAAACACTGGCTGGAAAAAGTAAGATAATACAAAGTTTAGGCCTGGTCTTGTTGTGGGTTTAGTATTATGTAATATGGAGAGTAGAATATTGGAGCTCACAGTGGACTGTAGCTCAGAGAGAAAAACACTGCTGTACCACAACAGAGGCTTACAGGACCAACTGCTCTTATGTAGGAACTTATTAAAGATTCAAAACCAGAAACAGCAGAGTGGCTCGCTGCATTCGCGCGCTGAGCAGACAGCTACGACTCCAACCCGCAACAGTCCTGTATGGCTGCATCAAACATTTTCATTCTTGAATGTTGAATTTTATCTCGGATATTTGAATTTTCTACAAAAATGGAAAAAAGGCTCAAGATGTGTGTTACCAGAAAAATTGGACCAATAAACAACTATTCTCATAGCAACTGAGCAAGAAGGCAATATTTGAACGTAATCATTACAACTGTGCTAATGTGTCACTTTTGTTATGATAATACGCTGTTTTGGGCATTTCCTGCATAACATCTGTACAGTGGCAGGAACAGTGACCGACTGCATGATCTGTTACAAAAAAGACCACAGAATAAGAAAAGTTGTACCTAGACAATTACCCAGATTTTTGCTCATGGCACTACTATTACAGAGTATCTGTCAAAATATTGTGATACGCATCTTTAACCACTGCGACATATAAAATACAAGGCCGAGTGACCCCACCCAATCTGGCAGCCCTGATCTGAACGCTAAGACTGCTGTAATGTGAGTAGCGCAGGAGAGCAATGGAAACCCATGTTGTTTTAAAACCTGGGAAAAAAGTTAGTGAGCTTGTGTTTTACCTCACCACGTTTTAGACCCTAGATCCTTTTAGAACCTGCCTAAAAATGCTTTATATGTGCTAAACTCAGTTGTCTGGGTCCTACCACCCTATCCCTTTAGGAAGTTACTTTCTACTGGATGGGCAGCTCACTAACCAGCATGCGGCTGTTAAATTTTTTTATTTTTATTTTTTTAATAAATGCAGCTGGGGGCATGCACACTAGCAATCAGGAGCAGTAGGAAATGCATCTCGACTGTACTGGGTGACTGAAATCGACATCACCTAAAACCAAAGATCTGGGATTAAGAGAGTCTCCACAGCCCGACTTCTGACTACTGCTGACGTATCACTGTGGCTTTGACAACGCTACTGGTGCTACTGGTGCCTCCCAGTCTTTAGCTCCACAAACAAACCTTTCCTGTCAGACTGATAAAACCATGCACAGAATAATGTGGTAGTGATAAAAATGGATATCACTCATTTGCACGATTTTTTCCACTGTCAACCATTCAGTATCATCAAATCTATCGAATTTTAACAAATATTCTCTGCAGCCAAATTTGAGATTTTAGCCCATGGAAATATCTGAGAACATATTCATGTCAAACACACATGATGAAATCAACAGCAGCTTCATATTATTACTAATCAAAATCTAAATGAAGACACGACTGCTCAGATATGATCAAGGTCTGCAGCGGTATGTGCATAACATGATGTGATTCACCAGCTGAAGTAGTTTCATAGGCTTCCAGCCACTCGTTCTCAGCAGTCAAGAGTAGTAGGAGTTAACCTGCTGCACTGATGGCCAGCACCCCCCAACCGCCTGCTCCAAATGCACTACGCAGGGATTAGCACTAAAAATACTTCCCCATTTCCATGCCACCACAGAGCGGAGACGGCTACTAGCTCCTGATGCAACACATTACCATCCAGAAATTAAATGCTGCAGTCCTTCCCACAATGCACCACGACTTCCTTTTATGCCCCAACAGGCTGAACGGCCTTTGTCATTCGGCGAAAAAGAAGAGTGAATAAGGGGGTCCAAATGGGGAACGAGCAGGGAGAGGAAAAAATGTGCCTTACTTTGAGCCGAGGCAATAAACATATCAATGGGGAGAGTGGCCGGACAGGAAATTGACTTTGTTGAGGTTTTAATAATAATAATAATAATAATAATAATAATAATAATAATAATTCACACCATATATACTGATGTCTGTCATAGTTAAGGTGCCAGAATACATGAATTCAGTATATGAGGTGAAAAAATAACCCAAGGATTTAGACAATTATTTCATTATTTCCATGTATGTCATACATACAATAACACAGATGTCAATAGTAATACATTAACACCACATCAGCTACACATAAACGGTGACAAACCCTCAAAAGATAGCGTCTGTCACATTGCTCTGTCTCTGCTTAGCTGTTATGGGAAGGCCCACATTTCAAAAGCCAGCAGTGCAAATACTAAAACACTAAAATGAAAGTTACTGCAGTCCTAAACGTAAGAAAAAGCTCTGATGCACTGTGGATACAGCTCATTAATCTATAGCTGTTATTCTGCTACGATGTCCACAGGCCTTTGGAGAAAGTGGCAACTATGACAGATACTGTGTGTGTAAAATACAATTGCAACGGACACTCAGGGAATATAACTGCTTTCAATAGCGCTTAGTTACACATGTACCCAGTGAGAAAATCCAGAATTGGTCCCTCAAACTTGGATGTGAAAGAAACACCTAGTTACTTGATTCTGCAAAGTTGAAACCAAAGAATGGACTCACCTGCACACGAGGGTGGCAATGATGACGCACCAGGCGGTGCAGCAGCAGTCTGCGTTGGGCTGCTCATCACTCTTTTTGCGACAGCAGCAGAGCCAGAAGGAGTAGAAGAGGAGGAAGAGGAGGTCCAGAGCCAGACAGGCCAGAGCCACACCACCCAGCAGCAGAATGGACT
Source organism: Pygocentrus nattereri (assembly GCF_015220715.1). Lineage (NCBI taxonomy): Eukaryota > Metazoa > Chordata > Actinopteri > Characiformes > Serrasalmidae > Pygocentrus > Pygocentrus nattereri. The sequence goes on from NC_051237.1 coordinate 14,698,004, forward strand.
GTAGGAAAACGAGCAAGAAAAGAGAAAAGATCAGCATGGCATTATTGGAAATTTTACATGATCTGACCTGGGTTTTTTCACACCTGAAATTCTGGTCCAAGGTCTAAGGCAAGGATACATTGTTTACGCTTGATCCAGCTGGTTTTGGTTTCACATCGCAATTTACCAAGAGCACTAAAGAACTTTGCACGACACACCTACGTCCTGTCATCACCACCTACACTAGTTGCGCCCGAAAGTCCATCCAAAAAAGTTATTTCACAGTGCAAACAAACCGAATCATGGTTCAGATTGATCCGGACAATGACCACCTCTTTTGGTGGGACCAAATTTGGGTCCATTACACATGCTGTTATACTTCCATCGTCAATACTCCCTTTTCATCCCTGAAACAGCCTTTAAAACGTGATTGGTGAAACATTCATTTCACAAATTCGATTGTGAACACTATTCAATTGTTTTTCATTTGTCTACTGCAATTCTTATTCTTATTTTTATGACCCAACTGACAACCAAGAAAGACAAAACAGAGCGCTGATATCTCCTGCATGTTCTATTGAAGAATATGGTGACACGATGGTCCAGGTGATGCTTTCCTGACATGTACAGATCTCATCAGGGAGGGTGATTCTCTTCGTAATGAGGTCAAGTCTATATCAGAAAGCACCAGAGAGTCTTGTGGACATTGTCCCTGAACATGGCCAAGAGCCATTGACTTCGACAGGAAAGGAAAATGTGACTGACATGCAAACCAAGTAATCACAGGTGATCTTCAAAACAGCCTTAGAACAAAAACAGACCCATGTGAAACAACGTGTTGCAAACTACAGATGCATGACACTAGCATCAGCAGATGTTTAGGTGTAACCAGTATTTTTGACCAACGTTGGATCATGTATTTGGTGCACTCATGATACCAGTATCGGCCCGCAACTCCCATATTCGTGCATCCCTTGCAAAAATGACCAAATCTCTCATTTAGTAGTTACCAAGTGTTATAAATTACTCAAAAGTACTCGGATAACCTTTGGACATAATGCCGCAAACATTTTTTCAATTTGGCGTCTGTGTCTTGCTCCAAAAGGCTCATTGTTAAGCAGGACATTGTTTGCAAATGTTTATTTGGCATCAGACCTGATGGAAGGAAGTGAGCACTAGCCTCAATGTTTTAGGATAAAAACTGTCAGTCCAGATGAATTGGTGCAAAATCAGTGGTTGGACAAAATTCTGGAGACTGCCAACAGTCGCACAGGTACGGAACTCCAGTTAAATGTTTTTGTTGGTGTTCGTTGCAGAACTCTGAGTAAGTCGGCTCTGGACTAACCCTAGTTATGAGCAAGCAGATTACATTCTGTCACTCTTGTTGTGACTTACTTTAGGACTAAGCACTTTATGACCACCTAACCACAAATCCCTCAGAGACGGTCATCATTCACAATGAGGCCCACCATCACTACATGGGGGTGCAGCAATGGATGGATTTGGCTCTATGTCAGCTAATCTCCATGTACCCAGTGAACTCCTGTCTCTGTGTGAGCATTTTCAGTCTCTCAAAATCATAGTGTCCTTATCCCTTTCAACCTGTGCCAAGCCTTCCATCAAGCTCACCGTGTGGGATCGCAGACGGCTGGGAAGGCCATTGTGTCTGCTCTGGAGAGCCGCAATGTAGAGCTTTGTGACTGTGCATGGGGAGGAAGGCTGGAAGAACAGGTTCAGCTCACTCCAGCTGAGAGCAAAATGAAGCTCTGTTGTCTCCCCTTCAGCTGCACTTCAAATTGTTTTGAAAGAATGAAATCAGGATGATTAAGCAGAGATGCTGAAAAGTTAATAACAATGCCATCCCATACTAGGCTATAAATCAGCAATAAGCTCAATCACATCAACAAAGCTAACAATAAAAACAACCCCTTCTATAGGGCTTGCTATGTTTGGAGCAATCTTTTACACAGGTATTCATCACAAAGACTGCTCTCTGTTATGGCAAATGCTTGGGAAAAAAGTTAACCATCTCAAGGTCTAAATCCGCTCCAATCATCAGAACGGTCAATGGAGCGTGGATGCTGGCTTGTGGTGAAGCGGAATGTTTCCTTTGTGCTCTCCACCTCTTCCTGTTGTGGGAAAGGCTTTAGAGAGAATGCATCCATTATCTGATTTCTGCTCAAAAGCAGCTGCTTTACATTTCTACACCATATAAAAAGGCATGGAAATCATTTCCAAAAGGGAATACAATCCAGTTCCTGGAGGAGGATGCTAAACATGGCTCTAAGTTTGGGCTTTGGCTGTCCACCGCACCGGATAGTGAAAAATGAACAAAGTACATTATTCAGACAGACGAAGGAAAAAAAAAAAGAATCTTTATGGCTTCCTGATTCTGTCTCGTCGATCTCTTTCACAATCGGCTTTTTGTGGAAAATATGTCAAGCAGATAAGACAAAGATTTCGCCTGTTTTGCTTTACAGTTAACAATACAGAAAAGATCAAACAGACTAAGTTTTCCCAGATTTAACCTATGGATGAGTTTCTTGTGCATACATACCCATCCATTTTATTAAGCCATAGTTCCAGATTTGCACACAATCGACCATGAACACTTTCAAAAATCCACATATCTGGCAAAACCTCTCGTCTCTTTCTTCCTCTCTGCACCACAGGACGCCATCCCAAGGTTCAGGTTCCTGCTGTGGCAGTGCCTGATCATGCTCGGGTACCTGCTGCCTCACGGTCTTTAGTCTGCCTGATGCCCGCTGGCTCTCCAGCAAGTATCTGATTCCCCAGAATCCTTCCTACTTGCAAAGACATTTCTGCTGCTGTAGACTTGTGACTCTTCCCTCAGACCTGCATGTAGTTGATCAGACTTGTTAGTGAGGACTCTCAATCAGAGCTAAACTGCTCTACCTCTGAAATCTATGGTTACTGTAACTTAACCTCTTGAACGCTTTATTCACCATTCATTTTAAAATAATATGCCTAGCGGTAAGAAAGGTGAATCAGCAACCAGAAGTCCAAAGTTCAGATCCCATGATTGGCTGAGTGTACCTAGTTTTATCCTTGGATAAGGCACTTTGCTCTGCTGTGCTGCTCCTAGACTGGGCAAAGTTAGTCAGCCGAATGACTAATTTTCCTTGTAGGATCAATAAAGTACATAACATGACTGCACAATAAAGCTGGCTTTACACGTCTGACACTTAATAAAATGACATTTTACCGGCGTTGCGCAATGTAAACCCTCCTTCCACTCATCTGCAATTCGCTTGTAACTCAAACCACAACAGAGAATCTCGATTTCACAAAACAGGTTTGATAACACACCACGTGATCACATCAAACAACATTACTGCGAACAAATGGTTGGTCGTCTTTCTTTTTGACAGCAAGTTTCTATAATCAGCAGGCTAACAGCAATCGCTGTTCAAACAGCTGCTTGTGCCACCATTTTTTCTTCGTTGTTTGATCTACATATCCAGATTATTCATTTTCTCTCTTGATGCTGCCTAATTCCACACAGTATTGAAATGTCTCTGAGAGCCAAGGAATGAAAATTATTATTATAAATTATTATTATTATTGTCTTGACACATACAGAACAGATAATAACTCCAAAGGACTGAACTGAACTTTATAGCGTTATAAAAAACAGACGACTTTTTAAACCAACAGTACAAGCTGTTAATTTGACCTCTTGGTGGAGTAATCAAACTGCCACTTCGTTTCTGATTGTAACTCACAACATGCAAACAGTCACATGAAAGTGTGGCCGGCCTTAGACCTTGTATCTGGTTCCAAGTAGACGAGGACAGGATCCTCTTTTGGATGCTCTCTGTTCCTCTGAAGGCAACTTCCTTATCGAATTTCAGGGAAATTTTAGTGTTGACTCAAGAAGGTCACAAGCCAAAGCTCTAATTTAACTTTGCGACGATATTTATTGTCAAGTTCTTTATACAAATAAATCCAGACTGAACACAGCTGAATTTTCAGACATCAAAAGGGAAGGCTACGTGACCGAGGGGGAAGACAGATTAGTGGTCTGTTTAAGCTATCTAACCAAACTTTCATTTTTACTAAACTCAATGTTTCCTGCTGGTCCTGATGAGGAAAGCAGTTAAAATAACTGCTAAATATAAGAACACCACCAAGGCTACATCTGACAGCATCTAGCCAGAGGCAAATGAGGACGGAATGAGGATGAAGGGTGTGAGATGAAGGAGGGTGCAGCTTATTTTGAAGCCGATCTGGGAACAGAGCCAGTAGGCACTTAGGATATGATTAATCAGTGTTTAAATACCTCGTTTCCAAGGAATCGCAGCTCCCGCCAACACTGCATAGCTGATTTTGCATTTGTAGAACTAGATTTAACAATGCCTTTGCAGCACTCCTTACATTTAGACCGGTTTGTTTCTCAGTAGTGACGCTGATGACAAAGAGGTTGCATCCTAAGGAACTTGCACAGCAGGCAGTATAGCAATGAGCAATGAGCACAAGTGGCTGTAAGGGAAGCTACGAAGTAAATGCAGGCTCTATGTGTAGGCCGCAGGTTCAAGCTGAGGTTATGGGGGGATGTTTATACATCACAAGCAATGAAACCATACTCTGCACAGATAGTGTCAATGGTGTCAAATAAAGGAAGATAAGCTTATTCCCAAGAAGTTCTGAACAGAAAATGAAACCATCTGCAATGTACCATAACAGCAAGGATGCCTGCGAATGGCAAACAAAAGAAAAGGCCTACAAGTCTGTGAGTAATGTGTTTGGCACACTTGACTTCTGCTGTGTGGAGCTAGCTCATACTTATGAACAGCACAGCAGTCATTTGATCTATATAGGTCACAGCGCTCACGTTTTCCCCCCGCTTAATTCCTGTGAGAACTCAGGCGAAAGAGACCGCTGCAATTAGCGAGATTTCAATCCTGCCACGTTTCCCTTTCTGCTGTTAACAGTTTTGCGACAGGAAAAGATCCAGACCCCACTCCTCTAAACAAGCTGTAATCTCCTGTAGATTATCTAAATGGGCTTTCTCCTGCCACATGCTGAATGGGGTCCACCACAGAGTAGTTTATAAAGAATCTCATCCCCATAGAGAAAAACCTGCTTATACAGCTTCGCTGATGTCAGGTCCTACAGACGCCTTTCCATTTTATTTCTCTAGCGCCAGATGCTTTATAGTCATTACTGTAGCGTCAGCAGCCACACAATGGAAAATAAAATAGGGAAACTTTGTGTGGAACGCCATCGTGTTTATTAGTGTAAGCAGCAAGCCATTTGGTGTCCTGAGGTATGGAACGTGTTCATGATGAACGGCTTGATCTGGGTGGATCTGAAATGCCTTGGACTCCCACAGGGGACCTCTTCCAAATGAGCAGCAAGTCGACTGGAGGGAAATACGATCCACGTTCTGCTCACCTAACACAATCAGAAGCAGCAGATATTGAAAATGTGTTCCAAGAAGCTTAGAAACTAACTAGCACTGTCTCGTCAAAAAATGCTCTGTTCTAGTTTAAGAATTTTGTCCAGGCTCCAAATTAGCCCTCCAGTGGTATAACAGTCCATCAGAGAGAGCATTTCATTCAGTCTGAAACTGTTTGGCATAGAGACCCATAGGAACCCTCAGACTAACCGCCTACAGCAAATCCTGACTTCGTGAATTCTATGCAACACAAACTGTAATACTACACTATAGGGATGTTTAACCAATTGACCTTTAACTGAGAAATGCACAAACGTTCAACCAATGTTTTGATGAAATTCATTTAATTTCAGATAAAAAAAGAAATTTTTTATTCAACTCGAGGACCGTTTTTTGAGGAGCACATGTTCTGGCCGCCCTACTTAGTGATGCTCAGCTCTGGAGTCAAATCCGACTCTCGACTCCTGTTGACTCCACTTAATTTTAACAGATAGTGTCAGAGTCGCTGATAAAGAGATATCTGGCCAGATGACAGTGCAAAGCTGCAGTACAACTGTCCAATTTTTTATTTTTTTATATTGTTTCTGTTGAGCGTAGCCTAAAGCTATGGTCCGCAAACGTGTTTGTTAACGAACAGTTAGCCGATATGGTTTCTTGACAAGTAAGCGTAAAATCTGTGAACTACTGACTTTATGTAGATTTTCTTTTCTCAAACTATGCATATGAACTTCATGCTAGCCCTGGTCAGGCCATTTGCGTTCATTAATTTGGGTTAATAAGCGGTTTATTTAAAGTAGACTACATTATTTTACTGTCCTATCGGTTATGTTGAGCTATGTTTTCTCATTCAATGAAGACTTGTTTACATTGTCAGTGACGTCAGGTTTGTTGGTTCAAGATCGTCACCATCTAATAAATGGCCGGTTATCAATCAAAAAACTACTACAGCATAAATACAAATGCTTAACAAAGGTATAAAACTCTGGATTCCTTTACCACTGTGAAAAGGTTGTTTCCAACCATGATTTGGTGTTCGCAAACGTTTGTGGTGAAGGGAAAAGCAAAGGCATTTTGAACAGCCATCAGATGCGACTAGGGTTGCAACAAACGACTGTTTTCATTGAATGGTCTATTTTAGTCTAATAATCTGTCGATTATTGAAACAAATAATCGCTCAATTACCCTCTCTTAAAAACTCTCTTAGCTATCAGCATTTCAGTTTTATGCATCTGCTAACTAACAATGAGGCCAATAAGAACGTACACCTGAAGCGTGAGAAACATGCGTGATGATGTCACCAACTAATCGTCTATTAAATTAACTGCCAACTACTCTGGTCGCTGATTTTAGTCAAATAAGTCGATTAATCGTTGCACCTCTAGATTCTACAGGTGTAGCTTAGGTTTCAAAAATATTTTTAGCAGTTGCTTTCACAGCCTTCGCTTCCATTAAACTTTCATTTGAAAGACTGATTTGGACTTTAGTTTTTATTCATTTCTACGAGAGGCAGATTTGTGAGAGATGGTAAGCATTTGGAGCCTTTGACTTGATATCTTCATATCTTTATCTTCTCCTCAGATCGCCCTTAAACCAGACTTACTAGGGCAGAAAAAGCAAATACACTCCCCCTGGATGTTTTCCTAACATTCAGCGCTGTCTGAGAAAGAAGCTCTGTGAGTGGTTCTTTACTTCTGATCCATGCAGTTTCCACTTTGATGGAAAAAACACGAGGCTCATTTCGTTTGTGATTATAGCAGCAAGGGGCGAAATGGAGGCCAGAGTCTTCTCTGAGAAAACGACAGTAATCTTGGGAGGGGCGTTTCTAAGCTTCCCGTTCTTTGATGTTCAGGGTAGTATACCTGACCACACACACACACACACACACACACACACACACACACACACACACACGCACGCACACGCACGCACACGCACGCACACGCACGCACACACACACACACGCCAAACGACACCCAACTTCAAACTGCTTAGGAAACAGTAAACCAGACTGCTTGGACTTTATTGAGACCAATGCAAACAGAAGCATCACAGGCGCCATGACTGAACAAACGGTAAGTCGGTAAGTCGTTAGAGAAGGTTAGTTCATCACCAGCCTGTGCTGCTGATGGCACCTTTGCAATTTCCCCAATGCCAGGAGCGTCATGTGATGATTTTATTTGCAGCGCTCCGCTGAGAGAAACAGCTTGTGTTTCCTGCCTGGCCTCATGACAAGCCTCGTCAGTCTGTATCGCACCAGGCAAACAAACTGACAAAACAGATTAACAACATCCCAGCTCGCTCTTCCTGCTCTTGAAACGGAATCCCAGTGAATGACATACTGGAAGGCTTGAAATAATCACACGTTAAAAAAAAGGGCCCGTTTTGGACCCTCCTTGGGCGTGAAGCAGCACAGATGACTGTGGAAACTTTGCCAGGCCATCCTCCTCCCCAAACCCAGCACAGCGCAGTCAAGGATTAGTGCAGGCTCCCCCACACAGAGCCCTGGGAGAGGGCGTGGGAGTGGGAAAACATGCAGTGTTTCAACTGAGACATACAATCTAACAGTAAAGAAGCATTTTTACTCTGAATGGGGTAGGTGCTAACAGGCTTAAGGAACAAGGACAGTGTTATTAAGGTGAAATACACTGGGCTGCTTTGGATGGTATAAAGCACTGACTATTACTTTAAATAAGGTCATTTTTAAGAAGCTTTGTTTGAGAAAAAGTTGCATAGCATAGTTAGTAGTGCGTTCAATTCTCAATACCTGGTTCACCATTTGTTATGATGCACAGTTACAACCCTAGTAGCTACTAGAGATGTACTGAAATTTTTCAAATGACAAAATGTCAATTTGCATATTAACCATGCTATTCTTGAACTTTTTAAATTAGTTCAAAACTAGTTAAAAAAAAGTTTTTATATATATATATATATATATATATATATATATATATATATATATATATATATATATATATATATATATATATATATATACACACATACACACACACACACATTTATATGTTTTTTTCCCCGCCCCAAAAAATGAAAAAGGCCTACAATGAAGTATCCAAAGATCTAACAGATCAACAGTGAAAATGTCAGCCGTGTGGAACTGCTTCATGGTTTCTATGAGGAACAATAGGCAAGCTATTTGTAATCACCATCAAGAATTAAGAGGGCGTTTGACATACCATTTGAAAACATGACAACTTGCTTGTTATGCAGAATACAGCAAAACAGGAAAGTCCCTGCTAGCATTTCAATCTACAGTTTTTGAAATGAAAGAAAAATAAAATAAAAATTTCACAAATGTCAAAAGGCTGGTTTCTGTTCCCAGGATGCTGGATTTAATAATATTATGCAGTGTGTTGTATGTTAATAGCTACTCGGTGTCAACTCTCATCAATGGTAAATGTGCTTTTCTCTAGTTAACTTTTTTAAAACTTTTTATTCAAGAGCATAAAAAAAACCTTTGTTGTTTTGGGTTTTCAGCTTCATTTTTTTCACGTTCATTTTTTTCATTTCATGTGCATCACTAAGCTAAACGTACACACACTGCTGTACCTGTTAAAAAACAATGTCCAATCATGGTTTACAGGGACTGATCAAGTGAGGTTGGCATCAGTACCAGAAAAAGCTGCCGGCGTTATCAGTAATAGCAGTAACTAAATCCAGTAAAGCTTTGATCAGCTTATGGATAAAACACATACAACACAACTTTCAACCCGTTGTTTAACAGTAGGATCAGAAACTTGCAGGTTTTCCAAATGTGAGGACATCCAAGAAACTGTCTCGAAACACAGAATAGCACCCAGTAGGCTCTGCCTGCTTGTACTTATCCATATAGTCTTGGCTTTAGCCTCAAGCATCGTACTGCTGACAAGGCTGACCCTGTAAGACTGGCCATTAGCCACAAATTCTTCATGAGCAGCGCTGTCCAAACTTCAAAGCCGTGCCCTTGGCACAACAGCAAAATCAACATCCATCAGTAACCACGATTAATCTAAACCTTTAAACTATTTTTATAGAAAAAACTGACACCAGAGCATCATTTATTACAGACCACCAAATTACATTATAATACTGCCAGTTTACATACACACACACACACACACACACACACACACACACACACACACATATATATATATATATATATATATATATATATATATATATATATATATATATATATATATATATAAATATAAACAGCAAAATGCTATCACAAACAAATGTAACTCAAAAGCACCTATATTACAGGAGCTTTTCAATTAAATTTGCTATAAAACAGTTTGTATAAAATGTATAGTGTAAATTATACATACACTTGTATAAATTATTTCTAAACAAGGGATACTTTTGCTACAAAAATGCAATAATCTACTACTTCTATCGAGTCAAAGGACAGGTTCCTCTTAAGCTATTCATTCTTGGGTCATGCATGTACCCCCTAAGCATCCGACATCCCCCCCACCCTCTCTGACAGTCATTTCATCTCTACTGTGAAATGCAACATGACATTTCATTCAACCCCAAATCAAGGCGTACATGCTGAGAAAAACACTCAGATCCAACATGTACTGCTGCCCCACACCAAGACGCAATGACAACCGCTCTTGTCCCCAGGTCACGGCAGGAATCACTTCTAAAAGTATCAAACGCCATATTAGTTTGGCAGAATTACAGCGTCAAATCAGTCTCAGCTTTAATCGACTTGACTCCCCAGTTTCTGAGCAGGATCAGATCTGGGGTGTCAGTCCTTAGTTAGCCTACCACTGAACTAATACCACAGAGCTTACACCATCATCTGGCTTGTGACTGCCAAACCCCATCAAATGAATATTTATGAAATATCATGAATAATTAGTATGACTGGGTCAAAGAACAGTCAAAACCCTGACGGCTTTCTTTGTTCTTTCAGAGATTCAAAAAGAAGAAAGGTCCATGGGCCGGACCTTCAAATATGGTCTAAAATGGAATTTAGGACAAAGTTCAGACATAAGCGCATCAGGGCGACAGTGGGCAACACTGAGGGGGTAAGATTAACCCTTAACTAAATAAGCTGACGTCTCCGATTAAGTCCGATCCCATGAACAAGTGCCCTGCTGTCCCCTCCCCACCCTCAGCTGTCCTGTTTGCCACTCCCCAGCTTAGCTTCAATCCAAATGCAATGAAAGATGGCCAATCATGAGAGCTGCTCAGTCATGCAGGGCAATTCTGTCCCATTCAGTGTCTTTTTGGCCTCTTTCTACTGAAAGAGCTTTGTTAGCCCAGCAAGTGGCTTAATCTGGGATAGGACTCTCTCATGCACACAGTGCATCACCACCAGACTAAACTGGAGTACTCCGTAAATAAGCACCATAACGTTTCTTACATGTATGTGATCTGACTTAACACAAGGTATTAACAAGGCTTTAGAAATATATGCTAATCATATACATCAAATTCCCTTAGCTGACACCTAGAAACAAAACATAGGGTAGACTACAATAAACATTTTGTGACTGACAGCTAAAAACTCAGAAAAACAAAAAGATTAGCTGATACAAATGTAAAATAAGAAATTATATTTCAATGTTATTACAAAACAGACTTGCTTCCACCAATTTTGAAATTCTGCATCACTGCCAATATCTGATATTTTTCATGCTGATGCCAAAATGCAGACATTGAGATCAATCTTGATTAGCATTACAGAACAACGTAACATTTACAGAGGGTTACAAATACAGCCCTGCGTCATCATGGACACCTAGGCTGAAGAGTGCTTGATTAATAATGACGGCCAGTATTATTTTTTATTATTTAGCAGAGACAGTTTTTCACTCTACAGATAAAGCCACACAATCCCAACAGTGGAATACCGCTCTACAAAAAAGCGACAAAATCTGTTTTTAAGTATTAAGTGATACTTTTTTAATCCCACAACCAACCAGGGAAATTCCACGTGAAGTGAAACACCACATACACACTAGTGAAGACACACACACACACACACACACACACACACACACACACACACACACTTGGGGGCAGTGAGCACACTTGCCTGGAGCGGTGGGCGGCCCTATCCACGGTGCCCGGGGAGCAACTGTGGGTTAGGTGTCTTGCTCAAGGACACCTCAGTCATGGACTGTCGGCTCTGGGGATCGAACCGGCAACCTTCCGGTCACAGGGCCAGTTCCCTAACCTCCAGCCCACAACTGCCCCCGTATCAGAATGAAGAGGCTTGTTACAACGTACCTAATTATTAGTGCTTTATCTGTGGGCATTTTGATGATACTGATAAATCCACAGAACCCCAATATCTGTGTACCGGTTTGGTCCTAAAAATGGCCACAAATTAGATTTTTCAATATCACAACGACAACAGACTGTGGCATTAATTTGCAATATTTGCAACCACAACATGTCCACAATGTCAGAACCTAATCTGAGCCCAAAATGCCCAACTTGTTCGGCATCATAAGCCTATTTAACACCAAACGCCAAAGGTTAGACACATTAACCCAGACTAGAGTGTCCAAAAAGGTCCTATCCAAATAATCATCTTCAAAACAACAGGTTCAACAGTAAGATATAACTGGACGGGGGGGGGGGGCAGACCTACAGACACAACTGCAAAAATATCCAAATTTATCTCTCAGAGAGCAAGTATGCTTTACATGCTGTGTAGGAGATCCTTCAGGTGGTGTTTATCCAGCAGTTAGCAGTCTAATTTCAGACAGCTGATGGGACCATCTTAGGCTTTGTCAGTGGGTGCAAGACAAACCCATTGGTTGCTATTTTGAGTTCTTTCACATTTTCACAAAGGAAGGACAGCTTTTTTTGGACCGCAGGGGCCATTTAGTGTTTGGTAAGAAACTGACTGAAGACTTCTTTGCTTATCCTGTTGATGAAGTACAATAAAAGATACTAGTGGTGGCTGCCATACACTATTAGCTTCACACAACAATAGTGAGTTTCGGTTTCAATAGTACAGATCGATAACAAGCATTATGTCCAAGGTAATCCACTCCCTTATTAAACAGTGCTGTCCCTGCTGCCATGCCGGTGGAAATACAGAAATGCAGAGCAAATAAAGAAGAAAAAGGAAAACAGAAAAGTAAACACAAGAAATGTCCAGTTTTTAAGATATTTGGGATGTTTATGATATCTTTAGATAGTTAAGACACGCATGATATTATGATACATTTGGAAATGTCATGAGACTGAATTTTATCAATACTGCCCAGCACTTGAGCGTGCGAAGGGTGAGCTGCAGTCCATCTTTTTTATTTATCCAGGATCCAGATCAACACAAACACATAAAACCATACAATTCAGGGTACTTTGAGTATGTCTAGAGTCTTAGCGTAATGGAAAGGTGGTAATAAGGCTACATGAGCTTGAGCGGCCAGTTCATGAATGGCAAGTTCATAAGTGGCCAACAACTTGCAACTGAGTCATGCCACATTTTCAACAACAATAATTTTACAGTGATGCTTGTGAAAAAATACTAAATCCACATTAGAAAGACCACAGCTACGTAAGCTATAGCCTACGACTTGATACTAAAAGGGATTAAGTGAGCTGGAAACTTTGTGCCTTGGTAATCACCAAGAGATCAAATGCTTCAACAAAACAGAGGCACTAAAAAGCAAAGTGGCAGGCACTTGCAGGTGGAAAACACTTAGGGAACCGAAATAAAGTAAATAACGTTATAGCAGAAATAACTTGGTAAAAGTTAGAAGCGGCTAGGACGAAGCAGACAGAAGTGAGTAAAGGCTGAAAGTGGAAGGGGGAGAAGAGACGAGGCCTCATTTCAGACGGATTTTGTAAAACCTGTTACACAAAAAAACGTTTTGACTCAAGTCAGATTAAAGCCATTTGTAGGATTTTAATTCTGTTTGATTGGCAGGCACGCTTCTTTGCGAAAGTGCCTTATAGATAGAAAAGGTGCACTAGCATGGTGATGACCTTTTCTATAAAGCATCAAATGTTGTCTTGAGCCTTTTTTTGCCCAATCATCTCCCTAATGTGCTCTGATTTGGATCTCTGGCATCATACACCACCACTCAATCTGTAAACAGAAAGGCAAGCACACATTTGCTGCAGGACACATGTCTATTCAGCCACTGCATCTTTTCAAACTGTTGTTCACTCAATGCTCTAGGACAGCTGAATACACTTGAAGGAAAGTGCTGACTGTCCAAGTTTTTTTTTTATGTGAGCTGGCAGATGCTCAGAATTGGCCACTGTAGATGAACAGGAGAGAGAGAAACCATCCTCCCCACAAGGTCAGTTGGGCTCTGCTAGAACCTCTGACCTTGTGCACAAGAGCCACAAGGTCAGTTGGGCTCTGCTGGAACTTCTGACTGAGGATGGCTGTGCAATCATGCAATTACTTCACTCTCAATGATGAGACATTCGTCTTAGCCAGTCGCACCACTTGGATGCCCTGCGTGACTTTATCCACCTTAGTGACTGGAAAGTCCATATCATCCAGTACACTACACACTGTAGTGATGGCTCTTTAGTAATTTCAAATACACACACACACACACACACACACACACACACACACACACACTAACCACTATCAATCTGAAGAACAAGAACCTGTTAATCAAGCCAAGTGTCCATGGTTCTATATTGAACCATGCTATATAGTGGACCATATATTGAGAAACCACACTGTGTACAAGAAATTAAACATCAAATAAGAATGGGCATGCTAGTGTTCAAGTAGAGGTCAATGCCAAATGCCTGGATTCCTCCAAAGAGTAATTAAGCTGAATGCAAACTGAAGTGGGTTTAAAAGGTGCACTTGCTCTCTTAGGTTAAACATTAAACTAAGTCAACTACGGCAAAGCACAACTGAACTCAACCCTTCAAAATAACATTGGTATTCTTTGCATTTGAACACCAATGTACACACACACCAAAACCACTTCGGGAGAACAGAGTGTGCTGAGCCACCTCCTAGTCAAGCTTACTTGATGCATTTTCACATATTCAGTTCATAAGTTAAATGTGTAAACAGGACAAATTCTGCAGCGTTCTCTATCAACTTCTACTGTACAAGCTCACCGCCAAACAAAATAACTCGCTTAACTGAGCATGACCAGGTCAAACTTGGTTTAAGATGAGCTGGTAATTAAAAGGCACTGTCAACAGGCTGGTACTCGTAACTTGTCTGTCCACCATCTGCTGCCTTGATGACGGAAAATCACAGCGGGGGGGGGGGGGTTCAAGGCCCCTCCTTCAGCCACGCTCGTGAGTCTTCTCCTCTGGCAGGATGAACACCGGCTAAGCTTTTCTGAGATGACACTGCTATGGTTTTTTTTTGTTTTTTTTTCTGCAGCATTGATATTTGATAATGAGATACCACCCCCGACCGAGAAGGATAAGCAACTTGGATGATGAATGAATGAATGAACGAGATGAACGAGATGAACTAGACTGAATAGTGGCTGTATTGCTGCTGTCGGAAGAAAACCTAGTTTTTCCGTTTTTGACATTTCCATTGACTTCCACTGAAAGTAAAGCTGGTTTTTCCTTTTCCTGTAAACTTATCATTTTGGAAGTTTTCTTCCAACAACAGCGATATGCAGGACAGTAACCATCACATGAGATCACAATGTCAACATGACATTTAAAACTATGACCTGCAACAATATTCGCAATGTTATACAACAGAGTGCTCAAACTGATTCTTAAACTGAGACAATTAAAACCAAACATTAAAACCACCTCCTTGTCTTTCCACATTCCACAATCACAGACTGGAGTCTGCAGGCTTTGTTATCCCACCTTTACCCTGTTCATCAATGATCAGGACCCCCACAGCACCACTACAGAGCAGGTATTCCTCGGGTGGTGGATCATTCTCAGCACTGCAGTGACACTGGTGGTGGCGTGTTGGTGTGTTGCACTGGTATGAGAGGATCAGACACAGCAGTGACGCTGGAGTTTTTAAACACTGCGTCCACTCACTGTCCACTCCTACCTTGTTGGTCCACCTTGCCCTTGATCCTCTAGCCCTTCATCAGTGGACACAGGACGCTGCCCACAGGACGCTGTTGGCTGGATATTTTGGTTGGTGGGCTGTTCTCAGTCCAGCAGTGACACTGAGGTACTTAAAAACTCCAGCGTCTGATCCACTCATACCAGCACAACAAACACTAACATGTCACAATCATCACGGCAATGCTGAGAATGCCAAATAATACCTGCTCTGTGGTGGTCCTATGGGGGTCTCACAAAGCACTCAGAGAAACAGAAGGACCACAGCCTCTAGTTACAGAACTATAAAGTGCACCTATGTGGTGTTCGGTAAGTGGAGCTCATAAGACGGGTAGTGAGTGTAGAAACGAGGACGTGGTTGTGATGAACTGGCTGGTCGGTGTATATTATTTAATAACATCACCAAATGACAGCCCCCCCATCACCCACCCCCCCCATCCCATCCCACCCAGGCACTGGGACTTAATAAGAGAAAGGAGAAAACGCGTAAACCGCATCGCGCTTACCTGCTGATAGGACGAATCCTCCGGGCGAAAATCACTGCTGGTCTGCTCGAACTGCAGGTTGAAGTGAGGAAGGCGATGCAGCAGATTAACCCACCACGGTGGGGAATAATTCACAACGGCGGCCATTCTCACTTACACTGACGGGGAAACTAGACGCGATGCCAGGCAGCTAAATGAGATCAGGAGGCTGCAGGGTCGAGACTCCGGCCGACACAGAAACGGCAGCAAACTGCGAACGCTCGACACCAGACAGCCAGGTGGTCTTCAGGGTCATTTGTAGTCAAGTCCAGACCCTCTGATCGCCCCTTCTCATTCTCTCTAATGAATAATATGCGGTTATAGAAGATCTTGCATCAGCATTTCATCGCCTTATCGTCGTGTCATCCTGAGCTGCAGTAAAGGTTAGTCCAGCGTCGCTGTCAGTAACGTTAAGCTAGACGTCGGCTTTGTTGTCCACCGTGTCCTCTGGCTCTGTGGCTCTAACTAGCCAAAACCAGCAGGACGAAGACGTGAGCCTCAGTCTGAAGAACTGACTCAACGCTGCTTCCTCTGCCCCCACCTCGCCTAGCTTCTGCTTTCGAGCTAGCCAGCGTTATCTAGCAGCCCGGTCCCTCTATTGTTGTGATACATTAGCCGGCTAGCTAGCTAGCTAGATTAGGTCTAACCTTAATTAATCGGCGTACACAGCAACATGACCTCGAAATGTCAAGCGGCCACGCTTCACACAAAGAAACCTGCACAGAAGCGAATTTCAGTCCCTGCTCTGCTCTCGCTGACGACCACGGTTAGCCTGGTTAGCCTGGTCAAACCGCTGGGCTCGGTGTTGTTAGCTAGTCATTGATCTTCATGTTTGGCCAAGCAACGCGACTCAGCCGCTGTGATTCCCTGTGTCCCCGCTCAGCCTCGAATCGGCTCCCCTTCTGCCTTTTGTTGTACAAGTCCGGCGGACGCAAGCTGGCACCCGAACGGCTACCGGTCCGAATCGCTCGGTATCTGGACTTCCTATCGATGAACTCGGACGGTAATCCTCCATCCAGTGCGAACGGCACCGACTGATGCCCACACTGCAGAACTCCAGCCAGCGCCGTATGGAAGATCCAGACTGGGACTCAGCCGCTGCCTACTCGTAGAGTGCAGCGACCTCCAGTGCTGGAACAGAAGTATAGCAGCGCCAGTCCATAAATAACTCCGACTTAAAATGAGGTCACACGCACACTCACTGAGCACTTTATTAAACCTACCTTAAACCTGCACTCACTAGCCATTTTAACACTAAAGGTGCCCTTTATAGTTCTACAATTACAGACTGTAGTCCATCTGTTGCTCCACACACTTTGTTACCCACCTTTACCTTGTTCTTCCATGGTCAGGACCCTCACAGTACCGTTACAGGGCAGGTGTATTTGGGTGGCGTTGCGCTGGTATGAGTGGATCAGACATATCAGTGCTGCTGGAGTTTTTAACACGTAAGTGTCGCCTGAAGGACTGAGAATAGTCTACCAAGCAAAAATATCCAGCCAACGGTGCCCTGTGAACAGCACCCTGTGAGCCCTGACGAAGGTCTAGAGGGTGACCAAAACACTGCGCAGCAACAGATGAGCTATCATCTCTAACTTTACATCTACAAGGTGGACTGACGAGATAGGAGTATCTAACAGAGTGGACAGTGAGTGGACTCCAACAGCACTGCTGTGGTATCCACTCATACCAGCGCAGCACACATTATCACACCACCACCACCACCACCACCACTACACGTGTATCTGCAGTGTTGAGAATTATCCACCACTCAAACAATACCTGCTCTGTGGTGGTCATGCGGGGGTCCTGACCATTAAAGAACAGGGTGACAGGGGTCTAACAAAGTATCAGAGAAACAGACAGACTGCAGTCTGTAAGTGTAGAACTACTAAGTGCATCTGTATAGTAAGTGGAGCTGATAAAATGGACAATGAGTGTAAATACAAGGTAGGCGTACAGCTTCATCACTGAAGTTCCACCGAAGCCCAATGCAAAAGGCATCTACTTTAATACCATAAACAGCTCTAGTTCCACTAAGAAGGTTTTCTGAAGAAACCAAATTTCAGTAGGCCATCATGTTTTCTCTTGATCGCGCTACAGCTCACTCATGGGTGAAAGCCTGGGATGATTTGTTTACTCCGCAGGGAATTACGCCAGAAAATAAATCGAGATTTTCTCTTCTGCGCTCTCACAAGGCAAAATGTCTTTTATATGTATATAACATACACTTTTATATGTATATAACACACACAACCCCACACTGTGTAAACATAAACATTTTCTCTTATGCATTCGAAGGAAAGAGCAACTGACATCCTTTCATTTTGCAACAGGCATACAACATTACAAACATCTGAGATCATTCATTGTCCATCCTTGGACAGACTTTGTGCGACATCTGCCTTATACATTTGGGGACTAAAGGGGAATGTCAGCAATGTTGTAACATTTCTGTGTAATTAGATGGATAAGGTGTAAACAAAGTCATTCAAAGTGGTTTGATGTGAAATGCTGCATTCTGAAAAAATGACCATGCCACAGTTGTTCACAGTGGCGATGAAATGAATCAGGTGTCTTAAGAGCTTAAGGACTCTAAAAGCTCCCTCACAGAAAGTTATTACTCAAAATGGTTTATTTTGAAATATGACTTTGGCCTTTTTTTAATGTATTCATGGCAGAGAAGTACTTACAGGGCATTGTGATACAAAATAGTACGTCTTTCCCTGATTTACCACAATTTTACCGTTATTTATATTACACTGAAAAACATGTAGGTTCACTGTTTTGGCTAGTAAGTAAAATGGCTGTATTTTTGTAGACATCACATCCCTCTGGTTCCCAACACCACCACTGCAAAGAGTCATTACGCACCATTTCACATCAGACCACTCTGAACGACGGTTTACATCTCACGGATTGAATTGTGCAGAAAGTTTGAAAAAATCCCCCTTTAAGACAACAGGCCTCTTCCTCTCTATTTCCACAGAAGACACAAATGAATTGGCCTTGATGTTGTTCCCCAAATTCTTTTTCCCTACACTTTGTCGTTTCGGCTTCAAAACCAACCAAGTTTTGCGAAGTTTTATTCAACAGTTTATTAGAAATTCAATAGAAAGTGAAGTATGTACAATCTTGATGAGTCACATATGAAGTTGATGCTCTTTTTAAATCCATCAATAAAATAAACGAATGTAGACGCAGGTTTCACTGACGTTCCGCTTGGCATGTCCAATTACATCTACGTGTTATGGGGTTACATCGCTACACAGGGCAGGTCTACTCTTGTTACCTGGCTGTCATCATCCACATGGTAGAAATGTGATTCATTCTGTATGGTAAAGAGTTGACTGATCTGAGAGTTGACTGATCTGCAGACTCATGGGAGAGGAAAACAAGAGATTTCTGTAGTTTCTCCCAAACGGCAATAACATCACAACAAAAGACAAAGGGCACTTGTGCTAAAAGGGGAATTCCACAGATTTTTCAAAAGTTTTGACTAGTTGAGATGTAAATGAGATGTAAACAAAGTTTCCTCATGATTTAACTTGAAACTTGCAGAGTCAGAATTGTTCACAGTGGCGGTAACCAGGTATCTAATGCCTGTTTAATGCCCCTAAAAGCTGCTTCAAGGAAATGTACTACACAAATTGTTACTAATGCACTGCCTGAGGTCTACACACTTAAAGGAGATGGTTCTTCAAGGGTTATTTATTAAAGAAAACGGTTCCATATAGAACCAAGAACACTCAAAGCACTCTATACATGATTAGTGTTGAAAGGGGTTCTAGCAGTGGTTCCTCTGTTGTTGCAATGTCAAGCTTGTTACAGTAGAAGAACCCTTTTAGGTGCTATATAAAGCCCTTTTCAAAACGGTTCTATATAGAACCATCCACAACACATTCTCCATCAATCTGAAGAGCACTTTAATTATGCAAAGGGTGCTATTAAAACTTTTCATCTGCAACTCAACTAAAGATTGAACGATTTCTCATCCAAGACCTTCTTAGTTGTGATTCTGAGAGTAACTATTATAATTTAATCTGAGCCAGACATATCCCATGTCTCATATTACTAATATTAATCACCATAGACTCCATAAAAAAGCCATAAAAGTGCAACAATTGAGCAATAAGATGTTCTTTTATGGATAACTGGGCTACACCCATTTACACTTTTAAGCCAGGAGTGATAAGCGCTGAAATGACCCCACACCGTTTCTGGCTGAATGCTGTTATGATGAAAACCAAAACTGCACCCTTGAGGACAAGTACACTTTCCTCTGCCAGGCCTTGTGGTATGATTAGTGACTTTAAAATAAACATTCACAATGAAGACAAAATATAATTGTCAGGACATTAGGGATGTGATTATAGAGAAGCATCAATTTGGGGAAGGAAAACCTCCACCACACTGCCTACCAGGCCAGACTTCTAAACTTAGTTACCAGACAACAAGAGCGCTTCTTAAAAAAGTGGGCGGGTTGACATTTTCTCTGCATATATAGCAGCAGTTAGTGTCTGAATCTCCGAGACAGTCCGCAAGATTTCATATTTTTCAAACTTTCTCCTCAAATGTCATTAGATTAGACAAGTTGGAGCTACAAAGACACACACTTTAAAAAGTTCCTCAAAGGTTATTTAGTAATAACAAACACACACACACTGACAAGGACTTTCTATAGAACACTGTGCTCAGTAGAAGTGACTGAGCACCACTACAGCTCTGTACTGGCACTGACTTCATAGGACACTGTTCACTGTTCCACTCCACCTCTGTTCTATTTATTAAGATTAAGTGACCCTTATTAGTCCCACAACAGGGAAATTCCACCTCCACATTTAACCCATCCGTGAAGTGAAACACCACATACACTCTAGTGAACACACACGCACTAGGGGGCAGTGAGCACACTTGCCCGGAGCTGTGGGCAGCCCAATCCACAGTGCCTGGGGAGCAGTTGGGGGTTAGGTGTCTTGCTCAAGGACACCTCAGTCACGTGCTGTCGGCTCTGGGGATCAAACCAGCGACCTTCCCGTCACGAGGCTGGTTCCCTAACCTCCAGCCCATGACTGCCCCCAATTATTCATTGTTCTCGAGTGTGTGATCTCTAATCTGTACTCTTTCTGTGCAATAATTCTTAAGATGTGCAATATCATGACCCTATAAGCTATCCAGGAATGTGCAATAACTAACCGCTACCCAACTTGTCTATTGTCTATTGTCTGTTTAGAATGTAGTTTTATAGTCCTTTCTCTATATATTTAAGATTTTTGATACTTTTTTCCCCCTTAACCTGCACTTTATACATTTTAGCCTTATGTTTAATTGTTTTGTTTGTGGAAAGTGCCGTTGGATTGCTGCTCAATTTCGTTGTACACTGTGCAATGACAATAAAGGCATCTATCTTATCTAAAGAAAATGGTTCTGGGTAGAACACTTTGCATGATTAGAGGGTTCTCTGCATGGTGAAATGGTTCTTCAGATTGACGGAGAATGTGCTGTATATGGTTCTATATAGACCTTTTTTGAAAAGGGTTCCATATAGCACCAAAAAGCTTGACACAATACAAAAATACCAAAACAGAATTGGTGCTATGTAGAACCCTTTTCAAAAAGGTTCTATATAGAACCATATACAGCACATTCTCCATCAGTCTGAGGAACCCTTTCACCATGAAAAAACCACTTAAGCATGAAATGGTTCCATGTAGCACTCATTGTCCTAAATTGAGCACTTCTCTTTACTAATGTAGCTAATTGGCCACAAGCAAGCTTATGCTTCACTTATTAGTGCTGTGCAAACTGCGTGACCAAATCATCAATACAATATTGGCTCAAAATAAAATGGAACCAATCCTCTGCAGGGACATACTTCTGCACATTTTAATGCACAATTACTCTTTATTTGCTAAATTCAACATATAAATAATAAAATGTGGCCTGTGCAAAAGTTATAGCAAACGTGTTATCTTTTATTTTTTCCCCAGTATGTTAAGCTCAGCAAATAAATACAAATTTTGCTCTAAATTGAGCAGATAAAACATTTGAGTGGGTTCTCTGTAGAGGATGTGTTAACTTATTTTCAGTTAGAAAATCAACAGAACATGTCATTTCTCCAGGGGTGGTCAAACCCTTGCAAACAGCAATATACAGTGGGGCAAAAAGTATTTAGTCAGCCACTGATTGTGCAAGTTCTCCTACTCAGAAAGATGAGAGAGGTCTGTAATCTTCATCATAGGTACACTTCAACTATGAGAGAGAAA
The DNA here is from genome assembly GCF_015220715.1 of Pygocentrus nattereri. Lineage (NCBI taxonomy): Eukaryota > Metazoa > Chordata > Actinopteri > Characiformes > Serrasalmidae > Pygocentrus > Pygocentrus nattereri. The sequence continues at coordinate 14,720,212 of NC_051237.1, forward strand.
ATGAGAAAAATAAATCCAGGAAATCACATTGTAGGATTTTTAAAGAATTTATTTGTAAATTATGGTGGAAAATAATTATTTGGTCACCCAGAAACAAGCAAGATTTCTGGCTCTCACAGACCTGTAACTTCTTTAAGAAGCTCCTCTGTCCTCCACTCGTTACCTGTATAAATGGCACCTCTTTGACCTCATTGTAGGTAGAAAAGACACCTGTCCGCAGCCTCAAACAGTCAGACTCCAAACTCAACCATGTCCAAGACCATAGAGCTGTCATAGGACACCAGGAAGAAAATTGTAGACCTGCACCAGGCTGGGAAGAGTGAATCTACAATAGGCAAGCAGGTTGGTGTGAATAAATCAACTGTGGGAGTGTGGGTAAGAAAATGGAAGACATACAAGACCATTGATAAACTCCCTCAATCTGGGGCCCCACACAAGATCTCATCCCGTGGGGTCAAAATGATCATGAGAACAGTCAGCAAAAATCCCAGAACTACATGGAGGGGCCTGATGAATGACCTGCAGAGAGCTGGGACCAAAGTAACAAAGGCTACCCTCAGTAACACACGACGCCGAGAGGGACTCCAATCCTGCAGTGCCAGGCGTGTCCCCCTGCTTAAGCCAGTACCCAAGCCCGTCTGAAGTTTGCCAGAGAGCATATGGATGATCCAGAAGAGCATTGGGAGAATATCATGTGGTCAGATGAAACCAAAATAGAACTTTTTGGTAAAAACTCAACTTGTCGTGTTTGGAGGAAGAAGAATGCTGAGTTGCATCCCAAGAACACCATACCTACTGTGAAGCATGGGGGTGGAAACATCAGGCTTTGGGGCTGTTTTTTGGGGACAGGACGACTGATCCGTGTTGAGGGAAGAATGAATGGGGCCATGTATCGTGAGATTTTAAGCCAAAACCTCCTTCCATCAGTGAGAGCATTGAAGATGGAACATGGGTGGGTCTTCCAGCATGACAATGATCCCAAACACACTGCTCGGGCAACGAAGGAGTGGCTCCATAAGCATTTCAAGGTCCTGGAGTGGCCTAGCCAGTCTCCAGACCTCAACCCCATAGAAAATTTGTGGAGGGAGTTGAAAGTCCGTGTTGCCCAGCGACACCCCCAAAACATCACTGCTCTAGAGGAGATCTGCAGGAGGAATGGGCCAAAATACCAGCTACAGTGTGAACCTGGTGAAGACTTACAGGAAACGTCTGACCTCTGTCATTGCCAACAAAGGTTATGTTACAAAGTATTGAGTTGAACTTTTGTTATTGGCCAAATACTTATTTTCCACCATAATTTACAAATAAATTCTTTAAAAATCCTACAATGTGATTTCCTGGATTTATTTTTCTCATTTTGTCTCTCATAGTTGAAGTGAACCTATGATGAACATTACAGACCTCTCTCATCTTTCTAAGTAGGAGAACTTGCACAATCAGTGGCTGACTAAATACTTTTTTGCCCCACTGTAATAAGGTCATTAAGGGGCAGTGGCCCACAGTTCCTTTAGTCCGTATGTTCTGTAACAATGGCACTACATCCTGTTCTACTACCTCATTGTACTTGTCAGTAAGTGACTTTGTTATGTTACTTGGCTGTTGTGTGAGCATGAGGATGTGTATCATTTTATGTTCTAAAATGTGTGAAATGTCTAATATTTGTAGTTTTTGTTTGTTGTTGTCGTACACTGTGGCAGGAGAGTTCACTGTGGACTTCACTCGTGGACTTCACTCGTGGACTTGTGCGTGAAGCCAAGTGATAATTGCTAAACACAGTTGAGTTGTAATTAGTTACATTAAGTCAGTCACACGTACATTTTAATATATTCGTTCTTTCTGACTTTTTATTTGATCTAGTATTACATATTTTATGACAATGACTTTTTTTGGAAAGGTATTTTTACTTCTTCTCAAGTCATTATTTCAGTGAATTAACAACACCTTTACACCTCTTTCGACTATTTTCTCAATATCTTATAAATGAACATAATGAGAAGGCCTTAAATTAAACAATGCCTAATACAAACGGTCTGGTTTTGGCTGGTGCTGGTCTGCTTGAGTTTGCAAGATACTACAACCCTTCCAGCAACACTTCTACTCTCATCAGACTAGCAGAAGTTCACTGACCATCTCTGGAACTTTGACTGGAAATGGGTTCTGGCCAGATGACACCAAAACAGAAATGGCAGGCCACAAACCCCACAGGCTGTTCTTTCAGAGACCTTGTGAATATTGTTAGCATTGACAGTAGGGGTATGCAATATTGAAATATTGTACCAATGTTGTGATAAATGATGTTACAGTATTCATTTCTGAATATATCCTGAATATCGTCATTACCTAAAGAACACTGTCCAACTGCATGTGTCATTACAAAGAGCACATTTACCCTGTTTATCTAGATTTAGTGAAGGGCAGTTGAACATCAATCATTGTCTAAGCACGATATTCATCGTTTTGACAGTATTTCTGTACATGTGGCACTGCTGGGGCTTTTTGTCTGGTCAGACTTATCGAACGTATCTGTTCTACTTATCAGAAACATAATATCATGATATGTATTGCATATTGTGAAAATATTTTCAGGTATTGCGATGCTGAGTTTTTGCTGTATTGCCCACCCCTAACAGATAGCATCATGTTCTCTCTTACCTTCCCACACTTTAGGGGAAAAAGGGCTGCTCCTGCAGAGTGGCTACAACTGGGCTGTCTTTGGACTTTCTAGTGGAACAAAGATCCAAAGCCTTCATCTAGATCCAAACCACAGAGCAAAGCTTCTGAAGTGACTATCCTAGTCAGATAAAGAAAACATCTACATAGAAATCGAGCTGAAAGGGGAGTGTATATCATTTATTAGAGGGTATCACCTGTTTTTGTTGCCACTACAAGTTAGAGGAGCTCAGTAGGTGAAGGCAAAAATCTTTGGTGTGTTTTAAATGATAATCTGGCAAAAACACACTATTACAAAATATTTAGTAGGGAATTAGTATGATTAATATTCACCGATGAATGAACCGCAAATTATAAATGTATTTTCATCCTGCAGTCCGTTTTACAGCTTTTAACAGTGGCATAAAGGAAAGGAGGCTAAGGAGGCCTGGATATTTTCAAAAAATCCCCCTTTTCACAAAAGGCCGTTTCATCGTGAACAGGCCATCGATTGTGCACACCGCGGTAACAGCACCACAGGGCGGTCTCACCTCTCTGCATGTATGACAGCTTACTTTCAAATCCACACCAGCGGGCCAGAGTCAGCCGTTCAAAACCAGATGTGAAATTGCGCACATGATGGTGAGAAACTACCACCGGGCTCTTCACTCGCAGCGGCGCGGCGCGGCGCGGCGAGCTGGGCTGTCCACTTCTGCCCTGCGACGTCAGACTCCTCCCACACACTCGTTTCCCCACCCGTTTTCCGGTCAAGGCTGGGACTGGGCGTGGACTGGCCAGCGTAAGCCAATCCAAGCGCTAGAGAGGGGACGCTAATGATACCTGGCCAATCGTAGCGCAGGCGGTGGAATACTCTTAGCCAATCCCGGCGGAGGGGGCGGGGCGTGTCTGAATGAAGGTGGGGGAAAACATCCGCCGTTCGCTCCAACTCCAACTGCCTTTTTCCCCTTTTCCCCAGGAAATCACATGGAGGTGTCGATGCGCTCACATGACAACCTGGACTATGGAAGGAGAGATAAATGAAGGTAATTGGTGAAAAGAGCTGGTTTTGGGGAGATTTTGTTGGCGCGCGCGATCTGAGCTGGGGCTCGGGCTGCTCGCTGGCTGCTCGTCGTAGCGCAGCGTGCTCGACCCGTGACTGTCGTTCTTGAACAGGCGAAAAAAGCAGATCGGACGGTCACTGTAGTGTGAAACAGCGCCGTTATACAGGTGGGAGAGTTGGGGGGGGGCACTGTTTGTGCTGCTTCTATAGCTTCACCTGTTGCATCGTTGGCGATGATGAAAAGGCAGGTAGTGATTATTGGTCCGGGCTTCGCGTGAAAACGATGCGATTACTCCAGAAAATCTGGAGAGAGGTGTGCAGAGGGAATGTGACTTACTGGCGAAGGGGGCGTCCTGGTGTTCCAGGAGTCTGGGAGAAAGAGTGTGTTCTGGCCGGCTCGGCCGTGTTTACCCGTGACCTGCTGGTTGTCATTCTGCGAGGGTCTCATCGTGGGGCCTATACGTGTTGCCAAGGTTTCCACAGTGGGGATCTATGCAGGCAGTGAAGATGCATTGAAGAGCTGGAGGGAACAGCAGATCGTGTCCCCACAGCGAGAGCGCCACGAAACCGAGAAAGCCAGGACCTGTTGCGTAACCGAGGATCGGGATGGACGTTCTGATCCACAGTCCGGAACACAGGCGGATTCTCAGGCAGCGTCAGTGGCTGTTTCTTGGCAGAGGCTTGGTTTAGCAGGCGTAGAGGGTGGTTAGTTAACTGTGTCTTCAGGATAATCACTGTCAGCGCTTGGGACGCGTTCATGTGGACTGAACAGCCTTTAGGTGTCATGCGTGTGAGTCGTGTAGCATCTGGCTGGCAAATGCACTTTCTATTTGTAGGTTTTTTTATTGGAAATGAAGCATCTTGTTCCACTTTAACGCGTGTAAGTAACTCATATTACATATTAGGTTTCATTAAGATTTAAAGGGGAATTCCACCGACTTTTCAAAAACTTTGCATAACTGGGTCGTTGTGAGTCACTCTGAGTGGTCTGGTGTGAAATGGTTTGCTGTAGAGACTTAAGCTTCTTTACAGTGGTGCTGATAGGAACCAGGGGGCACAGTGCCTGCAACACTAATATAGCCACTCCATTTACTGTCCAAGACCACCAGTGAACCTAACCGAGTCACATGTGTATTATTGATGACGGGAAAATAGTGGAAAATCTGAAAATAATCAGAGACTATTTTGCCTTGCAGTGCCCTGATGCCTCAGAGATCAGGCAGAGAGTTTATAACCACTGTGTGTAATAGCTTTCTGCGAGGGAGCTTTTAGAGGCATTCAACTGCTCAGCTGTCTGGTTCACATCACCACCAAATCTGCAGAGTTTTGACTCAGTAAGTTTCACTAGAATAAAGCATTTCATATCAAACCACTCTCAACGGCTTTTTTTTTTACATCTTGACCATTTAATTATGTAGAAATTTTGAAAAAGTGGGGGAGTTTCCCTTTAAGAGCAGGATCCCTTATTCACAGCGAAATGTCACAAAAACTACAACCCCAGAAGTGGCAGTAATTTAACAGCGTTCACAGTAGATTATATGGTAAATGCCCAGGGTTAATAGCTAAGCGCACAGTGGTGTAAATATACAGTCCTGCCCACTTTTGGCTAAGTGTATGGTCATAAATGCAGTGTACAGTCTTGTCCAGTAATGAATTACCATAGAGGTATTCATGGTAATAGACACAGTATTAAAACACAGTATTGCACGCAGCCATTAAATCAGGGGTGGGGAACTGAGGGATGGAGTTTAGCACAGTTTAGTGATTTTCTGGCTCAAGCACATCAATCAAACCTGATAATTAGCTGTTGAGTCGCATCAGTTGCACTTGAGTAGGAAAGTCACCAAACTATGCAGGAATCCGGCCTCCAGGTCTGTATTATGTGTACTCTGTTATAGCAGGACTGTATTATCTGTACTCTGTTATAGCAGGACTGTATTATGTGTACTCTGTTATAGCAGGACTGTATTATCTGTACTCTGTTATAGCAGGACTGTATTATCTGTACTCTGTTATAGCGGGACTGTATTATCTGTACTCTGTTATAGCAGGACTGTATTATCTGTACTCTGTTATAGCAGGACTGTATTATGTGTACTCTGTTATAGCAGGACTGTATTATCTGTACTCTGTTATAGCAGGACTGTATTATCTGTACTCTGTTATAGCAGGACTGTATTATGTGTACTCTGTTATAGCAGGACTGTATTATCTGTACTCTGTTATAGCAGGACTGTATTATGTGTACTCTGTTATAGCAGGACTGTATTATCTGTACTCTGTTATAGCAGGACTGTATTATGTGTACTCTGTTATAGCAGGACTGTATTATCTGTACTCTGTTATAGCGGGACTGTATTATCTGTACTCTGTTATAGCGGGACTGTATTACCTGTACTCTGTTATAGAGCCTGTTATTGCAGTAAGTCGCTAATTTTTTACTGTCTGTCTCCACATATCAGGATCTGTTCCCCTGTATTATCGGGAAGTGCATCAAGCTATCAGCAGTAGGACCGACGAACGAGTGCAAATTGAAGTGTTCCACAGACTTCTCAACAGAACCGATCTCTCGATAAACCAACAGAACCAGGTGGGTTATGCAGTTGTAAAGCTATGACCTGATCCGTGGTTGATATTCATATTATTGTGTATCGGCAATTCTGGAGAAAACTTAGTAATTCAACTTCATGAATTCTCTTATATACATACACTCTCTAGAACATGTCATGATGTTCTGTGTCATGGTGTGGCATGTGCATGAAAGCTATAATGTTGATCACAGTGGGTTGCAGGCGCATGGACGGTTCTGACACTTATCCTTATTCCAGATAACAGAGACACTTTTGTCTTTATTCCAGATAACAGACCATATAGATCATGGCAATGGCTTCCTTAGCAAGGTATCCTTCTATAAAGCCTTGGCTTTGATTGCGCTTGCTCAACAAGGGAAGCAACCAAGTCCTAAACTCTTGGAGAATTGCATACAAGGTAAGCAGCAGCTCATTTCACCTCTACAGCGGAGAACTGCATAGCATTTTATGGACAATAGCCCCAGTCACCCGCCATAAATGAATGTCATGTGGTACCGTAGTGTCTTGCTAACTAGTTAAGGCAGCGTAGTTTTCTGCTACTCAGCATCCAGAAAGTCTTTCATTGTCCACGTGTCCAGAGAGAGTTCATATGGCTATTCATAAAAATGAAGGTTTTGTTTTTTTATGTGAAGTTGTGTAATCACTCCCTTCCACTGCACCCCCCCCCCCCCCCACCGTTCCTGAGTAAAAAAAAAAAAAACAAACATCTATGTCAGCACTTTCTGTGCCTTTGCCTGCCTGTGCTCTCATCTCACCTTGTGGACTTCTCAGCGTCACAGTGATTATGTTGCGGGCCGTGTTGATTTGCTGTGAATTTGATATTGGACTCTGCCTTCCACTATTTATAATGGCTACTTTGATTCATGTGCTTGTGGTCAGACGAGATTTTAAGTATGGTTTCCTCTTGTTTTTAAAAGCAGGCATTGTTTCTGAATGCTGGCATTTTTGTCTTTCTCAGCAACCTCAAGTTAAAGCTCTGTTTCAAAAAATGCATTATTTTAGGGCCCCTGGTGTTATTTCAGGTGCTGCCCGTGTGGCGCGTTAGTGAAGCTGATGTGTCATGTTTCTTCCTGACGCATGAGATTTCCCGTCTGTCACATGCCGTTTTACTCCGCCCCAGAGGTCGCGTGGAATGAGCATGGAAGATCGGGCTTTGCATCAATAAATACAGCCTCGGGCTGTTGTTTGGCTCCTGCATCTTAAATAGATGATTCTCTAGTTTAATATCTTTAGGTTTGAGGTTCAAAGCCATTGGGAAGCCTGTTAAAATCAAGTCAAACCAGATGCTTGTACAAGATTGAAGAGACCTTTTTTATCTTTACCCCGTGCCCTCTTTGGGACTTTTGCAGAGTCAACTTCCCATGTTGCTTCTCCTGCCCTCTGAACCATTATTTAAGGCTGCCCCATAGCTGGCATGGATCCTGGGCTAAAGTAAATAAATAAATACAGCATTCATCAACATCTGGGAGGCTTTCTGATGGTCTGCATTAATCAAATGGGACCTTATGCCTCCCTGCTGTATCATGTTGTTATTTCCGTCAGTCATGCTTAAGTGAATAGTGCTTTATCAGCGCCTCTTTGTATGGGTGTGGCGTTTGTGTGTTTCTACAGAGTTCCCAAAGCCCCAGCTTGGAGAGCCGAAGGACCTGCAGAACTTGAGGATGCAGCCAGTTCAGGAGAACCCTCTGCTCCTGTCTCTGACCCTGACCAACCTGCTGGGCAAGGACACCATAAAAGTGGAGCTCATCCCAGAGAAGAAAGGCCTGTTCCTCAAACATGTGGAGTATCAAGTCACTAGTCAGGTGAGACCTTGTACTAGGTCTGTCACATTTCATTAATCAGTTATATCAAAAACGTGTATCCTTTATATAAGTAATGTGCAACGTTTTGATGATTCATTTGTAATACGGTTTTATTTATTTATTTATTTATTTTTAAGGACAAATGGAAAAAACATTGGCTTAACAAAGATAAGTCCTGCACAGTTTTTCAAAGACTACATATACCTTACCGGAAAAAAGAGAAACTAGGAAGACTTAAAAAAGCCTTTCAAAAAAATGAATCAATACATAAAAGCTTTATTTCTTACCCTAAGAGAAGCACATATAGTACTGTGTAAAGGTCTAACACCACCCTTCATTTGTGTAATTTCCAATCAAAATTTTACAGGAGGTTTGATGCAAAATAATCCAAATATGGAAAGCATGAAAAAGAGGTAAGTAAATATGTAAGTAATAAGTACAAATAAGTAAAAAAAAACCCCACAAATTTCCAAACTGACAGTTTAAAAATGATTGTAACATACAGAGAAAATGGGAACTGTGCAAGACCTGGTACCACCAAAACTGTCACCATCAGATTCCTTTTAATATATGTTATTACATCAACACTACTAAGTTGTCGGAGAGGACAAACTCAAGCTCCACTGCTGCTTCAGGTCTGAAAAAGAGTACAGGTATTTCTGTCCATCCTTCCACTGTGAGATGACAACTCAGCATGATGAGTCTAAAAGCACAGCTGTCAAGAAGCCATTATTGGGAAAGGAAATACACACTTGCTGGTGTTCTCAGAACAATGTACTGACCACCCTAGTCCAGACCTCAACATCACTGAATGTGTTTGGCATTATTTGGATCATGAGAAGCAGAAAATGCAACCGACTTCTAAGACTGAACTTTGGACGTGTGACAAACTATCCCTGCAGATTTCTTCGAAAAACTGAAAGCAAGTCTCCTAAAAGAGTGGAACCTGTAATGAAGGTAAAGGGTGGACTCTAAATTCAGGTCTTGAGACTTCTGTGTAATTCTGTGTAAACGTTTTGACCTTTATTTACGGTACCTAAAATAAAAAAATAAAATAAAGAAGGAAATTGAAATGAAGGGTGGTTTCAACAGTACTGGAGGAGAATTTAAAATATGTGGTATCATACTGCATCAAGATTCACCGATTGTAACTGATAATGTTTCAATCGATACGTATAACATGTTTATTGGGTCATCGTGACAGTACCTGCCTTGACCTGTTTTGTGAGTAAGTGTGTCTTTAAAATGTAAAAAAAAATATTTGGGGATGCCATTCTGCTTCCGGTATGGTTATTATGCGAAGGATCTATGCGAGCACAGAAAAAATGAGAACAATAATTTGAAAGGCTTATTAACTAAGGGTGGACAAGCTGTTGGACAAGTGTGGCTGGTTTATCTACAACAGAGAGAGTAAATCAGTGCACAGTCTCTGTGATTACAGAACTTGCTTTCTTGCCAGTGGGGGGAGGGAGGGGCAGTAAAGAAGAGAGTTGACAGAAACATGGCAAAAACATGAGTTAAAATGTGACGGCTAATATAGTGCTACCTCTTTTTTTCCCCCAGTTACAGAATGCCTGTGGAGTTTTGGGTAAATTCCTCTGAACCGTCTTCATGTTTACAAATGGATTATGGATTTTGTGTGGAATGTTCTTGTGTCTTCCAGCAGGCTTTTAAACACCTTTGCCTTAAGAGAGACACGAAAGGCTTCTTTTGATAGAGCGTAGAGACCCACATAAGTCATACATACACAGTGAAGAACAGTTCCTCCCTAAAATATGCAATACGGATCCTAAAGACAATTCCTTTGAGTTGGCAATACAGGAAAAATGCAGCATTCCACGTCTCCAGTCTTGTTCTCCAGTTAAAGGAATAGTTTGGCTAAAAAAAAAGTAAGAGCTTCATCCCTAACCCAAATGTACGTGATCAGCCAAGATGTTTGGTACCCAAAGTTTGTTTATTTTTTTTTGGTTAACCAACAAGAAATGAAGCTCACACAACCAGATAAGCACTGTAAGTTGATTAGAAACTTTAAATAAACTTGTTGACACTTCATGACCACCTGTTATCTATCAAGACGGATAGAAGTCAAGATCGTATTGGGACGTCATAGATAGCTGCTGCTGCTGCTTTAGTCACATTAGATGACTAAACAAAAATAGAGAATCTTACACATAGTGAGTTATTTTTCTATTGCAGAGTACTCACAACCCCAAATATGTCATGCGACGTAAACTGAGCTAAACTGGACCGGACTGTCGATTTTCTGCACACTCCGAAGGAGAGTGAGGACCTGTGCATGAATATATGGATGAGAAAGAAAGAAATCATTCAGTTACGCAGTGAGAAGCCTTTTACTACAGCCTGACAAGTTGACTTGAAATTGTAAAGGGAGTGCATTGAAGTTATGGTCAGTTATGCATCAGTGTTCAACAAGCAGCTCTTCTCTCTGGGGTCCTCAGCACATGCAGCGTGTACTAGGGGTGGGCAACATGCCGATATTTATGGCTGTTATGATGAATTACACCATATGATGTATATGCATGTTGTGGATGTTGCCAGAACGCTGACCGACTGCATATTTTGTTACAAAGCCAGCGTGTACATTTCAAGTTTTTAAGGTTTTGTTAAACTTGAAAGACGTGCTGATATGAGTCACCCCTTAAAGCCTTAAATAATCATTTAAAGGCCAGAGGCATCAGGTCTGTAACGGGGAGCGAAGAGGCGGACGCATGTGCTGAGATAAGCGAGATTTATCAGGGGAAAATCCAGGGTCGTGGTCAAAACAGTCCAGGTTCATATAGCCAACACGGACAGATCGGGGGACAGACATGACAAAAACCAGAATCAACACAACAAACGGAGACCGAGACATCAAACAAAGACTGGCAAACATAAGGGGCAAACACAGGGCTTAAGTATACAGGAAAACGAGGGACAGGTGAAAACAATCAGGGGCGGAGTTACAAAAAACGAGGGGCAGGACTACAGATACCAAAACAAATGCACATGGACTAAACCAAAACATGAACACATGGACAGGACTGGGAGGGGCCAATCGTGACAAGGTCAGAGACCACATCATAAGTCATCATACGTATTAGTATCAAACACGCAGACTCACAAAGATGAGATGAGCCTGATGTTTACGTCTCAAATCAATATTAAATCAACATTATACTGATGAAGATATGATGACAATAGTAGATTATTACACAATTCCAACAGAGCGGTCTCTAAATCCCAAGGTCTTACATAGTGTAGCTTTCAATGTGGGATTACTGGTTCTACATTACAGCTGGATACAACCTCAGCAACACAAAAGTTCATGATGAATGTAATGTATCATGAAAATACAGTATCTTGAAATATCAAGATGTTATATTTTTGTCAATCGCCCACTTGGCTATTGCCTGAATGTTATTGCCTCAACATTTCAGGCTGGACTCATTTAAATGTTTGAAAAGAGTGGTAGGCCTCTGAGCACTCCAGAGTTAAGGCTGAAAGATTCATTATTTTTATATCAGCACTGCAATTTGAAAGAGTGCAATTTTCAAATGGCCGAAGCTGCAGTTTTGATTACGGCCTATATTACCAACAGTGTTTCCTTAACCATTTTTAAGTGGTGAAATCTGGCCTAGCAAAATGGAGCTTATACACTACCTGTAGGTGAGTAAGACTGATCAGGAGCAATCGAACATCCATGTATTTTAACAACACATCCACAATTATTTGGTTGTCAGGCATGCTACATTCAGCTCTCAAGCCTCCAGCCAGAGAAACAGGACAGGATGGGCTTTTTGGACCTCAGTGTATAGAAAATATTCCCAATTTAAATCGCAAAACTCAGAAAAATTGCAGTTCGATATTTTGCTCAAACTGTTCAGACATGTCTAGAGCTAGATTGGAAGCCTAAAAACTGAACTGTTTCCTCTCTCACCTCACCACAAATTGGGGATAAGACTAAGAATAGTGAAGTGTGCACCTAGCTGGAGGAAATTGTGAAAGCCAAACTATTCTTTCATGAAATAAGTCTGCGAGAGTTAGTGATTATCATATGCAAACGACAACAAAAATCTGTTTAGTGAAGTTCACTGGGAGAGGGTGCGTGTGGGCAGGTTTTTCAGTTGTTATTCTAGTGAAGTTTATATGGATTTCATGCTTCATTGTCAGTGCATATTTTTGCATTTAAAGCTGCGCTTGAAAACGTTGTTTTTCCCAGTTTTTTGGTCATTTGTTTATATGTTTGTTTTCAGCGCTTCAAAATTTCAGTCTATCGGCGGTACAGTGACTTTGACATCTTCCACGAACTTTTGCTGCAGAGATATGCCTACAGGATGGTGCCTGCCTTACCACCCAAAAGAGTACTCAAGGGAGGTAGGACGCTGTAATGTGTACTGCATGCTGTAAAAACATGAGAGGTCGATGGCCTGCAATTACAGCTGTGGATTATAGTGTTTTGTAGTCATTGGCATTGACTGTGGTTTGACACAGCTCTTTTTGGGCAGCTCACATAAACTAGAAAATAGAAGCTATCAGTGCTTATTTCTAGCATGAAAAACAGTATTTCTGTACTTTCCTTGTGTCTCAGTTTTGCTGAGTGTGTGTGATATTTAAAGGTTCTTATAGAGAGGGTAAAGTTGAAATCTTGTTTCTCCTTGTCTGTTCTGCAGTCTTGGCCTCAGTGTCCGAGCGAGAGTTCATCGAGGGACGGCGGCGTGGTTTGGGCAGGTTCCTGAACCTTGTGGCAAGGCATCCTTTCTTCTCTGAGGATGAGCTTGTGAAGACATTTCTGACTTTCAATGGCTCGGTTTGTCTGTTTTTCTATACTTCCTTGTACCAAGCAGTTCAGATAGCTAAAGCATGAATGTTAATAAGGCTGCTAATGTTAACAATAACTTTTTAAAAGTAAAACAATAAACATAACACCTACATAAACCCTTCATGGTAACTGACATAGACCTACGTTGAATACCCCATTTCAAAAACATGGTCATTGGACTCCCAAGCGGCGCAACCGTCTAAACCGTCTTGGCCCGGTCATCAGGAGATCATGACTTTGATCCTTGGTTGGGAGTCCAAGAGAGCACAATTGGCCTCACTCTCTCTGGGTGGGTAGGATGACCCCACCTTCTCCCCTATCACTCAGCACGATGCTTTTCAGTGCTGGCATCTGTTAGCTGTTAGCCATTGCTTTCCTCTGCGCACACTCAGCTGTCCAATAACGTTGCGTGAGCTGTTTGAAAAGATGCGGTGGCACTTCACAGGTCTCGGAGGAAGCCTGTGTTAGCCTTCACCCTCTTATTGTTGGTAGTATTGTGTGATTGATGGAGTCCTAACTAGCAGGTGGAACTGGAGATGACTAAATTGGGGAGAAAATGGGGCAAAAAAAACAACAACAACAACAAAAAACATGGGGATTAACCCCTTAAATGGCCAGGACCCTACAGTGGGTCCAAAGTTTTACTACACACTTCTATAACCTAAGAACGACTGAGCCAGTTTGCACTGTAGTCAGTGGAGTTACTGAATAATAAGCCTGGGGTTTTGAGCGATTAGTATGGAGTTGACACCATATTTGCAGCTATAACAGCCTCCAAATTTCTGTGAAGACTTTCCCCAGTATTTTGGAGTGTATCTGTGAGAATCTGTGTCTATTCAGTTAGTGGGAGTATGTGCAGGCCACATGCATCAAACCATGTCTTTATGGAGCTTCTTTTGTGCAAAGGAGCACAGTCTTGCTGGAACACGAAAGGTCCTTCCCCAAACTGTTACCACAAAGTTGGAATCATGTAATTATCTAAAATATCTTTGTATGCTGTAGCATTAACATTACCCTTCACTGGAACTAAGAGCCCGAGCCCAAAACCCAAAAAACAGCCCCAGTTCATTATTCCTCCTCCACCAATCTTTACTGTGGGCACAGTTTGTTCAGGTAGGTAGTGTTCTCCTCCAAACTCATATTTGTCCATCAGACGGCCAGATATTAATCATGAGTCACATTTTCACTGCTCCAGAGTCCAGTGGTGGCATGTTTTACACTACTCCAGCCCTCCAGCTCCTCTGGCAGAATTGAGTGAAAGAGGGGATTTTCTACTGTGGCTCAGTCCCTCCCAGTGGATAGACCCTTTCACCGAATAGAGGTTCAGATCGGTTGCTATCAACATTCGTATGGAGCAAGTTGTTTGTTTAGCCCATTCAGAATTGCCACTTAATGGCTGCTTAATCCTGTGGGGAGAAGTAGTTCCTGAGAATTGTGTTTTCTCTATGAAGATCAAGCTGGCTTCCTGGGCACCAGGTTCTTGTTAAAAATTTCCATTCCACTTTAAATGAAGTAAGAGTAATACAGTATGTAACTGCTGCTGCATTTAAGATGGAAAGGAAAATTTAAAGAAGGACTTCAGCTTCCTCCTTGGTTCAGTAACTAGCACATTTTGTGATGTCTTTAGTAATGAGTTAGCATGTTTTCAATATTAGCACAGGTATTTGATTCTCGTATTAAGCGACGTCGGCACTCTACCACTCATTCAGTTTGTTCAGGATGTTTACATGCACTTCTAAACTGGAAATTTGAAATTGCCAGATTGCCAGAAGTCACTCAGTAGTCAGATGTCTTTTGCTAAGGACCTCTATGATTGACAAGCAGTTTGCAAATAAACTCAACAACGACATAAAAGACATAAAATCCAAACTTTCTGCCACAATTTTCTTTTTACATTTCACTGAATAAAACTATTATTGAGCTACAATCCAGAAGATTTTATTGAAATTCTACAAATCTGACAGTGGTTCATTCTGATCTAAGAAATCAAAGTATGCTGTTTTTACATGACCATTTCAAAAAATCAGATAACTGCTGGATAACACAGATAATGATCATATTATTGGTGGCATGTAAATGCACTCAGTGGCTTTGAGGATAAGGTGTGGAATGTTCAATGTGAGAATGATCAAATCATCATGTTCAGTCTTTTTGCACATGATGACTGCCTGACATTTGTGGCACCCAGTCATCACCGAATTCTCGGTATTTTCCCTGGTGATGTTTTGCTAGATCTGAAATACAGCCATTTTCAGTTCCTGCTTCTTTTCTGGCACTTTGCCTTCAGTCTTCAGTGAGTACAGTGCATTCTCGGTGGGGTTCAAGTCAAACGTTAGCTGGCCAAGCCAATTAACATTCCACTTTTTGGCCAGTTTTTGAAAAACTCTGTTATTGCTTTAGCAGCATGATTCTAGCCACTGTCCTGCTGCAGTGAAGCGTGTTTCAGTAGGTGTTGAGGCATATTGATAGTTCTGAGTGTCTTGCTCCTGTACACTTCAGATCTTATCTTACTGCTTTGTCCTAGAGCTCAACAGACCTTTTTGTACTTGTCAGCAAACCGTAACCTGCCCTTTCCATTCTTTCCAGTAGCTTGGTGAGGTACTGTGTGTATAACCAGCACTATTCAGGTCCTGAATAGTGTTCGTGATCTGTTCAATATGGTCATGTTTGCAAACATTCTTGGGGCCACTATGGTCTTTAGTGGTTTGCCAAGTTGTTTGCTGTTTCTAAGGTCACTAGTTCATTCTTACTATGGCTGATGTGAGGAAATTCTGTGCTAAAAGGCACTGACCAGATCTTATCTGTGGTAAATAAATGGGAAAAAAATCTGCCCCCATGTTCGATACTTTGGTCCAAACTACTTCTGTATATTTGAGAATGTTTCATGATCTTGGTTATATAACCTCCTAGAAATAAACTTCCATGGCTCAGCATAAAAAAATGCTGCTGCGACAAACCTCTCGTCATTTTAAAGTGACATTGATTGGCTCCTTTATAGACCTCAGTGACATTACCAACTGAGAGAGAGGCACACATACACATCTTGTGCAGCCTGAGGTCCAAAGCCTAGCCGTACTTCTCAAAATGAAAGTATAACAGTGCCACATATCACATTAGTAAGTGTTTTCAGCAAGAATTCATCGGCAGCAGTTATGTAGTTAGTTTTCCAAGATATCCTCGCCTTTTTTTTATCAGTTTGACAGTTGCATAATTGTCTAAATGGGTTACAGATGTAGATGTTGGTGGATGTTCTATAGGCATACTAGGCTATTTCAAATTACATTGAGATTCAGGTATTCATTTGAACTATAGGTATTGGAATAGGTAATAAAATCAAATAACTTCAAATGAATGCCCAAAAACAGATCTACCTAATATCTTGTTTTGTCCATTTATTTAAGTACTTTGCATCAGTTTGCATCAACGTTTGTTGTTTCACAAGTCACCATACATATAATCATGCATGCTGAATGAATGAGTATAAATTTATTTAGATTTTCAAGTCTCATGCTGGCTTGCCTTACTGGCAGTGGCAGTTTTCTTGATCCTCAAAGTGAGACACAACAGCAATAGACTCCAGCTAATTCCACGTATAGAACCAACTCAAGAGCATTTTCTTATAGCACATGCCAAGAAACCACTGAGCAGCCAGCTGTCCAAGCGCACACAGTCCTGTTTCCAAAAAAGTTGGGACGCTGTGCAAAATGTAAATAAAACAGAATGCAATGATGTGCAAATCATTAAAACCCCATATTTAATTGAAAATAGTACAAAAGCAACATATGAAGTGTTGTTACTAAGAAAGTTTACTATTTTTTGAAAAAATATATGGTTATTTTGAATTTAATGTCAGCAACTTGTTAAAAAAGTTGGGACAGGGGAAAACACAAGACTGGTAAAGTTGTGTAATGCTTAAAAAACAGCTGGTAGTACATCTCACAACTAATGACATTAATTGCCAACAGGTCAGTAACTAACCACTAATGTTTTTGAACGTAAAATAGCAAAAACTTGGGGATTTTATCACCTATGGTAAATAATGTCATTCAAAATTTCTGAGAATCCAGAGAAATTTCTGCCTGGAAGGGACAAAGCCAAAAACCAATATTGTCTGGCCATGATTTTCAGGCCCTCAGAGAGCACTGTATTAAAACCATTCTATAGTGATGATTCTATAGTGGAAATCACGGCATGGGCTCAGGAACATTTCATATGTTGCCTTTATACTATATTTTCAATTGAAAATATAATTTAAATGATTGCAATATATATATATATATATATATATATATATATATATATATATATATATATATATATATATAAAGGCCTGTGAAGCTAATATGATGCATGCAATCTGGATAAGCAATAACTTTAAATTAAGCCTACAGTATGCACCAATATAGAGCCAATACAAAAAATGGGTGTAATTTGTTCCTGTCTTTGTTCATGATGCTAAATGAAGCAAGCCTTTTTAAGTGATGCTATAACATATGGGAGCAGTAGACACATGTAAAAATAAAGTTCATATCCAGATGAGCATTATTTGTTTATTTATTTTTTTCACAGGATGTCCAAACCAA
The DNA here is from genome assembly GCF_015220715.1 of Pygocentrus nattereri. Lineage (NCBI taxonomy): Eukaryota > Metazoa > Chordata > Actinopteri > Characiformes > Serrasalmidae > Pygocentrus > Pygocentrus nattereri. Next base: position 14,737,716 of record NC_051237.1, read on the forward strand.
GCTACGTGACGCTTTTAAGAAAATGGGGGACGAGTTTATGACGTGTAGATACGCAACACAAGCCAAGGTTTGAATCTGCTTCTTCTTTAGAGCTTCAGCTTTTTACAGTTATTGGAGGTAAACGAGTATTCGTTGTTCTAAAACCTTAACTGTAGTTGTGTCTGTCTGTTCTACAGGAATACCTCCCTGCGGATATCCAGTCTCGCTTTTCTGTGAGCAGAGAGCTGATCAGAAACATTCACAACAGCTTCCAGAAGTTGCGGGACCGAGCAGATAGAATGGCAGAGCGCTCAAAGGAAAATGCCACAGATCTACTAATGTTTGGGAAGGAGATAAGGTATACTGCCCCCTGCCGCCACATACGCACATACTCCGTTATCTCTTTATTCTAATCTGAAGTTAGATTCATTATATCACTAAGTATACTGTGTGGTAACTATATTTACAATATATACAGTATGCTATATGGCAGTGAACCACAACAACATGTTGGGCCATTATGGAGAAAATGTCCAAAAGTTTTCATACGTGAAAAAAGTTTAAAAAGTTGTAATATTTCAAAGTCAGAGCTTAGAGTTCAAGTTGTAACATTTCAAGTATGAGCCTAATATTATCATGTATTAACTAGGAATGAAAAGGACTGTCACATTCTACATATAATATTCATTTGTTGATAGGTTAAAGAGGAATTCCCCTATTTTTTCATTCTTCATAATTTAGTGGTTGAGATGTTTTCAGACTGATTTAATGTGAAATTTTGCTTTGTAGAGAAACAGAAATAGTGACAGAAATATAGCACTTTTATTTACTACCCAAAAACCACCAGTGGCAAGTTTTTAATGTGTAATGTTAATAATGTTACAAGAGTGGAAGATCTGAAAAAAATCTGAATATTTATTTCATGTACATTTCTACCATAAATAGAGTTTGAAGAAATATATTTTAAGCCAAAATTTTATCTCAAAACTGTCACTGAACAAAGTCTCGGGCATCAGTCAGCACATTTGTAACCACATAAGGTATTATCCTTCAGTAAAGGACCCTTTAGGGGCATTAAACTCCTCATATGTCTGGTTCCTTTCAGCACTGTAAACAACTCTGACTCTATAAGTTTCTCTAGAATAGATAATTTCATATCAAACCACTCTGAATGACTTTGCTTATATCTCTGCAATATAATTACGCAGAACTTTTGGAAAGACAGTGGAATTCCCCTTGAAGTCTTTAGAACAAGTTTTGTATGTTTTAAAATATCTTTGAATATTACCAGCTACTTCCCCCTTTACTGTTATAAACTTGTGAGAAACTTGGAGAGATTGCGTCATTGTCCAGAAGGAAGAACACAGATATAAAGGAAGTGTTACTTTTTGTGCAGTTTTAAGCTTCATAGTTTCACTTTTTACTTCTTAGGATATTCTTGAAATGTTGCATGTTTATCAAAATATTTCAAATGCCTCTTCAAAATATTGTGACATTGCTCTGCAAATTCTACTGCCAAAAGCATATTTTGTCATTTTTAGCTTCAAAGTTATCTTTTAAAGAAATGTTTTGGCAACAAAACACAAGTTACACAGTTTTTTTACACAGTTATTTTGACACAAACACAATACACTAGTACAGGGGTCAGCAACCCAAACATTAAGAAGAGCCATTTTACCCTATCAACAAAAATCAAACCACCTTGGGAATTTATTTATTGACGTAACGCTTTACCATTTTGGTAAATTTGTCTCAGTATGCGCCATCATCCCTGTATAGGTTAAAAATATAAACTAAAACACAGATTACTTGGCTCTGCTTTAAGATTTAGCTCAGATATACTCGCTTTTCTCACATCTCCAGCAGTAAAATGTCTCCCAGTGCGATTTTTTTAGTGTTTGGCAGTTTCTCGGTGCAGATTAAATGTGTCAGAAAACCAGTTTGACTGCTCATGAACGCAAATAAGTCCGACCATCTCCAAATTATCCACGTTAAATCTTTCTCTATGCCTTCTTCGCTACTAGCTAGGTGAGATTCTTGTCTGCGTTGCTATATGACCAGCAGTTTATGTGTCGCTCTTCAGGGCTAAAACTTGGTGAATTAAGGTGAATTAGCAGTTATACATTAACTCCAACGTTTAAGTTAAAACTGTGTTATAACAATCAGCAGAGCTTTATTTTTACTGCAAAGGAAAATTATTTGATTTTTACCTAAAAATCTACTTGTGGCGCCACAACAGGCCATTAAAAGAGCTGCATGCACCGGAGCCGCGTGTTGCCGACCCCTGCACTAGTAATACTACATTTAAAAAGTACCATTAAAAATTCGAGGGAATTTTGATTGATCTTTTCACATCCTGAAGTGCTCTAATTGCAACTTAACAAGCCTAATTTTGCTCTTTGTGTAATGAAACATGCAGTTGGTCAGTGTTCTTTGACCATGGTCAATAGCCACAACATGCTCAGATAAGTATGTCATCATGATAGCAAAATGTTTTACATATCATCATATTTCCCACCTCTAGTAGTTACTGACTATATGACATACATCTGTAAAACCTGATGAAATGGTGGCCAGAATTCAGGCTTCAGCTGCTACTTCTCTTTTTATCTATGTGACCCATTTGTGTCCATTTTATTTTGAAGCAAGTTTCTGTTGATGACTTAGGAATGCCACTGCAAGCTATATTCACCTTGTAGCTTCACCCCAAAGTAAATAAGCAAATTCTAGAGACCAACTATGCCTTGGTTGATTCACTACATTTGTATTCAGAGGACGATTGTATTAATTTGATTTGGACTTTGTGTTTTGTTGTTATGGCTTGAATGAGCCTGTCAGCTTTCTCTTTCACCATATATTCCAGTATTGATTCACTTTCTCTTAATGCCCTGCTCCAGTGCCCTGGGTTCCGATGCTTCACCCGTGCCTGTCCTGGATTCTTCAAAAAGCACATGGGGGGATCTGAGAAACTCTCTCCGCGGCCTGTCTGCAGAGTTCTCCCTGCTGGCAGAAAACGCTGCTGAGCAGGTACAGGCTCATTCCTTCAATCTGCTCATACACAGAGCAGAGCTGCTGCAAGGCCCTTATATGTGTGTGGCGTGTTTTATTTCTACAGGGAAGAAGAGAAGAAGATGATGTGGTGGAAAAGCTGAATCTCTTTCTGGATTTGCTGCAGTCTTACAGAGTGAGTGGGTTTAAAATGATAGAACAACCAGACCTGTTGACTTTGCGTACAGATGGAACAATAAGGAATAAAAAGGCCCAATAAGGCTTTGCAAGTGGTAGCATGTGTGGAATACAGCTCTGCATGTGTTGAGCGTAATCCAGCTACAGCACTGGTTCACATGGTATTTTTACAATAGGCACAACCTCAACCTTGTCCTCATCTGGTGAGCACTGGGCATTTTTATCAATAATTAAAATCGGAATTTTATATTTATTTTAGAAACCCCATTCCAGAAAGTTTGGGAAAGTATGTGAAATGTTAAGAAAATGTCTTTATACTGGTTTCAATTTAATATAGTTAAATTGATTTGAACATCATTGCACTGCTTTTATTCACATTTTGCACAGCGTCCCAACTTTTTTGGAAACAGGGTGGTATATAGAGCTGGGTACGGGGTAACAGAATGGTCTTCTGGTGATGATCTGGAGGATAGTCTGTGTTAGACAATGGCTGTGACGTAAGCATCACATGATCCCCCAAGGGATTCTGGGAGAGGATCAGTAAGGAAAGTGTCTGAAACTGCAGAGCCAGAGGGAGGTGTGACAACTTCGTTGGCATATTTTGCACTTCATAATGTGCCACATGTTTTCAATAAGAGACAGCCTGGCTAGTCTAGCACTCACACTGTGATTACACAGCCATGCTGTTGTAAGACGTACAGAATGTTTCTTGGCATCGTCACTTTGAAATAAACATGAACTTCCCTGAAAAATATAACATCTAAAAAGGCAGCATGTGTTTCTCCAAAATGTGTATGTCTCTCAACGTTAATTGCACTTTCACAGATGTGCAAATTAACCACTGATATACCCCAACCCCCACCATGACAGACCCTCACATGTAAACTTTACATGTTGGTAACAGTCTGGATTGTCCTTCACTCCTTTGGCCTGCAGTACACGACATTCATAATCATGCATAAACTCATCTTATCACGGACTCATCAGACTCTTTTCTGTACAGTTTAACAGCATTTTGAATGTTTGTAGTATCTGCCAGTCATTTTCAGACAGAAATGTTGAATATATTGTCTTATGAGCCTACATTGCTAAGTAGTAGTAGTATTTTCTCTAATGAGATAATGTCTTAGTATTTCAGATTTCTGAAATAGTATCTTATCATGAGGTATTACAATCGTAATTATGATAGCACAAGTTGTAATAAGGCTAATAATACTCAATATTTCAAAACTATTATAAACCTTCTTAAAATTACTTCATTTTTGCTTTTATTTAACACTAAGAGCTGTTGATTGATTGAGACTACTCTAACTTACTGGCCTAACTTGCCAACTGTTTTCTAGTAGCAGCCTCATGGCTCTGAAGGGCTTCCTGCGTTAAAAAAAAACCAAAAAACACAAAATTATCTTTCATCTAGATTCCATGTGCATGCTTTTGGACCCACTGTGCTAGAGTGATGCATTTCAAATGTTCGTCGTGCTTGGATCGCATGCATTCAAGAATAAAAGTATGTGTTACCCTGGCAGGACTTGTGTGAGCGGCATGAGAAAGGCGTTCTGCACGAGCACCAGAAAGCACTGCAGAAGTACAGCGTGATGAAGAGGCAGATGATGAGTGCAACCGTGCAGCCAAAAGAACAAGTGTCTGTAGAGCAACTGGAGTCGCGCATCGTCCAGGTAAACCTTCTCACACACAAACACACACGTGAATAAAGACAACAGTGAGGTACAGGTTTCACAGGTTTACCCTTTTCTTATTTTAACTGTGAAGGGCCATTGTAGTCAGTTAATGGATGTTAAGTAGGTCATTGTTGATTCAACTATTAAATATGAAACCCGAGCCCCTAAACAAGGGTTTTGAATATTCAGTGTAGAGGAGCTGGAAGCGTTTGAAAAAGGATCTTTCATTATGTAATAAATGTTAAAAGTTGGCTAGTACAGTTGTATGCAAAAGTTTGGCCTGGTCATATTACATTTAGTTGATTTCATAAGTGAACACAAGTTAACACGTCCTCTATAGAGAACATACTTCTACACATTTTAATGCAAACCTATTGTTTGTTTGTTGATATTGGGGTAAAAAGTACATAAAATGTGGCCTGTGCAAAGGTTGCAGCATGTTTCATATTTTATGTGTATTCTAATATGTTAAACTCGACAAAGAAATACAAACTGTGCACTCAGATTTGGCATATTTGTGGTTATAATTTGAGTTTGCAGGTTTCAGGTGACTCTTGTGCGAATTAGATGGGCAGTTCAATACTGTTAAAGTTAAAACATTAATATCCATATTGAATTTTTAAAATTTACTTTGGCATGTTTTCTGAGCATGCCTGATCTTTTTTTTTTTTCTTCTAAGGCAATTTTTCAAATCGGCCAAACCAAATGGCGAGAAAAGGGGTTTTTACCACTTAATTTTGTCATATTAAATCTAAGTCTTTGGTAACATTGATAACAAAACAATAGAAACTCCTAATTTGTCTGTCAGTAAAATTCTGAACAGTACAAGTCATTAAAATAGGTACTACTAGATATTCATTCAATGTATAACTAACATACAAAATTTTGTCAATTTTTGTCAATATGGTCTCTGGATTTTGCACAGTACTGTAAATACCCATAGCTTATTATTCAAACAGTAAGTTACTATACAGCCTGTTCCAACATCTATGAAGCAAGTTATTATGAAGCTCCTTCTTACTCCTTAATGACATGTTGCTTGTGCTGAAAAAGCCTCCAGAGTAAATGAGGAGACAATGAAAAGGGATCGAATAAAAGAGGTAGTTTCTTGCCTCCAGCTGTTGATTGATATCTCATCATAATGGCAAAACATTCAACCGCATTAAGTCTTAACCTCCTCATAATGTGCTGTGTTCCACTGAGTGGCTCATTAAATGAGGGAACAGCGCTTTTACGAGCTTTCCCTACGAAGTCATCATTCACCATGCTGGGACATGACACAGAGGGTAGGATGGGAGGGGGTCTTTCTCAGTGTCCTCAACGTGACCTTTCTCTGCATCCTTGCTTCCTGCAGCAGGAGAATGCCATTCAGACAATGGAGCTTCGCAACTACTTCTCGCTGTTCTGCCTGCACCAGGAGAGCCAGCTCGTTTTCACTTACCTTCCTATCACCTCACATATCCTGGGGGCCTTTGTCAGCTCCCAAGTGCAGGGGCACAGAGAGGTGAGGACTGCTGTATGAAAACAGTGGTAACCGTTATACCAGTATTCCACGAATAAACACAGATAATGTGACATACACACGGTACAAAACACACTGATTCCCATGTACTGCAGACTGAGAGGTAAGCTAGTCCAGTTTGTTGTCAAAGGAGTAGAAATCAAAATGAAAGGAGTTAGCGAGTCAAAGGGGGGAAAAGAGAGTGGAAGCCGGTCTCTTGGGGTCAGCTCATCACCCTTAGCCTAGCATGGAGTACCCCTTCACTTGGAGTTTTTAAAGCACTTTTTGAATTTTCAACAACATAATACATTAAAATGTAACATGAACATGCCAGCTGATTCAGGCCACGCTGCAGTCTCAGGCTACAAGCCAAGAAACTGCACTGCTATTGGAACAAAACCTTGTATCTCTATTTTTATTGTTCAGTTTTTGACATCAATTAAAGGGCCTGTTGCCCTTTACATTGTATACAGATTTCATGATGAATGGACCAAAAGAAATGACTGAAAATGGCCTTAAAAAACCTCTGGTTCCATTGACTTACATTAAAAGTGAAGAATGTTTTATCCTTCTCCTGTAAAGTTACCATTTTGGAGATACAAGTTTTTTTTTTTTTCCGACAGCAGTGATATATATCCATAAATACACTATATGATGATGCTAATTTCTCTATGTTAAGGTGGCCACATGACTCATTAAAAGTGAAAAGTGAATTCCAGCCTGGCTTACTACTACTACTACTACTACTACTACTACTACTACTACTACTACTACTACTAATAATAATAATAATAATAATAATTAAACATGGGGAGCTGAATAGTGAATTCTTTGGCAAAACATTTCAGAGTATATACTTTTCTCAATTAATATACAATTTTTACTTAGTTTTGCAGTAGCTCTCATGATCCCCTGTTAATAGGAAAGTCATTTATCTTGTCTGAAAGTCACATGACCTGTCATTCTGTCTCTAGAATGGCTTGAAAATATTGGATTAATGTCTCATATTAATTCATCTGGCCTATTTTACATTTGGGAAACATTGGGAACATTTCAACAATATCTAATATTTTATATTAAAAAATCTAATATATGTAACCCTATCCAGTGTTTACCCCAAGTACCCATAATATTTCATACTCATCTGACGTCAGATCACAGTGCGCCTCCAGATGACCAGTCAGACCATATTCTGAATTGTTTGCACGTTGCAAACATGTACACTCATCTTTAAGTCACATTTTTACGTAACGTGTGCTTTGCATACTAATGCCAGGTAAATCTCTGGCTGTGTACCAGCCGCAGATTAATGCCTTGTGCAAATGTTAATATGATTAAAGTGGAAAAATGAACCATACTGAGAAATATACAGTACACTGTGGACCTAACAGCATCAGCCTCAGACTCTGGCAACTTGCCAGAGCATTTGCTCTGTTCTATGATGTAAGTATTATATTACACAGTTCTCATCAATAGTTGCTAATGATATTTTATTAAACGTTTAGCCAGTAAAATGTTTTCCATGGATCAAGTGCATCCTTACTTAGATGATCAAAATATCATTAAGCAAGACCTTAGACTGTCATTTAATTCAAAAGTAATGTTTACACATGGTTTTCGCAGAAGAGCTGACTAAAGTTTTACCAAGGAAAATATTGTTGTGATTTTGACTCCAGTTTCTGCACCGCTGAGATCTGGACTTCATTTAAAGCTGAATCCATTGCCATGATTGATAAACTAAGCCACTGTGAATATGTATTTTGTAGGGTTGTAATGATGTTTGTAGGTTCAGATTCAATACGATTTTAAATGCTGAGGTCACGATTCAATTTAATAGGTTGATACTATCTAAATAGGTTTTGTCATGCTGGCCCTTTAACAAAATTAACCACCCAAATCACAAGCCGTAGAATTTTAAGGGACTACCGAAAAATGATGAGTCATTTGAACAAGAGTAGGTGCATAAGCCCCCGCCCTTGACTCAGATGGCTACTTTTGATCTGTGGTCTGGAGAGACCGATGAGTATTTTTTATGATACAGCTTTACATTTTTTTTCAGACATTCTTTTGCTAAACTAAAGATCATAGTTAGAGGATCTTGACTCCTCTCTTGCAAAATATTTGGGTTTCCACCTAAAGTAGGTGTGCCGGAGTGGCTGCAGGTTTTCATTCCGACAAAGCAGAAGCAGAATATTTTGACTGAGACTGACTGATTAAACAAGTGGAATGAGGTGTTCAACTGCCTGTTTGGAATGAAATCCTGCAGCTACACTAGACCTTTGTGGATAGACTTGGACACCCATGACCTAAAGATTAAGCTTTTCGATCATTGACTCTCCAGCCAAGAAGTTTACCTGCTAACGTAAACATAAGCTTTCCATAAAGTGGCTTTCCACATGTTCCAGCTACTACAAGTTCAGTTACATTTGTGTGTGTGCTTTGGCTCTTAACCTTGTCTGTCTCCTCTTAGATGGGCCAGGTTTGGAACAATCTTCACTCCAAGCTGAGTGGTCTTTTCACTGGCAATAATGGACTTCAGTCTCCTCCCCTCACTCCCAAATAGGCAGCCTGCTCTGAGGAGGGTGAAGTGGCAAACTCAACCCTGCTTGGACTGCCAGAAGCTCCTTGGGCAATTTCCCTTCTTTTATGTAACTTCCAAAAAACACTACTATGCATTTCATACAGATGGAGAACTACTCCTCTCGGCTTTTTGCGCTCATTTCCACAAGGATTTGTAGCATCTGTGCCGAGGACTTTTGATTCTTTTCTTTCAGTGCTTCATGCTGAGCTTCACGCAGAGCTGAACTGATAATGTATTTGGTGGAAATTATAGTCATGGAATGGCATCTTAAATGACAACAGAGACATTGGCTATTGCTTAGAGCACCACATGCTACAAATGTCAATATAGAGCTAAGGATGCTGGCAGATGTCATTTTCTTATCACAAAGTATGAATTATGCTTTACATTGTACAGCATCATATTGAACGTTCTCTGTAACACATATGGTGTTAAAGGTGCAATATTATCCATACAGCATTTTCAGCATACTGCATGATAAGATATTCATGCTTAGAGACAGAGGAGGGCAGTGTTGCTGCAATGAGTACTTCCAGTGTCCACATAAAAAGCTACTGGTTACTCAAGAATTATTCCAGATTACATTTGCAAAAGATCTGGGGGTAAATATCTAGCAACAGTGGGAGACTATGAGAATAGTCCTGTTATGGTCCTTCCTTTAGCAAACTGGTTAAACCAGAGCATCATATATTCGTAGTTTTTGCAGTTCTCGATTTCAAATTTTATAGTCGACCCTCTTTGAAGGGACTTTTTAAGAAATGAAAATAATGCAAATTAGTTTTATATCTGATATGTAAGCTACCAGTTCTTCTAACTCATACTAGACTGTGAAGTATTTGTAGTTGCTAAGCCTGAGCCCAAAGCTAGAGAACGAGTCTCAACTCAAATATTAGCATATTAATGTGGGTGATAGTAGTGGAATTAAAGGAATTAATGAACCAAAGAACTGTTCTCACATCTCATATTATGAAGACATGCCTAAATTCCTTAGATTTGAAGTGAATACACCTCAGGTTGAGATATGAAGGACAATTAGACTAAAATTATTGGTGTTAAATGTTGGAAATGTTATTAACTTACAATTTGTTGTGATTCATGAGTCTACAGAGTTTACTAAAGCAGAGAAATAGATTCTATAGTTGTGTATCTATATAATATATAACACAGACCATTAGTGCCACACTATGTCGTAATCCAATATCATGATTCTTCCTTAAAAGCATCAGTAGCAGATCGTCAGTTTTTCTGCATAGATTCAATATCTATTTGCTTTGTAGCATGTTCATTTTATATGAAGAATATTTTTGATTACATAACTACTCTTCTGCAAACAGATTGTATTAACAATATCATTCGGGATCAGCAACACCATAGATTTCCTTCTGCTGGTATTATGGGCATATTAGAAGATTTATATCTTGTGGAAGGCATGGTGTGGGGTCACAGAGATGTAATACACGTTTTTTGCCTGCCTCTGTGCTTACACTTGATATATATCTTAATATATGTACGTTTTGCTAATGAACAATAAAGCAATAAATCGCTACAGCGTTGTAATTTTGTGTTTTGCATCTGAAAGGTGATTAAATCTTAATATCCTTATATTAGTCTTGACACAGCACAACAATATAGTATAATGTATGGTAAGTATCATTTTGAGGGACAGAAGCAGTATCTTAAGTACATAGAGAAGCTATAAATAGATTCAGATACACAAATACATACATACACTTCTTATCTTGGGTTATCTTAAGTTATTTATTACCACAAAAAAAACCCTTTGTTTTCTTAAGATAATTTCTTTTAGATCTCACATAAATATAAGACTTTTTATTACAGTCATTGTTGTGTTTAGAAAATGGGACTAATGTTTTTTTATAAACATTGATACATGGCAGCATAACACCAATAATAATCATAATAATCTCCTCAATAATAATCTCAAATGATCAGGAATCTGTGTGTACATCACTTATTTCTATATGTTTTCTATATGTGAGCTTACAGTCGTTCAGTCTCGTGAGGCCAGACCCTGATCAGATGAAAATACACATCTGGGGACAACTTGTTAACCTTTTGGTGCTGGATTGATGTGAAATCCACCTCAAACAAGAGTACAGCCCCTTTAAAACCCATCCCAAGTGGTTTCAGATTCCAGTCAATAACACAAGCACAACAAGTTAGCTATTGAAATACTATCGTTGGCTTGTGGAACTGTTTGTTGTCTGTTTTTATCGTTGTTACGTATCTAATGCATTAACTGGAGGTTTTCGGGAGGACTTGTAAGCCATGCTAACTTACATTACATCCATGGGCTAATGACTGATTGTTGTTATTTAGACGATGCTGACAAGCACACTGTCACCTCCTACTTTGAGCGCTGCTTTAATGAAGCATTGGATTGGTTTAGAGTTTTCAGTTCACTTCAGTTTGTCCTCCCCTCCCCAATAAGGTTACATTCCCACTCATGTTTAACCCAAAATGTATGGTTGTTCCAGATCACCTCTGGCTCCTCAAGTCTATCAGCTCTTAAGCAGAAAGTCATTATATTCTTCTGGGGAGCCGGACCTAGCACCTCTGCCTAAGCCGCCATTCCAACCCGAACTCGAGAGTCATATATTCCTGACACTGTGATCTTTACGGCACATCTACACAATGAATATTCTTCCCTACTTACAATTTGTTGTGATCAAACTGAAGGAACACTCCATTCAAGAGGAGTGTCTCTGAGATATTTAGCTGCTGCTTTCTCTTGCGTATCATCCAGTAGCCTGTTTATATGTGAGAGGGCTTTATTATGAGGCACTGTATTGGTCAGTTTTCTGTGAAACAATGTCTCATGCAGGCAAATCATTGTCAGGCCATCTATATGTTTGAAAGACAAGGCCTCAGATCTCAGAACAGTGCTTTGATTTTCCTTGATTTCAAATGGATTATGTCATTATCTTGAGAAAACAACCCTGCCCATTTATATTACTTAAAGTGATGAGGAGCAGCGTTATTGGAGTAGAAGGCTGTCAGGAGGCAAATCCAAAAGGATTGACTGAAGTTTATTTCTTGCACCAACTTTCCTGAGAATGTCAGTCCAAATATAAAGGATTGTTCTACACATTTCAGCCCAGACTGTTTTTTTTAATTATACATGGCAGCCAATTAGAAAATAGATCATTTACATATACCAGTCTTAAAGGCACAGTAAAAAAAAAACAATGAGTACAATGAGTCAAAATTATGACTGGTTTTGGTACATAAAAACAAAGAAAAAAAACATAAGAAAACCGCAGACTATGGCCTCTTTAATGTTCTGTGCTGCACTAAAGAAGAGCAATGCTAGAGCTAAAAAGCATGAAAAGTGCAGTCTAGTCTATAAAACTGTATCATAAAATCAAACAGTAAGTGGCATGTTGAACAGATGCTCTATAATTACCATATTATTGTGTGAAAAATGAACATTACAGCTTACGACTTACAGCTAGTCTACAGTGATTTCTTCTATACAACCGTTTAGAGGCAACAGCTATAATCAGCATGTAGCTACTTCCGCTTTCTTCTGAAAAAACAGCCAATTCAGTAGTACTGCTTCTCTGTTTACATTTACCAGACCTCGGTCTGTGTAGGTCACATGGGTCACCTGAGGACTCCTTGGTATGAGCCCGTTCCTTCAGCACATTCCTACAGCAGAGCGTGAATGGGGCCGTCACTTCCTCTCACTCTGCGGAAATGACAGTCACTACAGGTGTGAGGATCTGATCACAGCTCCTGCACCTCGTCCAGCTTGTGTTCCACTATCACGTCGTGACCCTGGAATTTGAAGTAGCCCAGGAACTTCTTCTTCTGTAGCATCAGTGGGAACCACAGCACATCATCGGCCCACATTTGACTGAAGGGGATTTTGTCAATGTCAAACCACTGAGGCCTCATTTCTAAGGCAGAGAAATGTAAAAGATGAGCAGTGTGTGAAAACTATTATCTCAGTTCTAACAATACGATGCATGGTGGAAGCTGTTATCGCAATGCCATGTTCTGCAGTCCTACCCTCTGATTCAGTGGGCTCGCCAGTGTAGGTGTCAGCTCGGAATATGTGGACGTCCATCAGCTCTGTTTCTCCAATAAATTCAAACGTGATGTTTCCGATCTTTTGTAGAATATCTACAGTAAGACCACTTTCCTCCAGCAGTTCCCTGAAAAAAATGACATTTGAGTAAATACACTAATATTCAAAACTTAGGAATCACTTATATTAATAATTACTGACATTTCATTCAACAATATGTGAAATACAGTTCAATAATACACAAATATCATAAGCTAGATACTAGAGTCAATGTATAGACTTTTTTACTGTTGTTATCATTGTTAGTAGTAATTGTAGTAGTATTTTGAGCATATTAAAAAAATGAGATTCAACGCATTATTGTGAACAGCCAAAAGTAACTAAACTTTTTACTCCACTATGCAAACAGTATTAGATTTTATTCACTAAAGAATTCATTAAAAGTCCAGCATCCTGTACTTTTCTTGCATTTCATTGTTTTCCCTGTGGTCTACTTATGACAGCAAAAGCAAAAGAAGTCGCAAGTCACTTTTACATGAACATTTTCCAACCTCCACTTGTGTTATGGACCCTTTAAAGCACTTGGACAGGATAAGGTGTACCTGGAGAGGTGGGATAGTGTAATTTCATACTGATGTTTTTTGATGGGATTTTAGTCACGTCAGAATGCACCATGTCAGTCATTTTTACGGACTGCGCACTCCTTCATCAATAAAGATTCTAGCTCATTTCACCTTCCACAAAATCAACCATAGAAATAAACCAAAAAAATCTTACTATAAATAATATAAATAATAGTGTCTCTGTTAAAAATGATCTAGTAAGAGATGGTCAATCCACTGTTTACTCCCGTACTCAGTGTGGCTGCACTTCCCACACAGAGGCACAGTGAGTTGAAAGTGTGGGGGCTAAAATATGACAAACACTATATTGCCAAAAGTGTTCACCCACCCATCCAAATCATTGAATTCAGGTGTTCCAATCACTTCCATGGCCACAACCAAGCCCCTAGGCCTGCAGACTGCTTCTACAAACATTTGTGAAAGAATGGGTCCCTCTCAGGAGCTCAGTGAATTCCAGCATGGTAGCATGATGGGATGCTACCTGTGCAACAAGTCCAGTCGTGAAATTTCCTCACTACTAAATATTCCACAGTCAACTGTCAGTGGTATTATAACAAAGTGGAAGCGATTGGGAATGACAGTAAAATAACAGTGTGGGGTCAGAGGATGCTGAGGTGCATAGCGCGCAGAGGTCGCCAACTTTCTGCAAAGTCAATCGCTACAGACCTCCAAACTTCATGTGGCCTTCAGATCAGCTCAAGAACAGCGTAGAGAGCTTCATGGAATGGGTTTCCATGGCCGAGCTGCTGCATCCAAGCCTTACATCACCAAGCGCAATGCAAAGCATTGAATGCAGTGGTGTAAAGCGCCACCAGTGGACTCTAGAGCAGTGGAGACGTGTTCTCTGGAGTGACGAATCAGCTTCTCCATGTGGCAATGGGAAGAATGACTGAGTTTGGCGGTTGCCAGGAGAACTGTAATTGTCTGACTGCATTGTGCCAAGCGTAAAGTTTGGTGGAGGGGGGATTATGGTGTGGGGTTGTTTTTCAGGAGCTGGGCTCAGCCCCTTAGTTCCAGTGAAAGGAACTCTTAATGCTTCAGCAACTTTGTGGGAACACTTTAGGGATGGTGTTACAGTGCACAAAGCAGGTCCATACAGACAGGGATGAGCGAGTTTGATGTGGAAGAACTTGACTGGTCTGCACAGAGTCCTGACCTCAACCTAACAGAACACCTTTGGGATGAATTAGAGCGGAGACTGAGAGCCAGGCCTTCTCATCCAACAGTGTCTGACCTCAGAAATGTGCTTCTGGAAGAACGGTCAAAAATTCCCATAAACACTCCTAACCCTTGTAGAAAAACCTTCCCAGAAGAGTTGAAGCTGTTATAGCTGCAAAGGGTGAGCCAACATCATATTAAACCCTATGGATTAAGAATGGGATGTCACTTAAGTTCATATACGTGTAAAGACAGATGATATATTGGATATATAGTGCATACTGAATAGACAGTATAGGTAAATACACTGACATACAAAAACAATACTGTCTGTTATTGCAGCTCAGTTTATATACACTGGGAAGAGAACTGTACGTTTCAAAACTTTAACAATGTTCATATACAACATCAAACTAGCTTTAAAAAGGTTTTACATATACACGATATGGGCCCTTTAAACTGAGAAAACCGATCCATGCTTTCTCGTGTAACCCACCGTCTAGCAGCCTGCTCTATGGTTTCCCCTGACTGGACTTTGCCCCCGAAGCCGTTCCATTTGCCCGCTCCGAAGCCCCTCTTCTTCATGCCGAGCAGCACCCGCTCGGGCTGGACCACCAGCACCAAAGTAAGCAGCTTCCTTGTGAACATCTAATAAAAGGCAGTCAACGTCCATATTCACCAATTACCACAACTTAGGCGACAGATAATTGCCGCGTCCCAAACCACACACACACACTTCTGTTGCTCACCTACTACACCAAGGAGTGCACTTCTAATGGTGTATGCCACATTTCTACACACTATTTACTGTGTTCGAGTACAGTTTGGAGGCGAAAACGTCTCCGGAGAAATTAAACGTATTATTTAACTTTAAGGCTGCATTCAAAACCCAGCACTACGACATTAAATAGTATATTAAAGATAGCACCCCACCAGCAGAAGCCCATCCGCTCGGGTAGCATGTGTAGTGTAACTCATCACCAGCGGTGTGTGGTTTGGAACACAGCCCAGTTCTCTAGTTAACGAGCCTCAGCTACACGAATTCAAAGCGAAGCAGTCTGTACACGGCGAACTAAGAAAATAAGCCCTCAAATCATTCGCTTACTTGTGTTGAGGACGAATACAGGCGTATCGTCAGCAAACACTAAGATGAAACCGTTAAATGTTAAAGTAAAATGTGGTCCAGAGAAATAAACCAGCAGCTACAGTCTCGTTCCCGCGTGTGTTCTTGGACAATCACGTGACGCGAGGCGCGCTTCCTCGTGGACACTGTAGATCTCCACACTATACGGATTGATGTCACGTATAAAACAACCGGTTCTGTGATCGGCAGAGTCTGTTTACAGATCTGCGCACACGCGTTGTAGGGTGTTGCATTCAAATAAGCCCGACCGGGATTATTGGAATGAATTAAAACGAGAATGAAACGTTGACAGAATATTGTTGGCAAACCGTTTCAGGTTGTACAGCGACATCAACAGAACAACAGAAATAGCCTTTTCGTAGCGTAGGGCTTTGATATATGAAATAAAGGCTGTGGAGCCCTGAACATGCGGTCCTGTAGCTTTTGACACCGGAGGCATTTTACAGGCTGCGCTAGAAGTTTGGCGTGGTGGTGTGTCTGGGCTGTCGGTCGGTCTTTATTCGGGACATTCGGGCTATTTTTGGTTCGACGCCGCTCCATTTCTCTAAAACATGTGGAAATGTCTGTCTCTGCCAAAGTTCCGTTTTCACGCCTCGGCCACGGCGCTGAAAAAGGCGCCGCTGAAGCTGAAGGGAAAGAGCGGCGCCGAGCAGCGGTGGCTCGTCAGACAGCTCGGCGATCCTTTCGTGAAAGCCGCTCATTCCCAAAACTACCGCTGCAGGAGCGCCTTCAAACTACTGGAGATCGACGACAAGTACGACGTGCTGAGACCCGGCCTGAGCGTTGTAGACTGCGGAGCTGCGCCTGGAGCGTGGAGCCAAGTGGCAGCGCAGAGAGTCAATGCAGCGGGGGAGAGTGAGTTTCCCCAGTTTGGGAGCGTTTTGAGCGTCTGGCGTCTCTTCTTTGGTATTTCAGCGCCAAAAGATTAAAGGGAGGAAGGTTGTGCACCCATGGTTTAGTTCAATAACCAAGTATTGGCCCATATTTTACATTTTTCTTTCTTTTTTATTATTTATTTTTATTTTTATTTGTTGTGTTCAACAGTCATGATTCATATTTACATGGCTGTTTCCAGCCTTTCATTATTAATAAAATTAGAATTAAACTATTAAACGCGGCTTATATCGTGGCTGGCAGAACCTTTCCGTTTTTGGCATAATTTGGAAAAGCCCGTTCTTTACATTGTGTGTAAATTTCATGATGACCGGACCAAAAGAAAAGAAATGACTTGAAAAGGTGTTAAAGGTAAAGTGTTTGGCTTCTCCTGTAAAGTTACCATTTTGGAGGTTATGACAGCATATATATATATATATTTATAATATAATATAGTGTGTGTGTGTGTGTGAGATGTATGTATATATGTGTGTGTACATATTTGTATATATATATATATATATATATATATATATATGTTTTTGTGTGTGTGTGTATATATGTGTTTTTGTGTGTGTGTGTATATATATGTGTTTTTGTGTGTGTGTGTATATATGTGTTTTTGTGTGTGTGTGTATATATATATATATATATATATATATATATATATATGTGTGTATATATATATATATATATATATATATAAATGTATGTGTGTGTGTGTGTGTGTGTATATATGTGTGTGTGAGTGATGTATGTATATATGTGTGTGTACATATTGGTGTGTGTGTATATATATATATATATATATATATATATATATATATATATATATATATATATAATCGTGTGTGTGTGTGTGTGTGTGTATATACATGTGTATATATTTATATGCATGTATATATGAATATATACACACGCATCAGTTAGTTCCAGCCACGCAAGCTGATTGGTTGAGAGGCGTTCTAACCGTGCTGCTATTTCACCGTAACATTGGGTTTTTCACAAACACTGTATCACTCCGCTAAGATGCTGTTACTAAGCAACGAGTTTGACAGCTGCAGGAGACGCTCAAGGCATTTGAACGTTTTTACTTCTTACTTTTTACTTCTGCTCACAAACAGAAAAGGGACACTTTTAAGATCACATTTGACCAATAGCCGATTTGGTCAGACTCTGAAGATGAGACTACATTAAATTCTGAAACTGTCATTCCCGCTGAGCAGCATTTCAGTCGGCCGCTGTGACAAAAGAGCACCTAAACAGCCTGGAATTAGCCAGGAATGAACCAAATACCATTCGCTAAACATGTAGTCTCATCTTCAGAGTCTGACCAAATCAGCCCGAGCCATAAAACCGCCGCAGTAAAACACCAAAAGCTGCTCAGCAGCGATGACCGTTTCAGAGTTTAGTGTAAGGAGCTGGAGAATGAAGCGCCGGCTGTGGAGCGAGGGAGCAGCTCCTTCTGTGACGTAGAAACAAGCGTTTTGTTAAGGAACTATAATTTGGCGGAAGGAACTGCTGATAATAAAATATTAAATGACACGTTCACAGCCCAATTTATTACTTTCTTACTTTATTTATTAACCCTTGTATAAAAGCAATAGAGCACTCGAGGGTGTGTGTTATCGCTGTAACATCGCGGCTGTGATTTGGTGGCAGGCACGAGCCGAAGCCGAGCGCCACAGATCATCATGTTATTTCACGATAACACTCCCTCTCCTCTATTGCTTAAATAAAACAAGTTTTTGTGACACCACAAGGTATGATAGCTTAATTTCTTATATCATCGCTGTCCACAACACCAACATGTATCTCCAAATAGTAACTTTACAAGAGAAGGCAAAAATACTCTTCACTTTGAATGAAAGGGGGAAGAAATTTTATTCCAAGCAATTTTCGAGTATTTCTGTTTGTCTGTATGGGATGAAATTGTCACACCATATGAAGGACAGCTGTATTTCTCAAATGATGTAGAAAAGTGAAAATCTATACACGTTTTTCTTCTTTCTCAGTGACGATATGCGTCGTATGGACTGGGGAGTGAACGATATGTGTCTTAACACTCAGTCACCATTTAAAAAGTGGTTGATAATCAAAAGTGCTACATCGCAATAGAGTAGGCATCAAGTTTGTATGCAAGCTGTTCCATCAAGACAAAGAGTGTAGCTTGTGTTACTGTCTTCAGCTGAAAATGGAGACATAGCGGAGTGCGATAGAGAGGTAGGCCAATAAAGTGCACAAACTATGGGTGTAATGTCACCACTTACACACTTTCAGTGGTGATGGTTAATAAGACACAATTGAACTGTAAGCACACTAGTTCATCGGTTCCATTCTCACAATGCACACCGTCTGTCTGGAGTCGTTTGGATCTCCAGACTGTCTGCAAGAGGTAGCTTTTAAAGAGCGAATCCCACCTACTCTAAACCAACATCAAAACACCTGCATAATGGAGAATGAACTGTTATTTGTAATGCATTTAGAAGCTACTCTGCTCTCCTCCAGTAGCAACACATTATGTGGTGCTGTTAAAGAAAGTGACTAGACGGCATAATTATATGTCACGAGTCAATAAAGCGTAAGCAATTTACTACAATGAGTAATTGCAACGACAGTCAAAGTAATACATTTAAAGACACTTAGGAGCACTGACAGGATCCCCATTTCGACATGAGGCCAAGTAGCAGACAGACAGTAACATCTCTAGACATTCAAAAGTCAAAGGAATGACTGAGAAGTACCCGGACAGACTCTGCCCGTCACTTTACATTTATTGTTTGGATTTATTTTACTAGATTAGAAGGTTTCGGTTTCACAGTTCAGCTCATTTTAGCAAATGTATTGCGGTTTGTGTCATAAATGCGCAGATGATGTTTAATACATTCTTTCTGCATCTAAAGTAAAACACAGAAACACACTAGATACACTACAGATACGGTACTGGGAGAAAGTTTTAGGCATCTAAGCAAATTTTTAAACAGTTGACCTCAGCAGTGAGTTTATCACAATATACATTAGAATAAAGTCGTATTCATAATTCAAATAAACAGAAAAACAGTAAAAAGTAACAAGAATTTCTTGGGTCCATATTTTTTTCCTTGACACCTTCACAGCCGCCACAGAGACTCGTTAATATCATCAATTACATCATGAGCTCAATTTACTGAGCACTGATTCAAACCAGGAGCTGCTTTATAACTACATATAATACTGGGCTTGAAAGGCTTGAAAACAGTTAAACAAAGACACCAACATCCAGAAAATCACTATTTATTTTATTCATATATATATAATTATTAATTAATATTCTGTAAATTGTTTATTCACATAGTAACACTTTTCTTAAACGAAGTGCCTCACTTAAAAATAGTTTGTTTTAAAGCTTAGAAAAAAGTTAGTCATGACCAAGAGTAACACCAGTGCCAGCTATTTTGTGTTGTATTTTCTAAAAAAAAAAACAAAACAAAAAAACCTTTTACATAAGGTAAACTGCTTTGTTTACATCTTAGTGACCCCTTTATTTTAAATTCAGGTCATCAAACAATGTTGCCTATACCATGCCTACATCATTTTTACCAAAGAATCTTTGTTTTTGTGTTGCAAAGCCTGAGTTAAGAAGCACGGTCATGCCATCTCTAATTCACAGTTTGCTTGAAAGTATATCAAAAGTGGTCATCTTTATTAATGAATACACACAATTAGACCACACTACAGAGGGTTGTGCTATAATCATTGGACGTGTGAGGGCTGTAAAGCGCTGAGAGCTGCTGGAGCAAATATTAAATTCACTGCACGTAGTTATTCTGATCCTGACTGTTATCATCAGAAACTGGACGTTGACACTGAGAGGTCGAGCAGCTTGTTCTTCAGGTCATTTTGATGGATTAGTGAGCAGCGCAGTTCACTGAAGTGAAGCGGTCAACAGTATTTTCCAATAATGCTATATATGCTTATAATTTCTTGTAATTCTGTGAACACAATATTTGTGAATATTGTGTTCACAGAAATTTTTAATGAATATTTTTATGAATTTTTTATGAATATTGCACAGGCAGTAAAACATTTTATCAGCCTACGCAAGGCTGGTGTTGAAATTGCACATAGTTTTTGATCTTTTTGATCATAATTGTAAACACAATGTACTTTGGGTAAAAACTAGACATGCACAGTGATGTCAGAATCATATCTGCAGTTATTTGCTTTATAGGCCGACGATTAGACGATTAAAATTATTTTGATGACAATATTGCCATTTTATTCATTTAACTGCATTTACATTTACAGCATTTGGCTGACGCTCTTATCCAGAGCGACTTACAATTTGATCATTTTACACAGGTAGGCCAAGGCGGTGTTAGGAGTCTTGCCCAAGGACTCTTATTGGTATAGTGTAGGGTGCTTACCCAGGTGGGGGATTGAACCCTAGTCTATAGCGTAGACCCACTACACTACACCGACCACAATCCAGGTGTATTTAGACCCAGTTTTTAGATTTTATAAATGCTTTCTGTATGGGCATCAGCAGTCATGTACATTAGAGAAAAAATGATATATCTGTATTGGCCCACTGTTTCTGTAGTACTGCATGCCTAGTAAAAAGACTGACTATTCTGAATCAGAGCTTTCATATACTCATCTCTTCTTGGCTCAGTGCTGAGATAATAGTTACTGTTTGCTGTTACAGGGCCAGATTTACCCAGAGGAAGTGTCATAGGAATCGATCTGCTGCACATTGCCCCTCTGGAAGGTGCACACTTCTTGTCCAATCAGGACATCACTGATCCTGCCACTCATGCAGCGCTGCAGAGACTCCTTCCTCAAGCCCAAGCCGATGTCATCCTCAGTGACATGGCACCCAACGCCAGCGGGCTCAGAGAGCTAGACCACGAAAGACTAGTGAGCATGTGTCTTTCACTTTTGGAACTGGCTGACAAGATCCTGAGGCCGGGGGGCTCCCTGGTGTGTAAATACTGGGACGGAGGGCTCACGCATAAGCTCCGGGACGGTCTCGCTCGTGCTTTTCGGGACGTGAGGACTGTGAAACCCAAAGCAAGCAGGAAAGAGTCATCAGAACTTTACTTCCTGGCCAGGACGTTCAGGAACACATAGTGTTATTCTTCACACACTCAAAAATAAAGAGATTCAGATGTATGTGTTGAACACCATATAGAACCAATTCACTGTTTAGACACAGCTACTCAGAAGGGTTTTCCCTGTTCTTTCTGTTTTCCATGTTGTGGAATTGTAGTAAAGACAAAACTATGCAAAAATTACTTCAGTCGGAAATAACAAACAGCACTGTTTAGACCCAGTTTGTCTTAAGTGTATTAACGAGGATAGATATTCTACTAATTAGCTTTTAACCAGTAATAACAGTGATGCAGTGCCTCCAAAAATATTTGGCCTTTTTTTGCCATTTAACCATTTAACCTTGAAGGAATGATTGGGCTATTTTTGATGAAATATTCCTGTAATAAGGTTCTATAGGTTAATTCAGGTTTAATAAAGAGTTTTGTTTATGTGAAGTCCTGAAGAAGAATTCTAAGAGGAACTGCGAATCACAGAGATGAAAAGGTTTAGAGCAGTTTTTCTTGGTGTTGATGAGCTTGTATTCACTATTGGAATCACAAACTCAGAAGCTTATTAAGGCATTTTTCAATGCAGGCCTGCAGAAGTCTGCAGAGAAACTGCTCAAACAATAACGGTCTAAAAACCCAGTCTGTTGAAAATAAATGCCACTTTGGTTTGACGTGTCATTTCCTGTCATGGGTATGTTTGTAGGCACAAACGTCCCAACTCTTTTTGTGGACGTTGGATGATGATTGGATTCCAACTCAATTTGCAAAGATGCGAATCAAAAACACATTTAATGAGAGAGAAAAAAAGAATTCCTACATAAGCTCCCGCTTCACTATCTACATGTGACGGATTCAAGGCATTTAAGCTCAAGTCTTTACACCATGCCTAATATACTAATATACATTCAGTGATGCAGTCAGGGTGCACCACTCTTTAACACGAGCTAGTTTCACTGACATTGCACAAAGAGGCCACCCACCCAACCAACCATCCACTGTGCCTGCCTGGAATGTTTGGCACTTGTTCATAGGTGTTCAACACATTTGTGTGTGGCATGAAGAACTGTTCTGCTGACGGACTGGACTGAGGTTACTGGATGTTCGTGTTTGATCCCAGAGCATTTGATACCGGAGGTGTACAGCTGAGACGGATCCTTTCTTGGCTATATATGTACGTATATTTTCATGCAAATAATTGCTTGAAACAAAAGTTGTTTCAGTTCGGTCTTGTTCATGGATCTATTACACAGAATGCCACTACTAGGCAACCCCACTGTAGATGATTTTGCTTCAGCCATGAGATGTTCGGTGGCTGTAGAGCACCATGAGCTGCTGGAGCAAATATTAACTTCACTGCATGTAGCTGATAGTTATTCTGGTTCTGACTGTTATCATCAGGAACTGCACATTGAGAAATTGGGCAGCATATTCCTTGGGTCATTTTGATGAATTAGTGAGCAGCAGTGAAGCGAAGCGGTCAATAGTTCTTACTGACTGCCATTACTTTGTTGAGGTATTGCTATGCATGTGTTTAGTATTCATCCTATTGAATCATTCTTTGGGAATGCATACCAACGTTATGAATAATGCACATTTTGAGCATTTTATCAGTGTGTGCAAGGCTGAGTGGGAATTGTATGTGGCTACTTTCTTTTTGATAAGAAGTGTAAATCCCTGGAGGCCTTTGGGTAAAAACACTAGCTAGGTTGGGGCAGTGGCTGCCTGTGCCTGTGCCTGTGATGTGGAGTTTGTTTGGGCAGCAACTGGCTGCATTCCCTTGGGAAAAGGGAACAGCGGGACTATTTCTCCCTCACAGAGTAAAGATTAGTGCCACGGACCTCCTATATTGGGGAAAACATAAAGCACTTGGAATTGAAGATGACTAAACTGAGCTTAAAGCAACACTACGCTCAGAAGTGAGCACACCCCGAAAACACGGTTATGCTTGTCTGCTAATAAACTGGCTTTTGGCATGAATAACTTACAAAACTGAGCTCATTGTGTTGCAGGAATTCAGCCTACCAGTGGATGGAGCTGTTGAGTTGTCTGAATGAAAAAAAGGAATGCATAGGATTTGAATGGTGTATCGACTATGAGGTCATTTTGAAATACATAAGTACAGAACCATACAAGCATTCATTGTGAACACATACTGACAGTTTATGAACAATGCACATTTAAACCATTTTATCACCCCTAGACTGGGCTGAAATTACATTCAGATCCCTCTGTGATGGAGCTCTTGGCCTATCAGGAGGGAAATGCATGGAATCTGAATGGGAGAACAGCTTTGAGCACTCCTGTACAGGTTAAGTGTGCAAGAACTATGAATATATTTTATTTCCAGCCGAGGATCCGGCCCTTAAAGCCATGTGTTTGAATAAGTGCTCTGTTCGAGTCTCTTGGATCTTGAAACACGTAGTGAAGCTCTGTATGAGCAGCTAACTATCAGTGTTCCGTATTTGATAACTGCATTCATTTTGTGTCTCCCTAATAGGAATGCTAAATTGTTTGCAAGTTGAAACGCAGATAATCTGTTTTGCCAGTCGTGTAGAAATGTGCAATCATTCTCTCATTATGAGCTTATGAGCAGGAAAGTGGATGGATAAGTGAGCCATAGACAGCATGACTAATGAGAAGGCTTTGTCCCTGAAGCAGCGCGTTTCCAGAAATATTACGCCAAGTCTCTCAACCTGGTCTTAACCTTAAGGTTAAGCGGCCCAGCTGTCAATGATAAGACGCAGGAGTTCCATAGAGATCTGTTATATTAAAGGGACGCTCCTGCCAAAATGAAAAATGTAATCATCACTACATCTGTTGTAAACATGCGTACTCATATCCTATAGCAGGGCTGCCGCAGTCTCTACAGCGAGATTTTCAGGGTTAAAGCCTAGGAAAACCCCTGACGGTGATGTGTCTTGAAGGTGGGAGGAATTTTTGAGAAACTACAAGCATTTTGAGGTGGACAGGTGTGCAGCCTGTTTTCATTCTGTCCTCACCTGGCTGGCTAATGCAGACGGAAGCCAGATAGCTAACTTTTAAGGCCACTGCACGTCGAATGCATCGCATAGCTTCGAGGATCAGATACAACATGGTGCGAATGCATCACAGTAAGAGTGTCGATAACAGACCAGCTCAAATTCATTTTTACACTCTACTCCTATAGCTTTGATGAAATGAAACGTTCAACATAATTTATTAAGTATCAGGTTACTTCCTCTTAACAGACAAGCTGTTTTCAAGCTGAAAGATGTGGTGAAAACAGGACTAGGCAAGTCGTGTTAGCTAATGCTAACATACCATTAGCATCTGTCTGTTTATCTAAAATACTGACTGCCAATCTTCAAAATTTCAAGCCTTATGTCAGGGGTATTCTATTAAAATTCAATCATTTCCAGTTAGAGATAATTTCCTCAAGGTCCATAACATCATAATGTCTAACTTTATGCATTATGATTCAGTGCCATATACTGTAAACTGAAGTAACCTAGTCGTTACACTATATTTCCAAAAGTATTCACTCACTAATCCAAATCATTTAATTCAAACAGAGGCACAGTGAGTTGAAAGTGTGGGGGCTAAAATATGACATACACTGTATTGCCAAAAGTGTTCACTCACCCGTCCAAATCATTGAATTCAGGTGTTCCAATCACTTCCATGGCCACAGGTGTATAAAATCAAGCACCTAGTCCTGCAGACTGCTTCTACAGACATTAGTGAAAGAATGGGTCGCTCTCAGGAGCTCAGTGAATTCCAGCATGGTACCGTGATCGGACGCCACCTGTGCAACAAGTCCAGTTGGGAAACTTTCTCACTACTAAATATTCCACAGTCAACTGTCAGTGGGATTGGCAACGACAGCAACTTAGCCATGAAGTGGTCAGCCACGTAAAATAACAGAGTGTGGTCAGCGGATGCTGAGGGGCATAGTGCGCAGAGGTCGCCAATTTTCTGCAGTCAATCGCTAGAGACCTCCAAACTTCATGTGGCCTTCAGATTAGCTCAAGAACAGCATAGAGAGCTTCATGGAATGGGTTTCCAAGGCTGAGCTGCTGCATCCAAGCCTTACGTCACCAAGCGCAATGCAAAGTGTCAAATGCTGTGGTGTAAAGCGTCACCACTGGACTCTAGAGCAGTGGAGACGTGTCCTCTGGAGTGACGAATCAGCTTCTCCATCTGGCAATCTGATGGATGAGTCTGGGTTTGGCGGTTGCCAGGAGACGGTAATTGTCTGACTGCATTGTGCCAAGTGTAAAGTTTGGTGGAGGGGTGATTATCGTGTGGGGATGTTTTTCAGGAGTTGGGCTCGGCCCCTTAGTTCCAGCGAAGGGAACTCTTAATGCTTCAGCAGACCAAGAGATTTTGGACAATTTCATGCTCCTAAATTTATGGGAACAGTTTGGGGACGGCCCTTTCCTGTTCCAACGTGACTGCAGACCAGTGCACAAAGCAAGGTCCATAAAGACATGGATGAGCAAGTTTGGTGTGGAAGAACTTGACGAATTAGAGTGGAGACTGTGAGCTATGCCTTCTCGTCCAACATCAGTGTCTGACCCTTACAAATGTGCTTCTGGAAAAATAATCCAAAATTCCCATAAACCCATTCCTAACCCTTGTAGAAAAGCCTTCCCAGAAGAGTTGTTATAGCTTAGAGTGGACTGACATCATATTAAACCCTATGGATTAAGCATGGGATCTCATATTTCATATGTGTGTGTGAAGGCAGACAAGCGAATACCTTTGGCAATATAGTGTATATCAACATCTTATGTAGTCAACAACTGAATGTCAAGTCAAATAAAGTACATTTCAGTAATATTTCAACAACATTTATTGTCAGTCTTTGCTTTTTGGAGCACACCATGTGAAGTAACTTCCCTCTGACTCACTTTCTTCTCTGACTGCTGTTTCTCGCCTTGTCTCTCCCCTGTATGTGCATCACTCACTGGAGTCTCAGTGCTCATTGTAATGCACAGATGTGATTGGCTGAGTAGCATCACGTGATATTTACAACGCATGCCATTGGTCTGTGAGTCTCCCATGCCACTAAAGCAACCCTAAAGGCTAGAAAAGTTCCGAAGATTAAAATAAGACCAACCAGTCGAAATTCAAGAATCCTGGAGTCACGGTCTGCCTATTAGTGACCTCTGCCGTATGTGATCTACTATAGCTTTCTGAGGTGTTGATGTGGCTGTAATTTAATGTAGTAATGACAAAATCCTGAATGATGTACTGAGAAATTGAATCTAAACGTGGATTAATAGAGAAGATTGTTAACCGCTGTGGTCAAATGAGTGAACCATGTTTGTGTTTATTAGGTTTTGTGATGCTGAAACTCAGTCATTCTTCTACATTAGATAGACTCTAGATCTGCTACTTCTACACACATGGCATAACGTTAGTGTTACAAAAACAACAAAGCATAAAGCATCTTGAAGCTTTTTCTGCTCATCTTCTCTTTGCCTATGCAGCATATTAGACAGAATCATCACTGGGTATTGTAGTGAGACATTTACAAAAACAAAAAAGGATATAGATTGAGTTTGGGCCAGCTGATGGGGGTGCATTACATAGGATGCAGTGCTATGCTGAAGAATATTACACAGTAAAAAATGGTTTGTCAGTTCAACTTTAATTGAAAATATATCATGTGATAAGAAACTGTTTAACTGTTTAATTCAGTAAAACAAAATAAATGGGTTAGAGCAGTGTTACCAGCTTCTGGTCCTGGAAGAATTGTGTCCTGCACATTTTAGTACTTTTCCTGCTCCAACACACCCATTTCAACTGAGTGAGGGGGCATTAATGAGCTGATTAGTTGAAGTAGATGTGCTGAAGCAGGGAAAACAGTAAAATCTGCAGGGCAGTGGGACTCCAGAAACACAGCTAGGAAACACTGGGTTAGATGTACAAAATTTTACATCAATCCAAGTGTTGAAAACATTTAAAATCAAAGAATTTATCAAATGCTAATTTTAGTCCAGAATCACAGATCTACAACCCCAATTCCAATCAAGTTGGAACGTTGTGTAACAAATAAAAACACAAAGACAAGATATTTAATGTTCAAACAGATAAACTTTATTGTTTTTATTGGGGCATGGTTACCACTGTGTTACATCACCTTTCCTTTCAGCAACACTCAATAAGCTTTTGGGAACTGAGGACACTAATTGTTGAAGCTTTGTAGGTGGAATTCTTTCTCATTCTTGCTTGATGAACTTCAGTTGCTCAACAGTCCGGGGTCTCTGTTGTCGTATTTTGAGCTTCATAATGCGCCACACAGGTCTGGGAGACGGGTCTGGACTGCAGGCAGTCCAGTCTAGAACCTGCACTCTGTTACTATGAAGCCACGCTGTTGTAACACGTGCAGAATGTGGCTTGGCATTGTCTTGCTGAAATAAGCAGGACGTCCCTGAAAAAGACGTTGCTTGGATGGCAGCAGATGTTGCTCCAAAACCTGTATGTACCTTTCAGCATTAATGGTGCCTTCACAGATGTGCAAGTTACCCCTGCCATGGGCACTAACACACCCCCACACCATCAGAGATGCTGGCTTTTGAACTTTGCACTGATAACAATCCAGACAGTCCTTTTCCTCTTTGGCCCGGAGGACACGACGTCCATGATTTCCAAAAACAGTTTGAAATGTGGGCTCGTCAGACCACAGGACACTTTTCCACTTTGCGTCAGTCCATCTCAGATGAGCTCGGGCCCAGAGAACCCGGCGGCGTTTCTGGGTGTTGTTGATATCTGGCTTTCACTTTGCATGGCAGAGTTTTAACTTGCACTTGTAGATGGAGCGACGAACTGTGTTCACTGACAGTGGTTTTCTGAAGTGTTCCTGAGCCCATGTGGGAATATCCGTTACAGAATGATGTGGGTTTTTAATGCAGTGCTGCCTGAGGGATCGAAGGTCACGGGCATTCAATGTTGGTTTTCTGCCTTGCTGCTTACTTGCAGAGATTTCTCCAGATTCTCTGAATCTTTTGATGATATTATGGACTGTAGATGATGAAATCCCTAAATTCCTTGCAGTTGCACATTGAGAAACGTTGTTCTTAAACTATTGGACTATTTGCTCATGCAGTTGTTCACAAACTGGTGAACCTCGCCCCATCCTTGCTTGTGAACACTGAGCCTTTCAGGGATGCTCCCTTTATACCCAATCATGACACTCACCTGCCTCCAATTAACCTGTTCACCTGTGGAATGTTCCAAACAGGTGATTTTTGAGCATTCCTCAACATTCCCAGTCTTTTGCTGCCCCTGTCCCAACTTCTTTTGAATGTGTTGCAGGCATCAAATTCAAAATGAGTGAATATTTGCATAAAACAATCAAGTTTATCTGTTTGAACATTAAATATCTTGTCTTTGTAGTGTATTCAATTGAATACAGGTTGAAAAGGATTTGCAAATGATCATAAATAAAACAGAATATGTTTTACATAACATCCCAACTTCATTGGAATTGGGGTTGTAGTATATTAAAAAGTGTTTTGGTTAGTTATTCTCTCTGGATATTGCCAGACATGTTTAAATGAAAACATCTTGCTATGTTATAGAGATGAATGGGATTTGAAAGCATTAGGAGGCAAATCTGCTTGAAGTCAAGCTTGCTGTAAGCTTAAGCTCACCGAATCTTGAACAGAAGGAATCAAACATAACCGAAATACAGCCTGGAAACAGTTTTGGCTTGTGAACATGTTTGACTCCAGCAGTGAATGTACAGTATGAAGAGTCCAGTGCCTTGCCTCTGCTGAGAATTCAGTAGCCTGTTTCAGCTTTACATTTTATTCATGTTTATCAGTTCAATCAGGAAGTTTTGTGCCAGAGTGACTCAGACAGGCATTTGCACATAGTTATGCAATAGCATACATTTGTAAGACTGATTCTTATATACAATGAGAAAAATGACAATGGGCCTCATTCACCAATGAAAAGAAATTTTTTCGTATAACCCACTTATGCAGTTTTAACAAAGATTCTGACATTCACCAATGTTTTCACCAATCTACTCATAGTCGCAGAGAACAAAGGTGCGAACAGTGCTATGGGTTAAGAACATGTCATGAATCTGATGTAGACTCTTTCTTAGGACCTTTCTCAAGCACAGATTTAAAAGAAAACTTTGGAAGATCTTGGTGTATGAGGCCCAATGAGTTACTTTGACAGATTATGATCAAATGTAAATATATTTCCTTAATTACTCATTTGCTTAATTATTCAATTATTTATTTACTCAATTATAACCTGAATTTTCCTTGCCCTTTATTACCTTTCCCTGATATCCATTTCTAACTCTTGTTTGAGTTTATATACCAAAAATAGTCATAATTAATTGTTATACAACCATATTGACTGTGCTTTTAAGACTGATGTATGGAAATGATGTCTATCCTGATTGGCTATCCCATATTGTGCCTCATTTAGGAAAGCAGTCTGGGCTGAAACACTGTTTATAACTACTTCAGCATGAACGGGCAGGTAAATGTATTTTTTTTTCAGTCTGAAATGGGGAAATTAGGTGTCCCGTGATATGGGCCTTTTAAAATGTACATCATTGACTAATCGTCAGAGATTACTCTCGTTATTGTTCAGTTCAGACCAAAATCTTAATAGTCGGTTAATCAAAAATAAAATGGATTAGTCAATTACTTATAAAATCAATGAATAATGACACCCCTAGTGTTTTATGCAAGATATTCTATTGCTATTCAAAAGCCCTTTAAAAGGTGACTGTATAATATGCAGTAAAAAGAAGTTTCACTAAGCACGACAGCCCCGCCTGCAGAGCCATCTCTAATAACAAATAACGTAACTGAGCTCATTATATGATAATTTATCTTGATTATCAGGGGTCGAGTTATAATGACCTTGACGTTAAGACTATTCTTGCTCTTTCTTTTTTGTCTCTTCTCCCAGCTTCATCATGTAGTAGGGTCTCCCCAGTGATCTTCGTGAACTTAGTCATGCATAAATTTTAGGTGTCTGGCTTCATTAAAACAGCCTGATGTCTTACATCTTCAGAGATGGTTCTGGAGATGATCCAGGTCTGAGCTGAGGAGCAAACTTTTCTCACAGTTGATGGCAAAGTGCCTCAGCGCCCAGCGATATAAAACTTGGCACAAAGATCTTTTATCGCTCTAGTCATGTGTGCCCTGTAAGTTGCTTCCACACTGGTGATGGGTCTGAGCAGATATATGCATACGTAAACGTTTAACATGCTTGTGCACTGTATTGAAAGGATTTTTGAGTAATCCAAAAATAGATGACTCCGGTAAAAGCTGTTGTTAAGATGCTTTAAATGAATGATAATACAGAGATGAAAAATAATGGCAAAAAAAAGAAATATAGTAAAAATCATGGTAAAAATGGATTCGTACTAGTTCACCATGCTGGTATGAGATATCTGTCTTTATAAATAGGATAGCTCTGTTGTCAAAATCTAACTGAGCGGCATAATCTGAAATAATGTGTTTTACTATGGCTAGTAAGACTAGTCTAGCCAGCATTCAGCAACATAACCAAACCACTTAATTATCTTTGAGTGTAATTCACTTAAAAAATGATCTTGGACATACTTTATTTAGTATGATGGAAACTTCA
Source organism: Pygocentrus nattereri (assembly GCF_015220715.1). Classification (NCBI taxonomy): domain Eukaryota; kingdom Metazoa; phylum Chordata; class Actinopteri; order Characiformes; family Serrasalmidae; genus Pygocentrus; species Pygocentrus nattereri. The sequence goes on from NC_051237.1 coordinate 14,769,187, forward strand.
GGTATTTCTTAAGTTATATTTACATGGCTCTGTTCTTATCAATATACATTCTCACAACTAGAAGGGTTTGATTCCCCGGCCGGGCGACCAGAGTCCTTTCTGTATGGAGTTTGCAAGTTCTCCCTGTGTCTGCATGGGTTTCCTCCTACAGTCCAAAGACATGCAGTCAAGCCAGTTGAAGATGCCCTAAATTGCCCCTGTGTGTGAGGAAGGTAGACCAGTGTTGGTGACCACTGTTTAAATGGCATAATATGATGAATCCTGCTTAATATGATCAGTTTGGTCTGATTTTAGACTGACTTTAATCTTGCACTGCACAATCTTGCATAATGATGATATCATATTCAGACAAGATATGTGCTTTCCTAATCTCTTTTACTGATACTAGTGTCTGTGTGTCAGTGCTACTTCAAGATGGTTGAGGAGGCCTCAAGGTCACTGTGTTCTGATGAAGATAAACACTTACAGACTGCTCTGAGACACAGAATTACCTCTCAGACGGAGCTGGATAGAGTATTATATTGCAGCATGAAGCAGAAATTGCACGTATAATCACACAAACGGGGAAACTGAGGACTCCTAGCTCATTATTTACTGCAGCATTTATGCTGTGATATCCATATACTGAGCTGAGGCCTGTCACATACAGGAGCAGCCTGTGAGGTAGGATGAGTATAAATAGTGTTGGAAAGTTATACAGTTGGCAAAACTAAATAAATTAGAAGTAAACATATGTCCCATGACACGGTTTCATGATTGTGATTACAGTCTGTAGAAGTGGTGCAATTGAGCTTTTCCTCCGCTCAGCGATTAGGATGTGCTAAAACACTGCGTCTGAACAAAAGTCCTCAATTGTTGAATTTTATTCAATTAATCAGCTGCTCAGACTAAGCCTGAATACACTTTACATGAATAAATGCCCTTCAAATTACCACAGAGCTAATATCCTTGTTGAAATCTGATTAGAACCTAAAATTGGGCTTTTTGAAGTCTGATTATCCCATGAAATGGAATTTTTAAACCTAATTACGGGTGAATTTGCATGCGTTTGTGACGACTGAAAGAGATAGTTCACTTAACATTTTAATGAAATCTGCTTATGCAGCATCTGATGGCTCTTCTGTCACTGTGCTGATACGATAACTGTATCTATGGGCCACTCTCAAGCCCAAGTTCACATAAAGCAACCACTGGCTTTTTCTTACTGGCTAAACCACACAATAAAGCTCACAAATCAAGTTTAATATATTAACTCATACCGATCATTACTTTTTACTTTGATGTTCAGATCATGCTTTTTATTATTCCCCTGGCACTGTATACAAATATAATTGTAGATGCAATCAAGCAGTTCCCCAGCAGTTGCTCCCGCTATGGCTCATGGGTGCGAGTTGCATATTTTGGTTTTAAATGAATTTGTTCCAAGAGCATTCCAGGGAGACGGTGCGTTTTCAGGTTAATTTACTTTTGTTGGGACAGCTGGTGGCTTGTATGTAAATACCAGTCAATTAAGGGGAACAAATCATTTGCTGAGACTTGCGAATACTCTTTCAAATTTAATTATGTAAATGCATGATCACCTTCTTAATTTTATAGTCTTTTTTTAGCAGAAACAAAACAAAGCCAGAGGAAATGGAAATGTAACTCTTAAAAAGATCCCCGAAAACTTCTAACTTTTTGGGGCCTTGTTGGCTGAGCCACTCACACTTGCAGTGACTTTACAAAGCTACCATAGAGGCCTTTCCTTGTGACACTTAATATATGGATACCTGCTCCACTCAGAGATGAGTGAATGAGAGCCCATTTCCTGCAGGGTTAGAGGTAAGATATCTGAATGCATTCTAAGCTCCACCTCATCATGGAGACTTTGTGAACGGGACCAAATGTAGACTAAAGCAGATATCCGCAAGATTTCAGTTGAGATAGAAATGATAAATACAAGAGTGGTTCCATGGCAACTGTACCTATTTTTTTCCTTCTATTTATAAACCCATCATTAATTCTTTATTGGCAATGCACAAAGCAGCTTTTTAGTTTAGTATTCATCCACTGATGGAATTCCAACATGTCTGCGTAAAGTAACCTTTAAAATGTAAACAAAGTCACTGAGTCATTTGGTGTGAAATGGTTTCATCCAGAAACTTTCCGCTTCAGAATTGTTCACAATGGTAGCAATAGGAATGAGGAGTTGTAATGTTTACACTCGAAATATAACATTTTAAAATATCCGAATCACTTAATCCACATAGGATTGTGGTAGCATTCGGGAGAGCACCCCACATGACGCTGTGCCCCGCGACTTCCTCCAGCTCATTCCAGGGGACCCCAAGCTACTTCCAGGCCAACTTGGAGATATAATCTTGGACAACCATGGGGCCTTGTCCCAGTAAGCCATACCTAGTATACCTGCACCAGGGGGCATCTGATCGAACCTCCTCAACTGGCTCCTCTCAGTGCAGTGAAGTAGTGGCTCTACTTTGAGCTCCTCCCAGATGACTGAACTCCTCATCGTATCAAGTAGATTGTAGCCTGCCACCCTGCAAAGAAAGCTCATTTCTGCTGCTTGTATACACCATACATACAACATGTAATGCTGATAATGATAAATAATAATAATTTATATATTCACTTTCTGTGGGGGAGCTTTTAGAGGCATTGAACTCTTGAATGTTTGGTTCCTATCACCACCACTGTGAACAATTGTAATTCAGTATGTTTTTGCAGAATTGAGCATTTCATATCAAACCACTCTGAATGACTGAATAAATCTTAAATATTGAGTTATGCAGAAATTTTGAAAAATCAGTAGAGCTTCTCTTTACGGGCCCCTATCATGGAAAACCAAAATCCATTCACTACCCAATCCGTGCAGTACATAAATGGAAACGAAGTATATGGAAACTAAGTCCATCTTTTATTAACTGGTCTGGGGATGTCATAATGACATGTGCACAGCTAGACCCCAGGAGGGGGAGGTGGGGGGGGGGCTTAAACTCCTGCCCTTTTGCCCTCAGAAATGTCCTCTTGGGTGGTGTGTATAATAACTGTATTTTACATTGCCTGTGTCATTATCCAAGATCTATTTCAGTGAGATGAGGCTCAGCAATAGAGCTCATGGGTCAGCTTGGTTCTATGACACTCATCAGTGTTGAGCAGCCCCTCTGGTGCAGTACCAACCACCCGAGAAGATTTCCTCTCAGTAACCCTGTCCTCTAATGCAATGGCTCCAAACTGTGATCCTGGAATACCCTGCACTGCACATTTTAGTGCTTTCCCTGCTCCCAACACACCGGATCCAACTAAGCAGTTAATTAGCAAGCCTTTCCTGAAATGAAGACATAAATGTGCAGGGCAGGGGGGTCTCCAGGACTATGGTTGGGAACCTGTGCTCGGATGCATTACCTCAGTGCTGGAAATCCCACTAGTAACCTCTTTATGAAACGTCACCTTGCTTAATGTGGTTATTTTGGACAACAACCAAACATGTTGGCAATAAGGGACGTTAATAACTACACCATGTTTTTGTTATTGTAAATTCATATCAGACTATGTGGAGCTCTCGAATAGAGTTATAATTAAAGGATATGTTGTGATTAAATGTTGTAGCAGTGCCACAGTTTTATATGCTCATGACTGGGTTTCAAATCTCTCCATAGATGGTAACATAGATCTTTTTGGCTGCCTTTGGAAATGTGAATTAACACTATGTTAAGCTTAAACCTGATTACACTGCCTCTCTTGATAAGAGTGACTGTCATAGACTAAGCATTTTAATTCATTTCTATAGCATCCTAAATTATATTTAAATGGTAATTTCACCAAATATGTGTGTGGTAGTTGCAGAGCAGCTCCTGTGCTGTACTAACAGTGTGAGGAGGAAACTCTACTCTGATACTAAAAGCGTGTGGTATCATTTAACTTTGACTGACGCTCTCCACAGGACTCGCAGAAAGCTTGTATTGGCCTCTGAGCAGCTCTCAGCTGTTCATTATTAGAACAAGACAAATGTGCACAGGGTCAGATGGGCCTTTGCACTGTTTACTGGCACTAACTTCAGGTTAGGCACTGCTGCCTTGGTAACACTGAGCAGGGGCGCAGTGAATACATGAATTCCAATCTGACAGGTCTCATTAAGGTTGCATGGCCACAATAAGATATATATCTGGTCTAGGACCTAGCCTTAAGTGGCTTAAATCTGATTTAAAAAACATCAGATTTGCATGTCCACATAGGCCTCAAACATTCAAAAACAGGATTTGTGCCATTTCCGCCTCGCAATGTGAATGTAGCCTTAATAAGGTCCGCCGAACATAAAAAATGTAGGACATGAGTCCTTTAAATCCCATACATATTATTTAGTTATTAATATAAAACATATTCAGGGACTACTAAGAAACTAATATGCAAGTTATGAATGTGAGCCCACATATGGATCCTTAGACGTCAAAACCCAAGTAATGACAGAAGTGATTACTGATGTAAATGCATTAAAAGTGTTTTGATTTCTGTGGCATGCTTTAGACATGGCAGAAATGTATGACATATTCATAAGGATAATCTCAGCATCAGGATTCCACAAAGATTTTGACAGCAATGCAAAAGCCTGCAGGGGTGCGATGTTAGGTTTGAACATTTCTTGGAGATTTTAATAACACCAAGGCACCGGCATAAACTCAGCAATGTCAGCTGGCTCGGTTACAGTCAGAGGATGGCAAAGTGTTTTTGGAGAGACTTGGGATGGAATTATTGAAGAGGTTTTGGGCTCAGAGCAAAGGCTCGCTCCTGAATATCAGCTGAGTTTCAGAGCAAAGTTTTCTGAGACTGTCTTTGGCTCTGACTATCAAAGGTACAGTAGATAGCAAGTTCCATTAAATGTTCATAAAATATTGATGGAATACTTGGCAGCAGTGAGCATAAAATGTGACACGTAATAAAGGCTCAGCCAAGTCCCCAGACCGGGACAAGTTTACTCTCACAGCATTAAATATGATTAAAAATTTCATCCCACCTTCTCAGTTTAGTCCTTTACTCATGTCTTTTATTAAAACAGGGCATATTCTCTCTCACAGTTTAACAAGCTTTAAAACCCCTTTAAACTCTATGGACCTACATTTCCCTTCCACCCTCATAACTGTAGAGCGGATATATTCGTTTCTTCCATTCTTAAGTGCAGAGCACTTCAACCCAACAAACACTAATAAACACCAATAAAACTTAATGTTTGGTTAGTGTGCTATAACTTTGAGGGATTGTTTGAGATTCTAAAATGTTCTCACCATTCACACTGTTCTAAGTGCCCTCAAGAATTATTGGCACCCCTGTTAAACATGAACAAATTTTTTTTACTTATTTATTTTTTTTACTTATTTATTGCTTTGTTAGGAAATTGAAACAGATCAGATACTCGCAGATTGAAAAAACAAGGTGGTAGGTTATTCATTAAGAGGTTTAGAAGGAGGGTAGTCATAACAATCCAAGGTCAACATCAGAGAGCATAATAAGGGACATCAGGAGAGTGAAACTAGTCCACATCACAGCAAACAGACCGATAAGGACAAACACAAAAAGGGTGTGTCCAAAAACACAAAAGAGCTCATACACAGAACAGCAGACCACTCGGTATACAACAAGGAGGACTGGCAGTACTTTGCAATGTATTAGTCTAAAGCCTGGGCTTAAATACTGGCTAGCTAATGACTAAAGATGACAAACAGGTGTGTGAGTTCAGAATTCTGGTGAGGAGGAGTGTAGAAATGAACGTTCATTGGTGGATGGTGCAGCGAGGAGAGTCACATGATTTTCCAGTGGATCATGGGAGTTGAAGTCCTCCACACAGTCCATGGACTCAACTGATCCCACTGGAGAAGAACAGGCAAAGGAGGCGTCCTTGGCGGGAGGCAGAAAATGCTTATGAGCTTTCATTCAAAATACTAATAAAAATGTAACCTTATTTGAAGTACAATGATTGAAAGAAAAAAAAAAGCTTAATCTTATCTGAAGTAGTTTTGTCGGTGTGAGCCATAATTGTTGGCACCCCTTCGTTTTATGCTTTGTGTAGCCTCCCTTTGTAAAGATAACAGCTCTTCTCCTACAATTTTTAATGAGAGTGGAGTGCTTTAGCTCATTGTCCTCCAGGAACATCCAAACACATCCCAGTTTAAGCTTCCTAGCTGAGACAATCAGGTTTTGATTTAAGATTTTCTGATATCTGAGTGCATGATCTCATGTTTCCAAACAAGTTGTCCAGGGCCTTTGGATGAAAAATATCCTCACACCACAGATCCACCACCATACTTCACAGGGGGGATGAGGTACTTTTCTGCATCTTTGTGTCTATGCCAAGTTCACCTCTGCTTTGGTCTCATCTAACCATAGAACACAATCCCACTAAACGTTCCACTAAGATCTGGCAACCTGTAGGTGCTTGAGTTTGTTGGTCCTTAGCAGCAGAAGACATTCACTCTGTCCTACAATGTTCTCCCTCATTCACACAGGTTCATTTCTTTTATCTGTTTCTTTTCTAAACATCTTTAACTGTCTACATTAAAATGTTTGTGTTTGGTGGTGGCTTTTAAGTCATTGTGCTCCGGCCTTGGAAGGGTGCTGAAGGTCAAATTATTACTACACAACTCACAAGATGTGTGGAGAAACATTTAAAGAACCACATAAAGGTTCTACAATAATCAAAGGTTTGGCTTAGAAGCAACTGGACGTTAAGGGGTGAAAGACTAATGCATCTAGTAGAGGCGTTTTTGATTCAAGAGCAGTTTCCTTTTTCGGGATCGGACTCAAAATACAAATCAGCTGGTGCCTTGTCTGATCCAGATTGCACTATTAAGGCCGAATGGTCTGGGAGGTACGGCTCTGCGAAGGCGAGCACAAGGGGCCTCCTCCAGCAGGGCAGGAAGAGAAATGGAGCATGGGTTTGAATATTCATCTCTTCACACTCGCTGGGTTACACAGTCACAACAGGCTTGTCTTCAAGTGAGTCTCTACACAGTATAGCATGCTTGAAAATCGCAAGGAGACGTCCTGATGATGTTTCCCCGGCCACCCTCCGATTGCAAATGCACCTCTGACATTAATGTGCCTCTCACAACTGCACATGTCCAGAGTAATCAAGCGTGAAGTGGGTCTTATAGCCTCATGAATGAGAAAACGGCACGGTGCATTTGGAGGAGCATGCAATAATCCCAAAGACCTCTTTACATTTTTCATGCATTATCACATGCTGATGTGTATAATATATATATACATATATATATATATATATATATATATATATATATTCATTCTCCTTCAGAAATGCATGTGGAGACAAAAAACTGATTTTTTCCATTTCTGAAACGGAGATTCATCTGAGATAGAAAATAGACTTTTGTTATTCGACCTAGGACACAGCTGCCAAGTTTTAGAGGGGACAGAGGGCACGGCAGGGCACACTCAGTTAGGTTTTCCCACACGGACAGCAATGCTATCATGACAAGCAGCTGCTCACTCGCAGTTCAATTTGAAGAAAGTATGAACATCACAGATCACAGCGCTTTTATTGTGTTTGTTGTCTGTTATAACTGTGCAAGCAATATATTAATTCTAATTTAAATAGTTTAACATGCACTGACCATCAAATATTTGATGACATCTGGCAATTTTATTTATTTATTTTTTTTTTTTTACAATTCCTTTCTCCACTGTTATATCACTGGTTTTGTTACTTTGGGCATATTTTGCATCCCTCACCTTTATGTTCGTCTGTTCTTCGCCGTGATAAGTGGGCTTTCCTAAATAATGCACACAGTCAGTGTTTTACTCACTGTCCTTATTCTATTGTGCTAAATTATCACTGTGCTAAGAATGGTTTAAAAGATTTTTACCAACCTGAAGATTGTTTTAAATGAGTTTTTAAGATGTAAACAAAGTCATACAGAGTGTTTTGATGTGAAATATTCCTTTCTAGAGAAATTTATGGAGTCATATGGATTTGTTCATAGTGATGATAGGCACCAAACGTCTAGAGCATCCAATGTCTCTGAAACCTCCCTCACAGAAAGTTATTTTATGAACTGGTTTTGAATACACAGCCTGATGCTTGAGACATTGTTTTAACATAGATTGGAGATGAAGTTTAGGCCTAAAATCCCATTAGTGGCACAGAGGTGCATGCAGGTCATTGTAAGGCAAAGTAGTACTTAAAGAAAACGTGTTTTTCCTGAATTACCACTCATTTCAACATTACATACAAAAACTCAACAGACACATGTAGATTCACTGGTTTTGGGTGGTTAATAAAATGGCAACATTTGTGTAAACAATGTAAACATTGTGACACCTGGTTCCTTTTACCACCACTGTAAAGAAATCCAAATAGACACAAGTTTCTCTACAGTGAACTTTATATCAGACCACACATCAGTCCAGTCATGGACAGATTTTGAAAAATTGGCTGAATTCCCTTTTCATGTACACTGCCCATCAAAGGTTTGGGGACACTTTGCTCTTTAGCAGTTAGATTTGTTTTCTTGCTGTAACTTTTTGTAAGGAAAAAAAAAATCATGTGATAAAGCCATACTGAAAAGGTAAAGGCTTGGTTAATTTGGCTCAGCCTGATGTTCATCAGTGCATTGCTTGGGATGAACAGTCATTTCTTCATGAAATAATAGTTTTTTGTCTTTTTAATACTTTGCTCACTATTTGTAGTCTGTTTGTTAGAAGGTTGTCATTGTGCCAGTAATGGATTAATTACGCATAGTTTAGTAGACACTGTCTGTCAAAACATTGGGGACAAAGTTTTTTTTTTTTTTTTTTTAGCTTGAACTGCCTCACTCTTACCTTTCAAATACCCACAAAGATATTGCTACTATATTAAAGCTACAGTATTTTCTGATTGCTTATATACTTAATTACATACTTAATAATGAGTATATATTCCAACCCATCATCAGCCCGTCTTCCTTTGGTAACAAAAGTATGTTTTTGCCTAAATTATCAATTGCCCCTTTTATTTTCCTGCTAAAAACACTGAAAATACTGAAAATCTCTTGGCTTAAAGGTAAACATCTGAAAAACCTGAGTGCCAATGAGTCACTCAGCATCACAATAAGGCACAAAAATGTGTGGAGTTTGGCATTTTTTCCAAAGCAGCAGTGCTACAAATATTATATAAAGGTGCTTGTGCTGTACAGCTTTCCTTATATTGCAAACCGACAAGGAAAACATGTTCAATTATTAAAAACATTTTGAAAAGCAGAAAAACAACATGCAGTGACCAGTTTGAGAAACTAGGCCTAATTGCAAAACATCCCTAGCGAATGAAATACTTTCAAAAACTTGGCTGTTTGGAAAGCTACAGTGCCACGAGCGTTCAGGACCCTCCATGGTGGAACAATTAGTCTCCTCTTTTAATTAACCTGCAGAGGCACAGGTATAGGGCTGTGTCGTGGGGTCAGCAGATGGGGTCTCAGAGTGTGGAACGGGTAAATGAGAAGTTACAGCAGGGCTGAACCCAGGGAAGGTGACAGATGGTACAAAAGCGCATTTTGAGACATCTCACTTTATTGAAGTGGTAACCTGTCAGGCAAGACAACCTGGATCTATGGGAAAGGTGAGTTGGGAATTATTACTGAACAACAGCTCATACACAGTGACCAAGTGCTTGGTTTCCTTTATGGTCAGGGTCAAATAAAAGTTTCTTTTGGGCACACTCTTAAAAATAAAGGTATTTAAAAGGGCTTTTAGAGCAGAACAATAGGACAAGAGGTCTTCAGACTGGTCCTCAGGCCCAGACACTCACAATACGTAGGGATGCAACAAAAATGTGGACCCTTTCACGGGCCCCGAGGACCGGTTTGAAGACCTCAGAGAGAACCATCTTAATTACCAAAACCACACCTTTCGGCCGATGATTATTGATAGAATTATTTTCACAAATGAGTTGTGCAAGTACCTGTCCAGGGTGCATCCTGCCTCCGCCGATGACCGCTGGGATAGGCTCCAGCACCCCCGCTGAGGGAGAAGCGGCTTAGAAGATGTGTGTGTGTGTGTGAGTTGCGCAAGTGTGAAAAGCATCATTCTTACCTTTCTGCAAAATTATATTATTGAGATGTAAGCAAAGTCATTCAAAAGTAGTGTGATATGAAACTACATTTCACATCAGACCACTCTGAATGACTTTGTTTACATCTTAATAATTTGTTGACACAGAAATGAGTGGAATTCCCATGTAAAGTTTAAAGAACCTCCACATGATGTAAAGATTCTACACCAGGGTAGCCCAATCCTAGTCCTGGAGATGCACGACCCTGGAGAGTTCAGATCAAGCACATCTGGGTCTAACACTAAGATGGTCCTGAAGGACTTCATTAGTTAGATCAGGTGTATTAGGGTTGGACCAGGATTGGTCACCGCTGATCTATACCAATAAAAGGTTTCACCATGTGTCCAAGCCAGAACCTTTATTTCAAATAGTGTATCGTTGCTATCAGAACAACACCAATCCAAAAAACTATACAGGAGAAGGGTAAACATTCTTGTCTTTTAATCTTCTTCTTCTTCTTCTTTTGGCTCCTCCCTTTAGGGGTCGCCACAGCGGATCATCTGCCTCCATCTTGCCCTATCCACTGCCTCCTCTACTTTTACACCAATCATCTCCATGTCCACCTTCACTACATCCATAAACCTTCTCTGAGGTCTACCTCTTCTCCTTCTACCCGGCAGCTCCATCTCCAACGTTCTTTGACCAATATATCCACTATTCCTCCTCAACACATGTCCAAACCTTCTCAACCTGGCCTCTCTGGCTTTATCTCCAAACTGCTCCACCTTCACTGTCCCTCTGATCTGCTCATTTCTAATCTTGTCCATCCTTGTCACTCCCAACGAAAATCTCAGCATCTTCATCTCCGCCACCTCCAGCTCAGCCTCCTGTCTTTTAGACAGAGCCACCGTCTCCAAACCATACATCATAGCAGGACGCACTACTGTCTTGTAAACCTCATATTTGTGATTATATTCGCATGATAGTTTTGGCACAAGTTTTATGCCGGATGCCCTTCCTGACGCAACCCTCACCATTTATCCGGGCTTGGGCTTGACCAGAAGTATACAAAGTACACCCCTAATGGCTGCTTTAAACATTCTTGTCTTTTAATAACTAAAGTTAATGTTGTTACATCCCAAGTTCCACCCACCTCTCTCCCACATTCAGCCTCACTGGACCTCTGATTACTGGCCCCGCCTTCCTTCACCTGGATTTCATGAGTCCTGAGTTAAAAAGCTGGCTTGAGGCATTAAGTCTTGGCAAAGTCTCTGGCATCTTCATTAGATTCTGAGCTGTTTTTTTTGTAATTTTGCCTTCTAGATTTGGGATTTGCCAGTACCCTAGGGAGTTGCAAGCCTGCCTTTTCTCTGTTGTCATGCTTGCTTTTTTTTGGACTTGGACTGTTTCTTTTGTCTGCTATTAAAAGCCACTGCACTTGCATCTCCTTCTCCTGTGACAAATGTACGAAGATTTCGTTCTACATCATTTTTCACTGCTTCTGTTGGCCCATTTGTCATGAAATTTTAACACAGTATACAAGATAAGTTAAGTGATACTTTTTTAATCCCACAAATGGGGAAATTCCACCTCCGCATTTAACCCATCCGTGAAGTGAAACACCACATACACACTAGTGAATACACACAAACACTTGTGTTGGTCAGTTGGGGCTTAGATGTCTTGCTCAAGGACTCCTCAGTCATGTGCTGTCAGCTCTGGGGATCGAACCGGCAACCTTCCGGTCACAGGGCCAGTTCCCTAACCAAAAAAAATAGCTGGCATTTTTTAATTTAACAAGGTTTTATTCTGAAAGTGTCTCTGTAAGTTTTATCCATAAAGCACAGTTACATACAAAAATTCTTTAAGAACTCATACTTAGAATGTCATGCTGGCTGCATCATCGCAATAAGAATAAAAATCTTTGCATATACTAGTCCCCTAGTGCTCCAGCTTTCTCCACGGAGAAGTGCTCCAGGCCTGTGTGATCACAGTTTTATTTTTATGGATGTTATTGACACCTTACGAGAGCGCACTGGAGTTCATAACCTTCATGCCAACTCTTAATTTCAGTAAATGATTGCTGTATATCAAGCCTGCGCCCCGTAGAGCCCAGCACACCCACTTAGCATTTTCAGTTGTGGCTGAATAACCCTGTGGCTTGCTTAAGAAGCCAAGGCTGAGACTGGGGAGTCTTTTTGGGAGCTCATGGTCATTAATCTTTTTAAAAGATGCCGAAGGAGTGGGGGTTTGACACATCGCTGCAGTCAGGTCTGTGGGGGGCTCTGGGTATGGAGAGGCAAGTTCGTCACATGCCGGGAGGGGTGCCATGAACAAGGGAAAGCCCTGAATGATTCAGGAGGTCTACAGCTAGTTAGGGGCAATGAAAGATGCCAGGGATGAGGCTATATAACAAATAATATTTTGTGTTATTTGTTAGCTTTTCTCAGGAGGCTCAGGATTTCTAGCCTGGAATCTGCATGCAATCATTCCTACTCAGAAGGTCAAGCAGTCTGCATGGTGTTTTTGACAACAGGTACAAACCTAACCTCATTTTTTGGGAGGTAAAGGGATTTTTATCTTTAATGCATAATATATTCAGCCTATAATCTATTAGTTTCATATATTTTGAATGCACTGCGTACACTAGTCTATTGTGAGAATATTCAACCATTTTCAGGCATACAGTATTTGGGAAATGTTTGAACCTGTCACGAATGTCTCGGGAAAAGCGGAAGAAACGGACAGTCATGTGAATCCCCTGGGAGATCACATGACTGTGACGCTTCCTACCAATCCCAACACACACATGGACTACATCACCCAGAATACAATGGGTGATCAGCTGACTTCAAGTGTTCACACGCTCCTATCAGTGTTCTCGATCACCTGAATTCTGATGTGCTTCACCTGCTTGTTTTGATCATGTGATTGCCTCAGTTAGCTTATAAGCCCAGGCTTTAGCCTTAGACAATTGCAGGGTATTGTTTCATTGTGCAAACTACTGAGCGTTCATTCTATTGTCCTGATTTTGTGTATTTTTGGATTTGCCCTTTGGTTTGATTGCCCTGGATATTGGATCTATGTGTTTTGACCTTTTTGCCTGTTTTTTCGACAACGACTTTGGATTCTGACTTTAACATTAAAACTTGTTTATCGTTCTTTATCTGCGAGCATCTGAGTTCTGTGAAACAGTTACAAAAACATACTTTAATTTTAATGTAAGTTGATGGAACCAGACTTTTTACTAAGTAATTCTGGGTTTCTCTTGGTCCGTTCATCTTGAAATTTGTACAAAATGTACAGGACAGTAGGCATTTGCAAATTATGTCAAAAACTGACAAATAACAAAAATGGAGATGTTTGGAGGTTCAAAGGTACTGTTTTTGTTCAAATACAGGTCAAAGCACGTTTATTAATAAATTACTGCATTTAACTACTTTTCTGGAATTGATTTTGTAGCAACATCAGCTCCCTAACAACCTCAGAATTCAGAGGATCCAGTGACACTCAGTGGAAAACTGTCCATAGCATAAAACGTATCGAGTGTGGAACCAACCACTAACAGACCTTGCTTAATAACAAACAGATTATCTAACAACACAGGTGCTACACAAGTACTAGATTACAGGCAGCCATGAGTGCTCACCGTTGCTCGCAGTGGCCTGTGAGGGCTTTTACAACGCTCACAGCAGCATATGAGTGGCTACAGTTTTATAATTAATAGTAAAGGAAATCATTTGGCATCAGTATTTTTATGTAAGGGTCTATTTCAAGAGTCTCTTCAAAAGGAAATGTCAGGATAAGACATAGCCATGCTTCGGTATTAATCCGCCCATCCCTACTGCTTCTAGACGTACTGAGCTTGAGGCTTTGTCTTCATGTTAAATATTATCACAATATTTGTTAAGTTTTATAAAAGTATACTTTCTACCAGATTCCACGAGCATGATGAGCGCACCAAATGTCAGCGTGCACATAGCCTGCTTCCAGGCAACTGGTCTCACAGGATGACTGGAGACCCTGGAGGGTCTCACCACTTCTCAGAGGAGGTCGTCTGTGCGAGTCTTCCCGCTACCAGCAAAGGACCCGCTGCACGACATTTGGCACATCATCTAGCGCTTCTTTCAAGATGGGTGACAGCAGGGAGCTATGCAGAAAAGGAGAGCCACTGCTCCAACTCTTATGTAACAATCCTAAATTAAACATTTGGTCTGTCTGGGGCAGAATTCGTCAAAGTCTCCATTTGGATATTAATAATTTGTGCTTGATATTTATTGCCTGGCGTTTGTGAGTGATCTAGCGCTCCAAGACAGATAGCACACATATTCAGCTAATGACCGTATACAGTAGCCCGTGGCTAAATCAAAGCAACCGAGCCCAGCATGAAGTGCTTTATGATTTCATTCACGTTGTCAGAACGAAAATGTCAGGCTTTCAGCTGGAATGCTCATTACACTGAATTTAACCATGTTCATATATCACTTTACAGGCAGAAAACCGAGGGAAGATTGCTCACTGGAGTCATGGCCTCACATCGAGGTTCTGATGTGAAAAATGTATATGCTTTTTACACCCAATTAGCATGAGTTGTGGAAATGGATCCAGCTTTGTGTCTGTTCTATCACATCTCGTGTTTGTTTTTGTTTTTTTAAAGGAAGTGAAATAATTAGACTTTGTGATCATAAGAGTGGTTTGAACTGTGTGTACATCTGTGTAGAGCAAAGCGAGGCAACAGCGCTGGAAGACAGAACTAAAATAATTACACACAAATGCACACGGGGGTTCCAGCTCAGATAAGAAAGGCTGATGTTGCTCTGATTAAATTGGCTTTTTTACAGTTCTGTAGCCAGTTGAGTCAGCGGAATGTGAGTTTCTAAGAGGAACATAAATTCATTAGTAGTTTCGAAGTGTCCAACTCACATTGATGAGACATTTGTTTTGTCCTTTTTTCCTTTTCTTTCAGTAATTTAAGACAAAACAAACGCACAGATCTTATGACGGTGTAGACGAAAATCGCAAGACCCCCTTCCAGGGTCTTCTTGGGGCATTTTAGCTCTGTTCCTCAAACGTGTTGATTGTTGTATTAGCTTGTCTCTGGTTTTGTTTGTGGTATTTTATATATGATTTTTTACCATTTATAACGTTCATTTATTTATTTATTTTATTTCCCCAGTTTTGTCCCCAATTTGGTAATATCATATTCCACTCAGTAGTTAGGGATCCCCCAATATCACAATACCACCAGAACAGGAGGGCGAAAGCTAGCACAGGCTTTCTCCGAGACCTGTGAAGCCAACCACCGCATCATTTCGAACTGCCGCTCACGCAACGTCACTGGACAGCTGAACATGCTCGGAGGAAAACGTCAACTGCCAGATCTGTCATGTCAGCTAACAGATGCCTGTGCTGACTAGCATCACTTCTGATTTTTTACTTTTACTACAAGGCCATGTTTGTCGATTTGATGGTGTCACGATTGGCCCCTCCCAGTCTTCCATGTGCTTTATGCTTTGGTCTAGTCCATGTACTTTCTTTGTTTTGATTCCTTCCCAGTCCAGCCCCCTTGTTTTCTGACTCCATCCCTGATTGTTACCACCGGTGTTTTCCACCTGTGACCTATTATCCCTTGTTATCCCTCTTGTATTTAAGCCCTGTGTTTTTCCTAGTTGTTTGTTGCTCTTTGTATTGTGTGCTGTTTGCACTGTTTGAAGTATATGTATTGTTTGATGTAGTGTGTATGGTGTATGGACTTTCTGGCCCCTGTTGTTTGTTCATCCTGTTCATTTTCATCATGTCTGTCACTCCTGTTCGCCGTGTTGGCTCTCAGACCCTAGAACATTTTGACCCTGATTATGGATTCGCCCCGAATAAATCTCACTTTTCTCAGCACGTGTCCGCCTCATCATTGCTCCCTGTTACAGGTGGATTTTCCTGCATTCAGTACATCTGCAAAGCGCTTCCTTGCAGAGAAACTATATATCAACATCTGACTGACAAAAGTACAATTTAATCAGTTGATTTGAAACTAGCTTAAGATTTCATTGAAATTTAAATGACAGATAATATCACTATCTCTCATATCAGTGAGTCAGATAAATTGGCTCGGCACACAAATAACATGCCCATTACTACTGAGTTCAACAAGTACAAATACAAACAATTTGTCAACCTCTTATTGTCCATTTGTCACAAAATTTGATGCAAACAATCCCAGTTTGAACCTCTCTGCACAATGAACCCCAAGCAACATCAGGATGAGCACACTGGAGGAACAAATAAAGAAGATGATGAATAATTTAACTACACCACTTTGTTATACAGCACAATTCATTTGAATTCATTTGTGTCGTGTTTAAAATAGTAATGGACATTGACCACATGAACTCTGCTTTGTGTAGTTTTGCAAGTTAGCCATTCTGGTTACCACCATTCTGAATCCAGGATCTTGTCAATTTCCATGCGCTTTAATTCAGTGAGTGTCTTGCACCAAAAGGCTCATTGTTGTCATGATGTGCAAAGCAGGAAACTACTTTATATGATGAGTAGCACATATTTAACCTAAACATAAGTTAGGACATCCTCTACAGCAGTGGTTCCCAAATTTTTACAGACATTAAACCTCCTGCTGCATAATCTTAATCCTTACACATACATTCTTAAAAATGTTTCAAATTTATTTGTCATTTGCACAACATGTCAGGATATTTATGCATTAAAACGCTTGTGGCAAGGCTCAGATAATCACTTTACAGAAAGTAAATAAGTAAAGTAAAATAAATATGAAAAAATATATTTACAAAATTTCAAAAATGAAATATATTAAATATACACAAAATCTAGAGAACTTATCCACAAAATATAGTGAAATATACACAAAATATACACACAAAATACACAAGACAAAGAGATAATATACATTTAAAGTGACTTGAGTGACTCTGTCCTATTGTTCTTTAAAGTGGCTTAGTGTTAAGGTGTTATTGTCCATAGCAGAGATGATATGATACAATAATAATGCTGACAAAGTGACTGACTGAAAATGATAGTTGGGGACGGACCCACAGCTTCACAGCTTATTCAGAAGCCTGACAGTCTGTGGGTAGAAATTCTTCATTCAGTGCTGGGTGACGCTGTCTGACTGGATCTTTTTGATCTTCCTGAGGCAGCGGGACTGGCAGACGTCCTGTAAGGCTGGTAGTTTTTTGCCTATGATGGCTTCAGCCATCCTCACCTCACTCCTCTAAGGGCCTTGCGGTCACAGGCAGTGCAGCTGCTGTACCAGACAGTGATGCAGCCCATGAGGATGCTCTCTATGGTGCACCTGTAGAAGTTGGCGAGGATCTGAGGAGGCAGACCAAATTTCCTGAGGCAGGAAGAAGAGACACTGACGGGCAGATCTCACAATAGTGTTGGTGTGGAGGGTCCAGGTGAGGTCATCAGTGAGCTGCACATCGAGAAACTTCACACTGCTGACTCTCTGCACTTCGGCTCCATTGATGGACAGGTGAGAGTGACCACCCCTCTGCAGCTGCCTGTAGTCCACGATCATCTCCTTTGTTCTGCTGATGTTGAGACAGAGACTGTTGTCATGGCACCACTCTGACAGAGCGCTGACCTCGTCTCAGTAGGCTGTTTCATCTCCATCAGTGACGAGGCCTAGGATGGTGGTGTCATCAGGAAACTTGAAGATGATGTGAGACGTGTGTTTGGCTACACAGTCATGTGTATACAGGGAGTACAGAAGGGGGCTGAGCACACATCCCTGGGGAGCCCCTGCGCTCAGAGTCAGTGTGGAAGAGAAGCTGTTCCCAACTTTCACCACCTGGGGTCTGCTCGTCAGGAAGTCCAGTATCCAGTTGCACAGATGAGAGTTCAAACCCAAGTGTGTGAGCTTAGGAATGAGTTTGGCAGGGATGATTGTGGTGATGTCTCTTCCAGGGTTTCTTTAGTAAAGAACATGGTTCTATATGAACGCTCAACGACCCTTTGCATGATCAAAGGGGTAATAGCATTTTTTAAGTGTGTACATATCACAGCTGTGAGCACAAAGCATTCTATCTCCAAAATCATAACCATGCTGCTTAGGACTGGGGTGAGGAAGAGGAGTGAATTTTGTTCACTCCATTTCATTTCGATCACAAAAGCAATATGAGAGCACATACGCATGTGTGAGAGATTCTGCTGTAAAACTAACAGTGAATAACAAAGTGTTGACAAACACGAGCGCCAGAGCAAATACATCGCAGTTACATCCCATGTGCAGTTTTTAACAGCACCGACGCGCACACCAGCTCTACAAACACAAAATTCCAGTGCTAATCACAGCAGGCTATCAAACTAATCTCACTGCTCACTTCATTCACACACACACACAACGGCACACAATAAACTAATGAATGAACTGCACATTCTCCTGAATGTGGCATGCAGGGGAGCAGAGAGAAACAGCTTCTTCTCCAAAACAGCCTTTAATATTTATATTTGAAGACATAAAGAGCAAAATCTCTAACGATAAGAGCACACATTTATCATGCACTGGATGCTGCAGTATCCACTCATCACTCATGTATACACTCCAGTACACAACACTATCCAGAAATCTGGCTTTCGATTAAAGATCTGCTTGTAGCAGTTTCAGTGAGGATCTGTTGCTCAGGGGTTGCTGAGTGGAGTCTCTGTATTGGGAGGTATCTGTATAATTACATGGCCAGCTAATTGCTTAACAAGGCAGATAAGATGGGGTATAGGTGTGAGCGGCCCTTGTTATAGTCTTTATTCTAAACATCCAGAAAACAGGAGCATAAATGATGCTTGGATCCATGGATTTGACAAAAAACATGATAATACAGTACTATATAATAATACAATAAATTAAATTTGATCATTTTACACAGGCAGGCAAAGGCAGTGTAGTATAGGATGTTTGCCCAGGTAGGAGTTGAACCCCAGCCTACAGCATGGAAGACAGGGATGTTACCCACTACGCTATACCAACCACAACACAGAAATATAGAAGTATACATACATGCATTCAAGACGAAGGACAGCTGAGCGCGATGATGGGGCAGGGATAAGAATGAGAAAAAGTATGGGCTAAGAACAGCAGAACAGGGGAGGAGCTAACACAACAACAGAAGCACATAGACCAGAAAATAAAGGCACATGGCAGACGTAAACAATGAAACAAAGGCAGAAACAGAAAAAAACACACATAAGACACAACAGAACAAATTGAATGCAGTGAAGGTTAAATGAGTTGTACATGTCCCACATCAGAATGTTTTTCATATGTACCCACAAAGGCATTTGTGAATTCTCTCAGGGGGACGTCCATCCTAGTTTAGGAACCATTGCTCTACAGGGAATGAATTGAATTTTTTGCATTGTTCTACAAATTTTAGTGCACAATTTCCATTTATTTGCAATGTTTCATATATTGGAAAAATGAAACATAAAATATAACACGTCTTTTACACAGGACACATTTTATGTGATTTTGTGTGGTGTTTACCAGCAAAAAAATTATGCGATTTTTTAATTATTTCAATTATTTCATTTTCTCATTTTCTGTATATATATACATTTTCAATGACTTCACACTGTACACCTCCTACACAATTTTATTACACATGGTGTTTGGGTGAACCTGTGGGGTGGAGGTGCTGAGTCTCTTTACTCTGTTCTCCTCCTACATTGCTGTTAGTGTGTTGCATAGATGTGTGTTTGAGGGTGGTGTCACGATTGGCTCCTCCCACTCCATGTGCCTTTTTGTTTTGATTTAAGTCCTGCCCCCTGTTTGGTTGCTCCTCCCCTGATTGTGTTCACCTGTCCCTCATTGTTCCGTGTATTTAAGCCCTGGGTTTGCCCTTAGCGTTTGCCGGTCTTTGTATGAATGTATCGGTCTTTGTTTTATGTCCTTGCCCTGTCCTGTTTGAATCTGTTTATAGTTTGTCATGTCTGAACCCCGATCTGTCCGTATTGGCTCTTTGAACCTGGACTGTTTTGACCACGACCCTGGATTTGCCCTTAATAAAAGTCGCTTACCTCCGCACATGCGTCCGCAACCTCGCTCCTCATTACAGGTGGCCAAAATGGACAGACTGCTGACTGGCTGCAGCTGCTAAAAGAGAACCCTGCATTGCCTACTTGGGATATTTTAAACGTCTGGTAATTTGACATAAATTGTTATGGCTGTATTGATTTTAAAAAATTGTCATTGCACTGTTGCTATGAATAAAGCAGCGAATACATTTAGCAGCTATTTTAGAGGAACAGATTATACATTTTTTACTCAGTCAAATATTTTTCTGTTAATGTCGGACAGTTTTACTGATCACATGGAAATCACTCTGATGCATATACAGTAGAACATATATGCTGATGTTTGTAGTTGATACAGTGCATCATGTAAAACATAGTACATAGTGGTACCCCCTTTTATGTTTCTTGTTTCATTCATTTATCAAAAGGATGAATATGAAATAAAGCTAAGCTCAATATATTTGATATATACTCTGCAGAAACTAAGAGCTTGAAGGTAGCTCATCTGATCTAATCTCATCTAATCTACTCCCTCTTTCACTAATGGGGGGGTGGCTAAATCTGCCTATTGTTGTAGGCGTATATAATCATATAGTTTTATGGTCATATAGTGTTTGTCTTTCAGAGCCATCTGAAAAATTGCTCTCAGGGAGCACATGAAAATGTTTAATTTGAAACAAAACCCCAGGTTCTCTGCAGCGTAAAGAAGACCAAAGCTGTCCTTGGCTGTAAAACACCGGTTTCACCTCAGCTGCCAGTGAGCACTGAGCACTTCTCTCTCTCTCTCTCTCACTCACTCTCTTTCTCTCTCTCTCTAAGGGTTATACAAGCCACGTTCCTCACAACATGAGTTGTTCTAGAGAGAACAAACAATTTTCTGCAGCTCTGCTAGAGAACAAGCTACAGCCAAAAATATCCCCAACCTACCAAAAAAGTTCAATCTTTAACCAGTATGTTTTGCTTCCTCATAGTGAGAGGTCAAGAGGCCCTTTATGCTGTAAGTGTTAAAAAATGGAATTAATTAGTAAACACCACCTCCACCACCACCAACAACAACAACATCATCAAATTTTATCAAGTTTTTGTTGTGTTTCATTTTAATTATAAACCCAATAAGAAGAAAATGACTGAATCCTAAAAGCAGATGTGCACATAAAACATTTTTGTTAGAGAAAAAATGGATTTTAAAAATAAAACATGAATGAGGTTTTCTTGTTGTTGATTTGTTTTTTATTAGATTTGTTTTCTGTGAGGATACAGAGACACATTTCGTGCCTTGAATCTGTCAGAAACTGCGTGTCATTTTATGTAGAGGACTTCTAGACCACGTCACCAAGTTAAATTCACGCTAATTAGCTGTCTTCATAAAGTGAAGAACATTCATTAAGTGTCAAAGCAATAAAACCCCTTAACCCTTTAAAAGGCCAGGCACCGTCTGCATAATATGTCTGGGGTTTTTACAGGGTTAAGTATATTTTTGATCTTTTAAGAGGGCTTGGGTTTTATAGGACCCCAAACATAACATGAGAGGTGAAGGGGTCTATTTTTGCTTTAATTTGCCTTTCAAGTGTGTTGCAGAATGCGTTACATGAAGCAACTTAAGTGCAATTTAGTTTTATATATAGGTTTTATGCAACTGAAGTTGCAACAGAAGTTTCACTGTGGCATTTTAATTGGCTGTTTCATGCAACTTGTTTTGTGATGTTGAGCCACATGCAAGTGCTGTGGACAAGTTTCAAGTGTGTTGCAGAATTTACATCATATAACTTAAGTGCAGTTTAATTTCATGCAGGGTTCAAACAACTCAAGTTGCTTTCAAGTTTAACCATGGCATTTTGATTGGCTGTTTCTTGCAACTTGTTTCACGAAGTTGATCCAACTACAAGTGTTGCGGCTGAGTTTCAAGTGTGTTGCAGAACACTTTACATTATGCAACCTAAGCGCAAATTAGTTTCATGGGGGTTTCCAGCAACTACAGTTGCGTGAGAATTTCTAATTCTGTTAGCCAACCTAATAGAATTACTTGTTATATTATATTATTAGTATCACAGCCTCAGCACTAGACTAAACTTTTGAGACCTTCACTGATTGACTAGGCTTGTTGTTAGAAGTAAACTGTGTAAATCTGGATTGATCTTTTAAGTTTTACAATTTTTCAGACAGAATTTGAATTAGACAAAATAGTAACTCTATATTTGACCCTGCCAGTAACCACGTCATATACATGTTATAGCAGATGTCATATGCTGCCTTGAGTCATGACAGATTATGTTCAGTAATATATCAGTTATCATGTTAACATTGCCAGTAATGGTCATGACAGATGTCCTACTGTGGGATTTCATGACTGTGATGTCACATATTAATGTTTGTTGTACTGTAGTTAGCCATCATGACGTCAAGCATTATGGCATCTGTCATGACAACTAGCAGTAATGACACTGCTTACACGACACTGGTATATTACTGGGCATAATTTGCCATGACAACATACATGATATCACATGATATCACATGCCACTTGCTGTAACATGTTTATGACATGCTTATGTCAATGTTATATAGCAGGGTTCAAAGAAAGTGCAACCAAAAGTATTTTAAGCTTGATATGCTAGGAGGACAGCAGAAACACAGAACTGTAAGGCATTAGAACCTGGCCTGAGGGTTTTCTTACCTCTGGGAGGCACTCACAGGCCTCGGCCCCGGCCTAAAGGTGTGACTGAAAACAGCTTCAGCCTGATGAAACTGCTGTTTACCTCCATAGGAAATTAGAGCTGTGCTCTACTGAGCATCTGACAAGAGACCTCTGAGCTAGTCTCCCATTTCCACAGCCACTTTATTTTTCTTTTAACATTTATTTATACCGAAATAAAGCCTACTGAGACATGTTTGACTTTCTGCAGGGCTCAGTCAATACGAAATACAACAGGACTTTCAAAACAGGGAAACAAATGAAAGATCACAGTTTGTCTTTTGTAATAAAAAGCAAAGCACTGTGATAAACAGTTTACAGTATAGGTTTTACGGCAGCGTCTGAAAATAATATCACCAGCATCAGGAGCTAACAGATCAATTGCCTGTACAGTTTTGTCTAAACCAAAAGAAAAGTGTTCTGTTTCTATAAATAATTTTCTATAAATCCCCAGCAGTTAGTTAGTTTTAAACTGCTGCTCAATGTGCATCTATGATAAACGTCCGTCGTTGTTTGTTTAGAGTGTTTTTAAATATTTAATTAGAGCTGAAGTTAGAAAATAGACAGATAAATTAGTTCATGCATTATTAAGACTTGGGAAATGGCACATATTGTTGCAGTAGGAAAGAGGTTGTTGGATCATTTCAAAAAGTTTGGGTGCTCTGGATTAGATGTCTTGTTGACTGTCTAAGCGATTACAGTTACACATCCTCTGCAGAGAACACATTTCTGGATATTTTAATGCACACACACTGGTTTTGGCTGGATGCAACATTTTGGGGAAAAAAAAATACATGAAATGTGGCCAAAAGTTATAACACATTTCATATTTTATGTTATAAAATACATTTTAGGTTTTTCCGATATGTTAAACTTTGCACATAAAAGCCTGATATTCAGTTCCAACAAACATCTCAGTTGGGATAGAAAACGTCTAGACTAGTCAGACTGAGGCCATTTGGAATACAGTTTCTATCCGATTGAACAAGGTGGGTAATTCTGTAAATAATAGGTTAAACAGAAGAATCATAACCATGCAAATGCCTGTATTTGATTTAATTCTCAATCGGAAATTTTAAGTATGTTCTGCGTATGTGCGTTTGCATCACAGCGAAAGTTTCTAATGTCCAAAGTTCAATGGAGGTGAAGTTTATGGCGGGATGGACATCCAGCTTATGTGTCTCAGAACACGACATTGTCCTCTCACCCTTCTTTAATAAGTACACGTGAGGTATATTTTCCTGAGTCTGCCATAATTTTAAAGTAATTAAAAACACAAGTGCGCCAGCTGAAAACCTAAGTAACACACTGCTGCTCATCTCACTCTGAACGTGGTGCTCATTGTCAGGTTAATGTCTACACTAAGTGGCACTCTATGCATGCATGTAATGTTGGATAGGATTACTTGTAGTATGCATGTAAACAGAGATTTGCGATCAGAGAGTTGAGTAGAGTGCATATAAATACCTCAGTCTTAATTTACAAGCAGAATGTATTTAATCACATTGACAAAACCATTTGCATGTAAATTTGCACAGCCAAAGACAAACCGTGCAGTATAATTTACAGAAAAATGTCATATTTAAGTATATTCTCTATAGAGGATGTGTAACTTATTTTCACTTAGAAAATCAACAAAACATGTAAAACCCCAATTCCAAAAAAACTTGTGATGCTGTGTAAAATGTAAATCAATGTAAAAAACTGAATGCAATGACTTTCAAATCCCATAGACCCATATTCTATTCACTATAGAACATAGAACACATATCAGCTGTTGAAAGTGAGACAATTTACCATTCAGTGAAGCATATTAACTCATTTAGAACTTGATGGCAGCAATGCAGCTCAAAAAAGTTGAGACAGGGGCAACAAAAGGCTGGAAGTAAGTTGTGTTGATAAAAACAGCTGGAGGAGCAATTTGCAACCCTAACCCTAACTCACATGACTATGAGTGTAAAAAGAGTGTTTCAGAGAGACAGTCTCTCAGAAGTAAAGATGCGCAAAGGTTCACCTGCGGAACAATTTCAGAAAAGTATTTCTTAATGTACAATTGTGAAGATTTTTATTTATATCCCACCATCTACAGTACATCATGTCTTAAAAAGATTCAGAGAATCTGGAGAAATCTGTGTGCACAAGAGACAAGGTCAAAAATTCACAAATGTGAGTTAAAACTCAGTCATGCAAAGAAAAAGAAGCTGCAATGTGAACACAATCCAGAAAAGCCACCGTCTTCTCTGGACCAAAGCTCATTTAAAATGGACGTAGCAAAATGGAAAACTCTGCGGTCAGATGAATCAGAATTTGAAATTCTTTTTGGAAATCACAGTCACTGTGTCCTATGGACTCAAGAGGAGAGGGACCACCCAGCTTTTTATCAGCGCTCAGTTCAAAAGCCTGCGTCTCGGATGGTATGGGGTTGCATTAGTGTGGCATAGGCAGGTGACACATCTGGAAAGGCCCCATCACTGCTGAACAGTGCATAGAGGTTTTAGAACAATCCAGATGTCTCTTTCAATAAATGTCTTACTTTTCAGCTAGACAATGCTAAATCTACATACTGCATCCATCACAACAGCATGGCTTTGTAGAATGAGTCCGGGTGCTGAACTGGCCCTCCTGCAGTCCAGACTTTTTTTTTACATATAAGTATTTAGCACATTATAAAAACTGAAAAACCTGGCAAAGAAGACCCAGGACTGATGAGCAGCTAGAATCCTATAGCAGACAAGAATGGGACAACATTTCTCTCCCAAAACACCAGCAATTGGTCTCCAACTGTTTTGAGATACGTTGCTGTCATCAAGTTCTAAATGAGTTAATATATTTCATGGAATAGTAAAATGTCCCACTTTCAACATCTGATATGTGTTTTATGTTCTATTGTGAATAAAATATGGGTCTATGAGATTTGCAAATCATTGCATTCTGTTTTTATTTACATTTATTTACATTTTACACAGCGGCCCAATGTTTTGGAATCGGGATTGTAGTTTGATCTGGCATGTTCAAACTTCTCCACACAACTGTAGATATGAAACAATAATCTACCATCTTTGACAAATAAATCTATTAGATGTTGAGTAAATAAAAAACAAAGCTTTTCTGATGGGAGAACTTCTGAAGACAAACAACAACTCTTTATCTTCCATTAGAGGGACATGTGCATTTGCCAGGTGGAGATGGTTGTCTGAAATGGCTCATTTTTCAATTAGGATTAGGATGAACTGCTCAACGTGGCAGAGATGAGGATGTCCTTATCTTTGACAAAACGCATACCGATAATATTTCCAAGGGAAGGCAAATGAACCTGGATCAGGTTTAAATTACAAGAATCACCATCGTCCCTTGCTTGATTACTGATTATTGCTACTGGCAGTAGCAGCATGTTAAAAGTCCACGGTATTTTCTCCAAGCACGGCTACTGACAGTCGTGTTCAAAGCCTGTCACTCAGAACACTACAGTACACGAAGCTCCTGGGGATCAGCAAGTGTAGCAAGTGTAGCATTCACAAAGTTTTCTTTAGGGATGGTCGTAATATACCCAGGTGGTGTCACACCCACTGAAGTCGATTTACAGTTAAATGAGTGTTATAAAAGTCTGATGGGCCATTATGAGTCCTGCACACCCTCAGGGAGTGGATGAGCATAGTATGACAACATTACATGAGGCAGCAGGACATGACACAGCTTTTATTTGCTCAGTTAATAAATGATATTAGCTCACAGGAGCAGCAATAGCCTCCAGCCTGTAACTGAAGGAGAGGCTCGGCTATAGCAAACACGGTCAGCAGGACACTCAGCCTTCTCTTTGACCACCTCAAGAGAGATTTTGACTGAGGAACTCCTAACTGCCAAACAGAAGCCATGTTAGAGCTGCAGTTAACACTGATACAATTGTCCAGCCCAATGAATAACTCCTAATAACGTTTTATGAAGAGTGTCTGCATAACATTTAGAACACTTCATATCACATTAATAAATGTTTCAAATGGCATATAAGAAGTATTTTTATTTTACATAACATTAATATGGATTTCTGTCATTTTGCTTTTTAAAATTTTTTTTTTCCAAAATAAAAGTTCCTAATTCCTATGTTTTAACAGCCTTAAAATAAATAAAAAAAACAATATATATTCTATTTACAGTCAACATGACCATCTGTTATTTTCCAGCTTCAGCAAAAAAGCAGATATTATATGTTTAACAGAGAATCAATCAGAAGCCTCATCAACTAATATAATATATATTTTTTTCAGTATTGTGCGTGTCCACTCCTTGCCTTTATTACAGCTTCCATTCTTTTCAGGAGACTCTCTTTCAGTTGTTCAAAGAAATCTGCAGGGATATTTTTCCGCACCTTGAAAGTTCCGTCTTAGAAGTTGCTTGGATTTTTCTGTTTCTTTCAATCCCACTAATCTGCTTGTTGAAAGCTATGCATCCTTTCAGACTCATAAAGTTGTCATCTCACACTGGAAGGATGGACAGAAACACCTGTGGATTTTTCTTCAGATCTTAAGCAAAAGTAGAGCTTGATTTTCTCCTCTCTCTCAAATATAAAAAGTGGCATATTTTATATTTAATCTTGGTAACACTTCCTATTAATCCTGAATTAGTGCTTCATAAATAGCATACACAATACATATAGTGCCAGGCATGAGCTTGTAAAATAGTTTTTAAGTAGTTATGATTACATGTATATGCTTTATAAAGCAGTTTATGATATCATAAAATCAGTGTCCATAAAGCATCATAACATCTGTGCAGTTAGCCAGCCAAATAGAAAATACTCTATCAAATTCATGCTACATATAAAATGTTTATTTGATGAATATTACAAAAAGTGCTCAAGTGCAAGTCACAGAGTGCTGATTCATTTCAACTAAGTTGGTAACAACTGTAGTGGTGCATTTGTGTGCTGCAAAGAACATATACCAGAAAAAGAAAATATATCTGAACCTTTTTACATTACATTTATGTTTACTTTATATTCATCATAGCCATATAATACGTATTATATTTGTATTTATAACTACTTATAAACAAGTACACAGGCTTATGTTGGGCATTATAAGGTATTATTTCTGCCATATAGCACCTTATAAATGAACTTATAAAGTATTGTGAATACAGGATTCATGCAAAGTGTCATCCTAATCTCCTAAATCTCCTAAAAATTCATTTGGAATGAACAATTATTTTGATTGAAAATTAAATAAATGAAGGGTGGTCTCTGACTTTTGCACAGTACTGCAAGTGAATTGCAAAACACCCAACTTCCATTCATATACCCTAAAAAAATCATTGCTTTATTTAAAGAAAAAAGTCATTTGGCAGCCTTTTTTTAATTCATTGAACTTCCATTTGTAAGAAAGAACACAAAGAAGTACGATTTGAGTGTCCATCAGTTAATGAGTTCAAACAGTTCAAGAACGAATATAAATGGCAACACATTACACTCAGTAATTATCTGCCATTATAATATACTGAACATCTGAAGTCTCTCTGGAGTTTTACAAAATGGTCAAAAGCACCTGAGTTCAATACTGGAGATATGAAATAAGAAATAGTTTCGGGCTAATGTGACAGCCTTTCCCATGTTCGTGACATATAGTTTCAGTAGTTTTTGCAGAACCCAGGGGGTGCAATTATTATCTGTGTTCTCCCGCCAGCCAGTGTTTACTCTGTTTTCTCTGGTGCTAGAAATGCCATTTGGGAAACTGATTAAGCAGCAGTTTGGCTTCAGTGACTGACACTTTTTGAAGACCACAATATACCTCGCAATATCTGGGTGGAGGATCAAAGCAGGCCTGTATTTTTGGAGACCAATTAGACCCTAGAGAGACCAATTTGTGAAAAAAGCACGAGAAATAAAAACACCCTTTAGATCAGGATTCTTTTTTAGCACCTTCAAAAAAATTGAACAGGGCATGTAACAAGAACCTGCCGGCCAGGTCAGAACTGTCAAACAGTGCTAACAGTTACATAACAAATCTGCTCCAAACATTTCACTTCATGGGGCTCCAGGATTCGGAGAAAGTACACAATCATAAGCAATTTTTTCAACCACTGGGCAGCAGCTGCATTGCTTTCAGTTTACTAAGCTGTTTAGATACATTTACAAATTACTGTTATTGGAGCTTCTGAACTATTAAGATCGAAGTTTTCATTAAGGTGAAGTTTTGTTTAATTAAAAGTCTACTAAATATGGTATAATGCTATACATGCACTAATTATTTACAGTTCATATTAGTTTGAATACAAATGACAGATTCCCAAGAAAGCCTCAGATCATAATACAGATCATTTTACTGAATTGGTTCACAGGTTTTGGATTTAGACTAAAATCTTTTTGCTGTAAGTGACACTATGACAGAGTTATGTTCATTTCATTAAAACAAGTGATTGAATATTTCATTTTGTGACTACCTAAACAATCATAACTCTGCTGAAACTTTGCCAATGACACTAGCCAGTGCATAACTAGCAAAGACAACTTACACTCATAAAATCTGAATATTTTTCATTAAAACACAAAACGTTTACTTGATTGTAAAGCATATTTTGGGAATTACAATTTGTAATGTGCCACACTGAGTTTCAGACTTTGGAGCACATTTGCTTTAAAACAATGGGTTCTAACTGCTTACCATGTGACCATAATGGGCAGGGATGCAGTCTCGCTTCCTGCTCTAAAATGCGACTAGGCGTGTGGATGAAATGGAAGAAACCTGCATTTTGGTAGTGACATGATACTTGATACTTAGGGGTTAATGGTTAGGACAACCACTTCTCAGTAGAAAGTACCCTATAAATAATGTTTTTATACATTTAACTTATTGCCATCTCAATTAATACCCTGGGTTTGAATACATCATGACATAATCCTTGTAAATATCTAAGGTCTGAATACTGAATTGCAAAATTGAAAGGCCCATACAGAAGCGTACTGTATGCCAAACACAGTTATGCAGACAGAAAGTAGCGTAGTTGCCAGCATGGCACTGTTTGACAGGCCTTTTATGACAAAACACAAAAAAGGAAGTTTCTTTTAAAGGATTAACTTTTGCTATTTATTTAATAAGCATCCAGTGCCTCTGCTCTGAGTTTCTCCCAGGGGAAACTGAATACATCAGTGTTATTTGACAGTTCTGTACAAAATTGGCAGTTTCATTTATTAAAATGTGTTTCATTTATTATACAAATCAAGCAAAAGGCCATCAAGCAAAGCCAGAATAAAACTCATATTCCACAACCTCTCATTAGAGATGCATGTTATGGGCAAAACACCATATTGCATTTATCTTGCTAGATATTGCAGTATGCTTTGCAATGTAATAAAGAGATATGGGTGAACCTTTGATGTGACATGGGTAAAGACTGACCACAGTTATTTGCGCTTGTTGGGTCATGTAAATATAAAGTTTCTGATAACAGCACTGCTGTAATGATTCACAGACCACATGGTATGTTGTGAAGCACAAATTTTCAGGTGTTAAATGAAGAGTTTCTTGCAGAATGTACAAAAGCCTGTAGAGAGAACATCATTAAGCTCTCAGAAGAGGAAAAGTATGGGTTTTGACACCGACTCTATGCGTGGATTCTGTATTTTTAAATGGGACCTGCATTCATTTCAGTAAAGATGATTATAAATATTGTATAGTACACTCAACAAAATGAGCTTTCCCATTCTAATTACATTTAACAGCTGATAAATTGCCATGTTTTGCCATGGATTCACAGAGTACTGTGCAGAAGTCAGAGACCACTCTTCATTTAGTCAAAACTGCCATAAGTGCCGGTCCATAAATATTTGAACAACAGCAAACTTGTTATTTTGCTATCTCTCACAGCTTATTGTAGCTGACATTAAATAATGAATATGAAAGCTGTTATAAATATGAAAGCTTTCATTTGAAAGTATTGTGACATTGACAGAAAGTAAGGGTAGACGACACGACAACAAATATTTACATTATTAACGTCTCTCTCATCGATCTCTACATGATGGAATCTGTGGTGCTGCTTGCTTGCCGCTCTGCATGGACACTCCTCCTCTGCCAAATGAGCCGGTAGGGGGACACTCCAGTATTTACATCAAAATCAGGTTTTCATTTTCATACTTAGTTCTTCCATTAGCTAGTAAGCTGTTGCATGACGTAGATGTGTTATCCCCTCATTATTTCACTTACAAGTAAGCAGATAAAAAGATCTGGTTAATTTCAAGTGTATTTGGACTCTGTTGGTGTTAACTCTCAATATGAAATCCAAAAAGCTGTCACTGCCAGTGAAGCAAGCCATCATTAGGCTGAAAAAACAAAACAGACCTATCAGAGAGCAAAAAAAATAAATATGTGTGACCACATAGACTATTTGATACATTCTTAAAAGAAAAACCACACTGGTGAGCTCTGGAACATCAAAAGGCCCAGAAGACCACATAAAACTACTTGGATAGATGAAGAAAAACGACTTCACAACAGTGGACTAGATGAGGAATACCCTCCAGGAGGCAGATATATCTGTGTCAAAAGCAACATTCAAAGGAAGACTTTGCCACAGAAGGTTTACCACAAGATGTAAAACATTGGTAAGCCTCAAAAACAGAAAGGCCAAAGCTTGTATTGTTCTGGAACATCATCCAATGGAAAGATGAGACAAAGGTCAACTTATATGAAAATGATAGGTATGGATAATGAAGAGTATGGAGAAGGGACAGAACTGCTCATTATTCAAAGCATACTACCTCTTCTGTGAAGCATGGAGGGGTAATGTTATGGGGTGATAATGTATGTCTGTCAATGGAAGTGGTGCAATTGTATTTATTAATGATGCGACTGCTGACAAAAACAGTGAAAATGGACAGTGATAAATTACAAAAGCAACTGTTTTAAGGCAAAGTAGTGAAATGTTTTCTAAATCTCTAAAATGCACTGTGAACTATAACAGTGCCTGGCCACTGCAGATTTTGAGCAAATAAAAAATAAAATGAAATGAAAATACAAACTCCATCCTACTGTCACGATTGGCCCCTCCCAGTCCTGTCCATTTGCTTGTGTTGTGTTTACTTCCCAGTCCTGTCCATGTGCTTGTGTTGTGTTTACTTCCCAGTCCTGTCCATGTGCTTGTGTTGTGTTTACTTCCCAGTCCTATCCATGTGCTTTGTTTTGGTTTTCAGTCCTGCCGTCTTGCTTCATGACTCCACCCCTGACTGTCTCCACCTGTGTTTCCACCTGTCCCTCGTTTACCCTCTGTATTTACCACCCTGTGTTTTCCCCTCTCTGGTTACTGATCTTTGTTTGATTTGTTGGATATGTTTGATGTGGTGGATGTTTAGTTTCTTCTGTTTGAAGTGTTTTGTTAAGTATTTGGATTTCTTTGTCATGTCTGTCCCTCCTGCTCTTCGTATTGGCTACCTGAACCTGGGCTGTATTGACCACGACCCTGGATTTGCCCCAAATAAATCTTGCTTTTCTCTGCAGATGTTGCCGCCTCCTCATCGCTCCACGTTACACCTACAAAAAGCACACATGCGTCTTTGCTATGCTCATATTTTAAAGCTCTTTGTTAACTTTGTTAAAGTGTTGTTAATTCTTCACTGTTGTTTTTAATTGTTGCAGTTAAGCAATCCTGAAATCTGGGGATGCTGCAATCCCCTCTGTCCTCCTTCTCACATCCCTGCTAGATGATGGTGACAGTGATATGCAAATGTGCAGCGATCTGATTTTTGTGTTCACACAGCTCTGAGGCAAAAATGCATTTGTACCAGTAAATGTAGCCTTAGGCTACATAAATTGCTCACAGGCACTGCCACAAATGTATGATTAAGTGTGGAAAACAGGCTAGCTCATGGCACATAATGTAGACTTTCAGATTTAGAGCACACGGGTATCCATCTTTAAACTTGCATTTACTCTTCTCCGACCTATTCTGTCAGACCCATTACATCTCTACATTTAGCTTATCTATGCTTTCAGCTGCTCCCCTAAAGCTGTCAACAAATCCTCTGTGTCTCTAAAACACATTAAATGACATACTCCTAAGGTAACACGTCCTTGCAACAGCAGTATCCTAACTGGAGCATGAGCATCACCTTGATCTGTAGTCACCATAAAAAGTCTAAGCAGGCCAATCAATTAGCCAGAAAAAACACCTTGATTAATCAGAGTGGCATGTGGCTGCCTATGGTGCAGAACTGATTCCAAATGCAAATGCTGTGCTAGGAAGAGATGAGGCAAGCAGCAGAAATAACCAACAGCTACCATGAATGTATTAATAAAAGAATGCAAAAGAATCTGTGACTGAGTTTGTAGCTGTTCACATATTTGGTTACTATATAATATAATTCTTGGATCTTTTCTTCATTAAAATACATAACTCGATTTTTCACAGTGCTTTCTGTTGAATTGAATGTACTTTATTAATGGAAAAGGTGTTTTGGACAATCTAATATTATACTTTTATACACAGAAGACACCTGCTAATCAAGGGTTTCTGCTGATATTAAGGGTATTAACTGGGAGTTTGTTCCTCTTTTGCTGCAGTAACAACCTATACTCTTTTGGGAAGGCTTTTCACTAAATATTGGAACATTGCTGTAAGCATTTGATTGCATTTAGCCACGTGAGCACTGGTGAGGTCATCGACTGATACTGGATGAGTAATTCAGGGTCACACACTTCACTTCAGCTCATCCCAAATGTATTGGATAGTGCTCTAATACCACAAAGCAATTTCTGGCATGCATGCGCACTACTAAGCAAAAATCTGTAATGTCAGTATTTTGAGGAGAGGCAATAGCAGTGGGTAATATACTAGTTGGAATTCTTCCTAAGCTATTAGCTTCAACAGTATGCCCCAGAGTGTAGTCAGCTACAGTGTGAAGTAATATTAATTTGGATTGTTACAAATGGTGTGAACAATAGAGTCTCTTGAGATCTCTTGGGTTAGAGACCCAAGGTTAGGCATAGCTTTTAGCCTCGGTTTAGCCTTTAGCAAAGAAGTCTACTAACTAGGCTAGTATGTCCACCAGACCTGCCTGTGGTGCACCTCCATCTGTCAGCTGCATCAAACAATGTGTAACGCCGGGGAGCGAGGAGGTGGATGCATATGCTGAGATAAGTGACATTTATTGAGGGCAAATCCAAAATCAGGGTCGAGACAGTCCAGGGTCATAGATCCAACATGTAGAGATCGCGGGACAGACATGACAATAAAAAGCACTGCACCAAACACCACGAGAACACAATACAACCAACATTCAGACAACAAAGACCAGCAAACACAGGGCTTAAATACAACAGGGATGATGAGGGACAGGTGGAAACAGTCAGGGGTGGAGTCATGAAACGAGGGGACTGGACTGCAAAACCAAAACAAAGAACATGTGGGCTAAACCAAAACAACACAAACACACAGACAGGACTGGGAGGGGCCAATTGTAACACAGAGCCATGGGCTCAAGGCTTATTGCCTGCATCAAGCTGAGAAATCTGTTAAAATCTGAAACTGAGAGTGTGAATAATATTTACTCAGCTCTGTATGAATGTACAGAATGGATATATGAGACAAATGGCTTGTGAAGCTACATTTAGCAGTGTTCTGCCAAGCTGGAGAAGCTGCTGCATACATGTATGCTCCATAGGTTTATCTATAAGTAGTTCAGTTCTGTTTTTAAGCATTGTGCACAATATATTTGGCACTTGACACTGGGCATGATGACCTTACACTCATGTAGAGCTTGCGCAGAGCATTCCATTCTGTTGGCAGTGCTCTTCTATTAGGGTGGTACAAGCTATGTGTGCACAACTGAACACCTGTGTGTAACGCCAGGGAGCAAGGAGGCAGACGCATATGCTGAGATAAGCGACTTGTATTAAGGCCAAATCCAGGGTCATTGTCAAAATGGTCCAGGTTCAAATAGGAGAGCAGGAGGGACAGACATGACAAAGTGAACACAGAACCTCAAACAAAAACCAAACACCATGAGAATACAATACACCCAACACGATCAAACATCCAAACACGTCAAACATTACAAAGACCAGGGGCTTATCAAACACAGGGATAGCAAGGGACTGGTGGAAAACAGGTGGCGACAATCAGGGGCAGAGTCACAAAACAAGGGGCCGGACTAGGAAACCAAAACAAAGAAAACACGTGGACAGGACCAGGAGGGGCCAATCCTGACACTGTGCATCTTAATGTGGCTAAATTCACTGTCTAGCAGGTGGCTGGGTCCTGCTAGACATGTACTGTATGTGTCTTCTTTTCTTTCTTCTTCTTCTTTCGGCTGCTCCCTTTAGGGGTCGCCACAGTAGGTCATCTGCCTCCATCTTGCCCTATCCACTGCCTCCTCTACTTTCACACCAACCATCTCCATGTCCACCTTCACTACATCCATAAACCTTCTCTGAGGTCTACCTCTTCTCCTTCTACCCGGCAGCTCCATCTCCAACATTCTTTGACCAATATATCCACTATTCCTCCTCAACACATGTCCAAACCATCTCAACCTGGCCTCTCTGGCTTTATCTCCAAACTGCTCCACCTTCACTGTCCCTCTGATCTGTTCATTTCTAATCTTGTCCATCCTTGTCAGTCCCAACGAAAATCTCAGCATCTTCATCTCCATCACCTCCAGCTCAGCCTCCTGTCTTTTAGACAGAGCCACAGTCTCCAAACCATACATCATAGCAGGACGCACTACTGTCTTGTAAACCTTCCCTTTCACTCTTGCTGCTATCCTTCTGTCACACATCAGCCCTGACACCCGTCTCCACCCACTCCATCCTGCCTGCACCCTATTCTTCACCTCTTTTCTGTACTGTCCATTGCTCTGGATGGTTGACCCAAGATATTTGAAGTCATCCACCTTTACGACCTCTACTCCTTGCATCTTCACCTTTCCATCTGCCTCCCTCTCATTCACACACATGTATTCCGTCTTTTCTCTACTGACCTTCATTCCTCTCCTCTCCAGTGCAAACCTCCACCTCTCCAGATTCTCTTCCACCTGCTCTCTACTCTCACCACAGATTACAATGTCATCTGCAAACATCATGGTCCATGGAGCCTCCTGCTTGACCTCATCTGTCAACCTGTCCATCACCATTGCAAACAAGAAGGGGCTCAAAGCTGATCCCTGATGTAACCCTACCTTCACCTTGAAACCATTTGTCACTCCAACTGCACACCTCACCACTGTCTCACTATCCTCATACATGTCCTGCACCACCCTAACATACTTTTCAGCTACACCTGACTTCCTCATACAGTACCACAGTTCCTGTCTTGGCACCCTATCTTATGCCTTCTCTAGATCCACAAAGACACAATGCAGCTCCTTCTGACCTTCTCTGTACTTCTCTACCAACACTCTCAACGCAAAAATTGCTTCTGTGGTACTCTTTCTGGGCATGAAACCAAACTGCTGCTCACTGATCTGAACCTCTCGCCTTAGCCTTGCTACAAAAACTCTTTCCCATGCCTTCATGTACGGTATGTGTGATGTCAAAAAAAATATTTGCACACTTTTAACCATTGGTATTTTTTTAATGAACTTCTTTTGTTTATGTCATAAAATATTCATAAAATGATTCTTAATTTCAGGAAAAAAAACACAGCACAACATCAGACTGGTGGTAAGCTCTTTGTCTGGAGAATGGCTGAAGAAGAATTCAAATCAAATCAAATTGATTTGTAACGCTATTTACAACAGATGTCACAAAGCAGCTTCACAGAATTCCAGAAAAGAAAGTTTTAACAAGAATGTAAAACCCCCCTGGTGAGCAAGCCAGGGGCGACAGTGGCAAGGAAAAACTCCCTCAGAACTGAGAAAGAAACCTGTGGTGGGCAGCCCAATCCGCAGTGCCCGGGGAGCAGTTGGGGGTTAGGTGTCTTGCTCAAGGACACCTCAGTCATGTGCTGTTGGCTTTGGGGATCAAACTAGTAACCTTCCGGTCATGAGGCTGGTTTCGTAACCTCCAGGCCATGACTGCCCCTGAGATGCACCATTCCCTGAGGTACTGCGATACCAGGTTGATGCGTGGAGCCCCTCTTCCCTCTCCCTGTTCTAAAAATCAATTTAATATGTAGTATATAGAGGACGTATCAGATATTAAACTGATAAGAACAGATACTATAGCCAAAAGGCGGAGAAGCAAAATTAGTTTTATTAGTTCTGTCTGTTTGTATGTAAAACAGGGAATGTGAACATTTCCACAGTGTGGCTATTGACTCCGGCAGATCTGACTATGGCAGCTTAACTAAAAGGAGAGCAACAGAAGGACACACAGACATTCCAGAGTTTCGGGGCTTTACAAGAAAAGGCTCTTCCCCCAGCTGCAGCCTTATGAATTCTAGGAACTATTAAATGAGCAAGCACTCTGGGATCTGAGTAGTCGTGATGGCTCGTAATAGGAAATAAGGTCTTGCAGGTACTCAGGAGTGAGCCCATGTAGGGCTTTATAAGTCAATAAAAGAATTTTATAATCAATATGGAATTTAACAGGCAGCCAATGAAGTGATGATAGCACTGGGCTGATATGATCATATTTTCTAGTTTTTGTGAGGACCCTGGCTGCGGCGTTTTGGACTAGTTGAAGTTTGCTTAGATTCCGGTAGTGCGTTACAATAGTCTAGCCTTGAAGTAATAAAGGCAGGTACTAGTGTTTCTGCGTCACGCAGGGATAGGGCATTTCTTATCTTGGCAATGTTGTGAAGATGTAGAAATGCTGTTCTAGTGATGCTGCCTATGTGTTGATCGAATGATAAATCTGAATCAATTATGGCACCAAGATTTTTTGCTACTGAGCCAGGTGTAACTGAAAAGTCAGCGAGATATAAAATTAAATCTGGTAGTTTATTTCTTGGACCCAGAAGGAGAACCTCTGTTTTGTTACTGTTTATTAGGAGGAAGTTCCGTAACATCCAGCATTTCACATCTTTTACACAGTCCTCTATTTTCTTTAATCTATTTTTGTCATCAGGCTTGGCTGATATGTACAGTTGTGTATGGTCTGTGTAACAGTCAAAGTTAATGCCATGGTTACTTATAACTGTGCCTAACGGTAACATGTATAGTGTAAATAATAATGGTCCTAAAATAGAGCCTTGCGGAACTCCAAATCTTACTTTTGAATAATTGGAAGATAAACTGTTTACACTGACGAACTGATAACTTTCTGTTAGGTAAGATCTGAACCATGACAGAGCCGTCCCTGTGATTCCAACCATGTTTTCTAACCTTTCTAGGAGAATACTGTGGTCTATTGTATCGAAAGCTGCGCTGAGGTCAAGTAGCATTAACAGGGATATATAACCTTGATCAGAGGCAAGAAGAAGATCATTAGTTATCTTAGCTAGAGCTGTCTCAGTGCTGTGTTGTGGCCTGAATCCAGATTGGAATTTTTCATATATATGGTTCTTATGTAGATATGAACTAAGTTGTTGGGCCACAGCTTTTTCTAAGATCTTAGATATAAACGGTAAGTTAGAAATAGACCTGGAATTTGACAATACACTAACATCAAGATTTGGTTTCTTGATCAGGGGTTTGATAACTGCTAGTTTAAAAGTTTTAATACATGGCCCAGGCTAAGGGACGAGTTTACTATAGTTAAAATACGGTTTATAATAACTGGCAGTACTTCTTTCAGTAATTTTGAGGGAATTGCATCGAGTGTGCAGGTTATGCAATTTGCAGAGGAGATAATCTTCTCTAGCTCTAGCTGTGGGAGTGGGTAAAAAGTTTCCTGCCTTTTTTCTACAACTGTGTTTTGTTTTATATCAGCCAAATCAGATGACAGCCAAGTTGGAAGCCAAGTTAAATACTGTGGGTTGAATTTGTTGTCTAATATTTTCAATTTTACTATTAAAGAAATCCATAAAAACTTCACTGGTGAGAGTTGTCGGAATTTGTGGTTCAGAACCTGCCTGATTTTTTGTGATTCTGGAAATCACACTAAACAGAACTCTAGGATTATATTTATTATTCTCGATCAGCGAGGCCAGATATGCTGAGCGAGCTTTAGTGAGAGCATTTCTATACTCTATAAGGCTGTCCTTCCAGGCAAAGTGGAACACTTCCAGCTTGGTTTGTTGCCATTTCTGCTCTAGTTTCCGAACTGTTTGTTTTAAGGTCCGGGTTTTATCGTTGTACATCGTTGTATCGTTTATAGTTTTTTCTGCCTTATTCTTTTTATTTTAAGTGGTGCCACGTTTTCTAAAGTAATTCGGAAGGTATTTTCTAAATAATTGGTTAGTAAATCTAGCTCCATTGGGTCTGATGGAGTGAAAATTGGGTTGCTAGTTCTGGGAGATTTTCTATAAACTGTAGGGTGGTAAAAGGTTTTATTGAGCGCTTTGTAGAATAACGAGGGGACATATATATTATAGCTAAGTCTTAGCTCATACGAAATTAGGTAATGGTTGGATATTGCTGAGGTTTGCGGTAGGATATTAAGCTTGTCTATGTTAAGACCTACTGTCAAAACTAAATCTAACATATGACTACAGTAGTGTGTAGGCCCTGTTACATTTTGGGTAAAACCAACAGAGTCTAGAATTGAAGTAAATGCCTTTTTTAGTGGGTCATCTCCTACAATTATTACTTCATCATTGCACACAGATAGGTTTGCAGCAAAAGCATTAAATTCTTTTAAAAATTCAGAGTAGGGCCCTGGTGGTCTGTAAATGTTAAATAACGAATATCCGTTCTTTTTTGTGACCGGATTTGTAATGGAATTCCAACCAGACTGCACTAAGAGTGCTGTAGAGCACAGAGGAGAGTCTGGGGCCGATTTTCTTTTAATGGTGTCAATGAGCTTATATTCACTGATCAGATTTCACCTGGTTTGTATGGTACAGTTTTCTGAATACTTTTTGGGTAAATGATTGAAACCCAGAAAGATCAACAATGAAGATCAAAAATGTATGCCTGGAGAAACAGAGACACTGCTATATATTCAGCCCTCTCATTTGGGAAAAGGAAGCTATGTTTCTGATTCTGCCTTGTTATTTTTTCCCCCAAGTAAATCAAAAAGCCACAGAGACATTGATGAGGCAGGGTTTACAGTTTTTGTTCTGTATTCGTGTGGATAGAAATGTTCTGGAGTCCCTGTGAGCTACCAGTGGTTGACAATAAATAAGCACATGTAATTTGACCTTTTGCATCCATATTGAAGCTAGACATCTGAGTCATATAGCTACAACATTAAGCATCAAAGAAATGTCAAATGGGTCTAAAGTTGCCAATAGAAACACTGCAGTGTCTGCTCTTTTTGTCTGTAGCAACACAGGTTCCATTAATAGAATAGTTCATCAAAATAGTGTAACATAATTGTAATAATTCACTTTTACTTTAACTTGCTTTTATATGCAAGAATTTTGTACTTAAACTCAAATAGGAATACTTCTGTAGGATTTTTTTCCCTTTAAAGGGGTTGGTGTTCACATGTCTGTGTGAGCTCCAAGTGTATTAGTGATAGGCTGGTACCTGGGACCTCTTTGTGTAACTCAAATGGGGCTCAAAAGCTGCACTATATGGGTAAAAGTATGTTTTATTAGTATAATTATTATTGGGTTCAGGTGTTTCAGCCACATTCATTGCTAACCTTTTTTATTAAGCAAATAGACATGCAATTTCCATAGACAAACACTGATGATAGAATGGACCGCTCCAAAGAGCTCAGTGATAAGTATGGTGTGATGTAAAACATGCCATCACTGGGCTCGGAAGCAGTGGAAACATGTTCTCTGGAGTGATAAATCACACTCACTATCTGGCAGTCTGATGGATGAATCTGGGTTTGGCATATGTCAGTAGAGTGCTGCCTACCAGAATTGCCACCAGTATTTGGCTGAGGAGGGATAATGTGATCATTTTCCAGGGTATGGGATCGGCTCCTTAGTTCCACTGAAGGGTAATGTTAATGCTACAGCACACAAAGCCATTTTAGACATTGATTCCAGCTCTGTGGCCAAAGTTTAGGGAAGGCTCTTCCCTGTTCCGGCATGACTGATCCCCTTTGCGCAAAGCAAGGTTCATAAAGACATGGTTTAATGAGTCTGATGTGGAGGAACATCAGTGGTCTGCCCAAAGCCCTAACCTCAACCCCGCTGAACACCTTTGGGATGAGCTGGAAATTAAATGAAAGCTAGGCCTTTCCGTCCAGCATTAGTGCCTGACCTCACAAATGCTTTTTCGAATGAGTGATCACAAATTCCCACAGACACACTCCACAACGTTGTGCAAAGCCTACCCAGAAGAGTGGAGGCTGTTATAGCTGCAAAGGGGGCCAACTGCATATAATGTCCGTGGGTTTGGAATGAAATGTCCACCAAGCTCATATACATGTGATGGTTAGATGGCCAGATACATTAGCCATAGGGTGATTGTTCGTATGCTTCAAGTTGAGAAATGTGGGCATTCTTGGTGCCATGTTGGCCTCTTATGAGGGCTCATAATGGAAATCACTTGTATTATATACAGGTTACAAAGGCTGTTGATGAATGAATCTAATAAGAGCATACATTGCCATATTCACTGAGGTTTCCACTGTTCTTCTTGTTTCATGATCCTTACTCCCCCATTCTGCACAATCTTCTTGCATCAGTTTGAACAATGGCCCACAGTCCCCTGTGTAGATTTGAACTGCGTCAGGGTTTTTGTGGTCTAATTAATGCTTTAATACATTAAGAACAGAAAGAAAGCTGCCCTTCTCATTAGTGATGGGGGTTCACGCTGTACGGGCAGATGCTTATATGACAGGGAATCATTTGAGGTATGAATTATTGTGTATGTTGAATCAATATTAAAAACAGCAAAGGTCCATGTGATTTGTAGTTACCAGAGAACCTGAACTGAATGCCGCTGATGATATTTCAGAGACAGAGTGCAGAGAGCTCTGTGGAAATGAATTATGTACGCTGTTGCCTCTTGATAGGCCAAGCCTGACAAGAGTTGAGCAAGTAATTCAAAGGCTCTGTCCCTGTTGATGCATGAAAGTAAAAGATAATTAGTGCCTGTGTGTGGAATAAACATGATAAAGTTAAAGCAGTGTGGTAACACTTGGAGAGGAGTGAGAAAGTATTCCTCAAGCAACAATATTGACACGTCGTCTTGCTCTGTCATGTTTCGACTGTGAAGTGAACTGCTGTCGGGGAGACAGTCAGGGGAGTGGGAATGCGTTTGCCAAAGGTAGCCGCATTAAAGTCGAGAATGTTTTGAAGTAATTACCCTATCTAGCTTTAAAGGACACGACCTTTTATCGACATAGATCCATTAGCCGTCTCTCTCTGAATAGAATGCGTAGGTATTTAACGGATTTTTGTGTACTCTTTCATCTCTCTCGCAAAGAAATTGTATTTTGCACCTTTGGCAGAATGGAAGGGTTTTGTGCAATTGTTTATTTCGTGTAGGTGTAGGTGTGCTAGAATGTCTTTATCCATGCCATGGTTTTAGTGTTTGATGGGATGAGTCAGCAGCAAAGAAGATGAATATGCCTGTAGGATTTTTAGAACTGATTTGTGTAAAAAGTGAGAGTTAAGATATTTTTTTTGAGTGTGTGTTCATGATCGTTAATGCTGAAAAGCAAGCATTTGTGGCAGTGGTTTCAAAATTAGAAATAGTACATTAGAATAATAGATAAAGCCAAAAGTATGTGTACACTCCTTCTGAGAGTTTAGGTGTTGCAGCCACACCGATTGCTAACAGGTGTATACAATCAAGCACATAGCCATGCGATTTCTATAGCAAAATACTGGCTAAGAATGGGCCATAATGAAGAGTTCAGTGACTTAAAATGTGGCACTGTCACAGGATGCCACCTTTAGCAAGTCAGCATGTCAAATATCTCTCCTGATAAACGTGCTGAAGTAAACTGTAAGCGCTGTTATTGTGAACTATCATAGTTCACAAGTGAACAACAGCTCAGCCATGAAGCGGTGGGCCAAGCAAACTCACTGAGCATGGCTGCCTAGTTCCAAACTGCCTCTGGAAGAAACAACAGCACAAAAACTAAACACCGGGAACGTCTTGAGATGGGTTTCTGTGGCTGAGCAGCTGCACACAAGCCTAAGATCACTATGCACAATATCAAGTGTTGACTGAAGTGGTGTAAAACATGCCACCTATCTTCACTATCTTGCAGGCTGACAATAAAATTTGGGTTTGGAAGATGCAGAATGCAAAGTGGCAACAGTAGAGTTTGGTGTAGGAGGGATAACCTCAACCTCACTAAATAACGGGATGAACTAGAACATCATTTGCAGTCCAGGCCTTCTCATCCAACATACTGAGCTTATAAATGCTCTTTTGACTGAATGGCCACAGATTTCCATAAACACACTCCACAATGTTGTGGAAAACCTTCCCAAAAGAGTAGAAGCTGTCAACACCAGAAAGGGGGGTCCAACTCTATATTAATGGTCTTGGAATGGGATGCCCAACAGGCTCATATGTGTGTAATAGTCAGCACATATGTTTGACGATTTAGTGTATTACAGAATATTGTACGTGCATGTCTGTTGCATTTTGCCATAGTTCACTACAAACTGCTAAGTATCCTCAAAATAATTAGTAATAGCTCATCTTTAACATCTGGCATATTTAAAAAGTCAGTGGTAAATGGTGACTGTTAGAGCTAGGCCTTTATTCGGGCCATAAATGTCAAAACTGTCAACAAAATGAAAAAAAAAACACCTTATGATACAATAATTGTGATAATACTGATTTATGTTAACTCTCTGGTATTGTAATGCTATGTTTCTCTCAAGGTAATGTCAATTCCCAATAAATTAAGTGTGGACATTAAAAGCTTTCAAACATCCGATTTATTTTATTTGAAGCTTGTAACATACCTCAACATATATTTTACTGTGTAGCAGTTTTATTCTATACTTTTATACTATATATTGACACTTAAACAGTAAACAGTCTTGCATTTGAGCTGCTGCTGTTTTCCATTTCACACCTGAGTGAAACTCACTGGTCAGACTGCCACTCACATACTTGCAGTCAGTGATCAGCAATTTTCTCCCCATGCCAGTTGGTGGTGTTGCCTTGTGAAAGTTATGTATAGCACTTACCTTACTCCAGAGAGAAAAATACTTAAAGACAGCATGTCAGTGACCTGCCATCCTGTAAAGAAAGACAAAACAGTGATCAACATACAGTCAGTATGGTCATCAGTACATTGATTCACTGTGCATCCAAATGATAACATAACTCATGTTAACTGCCAAGCTAAGTGGGTTTGTTTGACCAGGAAAACTAACAAACTGTGCTGGACACCATCCCTCCAGGACTGCAGGTGGCCATCCCTGATGCAAGTGGTTAATCTGACATGCTAGGCTTCAGTTTAGCTGCTGAAGTCCCAACCAATAGGAGAGCGAGCGTGGCTGTTTCTACCTATACAGATTTTCTGTTAGGTTGTTATTTTTGTTTCCAACCAAAACTTAACAATGAAATATTATGACCACAATACTTGCAGAGTTTAATGCAATGATTACTGATTTAAAAATGAGCTAAAAAGTACATTTTTTAATTTCACAAAACCCGTTAGGCCTATAAGGCCCTGACAATTCCTACCTGCTAAAAACGAATGGTCGGTTATCAGAAGCTAAGCACTAAGCTAAGAGCATCATGCAACTGTAGCTTTTATGTATTGTTACTCACATTCATTTATATATGTGAAATAGATCTATTCATCTTAAGAAAGTCTCTTTCTTTCCTCTTTGGTTCTAAAACTAGTAATCTTTCGCACATTACTATTATGAGGCACATCCATTTTTTTAACCTCTGCAGAGAGTCCAATTTCAATGAAAAGCTCAAGTTTTAATGAGGCCAAAGATCATGAAGTCCTTCACCCCTCTTTCAACCACCCTTGCACTGCAGGCCATGCAAGCCAAAACCTTTGGCTCCTTTGTTTAAAGTCTGCTCATCTTTAGTAATGACCTTTAAACTTCTCATAATTGGATGGAATTTCAACTCAAAAGTCTTCCCAGCTGTTCTGAGACCCACCCATTGATAAAGCAAACAGATCAGTAGCAGTAAATCATTGCATAAAGAAGCAGAAACGACCACAAAACCACAAGACTGTTTAGACGTGTTAGAAAATATACTTTATGATTGCTGACTGAAGCTGT
The DNA here is from genome assembly GCF_015220715.1 of Pygocentrus nattereri. NCBI lineage: Eukaryota > Metazoa > Chordata > Actinopteri > Characiformes > Serrasalmidae > Pygocentrus > Pygocentrus nattereri. The sequence goes on from NC_051237.1 coordinate 14,814,108, forward strand.
GCTGGAGAGCAAGCCCATGAGAAACACAGTCAATAAAGCAAGTTAATCAAAGGCTACGGCACAGACGTACTGCCCATATTATTGACATACTATAAATAAGAGGCAGAATATTATCCTCCTGTAACTGATGACTTTGCATAGTCCTTTGAACAGGAGGGAATAATTAATATTTGCCCTCACTTTCCCTATTTTCTAGGACTGTGTGGGAGTATGATGAAGCAGAAGGGGGGTGTAGTATAGATCTAGAGCTTAGATCAATCTTAAAAACGGCATTGTCCATTTAATGATTGCAATTGTTGATAGGAGTGCCGGAGCCGCATGAGCCAGGAGCATTTTAATTTCGCTGCTAGAGAAAATTGGGTCCATTGAAAAGCTGCAGCTTTCCTAAAACGATAACCATTGGCCATTTTATCTTGCTGTGGAAAGTCACGGAAAATCCGCGTCAGTCTAGATTAGGCCTCAATATGCATTTACATATTTATTTTTCCCGGCTCGTCAACACAATTAAAAATAAACGCCCAAATACCAGGATGACAATTTGAGTGAGGACGACAATTGTTTAGGGTTTCTTATCAGCCGTTCACACCTGCTCTTGTGCCACAAAAAGCACTGGTCATAATTATTTGTCTCCTTTAAGGGGAGGAGAACAGCTGAACAATTCAAATTCATTCAAGTTCACACGAGACAAGGCATTTGGCGCAAACTTATTGACATGCTCTTTCATACGTCTGACACTTGCAAACGTGAGCAGAAAATCCATTGAGTGCGTCTTGTCTGCATATTAATGTGAAAAGCGCTTCTCTGTGTTTGTGAGAGAGTATTGAAAGATCACAGGGGGGACGCAGCTTGCCTTGCTGACTCACATCAGTACATATGGAACACTTGTAATGGAACGATGCCAGCGAGGGAAGCGCATGCCTCATTTTCTTGTGTTTTGGGCCTGTATCAGTTTGCCCAATCTTTGCCCAAAATGACTATTGTGTTCTCCTTTGCATTTTTGCGGGCATGTTCCATTTAGCTGGAACATTGCAATTGCCATTCATCTAGAAAACGGAATGAAATGTCAACTGTAATCAGCGTGATCTTGGATTATGATAGAAACGCATTAATATGGAGAATAGCTCATGCCGAATGTATTTTTTTACAGTCCAGTAGCTAGCACTGAGATTGAGTTAAGTGCACCACCAAAGCACCGTGTTCCTCTGCAGTTTTTCTCCCTGAATTTAATATGTATTTGTTTTTAAATGCCTTGTCAAGGGTGATATTATGAGCGAGCTTGATGGATGTTTTGTTTGGAATTTTGCAGCAGAAAATGAAGTGACATTATCCATGACAAAATTGAAATTAGCTCAGTCAGTATCATAGCACAGAATGTGCAATCAGAGTGAAAATTGATAAATAGCAAATCATGGACGCTACTTGAAAGTGGGCATAGGAAATACGAGCAAATTATTTCTGGTGTGCTCTCCAGTAAATTTAAACACTTTTCTTCTAAGATAACTTAAAACTACAAAGTGATTTCTTTTTGTCTTTAGCCAGCCAGAAAGTAAAAGACATGGTTTAAAGTGCATGCCATCAAAATAGCATTTACTGTGGCCCTCAGTGAAGGAAAAACTATTTAAAAGAACAAGTAAATATTCAGATTGTAGATATTTACAAGGATTATGCTGCTGTTTAAATTCAATGCCTCCATTAAGATAAATAAAAAAGTCGGCATATCACTGTTGTCGGAACAAAACCTTGTATCTTCACTTTTGTCGCTTTTTCCCTTTTTGACACGATTCGAAAAAATACCTGTTACTCTTTACATTGTGTGTAAATAAATGCCTCAAAATCACTTGGAAAATGTGTGGTTCCATTGACTTACATTAAAAGTAAAGTGTTTTTTTTCATTCTCCTGTAAAGTTACCATTTTGGAGATATTCCAACAATAGTGATATGCAAAGTCAGCATTTATAGGCTACTTTATTTCAGATGGCTGTCCCACACCCTATCATCTAAGTTTCAACTGATGAAAATAAGATTTTGCTGGATTTTCTTTTCAGTGTTGCTTTTTTGAATATCTTTTTGGTTTCTCTTAAAGTGAAGCAGGAAGACTTTTATTAGGAGTTTAATTTTAAAATTAAAAAAAGTCATTACAGAAACACAAAGAGCTTTAGTCCATATTTTTATTGATTCTTATTTTAGTCGTTCCCTTGCATTTTAAAGCAGGAAATGAGACTGCATCCCTGTCCTTCATGGCCACATGGCAAGTTACATCCCACCGTTTTTTAAATAAATGTGGCCAAAGTCTGAAAATATGTGTGTAAAATTAAGATCACCATCGAAATAGAGTTTATGCAACAAGGTGAGCCTTTTTGTGTTTTAATGAAACATATGATTTATTGTGCGTATAACTGTTCAAAGCTGTGTTTGCTAGCTGCAAGCCTAGGCTTGAGTTAGTCAAAAGTCAGTTAAAAGTCCAAAATGTGTTTTGAACTTTGATTTTGAACTAGTCTAGTAGAACGATCCACATATTGTGTATCATGTATCGTTAAAATACCTCCACCATACCACCCACCCTTACTCCGACCACTTTGGGAATATTTTGTTGCCCTAGTTTCACCCACAGTATTCTATTTCAGTTACTTATCAAAGGTAATGACCCTAAGAAAGGTGAACTTTGGAATTGGAGTCTTTCTCAAACGCCCCATACACTATTTATAACCCTCAGCCGGTGAGGACGTGCCTGGAGGCTGAAGAGCTTTGGCTGTCCTCAGTTTAGATTTGATCAAATTGAACATGAAGCATGGTGTTTCATTTTCACTTCCTTAGCTCAATCAGGATATGTTTGCCCCAAGTCAGTATCCATTCACCTGAGTCTGCTCCACACACATCACAAATAAAGTGCTTTCTTTCTTCTCGCATGATGCTGTTTGTACGTTGCTCCTCACACAGATGTTTGTTTAGTCCAAACATAAGAGACCTGATACTGCATAGCGATGTGCTGTTTTATTGCAAAACCACATTAGGATTCACTTCCTTCCCCTTTTCCTGAAACAGATCGGTCAGCAATAAGTAAATAAAACGATGCTTTCTGCTAGTAGATTTCATTTAGCTCTGCATGCTGTGATGCCATCAGTGTAGAGCTGTTTTAGAGATGGTCTTTTCCTTCTGACTGCTGGCACGGGACTTTGTATTAATTTATGCATCCTCGTAGTAAATTGCACATTGGCAGACTTTAGCTGTGGTCTTGATTGCAGCTGCTGTATTTTAATTATTGCTCAGAGTTAAAGCCCCCCATGTCAGCAAGGTGCCCAAGAGTTGTCAAAGGATGTAATTAAGAGAAAGGCATTTATACATATCCTCACCTCTGACTTTAACCCTGTGATTAAATATAAGTATAGCTTAGATGGCTCACAGAGCTAAAGTGCTAGAAAATTCCATAGTCTGGAATCATTCTGGCCTACATTTCCAGTGTTTATTACAGGTTGTGGCCCATCTCTTAATACTGAGAGTCTGTGGTAGCTTGTTCATTTCCATTCCTCACCTAATAACACACAAAAACCTTTAATCCATCCATCCATTTTCTAAGCCGCTTCTCTGTGAGGGTCGCGGGGGGATGCTGGAGCCTATCCCAGCAGTCTTCGGGCGGAAGGCAGGATACACCCTGGACAGGTCGCCAGTCCATCGCAGGGCAGACAAAAAAAACCTTTTAAGATGTAATAAAATCTTTTGGCTTAGCCCCTTAAACCATGAGAGCCTGTATATGGGATCACACTCCTTACTCTCATTACTGCATAACTTACATATTAGTTTCATAGTAGTTAGGTAGTTGCTGAATAATTCTTAGTAGGTACTGAATAAAGTTAAGACATGTCAAAATGTATTTGTAAAGCGCTTTGTTGTCACAAAGCGGATTTACAGAAAAATCCAGGTCCAAGCCCCCATGAGCAAGCCAGTGGTGACAGTGGCAAGAAAAAACTCCCTAAGAGCAAGAGGAACCTTAAGAGGGACCAAGAAGAAACCTTAAGAGGAACCAAAACACAAAGGGGAACCCATCCTCCTCTGGTCAACACTGGATAGCAAATAATGTTAATACTAAATATTAAAATACAGAAGAGGGGAAAAACAGGTGAAGCAATAGTTAGAATTAAATAGCTTGAGTCTGTGCAGCAGCAGCAGCTACATGTTGGTCTGTCTTAAATAACTGAGTAAAAATCATCTAATCTAAGTTCATTTTCTTGGCCTGGTATATATGAGCAATGGCACTATTGTGAACCACAAAAATGTTTTTCATAGCAACTATTGGAGAAGCTTTACAGAAAATTGCAAAAATGACAGTCAACCTAATGAACTTGGGTGTGATTTGTTGAGCTGACAATCAGTTCCAATCACAATTTATTGTTTTTTTGACACAATTGTTGCAATTGGATCCAGGCTCTTTAACAAATGCTATAATACAGTATGTTAAAATTCCTAAAAGTATTCCTAAAAGACTTCCACATTCATCCACATTAGTATGATGAAGTGGGAGAGGGCTTCTTGTTTTCTTTTTGTTTCCAAAATAGAAGCGGATCAAAATAATGAAGCCACAGAATGCTTCTTTCTGAGGAAACATTTACAATGTCTACACATTACCAATGATTCATCTAAGGCAGCCATTCTCAACCTGGGGACTGTGAGAAAATTTGGGGCAGTGGGGTGGGAAGGGGTGGGATGTCATCGCAACAACAAGAAAAAGGATTTTTGATAAAACCAGTGTAACTTTCCTAATGTATACAAAATAAATATCACCTGAAAATGAATGACGCACTCTAAATGTATGTATGTTAATAACAATTGAGACGCATCCTTCAGTTTCTCATGAGGTTCAACGAGATTGTTGCCAACACTCTGTAAAGCTTTTCCACCCTCACAACTCCTGTATGAAAGAAAGTGTTTTTGGGCGGGGCATGGATAGACCATTTATAAACAGGCCTATCTCTAAGCATTCTGTAAAAGCCTGCAGGGATATGACACTTGAGCTAGTTAATATGTATTCTCAGCACTTAATACCTCACTGCAGTGCATACTCACTGCATTTGGCAGGCCAGTTTATGTCTTGTGGTAATAAAGGCTTCCAGACAACAGCAGCACTGCTACAACACTGCAGCCAATACTCACAGTCTGTTTATTCACGTTGTCCCCTGTTAGTGAACTCAGTCCACAGGCAGCCATGGCACTGCTTCACTAACTCCTGATTGGGGCTTTAAAAAGCCTTAAAAGTGAATTATGCCATCTAGATGGAAATATGCAAGGTTGCTTTGAGTTTTGAATGAAGCTACATGTAGCAGAGCCTAGGTACAGACTGCCGAGCAGGTCTAAAGCGGATTAGAGTTAATTAAAGAGATGTTCCTACTTGTCATATCCGTGGGTGGATTGACTCGCTATTTACATACTAATGCTGAGAAGCTGTAGAAGAAGGTAGAGGCGGTGATGGCTCCAATATGCCATAATAGAAGGGGAGAACAACACTGCGAGGAATTTGATTTGTTTTTGGTTGTGTTTTCCAGTTCAGCAGTTTTTCTTAATTTTATTAGCCTACTGGATTATTGTGTGTGTGTGTGTGTGTGTGTGTGTGTGTGTGTGTGTGTGTGTGTGTGTGTGTGTGTTTCAGTGCTTAGGGCTACAAATAGCTTGGACTGAGCATAAATACTTCCAATCTCTTTTACAGACAAGATATGAATGCAAACGTATAGTACAGCTGCAATAATAATGCTTACCTTGTAAGGTTTTCTTTGTGCAGCTCTCTGCCTTGGAGCCTCTGCAGGAAGCCATTGTAGCAACTAATTTGCAATTGTAAGGCATTTAGCTCTCCTACAACACTAAAAGTTTTAGATGGATGCCTGAGGTCATCAGATCCAGATTGATGGCTGAAGCTAGCAGATATTACAACATTCAGAGTTAGAGGCGGGTGGCAGGTTGAGTGTGATTTATTGTGGCTTATCCCTTGATCATCATCAATCATGAATTTACTTCGGGGTAAATGATGAAGGAGACAAAGCCATTTGGTTTGGTTCCACTGCTGGTGCCAAATCCCTTACTCAAACACAAGCTGTACTGAAAACTGTGGCATGTGCAGATCTATTCTTTTCACTTGTATGTAATTCATATTGTCACTATTATATCTCTGTAGCAAGGTGTTATTACAAGTACTGGTGTACTATTGGACTGTTACAAGTCCACCTCATCATGAAATGGTCACACAATTTAAAAAGAAGCTGGCGTATGCATGTGCTGAGATAAGCGAGACTTATGAGCAAATCCAGGGTCATAGTAATAACAGTCCAGGTTCAAGTAGCCAATACGGAGAGAGGCAGACATGACAGACACCAGAATTAAGCAGAACAGAACAAACACCACAGCAGATAATACCAACAACACAGACAGAGTTTCAAGCAACAAAGACAGGCAAACACAAGGGGCAAACGCAGGGCTTAAATACACAGGGATAACGAGAGACAGGTGAAAACAATCAGGGGCGGAGTCACGAAACGAGGGGCAGGACTACAGACACCAAAACAAAGAAGCACATGGAAGATCAAAACAAAGGAGCACATGGAGTAGTGGGAAGAGCCAACAGTGACAACTCTATATATTTTACATTTACATTTACATTTACGGCATTTGGCTGACGCTCTTATCCAGAGCGACTTACAATTTGACCATTTTACACAGGTAGGCCAAGGCGGTGTTAGGAGTCTTGCCCAAGGACTCTTATTGGTATAGTGTAGGGTGTTTGCCCTGGTGGGAATTGAAGCCCAGTCTACAAGGCAGAGGTGTTAACCACTACACTATCCCAACCACCCGTATTTTAGCTGAACGTTTAATTATTTTGTGCGTCAGGTGCCGTTGGATTGCTGCTCAATTTCGTTGTACACTGTGCAATGACAATAAAAGGCACGGTAAAGGCATCTTATCTTATCTTATAAACAATGACAGAAGCAATATCCAATGATAGAAGAAAGTTCCATTCTTATGTCACTCCAGCTGGCAGGTACCACATGCCATTCCAGGTCCTGCCACTATGGACACGGCTTCCAACTAATTTTCACAAATGAAAAGTTAACAAATGAATATCTAGTTGATCAAGGGTAACAGAAAATGGCTGGAATTAACATATGACTGGAGTCCTTGCTCCTTTAGGTGACAGCACTGCTTTTAAGAAGCTAAAAATAAGTTTGCAGCAAGCAAAGTGTGGCAGTATGTTAGTTTGTCAGTGAAGTATATTTCAAACGTTTCTAGATGTAGCCTACATCTGCTAGAGTAGTCGGCTTAGCTAGCAATAAAGCTGCACCACATCTGCCTTATCAGTCACATCCTTTGCAGTGTGTCTCTGGCAGTGTTCACATAAGGCACTCATATTTTAGAGTAGTAGTGTAATACGTATACTTGTGCACAAATACAAGCAAAATGTAAAAGCAGCATTTTCATTAATTATTAATATATTTTCTCCATCTGCTTGTGCGGAAATATAATGAATTCCGACATAGTGAGGCTCAAATGGTTATTTGAGTACACAAGTGCAGAGTGCCTGTGGACACCCCTACCTGCCACAATTCACCTTTCTTTACATGAATGTAGCTGGCTACATATTTAGGCATGTCATGTATTTACACTGCTGGACAACTGGAGTCCTTTCTGTGTAGAGTTTGCATATTTTCCTCCGGGTGGTCCAGATTCCTCCCACAGTCCAATGACATACAGTCTGGTCATGCCCCTAGGTGAGAGTGTGTGTGTGTGTGTGTGTGTGTGTGTGAATGTACATGTCTTTTTGCCTACCCTGCGATGGACTAGTGACCTGTCCAGGGTGTATCCTGCCTTCTACCCTATGACTGCAGGGATGGGCTCCAGCTTTCCCCACGACCTAGAAGCGGATCTTTAGTGATCACTGAGAGCTAGTTAGCTGCTTCAAAGAGGGTTTCAGTTAAGTACACACTGTATATTTTAGAGTTATAAAATCTATGTTTTACACGGCACACAAACATGAATTATAATAATAATTGAAATAATTTTGAGAAAACACTTTCAGTCCGATGCCACTGGCAGGCTCCTCTTGCGACCAGCACAAATGGCACTTGGAAATGTCAAGAGTTTGTTTACATGCCATATTAATGATATACATAATAGTATATTAATAATTTAAATAAAATGTGGAAAAGTGACATGTTCCACTTGTGATTGGCATATTTAAATCATTACTGGAATGTTCTACTACAGACTAGGATATTGGAACAAAAGCTTCAAAATAGTAACTTAACAGGAGAAGGAACACATACTATACTTTTAATGTAAGTCAATGGAACCAGACTTTTTCCAGTTATTTTTGGCCATTTCCTTTGGTCCACTGATCATGAAATTTACACACCACATAAAAGACAACAGGCATTTTATTTTCGGACAGGTTTTGTTCTTACAGCAGAGATATGCAGGTTGCACATTACACATATTTTTCTGATATGTAACACATCAGTCCACAGAATGCTTTAACCCTCATTCCTGTGCCACAGCTTATTTTATCGACTCTTCCACAGTAAGATTATTTTAGTCATCTTTCACTTCTAGTTATGTTTGTGTTGTGCAAGAGAACAACAAAAAAAGTCACGGGACTGAAAGGCCAGGATGCATGATGTATAACAGGGGACATGTGAAAAGGACACAGCTGGTTAAGTAATCTAATAACAACCTGATATGTCTCATTTATTCATGCTATCCATTCAGTCTGTTCATCCAGGTTAACCCCACTCAGAGAGACGGTGGCCAAATCTGCTCCAGTCAGTTAATGTTGATTGTTGCTTACAAAACAAAGCTTTGTTTTCAGGGGTGAGCCTGAGCTTCGCTGAATACGTTTCCACTCTGCAAATCACCCTTTGCACATTACAGGGCCAAAATGGGAATGGGCACGATTTACTTTAATTGTCAACCAATTTCACAGCTTTAATTTAATCATATTTCAGTGCATACTCCCGCAATGCTTTGTGGTTTAATTTTCCTGCAATAAAACCCCATTATTAAGGTCCAATTGGATACAGATGAAAGCTTGAAATAGAAAGGAAAGGGAGGAGGGAGGCAATGTGAGCCACTGGTCGTTCAATGTTTTCCTGCCAATGCCTTCTCCATCTGAGTGAAGCCTGTCTTGGTGTTAATTGGATATTGTTGTTGATGTTGGCAGGCGGGAGGACTCGGGAGACAGGGCCGGTGTTTTTGACTAATCATAAATGTCATACATCCCATCAATTCTAATTTTTTGTTTCTCTACTGTCTTTATCTACTTGGAGTCCTGTGTGTGTTTGCAAATGACAAGGGTGAGACTTCGTTATCTCACAGGCTTGAAGCTCAAGCTTCATTTATTTGAAGTGTGACATTGTGACTGATACAGGCGTACAGAGCATCTACTTTTGAAGGTAAATGCATCCAGAAGGATTCAGAAGATGATTCTCCTGTAATTAATCAGCTGGCTGAAACATTGCAAACTTGCCCATTTTGCCACAGATTTTTCCAAACTGTGGAATAGTTCACCCTTTTAAAGGGCAACTTTTTTTTTTTTTTTACAAAATTTGTACATAGTTCAAGGGTTTCAATGGGAATTACACCAGTTTTAAAAAAGTTTCTGCATAATTCAATCGTTGAGATGTAAACTAAGTCATTCAGAGTGGTTTGATGTGAAGTGATTAATTCTAGAGGAACTGATAGGAACATGACGTCACAATCAGTCGTGGGCTGGAGGTTAGGGAACTGGACCTGTGACCTGGAGGTTGCCGGTTCAATCCCCAGCGCCGACAGTCCATGACTGAGGTGTCCTTGAGCAAGACACCTAACCCCCAATTGCTCACCAGGCGCCGTGGATAGGGCTGCCCACCGCTCCGGGCAAGTGTGCTCACTGCCCCCTAGTGTGTGTGTGTGGTGTTTCACTTGCATGGATGGGTTAAATGCGGAGATGGAATTTCCCCGGTTGTGGGATCAAAACAGTATCACTTAAATATCTAGATACACATAGCCATTTCATTTACATTCTGCATAACCAGTGTCATTTGGATCTGGATCTTTGGATCTGAATGGTCCATCGTAGATTCTTTGTAAATGTTCAGTATAACTAAATAGCCATTAAATGCAACTGATTGTAAAGTTAAGTGTTACTTGGATGGTCCATTGTAGGTGCTTTGTAAATGCTCAGCTGGCCTTCAAGTGACTTTCAACTAAATATCCATGAAATTCAACTGAACTTCAAGTTTAGTGTGAAAGAATGAATTAAATCTAACCCTAACCCTAAACCTAATCCTCACCTTAACCTCAAGGTAAAACCCACATCTACTCCTAACCCTAACCATAACATTGTTGATCAACTGAGCATCACCAGAAAGTTTGTTAATGATTTAAGTCTCTGTGGAGCATCGATAGGGAACCCTCTAAATAAAGTGTGACCGAGTTTTCATGTCATGTTGATAATGATGAAATAGTAGTAAATCTGAAAAACTGTTATGCACTTTATGTATCTTTCCATCATGAATGGTTCTAAAAATACATTTTATGCCATAAGCTTCGCAAAATATTTCATAGAACAATACAAGAAATCATGAAACAAATTTTCAGATATCAGGTAACAAATTCATAATCATTCCATGTGATATTTTTTTGTGATGTAGTTTACAGAGGCATGTTAACCGCTGTTAACAATTCTAGAATGGAATGACTTCGTTTACATTTTAACAGTTTAATTATGCAGCACTTTTATGTGGAAAAATCAGTGGAATTCCTCTTCAAGATGTGACCAAAGAGAAACTTTCTGATTCAGGATTGTCCACAGTGGTGGTGATAGGAACCACCTCTTAATGTCTCCCTTACAAAAAGTTATTAAATGTAATGCTTGGTGGGGTTAGGTTTCATTCACCAATATTTTCATAAGATGTGTATTTTGAACAGTAAATAAAACCGCTATGCGTTGTAGACATTCAGACTCCTGGTCCCTATCATCACTATGAAGAAACTGCTCAGTAAAATCACGCTCTCCATTGTGTTTATGTCCCAATGACTGAATTATGCTACAATTTGCAAAATTGGTAAAATTCCCCATTAAATTAGGATCTTTCACTGAAAAGCACTGGACTCTCTGCAAAGCCCTGAATGGTGGCTCATTACAGTTATTTTGATCTGATGAGCGCATACTCTTTTCTCAGGGGGGTTTTGGATGTGGCAGCTGGAACATGAAAAATTATCTGGTGTTTGCAACTCGTCATTGACAACTTGTTTCCACTGACAAACAAGATACAAGCGGAAGATGAAAATCAATTCTATTGAGTGTCAGTTTTGAGCTGGTGTGCAATGTGCATGGGCTGAGTTTGTGTGAATCTCCCTGTTTGTTCCTGACCAGAACATGTTCTGTCATGATTGACTCTGTTCACCTTAATAACATCACATCCTCAAGCGAGATTTAAACAGAGCCCAAATAAAATCTTTTCTCAGCTGGTACACGGTTTACCGTGCAGTGTTCATGACTGATAAGCACATAGATGCAGGTCCTAAACTGCTGGGCTTTTTTTCCAATATTGGCTTATTCTCAAGACAGTAGATCTGGGTGTAAAGCGTATACTGTGGTTTATAATAACATGCTCCAGTTTGGTTGTAACACAGGCAGCAGCACAAGATTAATTGGACTTTCATGGCTTTTAGCTAATTGGCTTTAATGGTAGTTATAAACTAAAGGCCTCTTTAATAGTGAAGCACGTCGATCTAAAAGCTTTGCCTGCGTTGGCTGGCCTCTTCTAACCTGCTCCTTTGTTTACTGAAAATGCAAAAGGCTTAAACACATCTGGTGGGGGACAAACTCCAGAGTGGATCTTGTTCACTGACAAGTTTCTCTTGTTGGTTTGTTTAAAAGGAAGAAGGAAAACTTTTTCTAGGCCAGCAAAGCATAAAAGTACAACCCGCTTCATGCCAAGATAAGGCCTAATATGTAAAACAATGTTTTAGTCTACACAGCGCAGAGATAGCCAGAAAGGCTTCATTAGTCGGCGCACTGAATAATACATATTCTATTTACTTTGTTGCTGCATCAGTTTGAAATTACAAAGTGCATTTTCACTGCATTCTGCATTAGTAATGCATTGTTTTCGCTAGTCCTGAAAAGCATTGTATACTAAAGTGGCTCTTTTGTCCATTCCATTAAAACCCGGTTTCAGCTCAAGGTAGGTAACTGAAAAGGTCTTTCTGGCTCCTTAAAAGCAGTCACTCCTCGCTTGGCTATGGTGTAGTCCTCTCCATCCCAAAGAGATGTGCAGCAAAGCCTGGACTGAGAGAGAAGCTTACTCACCCATCTGGTGCAGTATTTTTTTTTCCACTCTCTTATTTTCTCTGTGAAGAACCGCAGCAGCCAGACAGAATTTATTGTGAAGTCGTTTTTTTCTTCAAGTAATGGCAGAGTTGACTCCTACCACCTGCACAAGACCTAGAACGTGGTTATTATGGCAGGGTTAAGCATCTTGCTGGTGTATGTGGCATTTCCTGCGAGAGGTGCCTAACCAGAGACTATTTCCCGCAGTCGGTCTCTGCTTGCTTCAAACTGAATAAAAGTCAAGTCAAAAGCTCAACCTGGAATATTCAATGTGCTAAACACAGCCTGGACTATTATTCAGCCCAGTTTTTGCTTTTGAATATGATGACCTATTCCAATGAAAAGCAATTTCAATAAAGGTCATACACATGACTAGACGATGAAAAAACATGCCATGAAGTAAGGTTTCCTGAACAAGTTCAAATCCTTCAATTTTTATTGTTCGGTTACAGCATTTCCGAGGCAGAAAACAACCTCTTTCATCTCTCTGGATATATTTCATCTATATCTGAAATTAGGACACTGGGCTTAAATGTCATCCATCATTTTCACAATTTGGTGTGGAAACTTTTAGACTCACACAGTCGCCATGACATCCACACTACAGCCGTTTTATTCACCATCCAAACCAACAAGTGGACGTGTCTTTTTGGCTTTTTTTACATGCCATGTTGATGATGGTAAAATAGTGGCAAATCTGAAAAAATGAGTTTTCTTTGGATATAATTTTCCTTATAAACCCCTGGACTTACCCCTTCCCCATGAATGGTTTAACCTCTTAAAAAGCCAGGGCCCACCAAAGGTTTTATTACACGCTTCTATGACCCACAAATAGATAAACCAGTTTGCATTAAAGTCCCTGTAGTCACTGAATATAAGTTTTAGTAGTTAATAAGCTTTAAGTGGTAAAAAAAAATAGATGCTTTAATAAAAATCTTATTACAAAACTACTGTTAAACAATGTGTCCGGCGTCAATCATAGTATTCATAACCATTTCATGCAGTTCTTTTCTGTGAGGGAGTTTTTAGGGACATTGAGTTTTGCTGGCTTTATACTCTTTAAAAAGAAGATGCTTCTTTGAGGGTTCTTTTGTTATGGGAATAATACTATTTAGAACCGTGAGTGTTCTATATAGAACCATTTTCATGCTTAAATGCTTCTTTGCATGGTAAAATTGTACTTCGGATTGATGGAGAATGTTGCACATAGATCTAAATAGCACCAAAAAGGGTTCTGCTATTGTCACCAGCTTGACATCATAACAATACCAGAAAATATATAATGAAACATTCACAGAAGTTCTATATAGAACCATATACAACACATTCTTCATTAGTCTGAAGAACCATTTCACCATACAAATAACCATTTAAGCATGGAAATGTTTCTTTACTAAAGAACCCTTGAAGAACCATCTGTTTTAAGAGTGGAAGTATTAATGGCTGAAGTGTGGTTGACTGTAAAGGAAGCAGAGAGGCATCTGTGCAGTGTATGAAATGAATGTCTGTACTATTTTCTCTACTTCACTGGCTCATGAACCAGGTATGAGAATTGAATCCCCTTTTCAGTATGTGGTAGTGTCTCTTTAAATGACTCAAGCTCAATTGGCAAGATATAACCATAATACTTCATGTATTTATCTGGTGTGTTTATATCTCTGATCATGCTGGATCAAAGAACTTCCCAGTACGTGAGAAATCTTTGGATTTTTGTTCATCAAGGTACAAACAATGTAAATCAAAGGTACAACAGTGGTTGTAACGTCCAATTGTGTACCTTCACCCCAGTAGAAAGGTATGCATTTGTACTTTTTCCCGAATTATGTTCCCGGACAAAAGAACCTTTTATCTGAAACTGTACAGTAAAATGTTACCAACTCATCAGAGTGAGTAAGTAGTTTATTATTTAACTAATTCTGTTACTATTTTGTATATATGCAGTTGGCTTGGCCACATCTGTACAAGCAAACCTAAAGCAAAACATGATATTACATGAGAAAAAATGGAGAACGAGAGACCCAAAGACTGAGAGAGAGAACACAGAGCCATGCAAGCAGCTTGAACTTTTTCAGAAACCAGACTTGAGGCACTTTACCTGTATGTTTGGAGCTGTAGACTAGTTGAAACCTCTATCTTCTCTCCTTTATTGGCTGGTGAGATTAAATTCAGTTCTCCACTAACATTCATCTTTATATCACAACATCCATATTTTCTTTGATATGATGCCTCAGCAGCGTTTGCAGAGAAGCAGCCCCATATCATAATGCTCCCACCTTTGTACTTCACTGTGGGTGTGGCAAAGCCGTTCTTTCTCCGAGCATGATGAGCTGAATTAGTGCCAGAATTATATATTTTTTGGTTGTCTGACCAGAGTATATGGTTTCAAAACAGATCAGTCTCAGTGCTAGACGTGCACTGGAATTATATTAAATAAAAAACTAAAATGTTTCCCCTTGCTGTATTTTTCAAGAATGTCAGCTAGACTTCCTTAAAGGAAGTGTTATTAGTCCGTTATGATCACAAGCAGAATTGGCATCTCTGACGATGGAAATTAAATACCCCCGGGGGGAGTTGAAGTCCCTGTGCGTTTCTCTCCAGGGTTCTGAAACTGCACATGCTGATAGATTTCAGCACCTCTGATTTGGGCCAGCAGTTGACTCATGGGAGAAAGGTGGTATCCACTTGCTAGCCTCCTCTAACATTAAGCTCCTAAAGCCATTCATCTCCCTGACATGCCAGTAACATAACCTCTATGTCAATGAATGGGAATTAATCGGTTAAAAGGCTTCATACGTATAAGTCTATCCTCTCTCCCTTCTCTTTCAAAGATAACTCATCAGACCCAGAGACCGGAAAGGCCCTTTGACTAACACTAAAACTCCTCACCCATCAGCCAGAGCTGCACGCCAGCCACACAAAACCACTTTCTTTGTGTGATAACCTTTGGGGTTCAAATTGCCACTTTTCTGTTTGTGAGCTTTTGTTCTGCCCTCAATGGCTCAAGTGCCTCGCTCTGGTGAAGAAGGCAGGCCTGACCACAGGGACAAACATAAAGCACCCTACCTACTGACAAGGTCTCTCTCTTCAATTTTCTCTCTCTTCTCTCAGGGAAGAATGGACCAGGCGATCCAACACCTTCTGGAGCGCAGTGTATGGGCTGTTGCATAGCTGAAAAGAGAAGGAGAAGTAAAGGCCCCTCAGTCTAGTAGTGAGGCAGTGATCCTACAGAGCCTCTAAGGCTGTTTAACACTATCAAAGAGGACATTAACAAAATGCAGCAAATCGAAATAACCTTGCCCTTGCACAATGGCCATCCCAGCCCTATCACACTATGTATTATAGGACAGTTAGACAAGGTGAAATGAACCGAGAAGGCCGAATTGGCATTCCAGTGGTTGACGACTCTCTGCCCCTTTCCTTCTAGCCACCACCAGGCATTTCAGGCCAAAGCGCTGTGGAGATTAACATTTACCCTCATCTAATGCTCTGAATTCAGTTTATGAAGGTCTTTCTACTTAAATCATGAGCTTAATCACGTGATGTTAAGGAGGCAGTGTGCTGAAGTCTGCTGTGTTTTGGCCCTCAAGGACTGGAGCCTGACACGTGTGGTCTAGACTGATGCCTACAGACCTCAAAGTAGTGCTGTGCAAAGTTGAATGGTTGGACAACTGGAGGGTAGGGAACTGAATCCCCAGAGCCGACAGTACGTGACTGAGGTGTCCTTGAGCAAGATACCTAACCCCCAACTGCTCCCCGGGCGCTGTGGATTGGGCCGCCCACCACTCTGGGCAAGTGTGCTCACTGTCCCTAGTGTGTGTGTGCTCACTAGTGTGTATGTGGTGTCTCACTTCATGGTTGGGTTAAATGTGGAGGTGAAATTTCCCCACGGTGGGACTGATAAGGATCATCTAATCTAAAGATTGTTTTTTAGGTTAGGTGGTAAACCAAACCAATCCAATCCAAACCAATCCAGTGTCTTGTGACAGAGTAATATAATTGTGCAGAATTACATTTAAAAGTAAAGTGAATACACAATACATGTGAATACACCATGCAGTATATTCTATAAATATTTGACATTTATATTGCTTATACATATCAAAGACTGAAATCCTTACAATTCATACTGGACCAAATTATTTTCTTATTATTTATACATAAATGTTTAAGAAGAGTTTTAATTAGCTTTACAAAACTAAACCAGCCCTTTATATGATTAGAGTAAGTCAAAAGTAAATGCAGTTTGGACTGTGAAGTTTATGGATGTTTATGCCAAATTGGAGTTGAAAACACATTATGGATTTTTAACTGACTTGGACTTTAGACTGAAATCCTTTTGCTTTGAATGACCGTTTACCATAATTATGTTTGTTTTATCGAAATAAAGGCGGACAAGCACTCTTTGTATTTCAGCAGTAACATGAGACAGCATTTTTTTCTGTTTACAAATTAAACTCATGATAAATCTAAATCATTCAGTTTCACTTTAACAGAAATTGAAAAGACCTTCAAAAACGCTGAAAAAAGATACCAAGTTTTCTGACATTTAGAGGTTAGCGTTTGAGACAGCTTCCTCTTAATCGAAAGTACCTTATAAATTATGATTTTGTATATATTTAGCTTATTACTATCTCTATTAATGCACTGGCTTTAATTAGATGATGAGATAATCCTTGTAAATGTCTCAAGTTTAAAGTCTAAACACTTAATTGTATTTTTTTAACAATCTCAGGGAAAAAAAGGTACGGAACTGGCTGGTTCCCTTAAGGGTACATCTCAGTACCTTTTAGTCAGGAAACATAGTTGTACCTTAATTCATCCATCCATCCATCCATTTTCTAAGCCGCTTCTCCGGCAGGGTCGCAGGGGGCCTTAATTCATTGAAATTATATTTTCATTATTTCATAACATGAAATTATATTACATTATTTACAAGAACCCTTTTTGGTGCTTTATAGAACCCTTTTCAAAAAGATTCTATATACACTCTCACAAATAAAGGTAAACTCTTAGACCTTTGAGGGCCCATTTACATTGTTTGTACCTTGATGAATGAAAAATGTACCTGCACAGCACCTTTATTTCTATCAGTATATAATAAGGAAAGCTTGAGGAATGCTAAAGGATTGCTTTTTACTGCAGAATCTAGAAGGGTGAGTTTTTGCTGGTTTGCTCTCCAAGTGCACCTTTTATTATCTGCCTCTGGGAAGCACTGCACCTGCCACTTAGAGCTCCACTCTGACAAAGACACTTCAGGACAGCATTTCATGAGTGCAATCATCATATTCCTTGATTTTTGTGCATTTTCCTGCCTTTGCTGGATCAGCTGCCTCAGACTTAATTGTTTAATTGAACATTTGCGCTTCCCACCAGTTCAGGCTGGGAGTCAGGCGATCTTTCTCCTGCTATCTCACAACAGAACGCCAATCAGCAAGAGCGCATGAAGACATGAAGTAGTTTTAAATGATTAGCATTCTCCTCTGGACAATGCTCAGTCACCCAGTTCTGCCGCGTGCCCAAGCATACATCCTATTGGCTGAGACAGAGAGAGAATCTTACCATCTCAATGTAAATTCCACCTGTGTCGTCTGCAAAGATTTATTCTGTAATTCACTGAATGTGTGATCATAACTTGACTGTCACATACTTTTCCTTGTTGGACTAGGGTTACACATAGAAATAAGCTGGCCTTGAAATATTCTTTATAATGAAACTTATTAAACATAATCACATATGTAAATATTTGAGGAGGTTGACATCTGGGTGAGATTCCATTTGAGCTGCAGATAATATGCCCCTGAGAGGTTCACTTCTGCCTGCCTCATGCAAAATGCATATGGGCATCTGTTGCTCCCACTGGGTTAAGGCGGATTGTGAGTTTTAAGGCTCCCCAGCCAAACTCTTGGGTGCTCACCAGTTCTTCTTCCTCTGTTTGTACCCTCATCGTTGCTTTTATGTTTTCTTTTGTTGCCAGCACAGCACTTTGACCTGAAGCCACAGTTGGGATGAGGCAGTGCAGAGGCACGACGGAGGCTCATTGTCATTGCTGATGGAGATGTTATGCTCCATTTGCAAAGCTGATGTAAATCCTCCTTTCTGCGTACTCCATTACTGTTCTCATAAAACCTGCTTTTTATCCTCTTTCAGTCGTTTATGTCTGTCTTTCAACTGCTTAGCTTTGCCCTTCACTGACTTACTGCAAAACTTTTCCAACAACTGCATCTGCTGTGTACTTTTGAAGGGTCTTGGGAATAAATTTGTGATCAAGGCGCATAAATAAACATCAATATCAGTGCCTTTCTCCAGCACTTACAGCCTTCAATGCATTGACTGGAGTGAAAGTGAAAGACCTTTCTTAATTATTTTATCTGCCTGAAAATCTAAACCTCATTAGAGTGTTGTAAAGGAGAAGTGACTCCTCCACTTAGGATCTCCTGAATTAATAAGAATGTTTTGGACAGGTAAGACTCTCCCTCTTAGATGTGATTAATCTCTCCCTAATAGTTCAAGATACTCTGTAATTTATAGTAGGTCAAATTGGAAACCTCCCCCTTCAGTAAGTCAGAAGTCAGCCCACTATACTGCATTTTTGGACTAAAATCATGATTTTTCACATCAATGACCATCTTTCATTCTCCAGAGATGTTAACAACAGTGACCACTTTAAAGGGGCATAAAACTAGAGTTTAATGTGTCATCTGTTGTGTTGTGTAGCACAGGGTTGCATCCCTGAGCCTCACCTGTTTGATAGGTTACAATTTTTATCGTTTTCAGTTATAAATGTTTTCTCACTATGATACCCAGCATACACTGCGCAAACACATCACAAAATCCCTGGGAATCTCGGTGGTGCCAACTAATTCTTACTTACAGCTAATCTACAGCCTTAAAAAGGTGGCTCTTCAAGTTCTGTGGTAAAGAAAAGGGTTTTGTATAGAAGCATGAACACTCAAAGAACACTTTGTATGATGAAAAGGTCCTTTAAATTGATAGTGTACTGTAGATGGAGATGTAGATATAATGTCCATATATAACATTTTTGTAAAGAGGTTTTTTGTCAGCAATAGAAGGAACCCTTTTTGGTGCTAAATAGAACCCTTTTCAAAATGATTCTATTAATCATTCTATGGATTCTTTGAGCGTTAATCGGTCTATATAGAACCATTCTTTACTGAAAAACCCTTGAAGAACCATCTTTTTTTGAGTGTGTAGGCCAATAAACAAATTCAAGCAGGCCTCCCCCAAAAACCCACCCAAAGTTTTTCTTCCCTAGTTAAAGATTCTTCACCTTCAAGATACATCCTTGTATTTAAACTGGAAATATCTCACTCTTGAGACGACTGCAGCGCTTCTGTAGGCTGCAAAAAAGCATGTTTACATGATGTAGTGACAGTTACATTCATCATTTTGGCCCTTAAAGTGTCCCTTTATCAGCCAACTGGCAGTTTGCAAGAGTGTGATTAAAGGATGCTAATGTTTCTGAATGTTGTCAAGGTTCCCAAACAGTTCTGAGAATAGATATACAGTTCTAGAGAGAAAAAAATTAGTATTAGTATAGAATTAGTGTAGAACCCCCATTTTGTGGACAAAAGGCAAAAGGTTGTTACACCCACACATCTCATTTATAAAGGTGGTTTCATCAAGAACCCTCCACTGAAAAGCTGGCAAAGGTTAAGCAGTGGTTCTTTTATGTCATCACTCCAAAGAACCCTTTTAGGCACTTTTATTTTAAGAGTGTGTTTTAGGCAACAGATAAATAGCATCAGTACTTTTTTTGATATCTTGAACTGAGGCTGCTATTAAGTCTGACTCATATCTACTGATACCTTTGAAGTAAAACGCTGAGGTCATAGCTTACAGAGCATTGATCATTTACTTATATGTAGGCTTTTTTTTTTTTTTTTTTGAAGCACACTTAAGTCATGGTCCTGATTGGAGTGATGACGTCCACTTATTCAACATACCAGCTAATTGAAAAGGAGAAAATCCATAGATCAATAGGTTGTTGCTGCTGGGTAATTCAGATGGGCAAGGACATATACACTGACATGCATGCACCCACCCTTGGTGGGTTATCATAAGCGTGGTAGCATTCTGCATTCAACTACCACCTACAGGAGATGTTGTGATAAACACCCACCAGCAACACGAGCCGCCTCGCTTCGCCACGGTTCCGCAGATTGGATTCCGATCAGGCATGCTTATGCAAATGTGCCATCAAAGGCACTCAGTGCTGGATCAATCAGTTTGCTTTGTCAGTCTTTTTTCCACTGCTCTAATTATTTACCCACGTTATGAAGAAGAGAGGAGCACCGAAAGGGGACAGAAGTCACATCTGATTAAAAATATTTACTTGTTACTCTTTGATTTTTGGAATAGGGACATGTGGCCGTTTCTCACTCTGCGTCTCACTGCATATGTTTATTCTTTGTGTTAGGAAGTAGAGAGACGGAAAAAAATAATAGATGCAGCAACAAAAAACGTGGAAAAGCAAAGTTTAATTCAAGGCTGGTTATTCGAGGAATATTCACAATTCACTTCCCCGGTGCTAAGAGACAGCTTGTCGGCGCAGGAACAGTCGGGCTATTGGCCTGATGCAGCGTTCACACCTTACATGTTATTGTGGTTGGCAGCCTAATGCATTAACAAGTACAGTATGTGGGGCTGTGTCTGTGAGATGGATACAGAGCAGAGTCCGTCTGCCAGAGCAGGAGGCTCCAAATGCACCATGCATGTAAATATCTCTTTTAAAAGCTTCAGCTCTCTGCTTCATTGCATGATTGTTGCCATTTTCGAAAATGATAGAGTACTCTTAGCCATGGCCAACGGTGATGTTTTGTTCCCGAGAGCCTGGCATTAAAGAAGCCCGCGATTTGTCCAAGATCCCTTTTTATGGCACCGTGCTGTTGTATGGATAAAACACTGTGGCTCCATTCATGGAACTTGCTTGTTATGAGGTGCTTCCAGCATTCAGCTCTTAATGAGGCCAGAGAGAGTGTTCAGGCTGGGTACAAAGAGACTAATGCAGATTAATGTAGTAGAGGGGCCTTGCCTGAAGTTCCTTCAAACAAGCGACTGACAGTACTGGAGCTTTCCCATCATACAGGAAGCTGCACTTTCCTCCCGCTGTGCACTCCATCCTGTTTGAGTGCAGAGTTTGTCTGCGCGTGGACTGCTGAGAGCGCCGGAACTTTTTTGGAGTGCTATGGAGGTGGTGCGTGGATGAGGGACCGTTCATCACGGCTGGGTGCTCGATGGGTTCGGAACTGCACTAAATCACTGAAAGCTGGAGAGAGAGAGCGTTGGACCTGCTTCCAGTCCCCCGCTCATTGTACTGTGGCACAGACCTCTCCCCGACACCCACGTCATATAATCAGACATGTTGTGAAATTCTCTGCCCACGGACCGATCATTCATTTTCACCTACTGCATGGGGAAACCGTACAAATGGAGAGGGATGAAATTGATCTCTTTTGTCACCGGCTTTGAATCAGTAGGCAGCAGCTTCCAGCAGATTTAACCTCCACTCTGTCTGTCTGTCTGTTTGTCTGCACTCTTCTTAAGCCACTTGTGTCCAACAACATTTTAGTGTGATAAGGGAAGATGTTTTAAAGGAAGGTGTTTTAAGATGAAGGTGCCGGAATTTAAAGCAGTATATGTCACAATGATCTTAAACTTCAGACTACGATCCTTTACCCTGAATTGCCCTATGAAAAGGATGGTTCTTCAAGGGTTCTTTAGTAAAGGAAATAGTTCTATATAGAATCATGAACATGTAAAGAACCCTTTGCATGATTAAAGGGTTCTTTGTACTGGAAAGGGGTTCCTCAGATTGAAAGAGAATGCAGAACCCTTTTGAAAAAGATTCTATATAGCACTGAAAAGGGTTCATCTGTTGTAACGAGCTTGATATTGTAACAATAGAAGAATGCTTTTTCAGTGCTATGTAGTACCCTTTCCAAAAAGGCTCTACGTTTTATTTTTATTATATTATTTTAAAAAAAAATAGCAACATTTCTGCATAATGAACTTTTTAAGATGCCAACAAAGTCATTCAGATGTGAAGTGCCCCATTAAAGAGAAACTTTGAGACATATGACGTGTGAGACATTTATTTACAATAGTTTTGAGATAATTTTGCCATTTTGGCTTAAAGAATGTTTTATGTTGAAGATGGTGTTGTCTTCAAAGAAAACTTATTTATTTATGTTTACTGCTATATTGCCATCATCATCAACATAACATATAAAGCACAGGAGATATGCAGGTTCACTAGTGGTTTTGGATAGTAAATAAAATGGCAGAGTTACATTATAGACCCCTGGTTCTATCACCACCACAGTAAATCTCAGTCAATAAGCTTAGTCACAATGAGCCACTTTACATCAAACGACCCTAATGGCTTTTTGGTTTATATCTCAATCACTCAGTTATGTAGAAAATAGAGAAAGCGGTGGCATTTCCTTTTAAATAATTCTAAAATCTGAGGATCCTGCAGCCATCTCAGTACCCCAACTTCTCCCATCCCTGCAATGTGCTGTGATTGGTCTACGGTGTAAAGTAACAATACTGCTTAATTAAAAATCTGATGACAAAAGCTCTCTTTTCCTTGTATTATATACTTGAAGTATGTAATATTTCTATAGTGCATCCACTGCAACAAGTGATAACATGAGCTTGTGGGGATTAAAATTGGGCCTAGGCTTGGACATAACTATTAATTGGTATAGAACCTTTATCCAGGTTCTCAGTTACAAAGATGGTTCTTTAAAGGACCCTCTATCAAGATGTTCTTTAAGGATCTAGAAGTGGTTCTTCAGTAGAGGCCTTCAGTTACAGACCTAGTCAAATAAGGTGTTGATGTAACACCTGACAGTCTATTTAAACTGGATCCAGTCATCCCACGGTGTTCTGTAATAATAAAAATGCTACTATGACTACTCCTACTGCTACTAACAGTAATTATTATTATTATTATTATTATTGAATATTATAATAGTACTATTGAGGGGCTTTTACATTAAATATGATGGCGCAGTCTTTTGAGCCACTGCTATTTATCACTTTATTTTCAGTACTGTCATGGATAAACGTTTATTTTGAAGCTATAAAGTGATGGTCAAGCCTGTGGATAAAAGGGCAGACAGTCTGATCTTTCTAGAAGAGGACAGAACCATAAAGTAATCTAAAATGGCTCAGTTGTGCCTTTATCTTTGTTTTGAGATCAGCCTGAAATGAACGGAATGAATGGAGAGCTTCTGCGGAATCCTCTTATGCCTAAGCAGCTCACTCCCGGTGACATGAAGGAAAAATCTGGGGGTCTTGATGTGACCGATTGGCCACCTGGCATCATATCTTCCAGCAATGACAAAATCCAGAAGCAGGAACTTCTGCATAGCATTGTTCCACGGAGCCCTTTTTGGCACCTATATTTTTTAAGGCTGTGGGCTGGAGATGCATGGGCCGACCGTGCTGTGGGCAGGCCATTTTTTAAAGGTGTGGAGAGCAGGGTCGGCTGTTTCCAGCTTTCTGTTGGAGAAGATGGAGTGGCCTGAGAGGCCTGTGTTGACTCACTGTGGTTTAAATGACAACGTTGATGGAGCATGACATCCAGGATGGATGTGTTCCAGCCTGAGATGAGGCGCACTTGGGAAGGCAGCATGGAGGTTTTCTTAATCGTCTAATTTGTGCTGCTTCTCCCTTCCCCGCAGGCTGCACAGCGGATTATCAAAGCCCATAATGCATAAGCACAATAGCAATCATGTGCTAGAATGCTTGATAGATACAGAACCCTGGGATGTAAATGACTCAGTTCATGATTGCTACTTTTCTGTTTTTGAACTCCCTCTGCTCTCCAAATGTGGCATGCTTTACTTTTGCTGAATCACTCCCAAAAATCACTTTAACCATTTTATGAACCACATTAATGGTGGTTAAGCCAAGTACAGAAGAAATTTTTAAGATGTAACAAATGGGGGCTGTTAAATGAACGACGTGTTTACCAGAATATGTAACAGTAATATAAGATCATACCTGCAGACCACTATGTCCACTATTCGTCTTTATTACAGCTTCCATTCTTTTGGGGAGACTTGCTTTCAGTTTTTCAGAGAAAAGAAAATCAGGGATTTTTTCCCACACTTCCAAAGTTCAGTCTTACTGACTGCACTCTCGGGTGGTCAGTCAATTTTATCTGAGAACTCCAGCAGCTTCTTTGTTCTCAGTAAAGCCTTCTTGACAGCTACACATCATTTCGGGTCCTTAGCAATGGAGTTGCCTTTTCACAGTAGAAAGATGGACAGAATCATCCATGGAATGTTTCAGATCTGAAGCAAGAGTGGAGCTTGATTTATTTCTCTCCCAAAGATGAAAGGTTTAAGTACTGCTTATCTGATGGTGGCAGTGTTGATGGTCATCAGGTCCTGAAAGTGATAACAAGGTTTCTTTTCTATAGCTTAAAAAGCAAATACCAGCTAGAAGGAAGGTGCACTTCATCTTTTGATGCCTTCTCAATAAAGCAGCATGTAAAAATAATTACTTCTAATTTTCACAGGTGCGTAAAACATTGAAGTATGCTGTTATTATGATTAGCGAGACATGCAGAAATAGTGACCATCAAAAAAGTTGCTTTTTTGAAAATCATAACCTAAGATGAGGCTCTTCTTCTCTTCCTTTCATTAGTTCATATTAAACTGAGAAGCTTGTACAAGGTCACGGAGTCCTGGGGTTCCCAGAGTGTTTCCCATAGGTTTTCAGGGGCTTAATGACCTGTTCAGATGACTCTGGCCAACATTATTAGCTTGGGCTGCTACTGCTGGTTTCTCCACACTAACACTCCTCATTATGGTCTGTCTACTTGCTCAGAATGCTAGTTGTGGTTCTCCACACTAGGACTCCTGTAGCAAAGCCATTTGAGAACAAACTCAAAGCCACTGAGTTACTTACATGTTGCTGTGTCTGTCATTAACTGCTGTCTTGGTGATCTAGTGGTAGCTGCTTCATCTGCTGAGCTAAATGGAGCTACTGCTAGTTTCTCACTCTAGTTAACCCATACCTCTCGATCCCAGTTTCTAAGATTGGCTCCTAATTAAATGCTTAACTCATCCCATTTGAATTTGCCTAATGCTTTTAGAGCCTATGTTTATGTTTCAAAAGCAGTAGCACCTTGCTAGTCTAGCCTCAAGCTCAGATGTTAAACTTTCTGACAGTCTAAAAGGAAGAAGCACATAGTCACCCTCAGTACTCAAGGCCTACAGAATTCTTTTGGGCTTCCTTTTGAGTGGAGAATACTTTACCTCAGTAGGATGAAGCCTATAGTCTCTACTACCAACCTGTTTATGATCTGATGGTGACCATGACTTGGAAGAACTGCTACCCCTCGGATAGGAGTAGCTGCTACATGTAGCCATATCGCTACATGCTGGTAATTGAACACATTATGTTTTAAGTATTTTTGCAGCACTGTCGAAAGACCAAGACTTACCATTTCATCTTGCTTAGTGTTTGGAAATACGGTTATTTGGCCTATGACAGTGTGTTGGCATTTTTGGCAAGTCTATTTGAGTCTATTTGAGATTATTTAATTCCACTGATTGTTCTGCATTTCTCCATAATTGAAGGATTTAGATTTAAACAAAGTCATTCAGAGTGGTTTAATACAAAAAGTGCAGTTCAAGAGAAACTGGATCAGAATCATTCACAACAACAGTTAGAAACATAGGAACCAGACACCTGAAGCGTTTAATGTCGCCAAAAAACTGAATCACAGAAACATGTTGAACATGTTGCCTGATGCCTGAAACACTGTTCATATAGTTTGCAACAGTCTGTTTTACATGCATGTTGTCAATTCCAAATTAGTATACAAAAACCCTTTCATTACTTTTTTTTTACTTTTTCTCCTATTCAATGCTATGTTTGCGCTGCAGAAATTGTGACCCCCAGGTTCCTGTAACCTCCACAGTTTCTCTACAACGCTTCACGTCTTATTTCACAACGTCACATCAAGCCACCTAAATAACTTTGTTTACAATTTGTTTACAAAGATTTTATTATACAAACATTAAAAAATGGAAATCCAACTCCATCCATTTTCTAAGCTGCTTCTCCTTCAGGGTCGGTTTGGAGGGGGATGCTGGAGCCTATCCCAGCGGTCATCGGGCGGAAGGCAGGATACACCCTGGACAGGTCGCCAGTCCATCACAGGGCAGACACACAGATACAGACAGTCACTCACACCCAGGGGCAATTTAGCATGTCCAATTGGCCTGACTGCATGTCTTTGGACTGTAGGAGGAAACCGGACAGCGGTGACTAGGTGGTGAGGCAACCGGAGAGGCGACAGCGCTACCCACCGCGCCACCGTGCCAACTCAATAATCCCAACGCCAGCTCAGCTTTCACAATGCTAACCTGGCAGGTTTAAACATGTATTATTTGTTATCTCCATTAGCCAAGCGGCTTTACCGCAAAACCAAAGAAAAAAGCTTTGAACATCTAACATATCTTAAATAATCTTGGCCTACATTTGTGGTACAATAGTGAAAAAGTGTGTACACTTGATTTTTGAGCATTGCCTTAACACAAACTAAGAAAGACCCGTATGTATTGCAGCTCCCATTCTTGTCACTGATTGTGTGTAGCATTCTGAGTGATGTATATGACAGGAATGGCAATGAAGAGCAACTCTTAAGAAAAATATGCCTAAATGGGTTGGGCACCTCTTATGATACACATATTTGTGCTTGTTTTTCATCAAAGCTAAAAGCTAGAACATTACAAATTCACTTAGATACAGCTGGATTGTTTCAAATGAAGAATTACTCTTTAGAAGCTGATATATGAAATGTGATGCTATCAGAGCTACGTGGGAAGGTTTTGTAGACGTAGGCCGAGTTATCTTCCGATAAATCATGACTATGTGAATAAGATTAACAACTTTACAGTAGTGCATTGCCAGTGCATTACAAATAAGCTCTATGTTTATGTCAATAACTTTTCACATATTATCATTTGCAAGTTTTTTTTGTGATGAGCTTCCATACATTTGTTATGCCATCAAGAAAAAAAACCCTGCAGCTTTGTTGACAGAGATGAATTCAATATCAAACGTTTCATTAGGTTTGATGTATTACTAGAATTGCCAGTTACCAGTTGATGGCAGCTGGCACATCATACAGTTTTGAAAAGTTTGCTTGTGATTGATCAGATTTGTGGGCTTCTCTCTTCAAACTAATGTTTGAAGCACCAAGTCCTGGTTCCATCCACTTTATTTTTAATATGTTACGTAACCAAGAAATAGACACGGTTAAGAACAACTATACGTTTTTTGGGGAATTTTGCCCAAAGTACCAAATGACAGCACCAAGTTTCAGATGTCACTTGGTTATAGTGACATTTGTGCTTTTCCCACTAAGCTGTCACAGTTATGGTACCTACCTGTTTGGGAATCTGATATATGGCCATATCCATCCATCCATTTTCTAAGCCGCTTCTCCTCCTCAGGGTCGTGGGGGGGTGCTGGAGCCTATCCCAGCGGTCATCGGGTGGAAGGCAGGATACACCCTGGACAGGTGGGTTTCAAATATATGAAATATATTATTATATATGTTTACACAGTGTAACTGCTGTGTCTGATCCACTTGTATCAGCACAACACACACTAACACACCACCACTCACAGTGTCACTGCAGTGCTGAGAATGACCCACCACCCAGATAATACCTGCTCTGAACAGGACAGGGTGAAAGATCTGTATTATCTTTATAATACGTCAAAATCTATGTATGCCATTATAAAGACGTCACTCTACAAATTTGTTCTTTGCTTTTAGCCCCAGTGGTGTCTCATTAAATTACTTTCAAAGAGAAACTACACCACTGAGATCAAAACATAAAACCTAGGTCTGACTGGATAGTAAATAAATAACAGTGTTTATGGACACAGTAAATTAATTTAGCCACAATTGAATAAAAGCGATGGAAATTATGGATACAGCAGGGATTACTTTAGAAGCTAAATCACTTGATCTAGCTCTGGGAGCAGCTGGTAAGGCAGTGAACTAAAACTTTAAATATATGATTTATATATGAACTGTTCTAACAAAACCCTTAAACTAAACACTTAATATTCCCTCCACTGAAACCCATTTATGTTTGGGGAGATGAAATGTCAATATGGTATCAAAGCATTTATGAAGCTATAAACAAAATTACATCATTTGCTATTCATACATCTAAGATACAAATCTATGGTCCTGGTAAATGTATTTTAGCCCCATATAAAGTGCCATGAAAAAGTATTTACCCGTTAATTAGTTACACAAATCTTTCAGATCATCCAAGTAATTTAAAGACAAGATCAAGAGAACATAAGTAAACACACACTGTTTTAAATGATCACTCCATTTATTGAAGATAAAGATTTATTCAAAATCTATATCACCCATGTGAAAAAGTAATTGCCCCCTTAAGCTTAATAACTGGTTGTGCCACCCTGGGCAGTAACACCTGCAATCAAACGATTGCGATAACTTGCAATGAGTCTTCTACATCACTATGAGAAACATTGGCCCAAGCTTCTTTGCAGAATGGTTTCATTTGGCTACATTAGAGGGTTGTCCAGGTTGTCCATTTAATATCTTTAAGATCTCCAAAACCTTATTTTTGTTTCTTTGCAACTGAAAGGTAGATCTCGCTTGTGTGCTTCAGATTATTGACCTGCTGCAAAACCCAAATGCGCTTGAGCTTTAGGTCACAAACCGACAGGTGAACATTCTCCTTCAGGATTTTCTGATTGAGTACAGAATTCACGGTTCTATCAATTATCATGTTGTCCCCATCCTGACGAAGCAAAGCAGCCCCAGACCGTCACACTACCTCCACCATGTTTGACTTATGGTATGATTTTCTTATGGCAGAATGTGGTGTTAGCTTTATGCCAGATGTAATGGGATCCGTGTCTTTCAAAGAGTTTCACCTTTGACTCAGAGTATCATTCCAAACGTCTTGGATGCCGTTTAGTTGACTGCTGTCTCAGAACATTAAAAAGGGTTTGGTAACCCTTTCCAGACTACTAGATTTCAATGAGTTTGCTTATCATCTGTATTTGAATCTTTAGAATGTGGCATCATGTGCTTTGAGACCTTCTAACCTGCCTCTCATGACCAGACAGGCTCTCTTTAAGTGATGTTTAAATTCAACAGGTCTGATAATCGTGCCAGGGTGTGGCTAGTGTAATTGATCCCATCAGTCAATTAAATTTGTTTAACTGGTTGATTCAGTAGCTAAAGGGGCAATTACTTTTTCACATAGGCCCAGATAGGGCTGGGCATCGGTCCGTCAGTGGGTTCTCTGGGTTATCATTGTCTAATATTAAAGGAGTTTGATGATCTGAAACAAGTGTCACTTCAAGTGTGTCAAATATGCAAAAGTAGAAGAAATTGTGAAGGGGCAAATACTTTTTCAGAGCACTGTAATCTGAAAAAGCTGACTTGCAGAATGAAATATCCCATCAATGAGGCCTAAACGGACAGAAGCCATACATTTTTCCACATATTTCAAAAAAGGTTTGGTCAGAAAATAATGGCAGGAGCAGCTTCTACAATGCAGAGCCCAGTGCTTTCAGTCGCATATTAACAGTCACGAGTTCAATATCAGCTGCGTAGTTCTGACTGCCTCACCTCAGTATATACACTGGACCTAATTAACCTTTATATAAGGGGTGTGTTTAATAACAAGGTTGTCATGGTTTGCGGCTAAAGGGCACCTTTATGGTTACTCTGTCTCTTGTGAATAATTTTTATGTTGTGGTCATGTTCTGTTATGACAGTGTTATAAATTCTGGCTTAGGTTTGCCTGTGGTTACAGTATATTTTGCACATATTTTGTGCATTACAAATACACTGTTTCTTACTAATGAAAACAAGGGCCTAGCATGCTTTTGACAAATGGAAGGGCGGTGCTGTTATTCATCACTCTAATAAAGTGGCCCAGTGTCATACTGGACACTGCCTTGCCCTATTCACACTGTGTCTTTAATGCTAAGTTGCTGTTGCTTTTCTGCTTCTGCTCATCCACAACCTAGCTGATGAAATGAATGTTCCTCATATCATAAGCATAATTATTTCATAACTTATTTATGCTAGTTTGATGTAATGCACATCTAAGCTACTTAAATGAGCAGGAGTTTGTTTATGAGCCATATCCATGAGGTGCCTCACATATATAAATGTATTCATAGGCACATTGTTGTACAGATGTTACGCATTTAAAATGACAGATGAAGCAGCAGACAAAATGGAACATACAACAAAATATAAATACATGATAAAACACAACTGCAAGCACAACAACCTAGAGATAAACAGCACAAGACCAATATATATATATATATATATATATATATATATATATATATATATATATATATATATATATATATATATATATATATATAGACCTTTATCCACAGAGTTGAAAGGTTATAATAGCCTGATTAATCGAAATATAAAGCAGACTGGTGAAACAAAATGTGGTAATCCAAAAATACTATAGATTAGATTAAGTCACGCTTATTAGTCCCACAAAAGGGCAAATTACACCTCCGCAATCTAACCCATCTGTGCAGTGAAACAGCACATACACAATAGTGAGCACACTTGCCCAGAGTGTTGGGCAAGCCCTATCTGCAGCGCCCAGGTAGCAGTTGGGGTTAGGTGCTTTGCTCAAGGGCATTTCAGTCATGTACTGTCAGCTCAGGGGATCGAACCAGCGACCTTCAGGTTGCAAGGCTGGTTCCCTAACCTCCAGCCCACGACTGCCCCCCGATTGTATAGCAAATATGTTTTGTGTCAAAATCAACTTTAAACTGATAAAGATAATGATGACAGAAGTAGACAATTCACTTTAATCATTGATTTTCCGAACTAGTCACTGCACTGAGTCAGTGCACTCACAATCATCAGATTCATCCTCTCAGGGGAGGGATCCTAAACACAAAGTTAAAAAATGTTCTTGTGTGTTGTGTGCAGTTACACATTTCTGCCACAGAGGTCTCCAAATCCCCAAATCTTACTTACTGTGGCTTTAAATAAAAAGAAAAATAGTTAAATATTTCAATATGGTTGTTTTTTCTTATTTGCATGTGGTAACTGGTAGGGCAGCACCGCAAAGACAACATGCCTTTGAAAAAAAATTCATCTTAAAATCACAAAGTGTCATAATTTCAGGGAAAGGACGTATATTGGATGAATAGAATATCCCTCATTAATATTGCAGGCCTTAAATGTCCATTTTTCATTGTATAATGCAAACAACAAAGAAAAAAAGATTTTAAAATGCAACACTACATCTTCTAGTTGACTGACAACTAGAGTATGCCAAGCTAATCTGTTGTCAACCTTTGTGCCTCCATATTAAACTCATATTAAGTGAAGCATAGTCTTTAACGTACACAATTAATTGGGATCGCTGATTGCCACTCTGCAGGTTAGAGAGTTAATCTAATCCTTGGCATTGCAGATTCTGCATTTAATTGTGTAGTAATCATGCAAATAACTTATAACTCAAATCAAAAGGGAGCACGCTCAGATATTGTCGTTCTATATTATCATCGTGTCTCATTTATTATATCAGCTTTGGCCTCATCTGCTTGTTGATCCAGAAGGAATCCTTTGAGTAGGGGGCTCTTGTAGCTGGCTTCTGAGTGAGCCTATTCTCTATAAGTGAGTGCTTCCTCTTCTACATCTTTGTGCCATAAAGAACATGTCTGCTCGGAGGTTTTTGTGGGGGAAATACTTTAAGTCAATGTAAATGCTCCTCAGCTTCCAGTGCATACATGAAAAAGCCTGTCAGGACAGGAGCTGTTCTGGCGGACAGGCTATGCTTGACATTTACTGCGGATATTAACGCTTGGCCTCTATTATGCAAGCGCACAGCACGTTTATTCTGCTGTGGCAGACAGCAGCATTTCCTGAGGCTCCTGCTTGTTTTTCGTGTCTGTTTGTGTCCTGTGTTTCAGGTCTGGATTTGCTATGAAAGCCCTGCAGATGAGGCTGGACAGCTCACCATAGTGTCTGACCTCTCTCAGGTAAGCACAGCCCACTGCAAGGTCATCCTACATTGTGTTTACCTTCAACCTCTCTAAGCCAGCTGCAGAAAAACAGACCCATGTGCCATGCCGAATAAACTCTACTAGAGCAAAAATGCACTGGTATAATGCTCAACTCATTACCCAAGGCTGAGTAGAACTCTGAAGAGCATGCCTCGCCAACAGTGGCAGAAACCGCAGCTGAGAATACACAGCTCCCTCCGGTTCTCCTCTAAAGGTGCCCCCCGTGCCAGCTGCCCCTGATGCTGTTTGAACGGCTACAGCATATGCACTCGCTGTGTCGAGCTGGGCACGCCACAATTTTTCAATTGACTCTGCCCACCGCTAATCACTCATGTGTCAAAAGCCTCTCTGTTCAGCCCTCCCCTGAGATCGTGGGCAGGTGGCGTTCGATGCAAACCAGGTAAACCACAACAACACACATGAACACAATGGTGAGACCAGTAGCTGAAAATCTGTTATTGTTAAAAAGGTGACATCAAATCAACACAAAGGTCAGCGGGTCCAGCTGACGAGCAGCCATATTTGCCAGAGCGTGACCGAGAAGCTATGCATGGACGCACTCTGCGTCGGACATTGTTTGGCTAATGATAGGCACTATTAGTCGTGGCATTGTTTCCGAAGCACAGCTGGCCACTGGAATATCACTGTTGTCAGTAAAAACAAAGGCAATGATATATTCCCATTATTTCTACATTCCACATTCCAAACAGCTAAACTTGATGTGCTGCCAGGGCAGCTTTGTCCTTAATGAGCCAGATAAGCCCAACTAGTTGACGCTTGTCCATCTGAAAAATGAATCCGAATCAGTGAAACAAAACCTGCCGGGTGAACGGTGTTTGAGTAAATAGAAGAAATTAAATGACCTTGTAAAAGGAACATTAATTTAAGTTTTGGTTTGGTGCATCCCTGAAAAAATAAATGCATCACATTTACTTGATTTCCACATTAACAGGCCACACTTTGCTAAAATATGGTTTGTGTGTTGCTGCGAGTCTCTCTGCAATAATAATAATAATAATAATAATAATAATAATAATAATAATAATAATAATAATAATAAAAGTCAGACACGTGTTACATGCACATGCACGTGCGCAGTTTTTGCATGTTTTGCAGGTGTGGGCTCAGCCTCTGAAGGAGCTGCACCTGGGAAGTGGGTGGAGCCTTCTCCTTATAAGAGCTGCCTCTAGGGGGGAATAGGGAGCAAGAGGGAGAGACAGACCACCAGAGGACAGACACAGAAGAGCAGTTTAGGCCAACCTGCTCTGGACCCAACCTGCTCTGGACCCAACCTGCTCTGGTAGTTAATATGGTTAAATCCTGTACTATCCCCATGCTTATGTTTTGAACAAAAGAGTTTTGTTTTATTTCTCTGGAGCTGGGCAGGTAAGGAAGGGCGCGCCCATACATGCCTTCATATTCATGTAGGCCTCTAATTGTATAGACACATTAGGTAAGGGGCGAGCACCATCCTGTGTATGTTTTGCTTTATTAGGGTAGGTTTAGAGTAGTTAGTTATTTGTTTTTTTTTCTTGATTTAAGGTAAGAGTATTTTTGGTTTAGTTAGTTTAAGGTTGGTTTTCTTTTGTTATGTTCTTTCTTTTGGTGCCGTCCATGGTCCAGCTCTTGTTTTGTTTGTTTTCTTGGTCACTTTGTTTCTGTATATATTGTATATGTATGTATGTATGTATAAACAAAACAAAACAGCTGGTTTGGTGATAGTAAACGGTTGAAGCTACTAAGTTGTTTGTGGTTCTCCCTTTTCAACTGTTGCTTGTAGTTTATACCCAGCCATATGTTTAGTCAGCCATCTTCCCATGTTACAGACCCCTCTTACCCCTAGACAGATACTGAGGGGTTGTAACACACGTCAGGTTAGATTTTGCTGAAGTTTTTTGGACTACATCGCATATTAAATGTCACAAGCATAGGTTCAAAAGGAAGGCCTTGCAAATGCAAATGACAATAGTAGATAATTCACTCACATCCTCAGAAGACATTCTTCACCAAGATCTCTTTGAAGAGTTCTCTTTGAATATTTCAACATGCTCACAATCATCAGATCCCTCCTCTCGTGGGGCACAAAGCACAACTGATATTACAAAATGTTCTTCTGCTTGGTGCATGCAATTACACATTTCCACCAGAGAGGTCCACCAAATCCCCCAAACTTACATCATGTAGCATTAAGTAAGAGTCCTGTTATTGTAGTGATCATTCACTTCAGTGCAAGTAGAATAATAGCCAGTAAATACTTTACTTAATTACTTTGAGCTAGTTTTTGTATATTTGCAGTCACCATTTGAAAATGGTTCTGAGTTGGCTTGACTACACCATTAGAAATAACCTGTACGAACAAAACTAAAGCAAAACATGATATTACATGAGAAAAACGATCGCGGTATGCTCTGCTGGTGCACACCTTTCTGTGTACTGTGTAAGCCACAAGATTTGCATTAACTATATGAATAGCAAGATTAGATTATTATATTAAGGCTTCCTAGAATAATTGAGACGACTCGATTAATAATATAATTATTAGTTCACCTTGATTGCCAGCTTACATTAGTCGAATTAGCTAGCACTTGCAATAAAACATAGAAGCAAGAGCTTTTAAGTTTAATAAGCAGCTCCTTGTCATTATGAAACAACAGGTAAGAACAAAATAGAAAAAGAAAATTAAAGATGACAAATTATGCTCCTCCCATAAACGTGATGTCATATCAGAGCCGAACTGTAGTTTTTGAGCAGGGCACTGTTGAGCTTTGCTTGGTGCTCAAAACGGAATCTTTTGAGTTTTGCTGGGTTTTCTTCTAAATGGTTTACAACCTGAAACTAACATTGTTGAACTGAAAGTTCCAGATGTTCTCTATTATAAATGAACTCTTGTGAAAGTAAAATTACTATTTACTTCTACTCAACTACACTTTTTAGGGAAAAGTGTACTCAGATACAAAACCAGTGTAAATGTAATTAATTACTTTCCATCTCTGATCGTGAAAAATTATAATGCCCTGACTTTGTTGGAAATAAGAGTTTGATGTAGTATGTGAACACAGCTAAGGATTTTATTCATCCTTGATGTCAGTGATGTCATTCAATCTCCAGTCCATACAGTCTGTATATGGAAACTAAACTGTGGAAACAGCCAATTCTGAGTTCACTGTGTTTGTGATGTCACATATACCAACATGTTTATATATATCCACTTATTCAGCAGTTTAGCCCCTCCCATTCACACTTAAGATATAAAGAGTGGCTGCTTTTGATTGAGGCACTGTACAGGTCAGCCAATCAGAACAGAGATCATTTACATATATCTCACATGTCCCATGTATATCTTACAGACAAAGTAAGCAAAATAGCCACTTTTATTCTAAGGGATAAAGGGAATGGTTGGAAAATATTCACATAAAAATGAATCGTGTTTTTTTTTCCCGATATGTAAAACCATACAACATCTTTAGTAGGAGGAAATATACAGGGGAACATATAAAAAGGGGAAAATATAATGCAAGACAAATGTAGAATTTGGCATTTTAGTAAAATATAACACAACTGCTGCCAAAAGAAAACAAAGTGAAAGACAAAATTGATGTGATAGATTTTCTTCATGTGGAAATTAATCAAGTTAATTCAAAGCATTTCTTTTTCTCAGTGACAGGTCTAGACTTAGCAAAAGCAGCCGAGCCTCTGTCAGAACAGATAACGATTACACCAGCATTCTTCTAGCCACATTTGAAAGTTAAGGCCGGCTCAGCTTGTTTACTGCCATGTTTATATCAAAAGAGACAGTGCTTCATTAAGTTAGATCAAAATTACAATCAGTGATGACTACAAATCAGAAGAAAATCCAGAGAACAGAAAGTTATGTTAGGCTTTTCTTTCACAGGACTTTTGCCTGTTATAGAACAAAGCCGTTATCAGTTTGTGTTCAGCTGAGGATAAGATGAACATCTGTTACACACTTTAACAGCTCTAAGTGCTTGGGATGCTTGTAGCAGGGTGCTCAGTGTGGATGGCTGTTATAAAGAATGAATCTGCTCAGCGCAACGTGGACTCTGGGTGATTTAATTGGGAAGTGTTGAAAGGCTCTCTCGGGAGGCAGTCTCCACACTTCAGACGCGTCAGTAGGAAATGCTCTGCTGATTAGGCCAGCATTTGATCGGTGTAAACAGAGCTCATCCTCTGCAGCTCCTTCTCCCACTGTAATGAAACTCTACTTTCAGCTTTGGCCTCAAAAATGTCAGCGAGAGAAGCCCCCCCCCTCCATCTCTTTGACGATCCATAGGTTGTCGCTCGCCACAGCCTACAAGTTCATTGGGGTTGGAATTAAAGCTCTGCTTCTGTTGTGCTTTTTCCAGCAGAGAACCAGTGAGATGAAGGTTAATAAGAAGGTGAGCAGAAGTCTTCAAAGATGAAGAGTTGTGAAGTTGTGTGAAATGAACCCTGGACCTTTGCACTCTTTCACCCTGTACTCCACCCTGAATCTGTATTTGACAGCTTAATGGTGAAACTTGACAACAGGTACTTTTATTTACCCCACGAAACACACCATACTAAATCAGAACCCATTTAATTACACTGATATACAATAAAAGAAAGAAAAGGCAGGACATAAACTTCAATTAGAGAACAAACAGTGACCTTAGAAGGAAATATTCTATAGAAATAACTTTCTTATTTTGGGATGTGGCTATTTCTTATCTCTCTTTGTTCTTGAAAGTTTAAAACAGTTATAGAACTTTTTGTCTTTTTATGGAACATATATCGGGGCTGTAGTTTGCTCTATTTTTGGTCAGTTAAGCCCAATTACACACTCCTAAATGATTTATTCACCATGCATTAAATGGTATTAACTATGTTCTCTATTAATACAATACTTGAGTTATGTTATACAAAAATCACTAATGAAAGCATCATTAGCAAAAACACCTTGTTATGCTAATCTTTGGGTATGAATGATTACCTAAATTCATATCCTATTAGTGTATAATTAGCACCATTTAATTCTGCAGGTTCTAGATAATGGCAAGGTTTTAGCCTTGTTTAAGTTTATTATGAATAAAATTTCATAATATTTCAGGAAGTCAATAATAGTTAAAAACGTGTTCCATATTTTAAAATGAGATGAAAAATGAAAATTACTAAACAAGCTTTCAGTGAGTCAGTGTTCTAGATTTATCCTAAAAAGATTGTGGCTTGCTTGTAGCCAAAACAGGGGAAATATACCCAAATTGTTGTGTCAACTAAATTATTGTAAACTTATTTGGTGCTAATGAGTTAATGAGTGATGAATAAGGTTACATTTTAGAATATGGAACATACTAGGGTTGGCCAATGACAATACTGAATTGAAAATTACGTCCTGATATGCTTTTCTCAGCATGTCATGGATATTGTCAGTGACGACCTGCACGTTTCTTTACAAAGAAACATAATTCGGCCTGTTTAATTGGATTTAAAGCAGTGCAGTTTCTGAAACATTGAATAAAAATAATTGTACTTATTATAGCCCCATTTCCAAAAAAGTAAATGAAAACTAAATACAATGATGTGCAAATCATTGTGCAAACCTTATATTTCATTGAAAATGCTTTAAAGACAACACACCAAATGTTGAAAGTGAGAAATTTTATTTCTTCTTGAAAAATATATTCTAATATGTTTTTATTTTGATGCCAGCAACACGTTCCAAAAAAGTTGAGACAGGGGCAACAAAAGTCTGGTAAAGTTGTGTAATACTGAAAAAGCAACTGGTGGCTAATTGGCAACTTCATCTACAGGGCATAATAACATTAAACGATTCAAAGAATCTGGAGAAATATTGAATATTGTTTTTATTTACATTTTGCAAAACGTCCCAACTTTTTTGGAAATGGGCTTTTTTGGAAAGTACACTTAAGTAACTCCAAAACAGCAAAGCGCACTACCCCAAAAAAGTGTTGCTCAAACAAAGCAATAAACTTGAAATGACTAAGAATTTGGGAATCATATGGTGGCAATTTTACACTAATATGATGGGATTCATACTCAGTTATTTGCATAACAAAGTGTTAACTGTGCATTCTTATTGCTAACAATGCAATTGTTAGTGATTTTCACACAACATCTCTGTTTACGCAGTAACACAGGCATTAATGATAAAACTTAATGCGTAGTGAATAAACAATTGAGATCGCTGGCTTTACTGAAAAAAGTGATAACAAACCCCAATATGTGCTCCTTAAAATAGAGTGTTACCAAAAGTTGCAATACAGAGAAAGGCCATTTATGGTTGGTTATCTCAAAGGTAATTGGGCTGCGCGAATTGGCTATTAAAACATAAAGAGAAAGCTGTAAATAATGAGACAGGATTTAATGGTGTGTATTTACTATAATGAAAAGGCCACTGCAGTTTATTTGCTGGGGTTTGTAGCAGCATGACTGACTTTGTTTCTGTATATTGTGAACCTTTCCACCGCGTTAAGGAAATGGTCTGAAGTGATTGTTGTTTTACTGAAGCAGGGCTGAAAAAAGTTGTCTCTCCCCTCTATTGAGGCTTCAGGAGCAAATTGCTTTTTGAGACTTCAGATCATGTCCAGGCTTTTATGTGTGCGTGTGTTTGTGCAAGTGTGTGTGTGTGTGTGTTCAGGGTAATTCTTTGGCAAAAGAGGAATGCTGTGTTTTGCTTTGTCCACTGAGATGTCTACCTGGCTGGGGAGCTTTCAGCTGACAGCAAGGGCATGAGCTTTGACTCATGGGCAGCAGCTGTGGACAGCAGTGCTGTGGTAAAAAAAAAACAAAAAACTACTGCATCCAGTGTACACTCAGCATCCAAGCAGATGGTTAAAAGCATGCAACTCAGAGAGGCAGAGAAAAAAAAACAGCCACTCAGCTGATTTGAGAGTAAATGTAAGCCTTTTGGACCCGGGCACAAAGTCAAGCAAAATGAGGCTAAGCATGTGTTTGAAAGGGGATGAAGGCATTAGAGAGGCAACTGTCATAGAGCTACTGCGATTCCTAAAGCTATTCCTAGATACAACACCCAGCAGTTTCAGAAACTAAATATTAGAACAGCCTTAGAAACTAGATCCCTGCTTTGATTAAGCAAGTGAAGAAATTGAGAGCAGTTTTTTTATATATAAAGGAACACCTTTATAAAACTGCTCTCAATTTCTTGGTGAGATTATTAATAAACAAATTACACATTTAAATCTTTATATATAAAAAAATGCATCCACTATTATATGTGATGACATGAGCTTATGGGGCTTGTTGCATGTGTAGCATTATGTGCATGCTAGAAGTAGAGATAAAGCGGCAGACTTATCCTATCAGAGACTTTATTGAGAATTCATTAGTTGGAAATGGACTGAGTTGATGAACAAGTGTCATTTGTTTGGCATTACCATCAGAGTTTAGCATCTATCTGTCTGTCTGTCTATCCACCCATCCTTCCAATCTCATCCTTCTTGAGCTTATAGATAGATAGATAGATAGATAGATAGATAGATAGATAGATAGATGTGTTGGCAACAGTAAAGTCATGTTATCCATTTCAGCATGCAGAAGGAGTTTCCTGTGTTTTCTCACATGTTTTCTATCACTGTATATAATATGTATAAGACTTCTTTTCTTGTTGGATGCACTGTATTTGTTTCTGATCGAGCATGTGACCTCATTCAGAACAGAATTTAGATCAAAGTGCTCATTATTGATTTCTTTAATCAGAGTAGCCATAAAGCACAACTGATGTGTCTTACATTCCAACAACAGAGGTTGTATGGCTACCATGTTGCCTGACTTTTTGCTATTTTTTCCCACTTTAACACTGTAGGATATGCTTAGAGAAAAGAATGTAAGGCAAGTATCCTATGTCAAAATCTTATGTGGTGGCCCTATTAGAGTTTTGTAGCCCCTTTCTAAGAACACTGAATATGTCTATCTAGATCTTGAGATTAACCACACCATAGGAATACATTATTTCTACAATCAGAGGCCGTGGCCCATATATCTAACATATCAGACACAGTGTTCCAGAGTACATTGAAGTCCTCTGCAATCTGCTAGCTCAGGGGATTACACATGTGGCTTAGGCCAGTGGACTATAGCTGCAGAACAGTGCTGGAAATCAATACAGCACATGCTATATAGCCTTGTCATCTCCAGTCAAGACCTGCAGGGCTTAAGTGAATTTCCTTTGACAGTTTTTGAATAAGCGTGGTCATTGCTTTGTTCATAATGTGTCGCTGCTCATCAAGATGATAGACAGCTGATGGTGAAGGAGCCAGAGAACTGGAGGAAGTCAATTAATGAACAATAAGCTGCACTGGTTGTCCAAATGGTAGAAAAGCCTGTCCTGATGTTGACCTGAATAGGTTCATTGTTCCCTTTGTGGAAATGTCAATTAATTGCTATTGTTAACTGTCAAAAAATTAAGAAAGTCTTAGTGGTCACATAAGTTAGGTTGCAATTTTCCACAGCCCTGTTCTAATCTGAATTCAAAGCTCAAGGTAAATTATTCCCTCTGTGCAATCTTAATTAAACGGGAATTACTACAGTTTATGCCATGATGTCAGTTATTCGTGGTGCAGCATGCTCATGTTTAACGATGTTAGAAAAACAAACTGTAATAAACAACTTCATAGTGGAAAGCAATCATTCAGGACCTGCCACTAAAAACACAACTAATTGGACCTCAGTCGAATAGTCAGTGGATGGAGGTGTCTCACATACCCCATCCTGGGCAATTATCACATACAATTGCTACACTAAACTATGTTTTACTAAATCATATTGATATTCACCCTTTTATTCATTGTCTATATTTAGTACATTGATAACTATGTGACTATTTTCATTTGTAGTTCAGGTCATGCAATTCCTTTCTGGTTCTGAGTTAGCAAGTCAGCACATTTTCATTACTATGCAAGCCATTACAGTTAACACAAAAACTTTTTAAAAGTTTTTCTTAAACTTTTAAAAAACTTTTAAAAAGATTTTAAGTCAGTTATGCACTAGCTTTGTTCCATTCACAAAAAAGTTCACAAAAAGTCTACCTATTTGAGACTCCTCCTGCATTCTTTGACTGATGGACTACTTCTACTGGACTAGTTCAAACTGTGGTCTCTCAGTAAAAATAAATAAATAAATAAAACAAAACCAAACAAAAAATTTTTCATGCCTTATGTATACCATATATTTACAAGGATTATTTTACGATCACTTTCTGATCATAATTTTTGTAATTTTTTATTTCTTATTGATTTCCTTTAAAGTGGAATTGGAAAATTTAGATGTTGATGCGTTTAATTTTTCAATAAAATTAATGTTTTTATGTCATCACTGAAACCCAATCTTAGTCTGTAGGCGGAGTCTTGTTTTAGCCACACCCCTGCATTTTAGAGCAGGAAGTAAGACTGCATCCCTGTTCCTCATGGCCAAGTAGTCAGCAGTTAGATCCCACCGCTTTGAAGTAAAGTAACACAGTTTATGTAAGTAAGTGTTTGCTATTTACGTACTGGCTAGTGTTTTTGAATTATGCTCAAAATTATGATGTAGGGTCACTCAAAGCTCAAAGTCCAAGTCAGTCAAAAGTCCGAAGTGTGAACTCAGACCTTGAACCAGTTCATTAAAAGGATTCATAAACGATGAACAGTGCAAAAATTATGACTGGAAACCAAGGGAAGGAAGATAAGTAAGATTAAGACAAGGATGTAAAAGTAGACTCCACACCCCTGTCCACTTAACAAGCGAGTCTTCATCTTGGTATTTCATACTTTTCATGCAGCTCCTGTTTTGCTCATCATTTGCTATCATGGGACTTAATAGCTGGAGAGAATGTGTTGTCCCTGAATGTTTTGCATTAGAAGGAAACTCCATAGGGATGCATACTAAGAGTTGCTTATTATTTCTTGCCCCATGCCTAGTTTATCCTGCTCTCCCAATAAGATAGAACACCTATGTGAGGAAGAGAAGCATTCTTTCCCCCTAATCTTCAATCGGTATGATGATGCATCTCTGTTCCCTTAAACAGTGGGTAAAAGAAGCCTTTGGGTCCCATCCCCTGCTCTGAAATGAGCTTATCTACTCATCCAGTATGGCAGCCTGACGCACAAGACGAGAAGGCTCCCCAGTTCCTTCAAAGTTTATCTGCAGCGCTGTGTGATCTGCTTCTTCGAATTGCCATCCCCAAGTGCTCTGTTTGAGTTGGACAGCTGCCATGTGATAAAACGGCAGTCTCCAGCCCTCCACCTCCCTCAGAGACATGTGTCTAGACCAACCTCATATCAAATCCACTGACCAAGCCAGCCTTGAAAAACACTGATTGGGCCAGAGTTAATATAATTTATTTCAGTACGACTGAGAAAAATCAAGATGAACTGATGTAATTAGAATCAGCAGTCAGCTATTTTTAATTAAGCCTTCACCCAATTAAAACTTAATTTGTAATTTGATCAGGGCTAAGCGAATGAGACCATGACTGTGTTTGGTCACGTGGTGTGATCCAGCCATATAACATTTCTGCAAATGCACAATAATAGCTTAAAACATGATTATAATGTTGTAATAAGGCAACATTCATCACAACTGCGATATCCCAGTCTTTTCCACAGGCCTATGCAACATTAAATAATTCAATGTTTACTTCCAGATGGTATCTGGAAATCATATATAGGCTTATGTACTTATCATTCATTTTGCAACCAAATATTAGCATTTCATATTATTGCATGTTCCTACATTTGTATAATTTCACTCAGATCCCCTAAAGCCCCCTGTCCATCACAGCAGAGCCAAAGGGCCTCATTAATTTGTACTCTCTTTTCAAGTCTATATGGTAGGTTTGAAACCCTCAGTTTTTTGTCTGCTGCATGACGTTACTCCACGATACAAATCTGCAGCGAGCCAAGTTATTTTCTTCTTCTTGTGTTTCATTCTGTTCCCTAGACAGAGAGTTCCTTTGAAACTAAAATGGATTATGATC
Organism: Pygocentrus nattereri; assembly: GCF_015220715.1. Classification (NCBI taxonomy): domain Eukaryota; kingdom Metazoa; phylum Chordata; class Actinopteri; order Characiformes; family Serrasalmidae; genus Pygocentrus; species Pygocentrus nattereri. The sequence continues at coordinate 14,857,538 of NC_051237.1, forward strand.
CGAGGACTCGTACTGTCAGGCCCGCCGCGTCTGTTGAACCTGGCTGTGCCTGATGCCCGACTTGAGAGAGATTTACAATAACAGTCTATATCCAGTTCCCTAATAACATTGCTCTCGCAGAGAAGGTGAATTCCTTTCAAAGTGAGGGGTGATAATTTTGCATGGGAAACGTTTCATTGTGCTGGGCTGATTTGAGAGCACTCTATTAGTCATGCACCAAATGGAAGAAAAAAAGGTTCCTAATGAGTCCGGCATGGCTTTCATCTCACTCCCATGTTGCAGCAGCCATGACATATCTGCCTGCGCTAACTCTCGGCTCTAACATGCCCTTTATCCTCCGCTGGCCATCTTTATTTTCAAAGAGCAGAGACGAGAGTGCCCATAACAGCCGCTCTTAAATCAGGATGATGAAAAGAACCAGAGTCATCCATGACACCAATGGATTCTTCACACAGAGAAAAGGAGACGGCTGTAAGAGTTAAGGAGAGGCTAAATTGGAGGAGCTTGTTTAGAGCTGCACGTAGACCAGCAGTCGGCCGCATCGTTAGAGGGTTCATTAGAGTGCTATAAAGTACATTGTGCTGGAGAGTCACAGCATCCTCTGTTTATCTGTTATATCTTTTAGAAAGGTGAGAGTTTTACTGTACTGCACTATTTAGACATGATTGTGTAATTACATGTTAGATTACAGAGTAATAACGTATGCGATTACATACACATTAAATTCACATTCTGCTTTTGTCATTCATATTAATGCAAATGCATCAAAAGTATGGTTGTTCTTTCTGCTAAACAGAGCTGTACAATAACTTCCCGTTTTAATTCACTAAATTGTCTCCTATGTACAAATCTGATATCCAGAGTCAACACTAACTAAACCTGGAATGGAAAATTGTCTAGGGTCTCATTGTCTAGCCTTCGCATCACTGCTATGCATTGACAAGAAGAATAAAATAGTATTCATTTTCTTATTACATTCATTGGTTGGTTTGGTAGTCACTGGTCAAAAAGCCAAGCATTGGTAGGCTGTATCATATTAACCCCACGGTCCATTCAGAGTGAGTTATTTTTGCAGGCAGTTGTAGAATGTGATTATGCAGCATCTGCTCCATGTCACGACACTGAAGATGAACATGAAAATGATGGTGAATGAGCAGGCTTACATGCAAACAAAATTGCATTATGGTTTCTGTGTGTTTAGTCAGTTTTTTAACAGAGTGGTGACATTTCATGGCGTCTGATTCTGTTTTTCACTGGAACAGACTATTTAGCACATGTTCATAATACTTACTGAGGCACCTTTAACACAGCGCACTCATGGCAAGGCTATGTTTAAGTTGGTGGCTCTTGTTGTCATTTGCATTTGGCTAACTGAGCTAAACTTCAGCCAGCTTCTTGCAAACTGTAGGCATAATACAAAGCACAAAATAAACACAGGACAAATTTGTTTTAGACAAGCTTGTGTTAAGCTAGAAAACAAGCTTACAGAGCAGAGCGTTTCCCGGATCATTTTTTACAACCCCAATTCCAATGAAGTTGGGACGTTGTGTAAAACATAAATAAAAACAGAATACAATGATTTGCAAATCCTTTTCAACCTGTATTCAATTGAATACACTACAAAGACAAGATATTTAATGTTCAAACGGATAAACTTTGTTTTTTGCAAATATTTGCTCATTTTGACTTTGATGCCTGCAACACATTCCAAAAAAGTTGGGACAGGGGCAACAAAAGACTGGGAAAGTTGAGGAATGCTCAAAAAACACCTGTTTGGAACATTCCACAGGTGAACAGGTTAATTGGAAACAAGTGAGTGTCATGATAGGGTATAAAGGGAGCATCCCTGAAAGGCTCAGTCGTTCACAAGCAAGGATGTACAACATGCAACATGCAATTGCAAGGAATTTAGGGATTTCATCATCTACAGTCCATAATATCATCAAAAGATTCAGAGAATCTGGAGAAATCTCTGCAAGTAAGCGGCAAGGTAGAAAACCATCACTGAATGCCCGTGACCTTCAATCCCTCAGGCGGCACTGCATTAAAAACCAACATCATTCTGTAACGGATATTCCCACATGGGCTCAGGAACACTTCAGAAAACCAGTCAGTGAACGCAGTTCGTCGCTCCATCTACAAGTGCAAGTTAAAACTCTGCCATGCAAAGCAAAAGCCAAATATCAACAACACCCAGAAATGCCGCCGGCTTCTCTGGGCCCGAGCTCAGCTGAGGTGGAGTGACGCAAAGTGAAAGCAAGAATGGGAAAGAATTCCACCTACAAAGCTTCAACAATTAGTGTCCTCAGTTCCCAAATGCTTACTGAGTGCAGTTAAAAGGAAAGGTGATGTAACACAGTGGTAAACACGCCTCTGTCCCAACTTCTTTGGAACGTGTTGCAGGCGTCAAATTCAAAATGAGTTAATATTGGAAAAAAAAAACAATAGTTTATCCGTTTAAACATTAAATATCTTGTCTCTGTAGTGTATTCAACTGAATATAGTTTGAAAAGGATTTGCAAATCATCGTATTCTGTTTATGTTTTACACAACGTCCCAACTTCATTGGAATTGGGGTTGTATGATAAGTGAAACACATGGCAGGAAAAGTTGGTACAGTTCATGAAATGCCAATAAAAACAGAAAGCAGTGATTGGTAAATTCTGTTCTACCTGCATCAAATGAAAACAGTGAAAAAAAATGTGTGTTTTTTTTGTATAATAGTATCAGGATGCCCCTCCTAATTGTTGAGTTCAGGTGTCTCAGCCACACCCATTGTTAAAAGGTGGAATGGGTCATACTGATGAGCTCAGTGACTTTAAACATGGCACTGTCATAGGATGCCACCTCTGCCACAAGTCAGTTTGTTAAATTTCTGACCTGCTAGATCTGCCCCTGTCAACTGTAAGTGCTATTATTGTGAAAAGGAAGCAATTAAGAGCAACAACAGCTTAGCCACAAAGAGGTAGACCATGTATAGACCAGTGGGCCGGTGAGTACTGAAGTGCACAGTCCCTGTTGTCTCTTGAATCACTCCCTAAAGAGTTTCAAACTGCCTCTGGAAGTAACATCAGCAAACATTGTGCCAACTGTAAAGTTTGGTGGAGGAGGCATAATGATATGAAGTTTCTCAGGGGTTGGCCTAGATTCCCTAGGGAAATCTTTATGCTTCAGCAGACCAAGACATTTTGGACAATTCTATGCTTCCAACTTTGTGGGCACAGTTTGGGGAAGGCCCTTTTCTGTTCCAGCATGACTGAGCCCCAGTGCACAAAGCAAGGCCCATAAAGCCATTGCAATGCTATTTATAGCTCCACTTATGTGTTTCCATTTTGCTTAATGACAGACACTTATATCAGTTGGTTGTGTTTTATTTTCTTATTTGAATAATCGATTAATGGTTTGGAGACTGTGGCTCTGTCTAAAAGACAGGAGGCTGAGCTGGAGGTGGTGGAGATGAAGATGCTGAGATTTTCATTGGGAGTGACAAGGCGGGACACTGTCAGTGAACTCAGTTTGTCGCTCCATCTACAAGTGCAAGTTAAAACTCTGCCATGCAAAGTGAAAGCCACATATCAACAACACTCAGAAACGCCGCCGGCTTCTCTGGGCCCGAGCTCATCTGAGATGGACTGACGCAAAGTGGAAAAGTGTCCTGTGGTCTGACGAGTTCACATTTCAAATTGTTTTTGGAAATCATGGACGTCGTGTCCTCCAGGCCAAAGAGGAAAAGGACTGTCTGGATTGTTATCAGTGCAAAGTTCAAAAGCCAGCATCTCTGATGGTGTGGGGGTGTGTTAGTGCCCATGGCATGGGTAACTTGCACATCTGTGAAGGCCCCATTAATGCTGAAAGGACCATATAGGTTTTGGAGCAACATCTGCTGCCATCCAATCAACGTCTTTTTCAGGGACGTTTCAGCAAGACAATGCCAAGCCACATTCTGCACGTGTAACAACAGCGTGGCTTCGTAGTAAAAGAGTGCGGGTACTAGACTGACCTGCCTGCAGTTCAGACCTGTCTCCCATTGAAAATGTGTGGCGCATTATGAAGCGCAAAATACGACAACGGAGACCCCGGACTGTTGAGCGACTGAGGTTCATCAAGCAAGAATGGGAAAGAAAGTGTTGTTAAAAGGAAAGGTGATGTAACACAGTGGTAAACATGCCCCTGTCCCAACTTCTTTGGAACGTGTTGCAGGCATCAAATTCAAAATGAGTGAATAATATTAATAATAAAATATTATTTTGCAAATATTAATAATAATATTTGCAAAAAAACAATAAAGTTTATCTGTTTGAACATAAAATATCTTGTCTTTGTAGTGGATTCAATTGAATATAGGTTGAAAAGTATTTGCAAATCATCGTATTCTGTTTTTCTTTATGTTTTACACAAATGTCCCAACTTCATTGGAATTGGGGTTGTACTAAGATACCGTATATCAGGTTTGTCTAAGGGGAGAGAGGTTCCCAAGGCAAAATCTTGCCTAGGGCCTTCTGCAGTCTTGTGCCAGCCTTGCATGATATCAATGGAAAGTATCAAATCTACACTTCCAACAAAATTTCTTTCCACTTGTTTAAATGAGCCGTAATTAAAATGATTAATACCAAAACACATCATTGTTTTCACACGCAATAACTACTAATAACTTCTGATGGCTAATTCAGTTTTTATTAGTAAAAAAACAGCCCTCTCTTTCTTGCTCTCTTCAATGAAGCACTTGTTTTATCTGATATCTCCCAGCAGAAGTATGGTTCTTAAAGCATAGCTTCATTCACTGACAACATTCCTCAGTTCTAGCTCAGGGATCCATTGCCAAGAACAGGTTTTCTCTTCACCTGCCTTAATGGATTCAGTTCAACTCCGTTTAAAAGACTTAATAATTAACTGATGAACTGAATGAGGTTAAAGTAAGAAAAACATGAAACTGTACAGAATAGTGAGTCTGTAGGACTGAATGGCCTGGGAAAGGACATTCTATTCAATGGCTCTTTGTTAATCAGAAGCTTATTCTTCTGCCAGTGCTGACCCTGTTTTTCATCACTGTGGTACATCATATGCAACAGCTTAATGAAAATGAAATTCTGGCAGTATGAGATGACATATCTGTTAATTAAAGCCCCACCATTTAGTTAGCCTGTTATCAGCTTTTCACAGTAGATTTGTCTGCTCATTCGCCATCATTTTCCCAGCATTTAGGTACAGTATTTTCTATAGAAGTAGGTTTTTGCAAAAGGAGCTTGTATTAATCTTAGCCATTATGTGTGAATACCACAAAAATATATGATATCCCATTCAAGTTAACAGGCATGAGAGTAAGGCCTAAAATTTAGGGGAAATAACAATTAGATACACTCTTAACCCTTTAAGATCATCAGAAAAAATTAACTGTCTCTGCTGTCCTACACGTCTCCATTTATAATGATGTGTTGTTGCATGCGTTTGACAAGTAGAGTATGTGATCCAACGTTATTTAGTTTTGCTTTCTTTGTGTTCTAAACTACCTTTTTGATCAAGCAAACACATGAATGGAAACATATTTCACACTTCAGCAGCATCTGATGAGACATTTTAACGGAACGTCCTTACCAGTCTGAATTCTCTTCTGAATTTCCATGCTTATTCTAGCTTAGACGCTATTGCAGTGCATCCAACAATAAAAGGCAACATGGCATTTAGTTTATATAGTTAGAAAACACAGTACCTCCCCAGGAAATGTGTGCTAATATATTTTACATACATTTGAAAATGTATATAAAAATTGTCCAAAATGCAGTTTGGCTTAATGTAGTATGTGAAATACATTTTGAAACAATGCATTTAAAATGTATGTCATATGAAAAGCCTGAATACTTAAATAAAAAAGGCTCTTCAAAAGCTTTATAGTAAAGGGAAATAGTGATAAGGTCTTCAAAAGTCAGAGGTCACCCTTCATATAATTCATTTTCGGTCAAAACAATCTTTTTACAGCAGGTATTTCTGAGGAGAATAGAAACAAGATAATCCACTTGTATCTTGTATAAGCAAGAGAAAAGTCAAGGGAAAATGAGAGGAAAAAAGAACTGTGGCTATTAGAACTAGACCTTCAGTTCAGTTACTTCATAAATGAGGAAGAAAACACTCTGCTAGCACCTCTATGGGATTGTTGTAGTATGTTAGATCTAAATGAATAGCAATTCACATGAACATTTTATGTCCATTATAGATTGTATACCCACGACCCTGAGGGAGAAGCGGCTTAGGAAATGTGTGTATGTGTATAGATTACATATAGACAATTCTATTCTAGACTATGTTTTAGTTGAGGCCTTTAAAAGACATGTCAACAGTAAAGAGTTGTCTTTCAGTAGAGTTCTGGCATATTGCTGCCGCTACTGTTATACATTTACAACATTTGAGCAAAAGGCTTACACGTGCACTTTTGATCAATGACATATCAATAACTTCTTGAAGGCCTAGAGTGACATTTTTTATTTACACAAATGGTTCAACCTAAATGTGATTGGTTGATTCCACTGTCAGTGCCAAATTAGGATATTTACCAATCTGACACTTCAGGACTTCAATGCTGCTCCTGAAGGCTTAACTAGTTGTAGGGTAAGCTTGGCTTTAAGTACCTAGAAACCCCATAGAAATGAAACCTGATTGGATAAATTTTCCATTGAGTATTTCAAGAAGTTAATCCTATTGTTTCCAGGCAAACTTTACAATGAGATATGAGAATAAATATAACCTGCATGATGATTTCATTAAATAAAAAGTAAAAAAGAACAATGGACTGGCCATCTCAAAGTCCAGGATTATGAGAAGCAGAAAATGCAACCAATTCTAAGACTGCACTTTTTATGGATATGTGGGAAAAATATCACGGCAGATTATTGAAAACGGAAAGCAGGTCTCCATAAAAGAATTAGCGCTGTCATTAAGATAAAGGGTAGACGCACTACTGTTAAATTTGATATTGTACTTAATTCCCAATACCTCTGTGTAATTTTCTGTGAAATACATGTTTTCTGTTTTTTTTTTATTTATTATATTGTTTGAAACATCAACTGTTTTATGCATAACACTATAAGTAAATTAAATAAAAAGAAAATAAGTGATTAGCATGGTCGTTTATAAGGGCAATATATATTGCTGTTGTCATTTACTTTTAATGCAAGTCAATGGAACCAGTCTTTTCTCCAAGTCTTTTTGAGCCATTTATCATGAAATTTACACACAATATAAAGGGCAACAGACATTTTCAAATTATGTCAAAAACTGAAAAACAGCAAAAATGGAGATATGAGGTTTTGTTCTGACAGCAGCAATATATATTTGGTACTGTATAGAACCCTTTTTTGCTTAGAATGTAGCTATTAACTGGTTTCCAATGTCTCAGTAAAAAGAGAAAGGCTCTGTAGGCCTGCTGCTGTGCACTCTTGCTAATGCGCTGTACTGTTGGCTGGCCTTCCCTAGGGAGTTGCTGAGAAGTGTCACAGTGGAGCGTCAGCGGAGTGACAGGCTCCCGGGAGGCAGACTCAGCCTGGGCCGTCCACCAGCCATCTGACATGGCCGCTCACACATGTCCTTCTACCTAAACTTCCAGACTACAGCTGGCCCATCCTCCCTGTCTGGAAACCTAATGTGTGAATTGCCTGACCATCCAGAGCGCTCGGTTTGGCTGAAGTGGTCTCAGTAGACGCCCCTGTGACAGCTCGGTTTGTCAAACGTCATGGGAAAGAGGAGGGGACCTAGGAGAGGAGAATTAAACCATGGGTCTGCAGCGGTTTCTGCGAATGAGTTTCATCCAGCTATCTCATTTGCTGGGTGTCAATCAAACGATCGCTGATAGGCAATTGTGCTAAAAACCAATTACGCTTAGTATAATCTGCTCCCTGTTAAATTTAAACTCACTCTTTGGAGACAGGCATCAGCATGGCTCAGTTAATTGAAAGTGAAAATCTTGGGTGTGGGAATATAACAGAAGCTCCTCCCTAGCCCATCGCTATTGGAGTGGTAGACCATTTCTGATTAGCATCTGAGAGTGACGACGTGACAGTGGAGATGTGGGCTTTCATCGTCTCTTTTTAAAAGAAAGGTCTGGACAGGTGGTTCACCTTTGTTTTGCTTTTTTTTTTAAGACTTGTTGTATTGATTGTTTTTGTTTAGGCTATTAAGTACGGGGAGAATTGCAAGGAGCCACTGAAGGACGAGTGGTCAGGCTTGAATGGCTCCTCTCAGTATGGGAGGCCACTGTTGGCTCTGGGCCTCACTCCTTGACAATCAGGTGATCGATTTGATCCCTCTGTTGTTGTTTGTTCTCTGTGGCGTAACCTGCCTTCATAGCACAGCCACTTCTTTCCAGACTTTTAGAATAACCACCACAAGAAGCTTTACACTTTATTTTCCTTGTCAAACAGCTCTTGTTTGGAAAAAAGTGTCGGTTTCCTGTATTCATTAGAGCAGTTTAAGGCACTTAATGTCCTCCAGTGCTATTGGCAATGGAGCAGTGCTAGATCTACTTAGAATCTCTGTGTTTGGTTTAAGGTACAGTGAGTACTCTAGATGTACTATGAATCACCAATTATTTGTTAATGCAATGTGCAAGTCTGAAGAACCTTTTAAAGTTTAGAGAACATCCACATAATGCTGGCTCTATACTAAGTAAAATCCCCCACCCCCAGAATAATTTAGGAGCCTTTAACTTTTATAACTGAAAATCAAATAGTTTCATTTGAAAAGTGAACAATTCAGTTTCTGAACCCTTTTGGCAGGGAATTCAGAAATGTACCCTGGCAAAGCAATAGCTTTAGTCACACTGCAGTGGTAACACCCTGGAGGCACTTGTTGGTAATTAACTTTATCTAAATGACCATGAAGCAATTTAAGAAATCCCACCTTTTCTCATTCTCTATTTATTAATTTGTGCTATGGAGCTCCATGTCAATAAATCATCTGTATTGCTCATATAAACAGTTATGAGGAGAACAAACTGCCCTTTTGGGAGCTTGTCATGTTTGATCTGGTCTAAGGAAAAATAAAGTGGACTGCTTAACATGGGGTCTAGTTAAAAATACACAGAAGAAACATCCCACATTTTTTGGCAGGTGTGAATTTTAACTAAACAACACTTACATTGACTTACACCAGTGTTAGTCAGTGTTTACTAACAACTCTTTTACAACAAACCACAATAAGTACTACTGCTGATACTACTACTAATAAAATAATAAAAAAATAATAACACTAATAATAATAAATAGTGATAAAAAGAAGAAGAAAAAGAAGAATGGTTATTTTAGTATTCACTGAAATCTCACAAACTTACATTTAAAAACAGAATTATATGGGACTCTTATTGTGACAACATTACCATTTTTGTCCACAGCATTTATGCTACGTCCCAGTTCACATCAATATATGACACTGCTAATATATATTTTACACTGCATACTTAAAAATGAAAGCATCAGAAATTTTATGCTGCTTTCAAGTGAGAGTGTGGTGGTAGTTTTCTCAAAGGAAGAAGTTGTTCACCCAACATGTGCATTCATAGTGTTTATGTGAGGGATAAACAGTACACTTAGGTTGTGAAAGGTGTGAAAGCGAGGAGGCAGATGCATATGCGGAGACAAGCGACTTTTATTATGGGCAAATCCAAAATTAGGGTCAAGACAGTCCAGGTTCACATAACCAACATGAAGAGCAGGAGGGACAGACATGACAAGGAACAGAGAATCCAAACACTTAACAAAAACTCTTCAAATAATACATATACTACGCTCACAAGCCTTACATCAAACAGTACAAAGACCTGCGAAAACAAAGGGCAAACACGGGGCTTATAAAACACAGGGATAACGAGGGACAGGCGGAAAACAGGTGGCGACAATCAGGGGCGTAGTCACAAAACAAGGGGCCGGACTATGAAACCAAAACAAAGAACACGTGGACTAGACCAAAACAAAACACGAACACATGGACAGGACCTGGAGGGGCCAATTGTGACAAAAGGAGTGTTGTATTTTTTAGCGTGCTGGCATCTATCAGCTCTGGCCTGTTTTCCTGGTGTTTGACTGTTCACTTCAATCTTTTGCGATGCTGAAAACAGCACTGATGTCACAACTCAGTCAGTTAATGCTGCATTGAAAATTCCAATATACTTTACTTCATCGTCCAACTTTGAAGGGTGTTCACGTGGGTGCATCCTGGAGGGAAACTCACTTTTATCTAATGAGGCTGAGACCACTTGAAATAACGATGCAATAGAAGAACCACTTTTGGTTCCCTAAAAACTTTCAATGAATGTTTTTAAAGAACCAATTGTGTAACTAAGATGATTTGCTAGCTACGCAACATCTAGGAACCTTTTTCATAGAGTGTGCATTAATGTTTAAAGACAGCATTTGCTGCCACAAGGTTGAAGATCACCAGGAAACATGAGAAAAGGACTGATTACCAGTGTGGCACCCTTTATCACTGAACAACTCCCATCTCTTCAATTATCTGAACTGAACAGTGCTGTAGAGTAATGCTTAAACACAATATCTGAAAATCTGAAATGGCCTGCATTCATGGTAGTGCTTTAGAGGCTAGAGTTTGGACAGAACATCGTGGAGCATAGGCTTTGGCCTGGAAAATTTCTGTTGCGATATTGTTATTCTACAATTCTGGGCCTTCAAGCAAAGGCCGCTAGTGGTAATAAGAAGCTGACATGAAAAATGGGGGCATTTTTGGGTTAAGGTTTATGGTGCCTTGTGAAGCCAATTTCAAAGCAGGAGTGCACAGGGTCCCTTTTCAGCCAGCTCCAGAATGAAAGCAGGACCCCTCTGACAGCAAATGGATTAATACTAGAGTTAGCACAGCAGACCACGGGTGCTATCTGAAAAGACTGTATAAAGTTGGAATAACTTTTTGTTTTAATGCTGTTATCTCAGCTGCATGAGGTAGTCTAATCAGATTGCCAACACCTTTTGTTTTATTTGGTAGCGATGTCCTAACTTAGAACATATGCTGGTGGAGATCAATACAGAATATTTTTCTTTGTTATCTTTATTATGTTCAGAAACCCTGATCCCTAAGGCCCTGTCTTTCTTCCAAGCAACAGGATGGATGCTATTCTGTTGATAACGGATGGGACGGCATAGGTGTCCCTGTACTGTATGCTATGCGAGGTAACAACAAAGCCAAAGGAACAAAACAACTATGATAAGCACTTCTTGTAGCAGAGGGACACTCTGTTTGAAATATGGGATGTAGAGAATAATGGGCCTTAGCTGTATTCTCATCGGATTTGAGAATGTGCTTTTTATCAACTTTGAGGCATTTTTATTGCATTCTTGTAGAGGAGGGAAGGAAGAAATGAAGGCACACACAGAACAAGACTCGGGGAAGCCTCAGGATGAGACAGAAGGAGAAACAGAAAAGAGAAAGGTAGAAAGAGTGCTACTACATGCACTCAGAGGAGGTGGTACTATAATTTCTGGCAAAGAAACTGATTATACTGCCCATGTACGTGTCTACTGACACATGATACAAGTGCTAACACAAAGAAAACGGTGTCTCAGAGCGTTTCCTGACACAGAATCTTATTCAAGTCATACTCTGGTTAGTCAATGATAAATCTTTGACCATATGGCCAAAAGAATGTGGACAACTTACTCACACACCTATACAAGCTTGTTGGACATCCCATTCCAACACTACAGGCATTAACATGGAGTCAGAATCGCTCCCCTCCCTCCCCTCATTTCCCCATTTGCAGCAATAAGAATCCCCAATTCTCTACGGTATTTTGGAGTGTGTCTGCGGAAATTTGTGCCCATCATTCACTCAAAAGAGCATTTGTGAGGTCAGGCACTGATGTTGGATGAGAAGGCCTTAAAGGTGTTCAGCGGAGATGAAGTACAGGACACCGGAGTTCCTACACATCAAACTCATCCAACCATGTCTTTATGGACTTTGCCTTGTGCACAGAGACACAGTCATACTAAAACAGGAAAGTGCTTTCCACAAACAGTTGCCTCAAAGTTAGAAGCATATAACTGTTCAAAATGTTTTTGTATGCTGTAGCATTAACATTACCGTTCACTGGAACTAAGATGACAGCTGGGATAGGCTGCAGCACCCCCCCGTGACCCTGAGGGAGAAGCAGCTTAGAAAGTGTGTGCGTGCGTGGAACTAAGGTGCCTTGCCCACACCCTGAAATACAGGCCCAGACCATTATCCCTCCTCCACCAAACTTTGCTATTGGCACTATGTATTCTGAATTCTGGCAACTCCCACACCCAGATTTGTCCATCAGACTGCCAGATAATGAAGCATGATTCATGACTCCAGATAAAGTTTCCACTGCTTCAGAGTCCAGTGGCAGGAGGCTTTACACCACTCCAGTAGATGCTTGGCATTGTGCATAGTGACCTTAGGCTTGTGTGCAGCCATCTGGCCATGGAAACCCATTTCATGAAGCTCCTAACAAACATTTTCTGTGTCAGTGGCTGTGTTTACATGCAAAGATTTTTGCCAGTCCGATTGAATACAATCAGATTACAGATTCAGACTGAGGTGTTTATTCTCACTCTATTCAACAGTCTGATGAAAATCGTCGTTTACATGCTCACAACAAGTAATCCGATGCAAAATGACGAGCATGCGTGGAGCAGCGCTGAGAGTGAACGTTACCATGACAGCAAGCATCACGTGAGGTCCTTGTGTTTTTAATGGCTTTAAACTGTGACAGAATCAGAAAAACGTCCTTCACATGTCCAATAATATGGAATTGGTGTCCACACACTTTTGGCCATATAATGGATAAGTGTGTATCTCTCTCTCTCTCAGATAGATATAGATCTATCTATCTATCTATTGTGAGAGAGAGCGAGAGAGAGAGCGCATTTGAGAAAACAAAAATGTTTCCGATTTCTTTATTTCTCCCATCTTGCTTAATTGTAGCTCAACTGGTTACAATAGAACTTTATATGTGCTTGACTGCATGAAGCCTTTTCTGCTTTGTAATGAATTCACCTCATTAACTTTGTTGTTGTTGCCCGGACTAACACTCTCCTGTCGTAGCTGTTCTTTACGTTTTATTCTCTGGCCATTTTCATGGGCTCTGAAAAGCTCACATGAAAAGCCTGGTTCCCAACCAGGGCTTAAATTGGCTGCATTTCCATTTTGTCACATAGCTGCTAGGAGCATCTGATGGTAATTCACACTGATCGCTGCTGAGTGTCTGGTGAGAAAGCAGAAACTGAAGTCACAGCCTTAATGACCGTAATCTTGTTTGGGGTGAGAGTTCTAGATGAAAGTCTTTGACCCGGTGACACCAGAGCTGGAGTTGCTGCTCCTTATAGACATGAGCTTCCATTGGGCCTTAGGCCAGATGAAAAAAAATAAAAATAAATCACATAACTGAATCTGTAGTTTAACTGAGAGTTTACTGTAGTTCACATAACTGAGAATGTAGTGATGTAGCATGTTGTAGTTCTGGTGAAGGATGTTCTGGTACACTGTAGTGAATTTGGATGCTTTCATTTGTGTATTTGTGAAGGTTTGCGAGCATGATTTCATGCATTTCTGTCTGCGTATATTTCTATAATTTTACACCTTTGCTCCAATTTCTACTTTGTCTATTTGTACAGGATTCCACAGTTTATCTGTGTTTATTTGTGAATGTTTGTGCAGCACATTTTGCTATATTTTCTTCTGCATGCATTTGTGCTGGTTGTAAAGCATGTTTTGGTACATTTGATTCTATGTGTGCATATAGAGTGTCGTGGAGAGTTTTGAAATATTGGTACATTTTTTTCTTTGTGCTGTTGTGAAGAGTTGCACAGTTCAGGTACATTTTCTTTTATGTGGTATAACCTCACTGCCATGGGTGAGAAAATAAGCCCACTCTAGAGTCTGGGGTCTAGGAGGTTGCAACATAAAAATAAAAGAGCAGCACACAAAGTCGGATTAAAGCCATAATAGTGTATTTTCTCCTTTTCTGGCCAAAAGGTTGCACCTTATTTAACATTCACCTGTACATATATTAGTCACAGATTCAGGCACCAGGAGATCATCAGGGTGGGCTAAGGCCAAAACGAATGAAGCTTCCTTCCCTCAAGCAGAACAAAAGAAAAATAAATTACAAACTTACAAACTCTCTAGCTGGTAAACAAGAGAAGAAGGGATCAAAATAAATGGCACCCACCCCTACAGCTCCTGTATGTCTTAGATTACAGTAACTAGGTTCACAAGCTAAACTGGTTCACATTTCTAATCTAAGACTAATCGCCTAACAAAAGAACAACAAGCACTTTAAAAGCCCAAACTGCCAATGCTGTGAGTTGTCTCCCACCAAACAGAAACACCCTGGCAGCTACTGCTCGTTGGTCTGGGCCTCTTCAGCGTCAAACCATTGACGTGGACCAATCACAGAGCTTGATCATGACGCCTTTCGCTACACCAACTCCCAAAACCAGAAACCAAAAAAGTGAAAGTGGCGGCACCAGACCAGTTACAACTTCAAATAACATCGTAGAATATGCCCTAGGATCAGTGGTGGACAGTAACTAAGTAAATGTAATTAGTTTCTGTACTTAAGTAGTTTTTTTGTGTATCTGTACTTAAGTTTTTCCATTCTGGGTGACTTTTTCCTTTCACTCCACTATATTTCAGAGTCTAATATCTGACTTTTTACTCCACTACACTTTGAGAAATCTGTCGTTCCTTTTGGTTTCTGTGTGTATAAAAACGTGACATGTCAAAACGAAAGAAGCGCAAAGCCAGAGCACCAATCAGGGCCCAGCGGTCACTTTGTTCTGGGCTGGTTTTGACCTGTTGGTCATACCGACCCAGTGCAGCACACGGTTCAACGTCAGCGCAGCAGCGTAAAGTTTGGGAGAGTCTGTTCAACATAAATGATGAACTAACCTAACTTTGTGTAAATAGAGCACAATATAGAAATATGTCCACATATGCAGTCGTGACTGACGCGGCTTTTTTCTGAATTTCTACAAACACCATTTCATTTTATAGTAAATTAGTTTGGGCTGGCTTATGTTTATGAACAGAGGCCTACAGATCAACACAGTAAAGGAAAACTTATTTGTGATCCTGAGTTTAAAGCCAGTTTTTATTCAACATGCTTGTGTGTAAAAAGTGATTTCAGAGCCACTCGGTTCTCCCTGATGGAAACTGTTTACCTTCAGTGTTTTGTGCTTATGATCATTTTAATAGACGTCAGCATCACTAATTAATGACGTTCTATTAAAAGACTGGTTTACCAAGAGAGACGCTGGAGGACTTTCACCTGAAATGAGTTCATGAAGCCAGTCTGGTTATAAAAATGATAACAGGACATCAGAGCCAGAATTAATCTTTTAGTACTTTTACTTTATACTTAAGTACATTTGAAGGTAAATACTTTAGTACTTTTACTCAAGGGGAGGTCTAGAGTAAGGACTTCTACTTTTACTGGAGTAATATTTTACCTTGGGTGTCTCTACTTTAACTCTTTTACTTTAAGTACATGATTTGCATACTTCCTCCACCTCTGCCTAGGATGTAATGTATGTGTATTTGTGAATATTAGTTGCATATATTTTCGTACATTTTCTTCTATCAAAAGCTTGATCAGAACACTACTGTTTACATCTTTTACTTGCAATCTGCACTTTATGAACAGCTGCTCTACATACTTGCACATATGCACATGTAACTTTCATTTTTTTCAACTTTGCACATGAAACTGTACTTTTTTTACTTTTGCTATTGTTTTTAGTGTTATTCTTATATTGTCTTTTTTTTCTTCTAAAGATTAT
Source organism: Pygocentrus nattereri (assembly GCF_015220715.1). Taxonomy (NCBI): domain Eukaryota; kingdom Metazoa; phylum Chordata; class Actinopteri; order Characiformes; family Serrasalmidae; genus Pygocentrus; species Pygocentrus nattereri. Next base: position 14,873,335 of record NC_051237.1, read on the forward strand.
ATTAAGATTATATTTGGTGAATGGAGGAACTGCAAAGAAAGAATTTCATTGTACAGTGAGACCGTGCCTGTTCTGCTCTGCATATGACAGTAAAACTCTTGAATCTTGATCTATGTGCATTTTCTTCTATGTGCCTCTATGTGTGGAGGTGGCGAAGCATATTTTGGTTTTCTTTTAATCTATGTGTGTTTATAGAGTTGGGCAATGATGTGATACATTTCTTCTATGTATTTGTGGAAGGCTGTGCAGTGTTTTGGTATTTTCTTCTATGTGTGTTTTTGGAGGGTTGTGCAATGCTTTCTGAAGGTTGTGGAGCATGTTTTAGACAACTTTTTATCTATGTGTAATCATGTAGGCTGTACAGCATATTTTGGAATGTGCATTTATTGAGATTAGGCAACGTTTTCTTCTGTTGATTATGTGTGAAGGTTCTTCTATGTGTATTTGTGGGTGTCATGGAGGATGATTGGGTACATTTTCTTCTATGCATATCTGTAGATGGCCATGCAGGGAGTTTTAGTTTATATTCCTCTATGTGCTTTTGAGATTGTGCAACACATTTTTATGTTTTCTTGCATGTTTGGGCTGTTTGTGTTTAAGTCTGTGTCTGTGTTTAAGTCTATGTGTGCTGACATGCATTGTGCCCATGTATATGAGAAATTCACTGAGGTAATGCATGCAGTCGACCTCATCAAAAGCTATTGATTTTTGCCAGCTTAAAAATAACCTTAGTGTTTGTGGCAGTACGAAGGCTGTTTTCAAGACATTTGTTATGAATAATGCAGCAACTGAGCTACTTGTACTCATTGTTTTAATGATTTAATAATTCACAATATTTTGCTTTGGGAGGCTGTACAGAGTGACCGCAAAAGCAAAGTGGCTTATTAATATCGCAGGTGATGGACTCTGCGCTTTTAATGAGACATGCTGTCAGCTTGAACTTTCCAAGCCAGTTCATAGAGGATCCCTGGTGGTATCTGAACATGTTGTTGGTGTTAAGGATGTACAGTATGTTCACGTTAAGAGCAGAGGTTGGCGAAGTACACAAATCATGTACTTGAGTTAAAGTAGAGATAAAGAGGTAAAATATTACTCCAGTAAAAGTAGAAGTCCTTACTCGAGATCTCAACTTCAGTAAAAGTACAGAAGTATTTGCCTTCAAATGTACTTAAGTATAAAGTAAAAGTACTAAAAGAGTAATTCTGGCTCTGATGTCCTGTTATCATTTTTATAACAAGACTCTCTTCATGAACTCATTTCAGGAGAAAATCCTCCAGTGTCTCTCGGTAAACCAGTCTTTTAATAGACGTTTAAAAGAGGATTTCCTTTACTGTATTTACTGTATTGATCTGTAGGCCTCTGTTCATAAACATAAACTAACCCAAACTAATTTACTATAAAATGAAAGTGTATGAATTCAGAAAAAAAGAAAGACGCCAGTCACGACTGCATATGTGGACATATTTCTATATTGTGATCTATTTACACAAAGTTAGGTTAGTTCCATCATTGGTGCTCTGGCTTTGCACTTCTTTTGTTTTGACATATTACATTTTTATACACTCAGAAACCAAAAGGAACGACAGATTTCTCAGAATGTAGTGGAGTAAAAAGTCAGATATTTGATTTTGAAATATAGTGGAGTGAAAGTAAAAAAGTCGCCCAGAATGGAAAAACTACTTAAGTACTGTAACGAATTACATTTACTTAGTTACTGTCCACCACTGGTTAAGAGTAATAGCATGCACTATAGGTTAACAACTTTAAGTTGGGGTGGGATTGTAATAAAACATTGCTTTTCTGTATGTTGACAACATCCATAGTATGAAGATGAGTCCAAGGGAAAGTTAGTATGCCTTGTCTTGCTTGTTATTAATGAGGAAACCGATTAGTATACTGTTCCTATTAGTATGTTCATACACTTACCAGACCTTCAAATCACCTTCCGCTCACCTTTTTTCCCCCATTTAGTGTTAACACCTTTCTTCTCTGAAATGGCATGTGATGTAATTCCAAAGGACATGAACGATGGTGACGAGGAGATGTTTGGAATATGCAGATGTGCTGAAGACTCGAAACACGTCGTCAGGCCTGTGATTTACTCACACTATGGTGAGTCAGTTGCACCTCCTCTGCCCCAACTTTGACTCACACATTAATCACAGCTGAGCCCATTTATGCTGGAGCTCTTTCTGTGATGTTAAATTTTCAGCCTGGTAACATCTGTCCTATGATTGAGCAGCTGTAGAACTATAGTTATATATCAAAAGCAGAAAGGCATGCAGACATGCAAGCCAGATACCTGTTGCATGGTCACATTCACAACACAAGAACTACGTTCATTATAAAAGTAGTGCTAGATTCAGTTACTGCTATATTTGTGTTTACTTGACTCTGTTGTTAAGCTTACAGTGTTAGTATCTTTCGATACTGTATAGTCAGAGGCTTGTCTGAGTCAAGACAGAGAGCTGGAGTGACATCAGTGAGTGTAGTTCAATGTAAATGTGTTAATTCACTATTGTTCTCATATATATATATATATATATATATATATATATATATATATATATATATATATATATATATATATATATATATATATATATATATATATATATATATATATATGATGGTGATGATAGTCTCTTCTTTTCTAAAGCTTATTCAGAAGTTAAGCCATCCTGGAAAGTATAAATTGGATTCTCAACAGGCAGCAAACATGTTTTATTTAACTATGTAGAGCAGGTGTCTCAAATTCAAATAAAGTGGAGGCCACTTGCTAGGTGGTCTTCTCCAAGGGGCAGGGGAAGTGTAAAAATGCATGGAAAAGTGTCAATTTTTTTCATGCTATGAATTTTAACTACATACATCTTAGTCAATGCTTAGCAAGTCTTCTGTCACCACAAACCGGTACTACTACTGACAATGATGATGGTGATGATGATAATGATGATTGCAGTAATATGATTAAAAAGGGTGTTTAATAAACGTTTTAGCATTCACTTGAATGAAATAAACTTATTTAACAGTAGAATTACATGAGACTCCAATTATAATAGCCCTGGCATTTCTGCCGCGAGTGAAGTGCTGGGAATGGAGAGAAGTTAGTTCTGTATTCATAGTGGATTTGTTTGGTGCTTCAGAGAAGAGACTATTTTATTCTATTAAATGTATTGTTGATGGTCAGTAATGACAGAAAAGTTTCAGTTTGTAATTATCTTAGACGGAGACATCGCACTCAGCTGTTCTCAACAACAATTTGCGAGTCTACCTTACCCCAGGACCGAGATGAGAGGTGAGACCATTACAGTTCTGAGACCAAGACTGGACTTGAGTACTACAGCATTGACACATGGGACTTTTTAAAAGAAAAAATAAATACACAATTTTGTCTTGCCAATAATTATTTCGATACTGTATAATACAATGTATAGCTTATTAATTTAGCTCCAAGACAGGAGCCGAATTCTGAAGGGTTCAGAATCAGAACCAGAATCAAGCTTTATTGGCCAGGTAAAAGGGCTGCAACACATAAAGGGAACACAAGAGAAGTGAATGGACCAGAGCAGAATTAGAGCTTTAACTCAAAAGATGTACTTCTTTAAAGCTCACAAACATCCAACTGAAACAGGCACACACAAAGGGCCCATTTACATTTTGAGGCCTAAGAGGAGCCAAAGGTGATGGGGCCAAAGAAAAAAAGAAAAGTGCGTACCCATAATCTAAGCTAGAGTTAATCTAAACAAAACAAAAACAAAGAAAGCAAACCCAACTACTTAAACTAACACACATAAGTACAAATGGGGCACCCGCCTGCCAACCTGGCATATCTATACACACAGACAGCTACGTGATGTAAATGTACAAGGTGCCTCAAACTTACCTGCTGGACTCCTTGTTGGTGTAAGGTTGGATGTATATAACAATAACCTATGTGTTTTGTTAGAGATAGCAAATCAGTGGTGATAGATGGTCCCACTTCCTGTGTGAGCTCTGGCCGCCATCATGGTTGTGACTGCAGGTTATATAGCCCGTTGCTCCTCCCATGAAGGTCAGGTGGACTACCAACCTGCAGGAACAAAGGCACACGCATACACACACACAGAGAACATACCCAGCACCCAAACAGTGCCAGACCTGCAGGTAACACTACGCATACAAGGAATTTGGTTTTGGTTACAGGAGCTCACACTGCACAGTATCAGACAGACATTCACTTATAGGGAATAAGATAAAATAAATATAAAATATAACAAAATAAAATAAAACCTGCATTCCTACTTCACTCACTCAGACACACAAACACAAACTTACATTGTGTAAAGTATGAGTCTAAAGTTAAAGTGCTGAGTGCAGCAGCAGAGAAAGGGTATATAGTGGCAGAGAAAGGGGTCAACGAGGTGACAGTCAGACAGCTGGGGTAATATGGCAGGTGAGTAAGATGCTAGAACAAACATTGGTTTGAGCAGCAGTTCCAGAGGATGGAGTTGAACTTGATACTATATGCGAGTACAGGTAGAAGTGCAGTTTGAAGCTGGAATTGTTTTGTATGATATATTAACTGTTCAAGAGAGTGACGGCTTGCGTGAAGAAGCTCCTTTGTAGCCTGGATGTCCTGATCCTCATCTGGCTGAAGCGCTGGCCTGAGGGTAGGTGCTGGTGTCCGGGTTGAGAGGGGTCTGTGGTGATCTTCTCTGCACGCTTCCTGGTTCTAGAGGTATGCAGTTCTAACAGTGTAGGCAACTTAACCCCAATTGTCCTCTCTGCAGACATGATGATGCGCTGCAGTCTGTGGAGGTCAAGCTTGGTGGCTGAGCTGCCCCACACTGTGATGGACGTGGTGATGACAGACTCTATGATGGCTGTCGTGCCCAGGAACTTGCAGGACTCCACTGCCACCATAGTTCTGTCCAGGATGGTGAGTGCTAGCAGGGCTGGAGGGCTCTTCCTGAAGTCCACTGTCAACTCCACTGTTTTTGCTGTGTTCAGCACCAGGTTGTTGTGGCTGCTCCAAAGGACCACCTGATCAACCACTCATCTGTAAGCAGACTCATCACCATCTCGGATGAGACCAATGACTGTAGTGTCATCTGCATACTTCAAGATTTTGACTGAGGGGTCTGTGGAGGTCCAGTCGTTTGTGTACAGAGAAGAGCAATGGTGAGAGGACACAACCCTGTGGACCGCCTGTACGGATGATCTGGGTGTTTGAGGTGAACTTTCCCAAACTCACCTGCTGCTCTCTGCCAGTGAGGAAGTTGGTTTGGCACGCTGAGTTGGAGTAGTTTGTTGTGTAGCTGTCCTGGGGTGATTGTATTAAAGTTCCTGATCTTCTAGTCTGTCATATGCTCTGCCTGTTAGTCAGATTGCTCTGTTCTGTCACTTTTGTCAACTAGAGACACATTCAGAGGTGCTACTGCAGGATCACAGTGAATGTGAAATTGTTTTTCTTCCATGTTTTTACATATTTACTTCAGAAATGACTCAAAGATTACTCACTCAACCTTTTCAGGATATTCGTTTTCACTCATTCAAATGTTTTTTTATGAGTCCCTTTTTTTAGAAAAAGAAATCTGACATGTTAATTTAAAGGGTGTTACAGTAGCTGTTAATATGGAGTTCAATTTGAGTCAAAAGTTTCCTATAAAGTAAAGTATGTTTCATTTACACTGGAATTGAGCAGTATTTTTTAACCTTATGTTAATCTAACTCTTACTGTTTGTATTTGGAACATATTTTGCACATTTTGATGTTTAACATTTTGCTTGTGGATTGTTTTATTTTATTTGAAATTGTTGGCACAAAATTAAGTCCAGAGATGAAACTTTCAAGGGGAAAATCCTGTAATAGTATCAAACAGTGACCCAATGGCATCACCAACCTCTCGGTTTGCTCTTTGGGGATGCTTCGTCAAGACTTTGCAGCAACCTATTTCAGTCATTTCTTTTGGGGGATTTCTGAATTCAGTCTCCTTTTCACCAAGTAAAATGCAAGTGTGGCTGGTGTGATATCCAGAGATATCACACATCACAAGTCTAAAATTTCCCACTTGTTCCTGCTGATGAACTCTTTGCTTGCACTGGAAGTGGCAGTGTGGTTTTTGGGGAATTGTTTTGCTGCATACAGCTAGTTTTTACTTATTCTCTCTCCATTTACATTTACACCATTTAGCAGCCAGTTACCAAGGTTAGAGAGAAAGACGGCCCTGAGCTCAGATACTGCTAGAAACAAAAAGTCACTGTAGATACCCAGAAAAAAGGAACGGAGTTGAACACAGAACAGTGCAACACAATAAGACACAATACATAAGTGCAGTACAATACATTACATCAATATTTAACTCAGTGCTCATTTAAGTGCTGTGTAAAGAGACGGTCTTCAGTCTGCATTTGAAGACAGTAAGAGACTCTGCTGTTCGGACAGCCAGTGGGAGTTTGTTCCACCACCTGGGTGCAGTACAGAGAAACCTTTTGATGCTTGTCTTCCACGCGCCTTAAAGGATGGCGGGTCAAGCCGAGCTGTACTGGAAGCTCGAAGGGCTCGTGGTACAGTTCAAGATTTCACCACTGCCATCACGTAGGTAGGGGCTGGTCCATTTTTGACTTTTTAGGCCAGCATTAGGGTTTTAAATCTGATGCGTGCAGCTACAGGAAGCCAGTGAAGGGAGCACAGCAGTGGGGTGACGTGGCTGATCTTAAGGGAGACTGAAGACGAGCCGTGCTGTCGTGATTCTATCTACACTTTATCTTCAGTTTTAGTTCATCTGTGTCTCATCTGTCCATTGCATTATACACTGTTCCAGTACTCAATCATCTTTTACATTCTAGCAAACCCTTAACTGCTGTTTCTATTCGTGGTGATAATGAGGGGTTTGCGTCTTGCGGTGTGACCTTTACAATTCTGACGCGAATGTTGTTACCTTCACTACTGTGTCAAGAAGGTTGTGACAGTTAGTTTTTGAGTGCTTCTTCACACGATCTGTTCTACCACCAGATGCAGTTTTTCAGGCCTGATTGTTGGCTGTTGAATACACCAGTGGTTTATTTCTTTTACAAGACTTTTTCAAATTGTTAACTTTTTTCGCTCTACAGAGTTTCTGTGCTATGACTCTGAGTCAGTTCTTTTTATTTGTTCCTTTCAGCTTTTTCTTTCATAGACAGCTCTTTCGTTTTCATGTTGTTTAGAGCTAAGGCAGATACCAAAGGGAAGATAAAAGGCCAAATCCAATGCTACACAACCCTGTGAAAGCTCTGTTATGAGCGCATCAGTGCAGTGGGACAGACCTCGTCAATAAAGAACATCTCAGTGGTATCTGTTCCAGTATTGATGCTCACTTTAAACTGGGATCATTATTCTACAACAAGGTAATATATAAGCATGTTAAAGGGGAGTGCCACCGATTTTTCTGAATAATCCAGTGGCTGAGATGTATACAGTCATCCAGAGAGGTTTTAAGTGAAATGAGTCATTTGCAGGGAAGCTCACCAAGTCAGATTTCTTTATAGTGGTAATAGGAACCAGGATGTTTACAATGCATACATGGCCATTTTATTTTCTATCCAAAACCACCAGTGAACCTAAACATAGCTTCTGAGTTTTATGATAGTACAGAAATGGTCAACTGGAAAAAATAAGTTTTCTTTGGGGAATATTTTGCCATGAAGCATGTCTTTCATGTATCCCTCCACCATGAGGGGATCCAAATACATTAAATAGAATCAAATGGATGGCAAGTGTAAGTGTGGCTGACTATATTCTATTAGACTTCACCATCAAAGACAGGTCTTTACTACCCACATTTTTAGTGGATGCCGTGTCTCAATCAAATGAGATTTCAGAGGAAAATTTGTTACCCTTCCTTGGAACGGTTACCCAAAAGTCAAGTCAAAAAAATGACTCCAAGGCTAAGGCGTAGAATATTCTGGGAGATCACAAAGAACCCCGTTGTGACATTAAGGATATGCAGGCCTCTCTTACACTGGCTAATATCGATGTCCACAATCAGGCAAACTCCAAACAAGAACAGTATGTACAGAATGATAGCATGGAGGAAGAACCTGCTCTCCAGGAAGAACATTTATGCCTGTTTGAACTTTCCTAATGACTGGATGAGACAGAAGACCACAGAAATAATGTTATGTGGATGGAAAAGGCAAAAAAGAGATTTTTATGGCTTAAATGAGAAATGTTAGGTTTGGCAAAACATGGCATGGCGTAACATTCCAGCATAAGAAATTTGTCTTTGAAACATGGTGGAGGCAGTATGTTTGGGGCTGTCATCATTTGATGGATGAATTTTGGATTGTATCACAATATTCTACAGAAGAATGTTTGGATATATTCATCTATGAACTGAAACTTAACAGATGGTGGGTCCTGCAGAGAGACAACCACCCTAAAAACACCAGTTAGAAGGGTTAAAGCAGAAGAAATATCACATAATCCAGAACTTAATCCAATGGATACGCTGAGGTAGAGCCTAAACTATAGTATTCCTGCAAGAAGGCTTTCACCAACATGACAGAGTTAAAGCAGTTCAGTAAGGAAGAAAGGACCAAAAACCCTCCAAGTCAATGTGCAGATCTGACAGTTATAGGAACCATTTGTCAGAAGTCTTTGCTGCTCAAGGGAGTCATATCAGTTACTGAAGGCAGAGGTTCACAAAGTTTTGACAACAAAAGTATTGTTATGAAATGTATCTAAGTGGGGCAGTCGTGGGCTGGAGGTTAGGGATCCAGCCTTGTGACTGGAAGGTTGCTGGTTCAATCCCCTCAGCTGACAGTCCATGATTGAAGTGCCCTTGAGCAAGGCACCTAACCCCCATTTGCTCTTTGGGCACTGTGGATAGGGCTGCCCACTGTTCTGGGCAAGTGTGCTCACTGCCTCCTAGTGTGTATGTTCACTAGTGTGCATGTATGTGGGTGTTTCACTGCACGGAGGGCTTATTTCACAGTGTGCAGACACAGGGACAGATGGTTCTCAATTCAAAGACATTTAATGTTGGATCACTTAGTTCAATACATGCATGAAAAACTTTATATTTGTCTGTATTTTTTTTATTTGGTTCTCCTCTATTCTCTTCTATCTATTCTTATGAGATAAATGAATATCTAATCAGACTTACGTAGAAATTCACAAAATGATAAAGGGTTCACAAACCTTTAAGCACCACCGTATATTACATCACACAGTTATTCTATGGACACTGTAAAAATGGCATATTCTACACCTTGAGCTCCAGTGTATTCCTTTTGGAAGGCCAAAATTGTAACCATGCTGAATCACTCTCTTTCACCATTATCCAAAGCTAACAGTTCCTTTGCTATGGTTCTGTATTACAGAGGTTTGGGTCATTTCTCTGCACCACTGCATTGATCTGGGTGGTATTTGATGGGTTTATGGGCTTCACCTCTTGTTGACCAGGCCAATTTCATATTGAGAGTGATTGATCTTTACAGAGACGAAGTTGATCTGCTCTCATCTTCAAGTCATTCTGAAGGACACATTATTCTCATTCTCTCCAGGGGGAAATTCCAGATGGTACACTTATCAACTAGAGGCCTTATTTTGGTAGAATAAACAGATTAACTTCAGAATGGCAGTTTTTTTCTTCCTCACAGAGATCTGAAAAAAGACCACAATAATTGTAAAGTCTTTTCCAGGTAATTTCCTCTTTCCAGTAAATGTGAGTGTGTTTTTTGTCCTTCACTTCTTTCATGGATTGTTTAAAATGGGCTCAAAAAGGTAGTGATTGGAGGGGTCTCATATGATTGTTGTGTAATTTGGCTTCAAAGTGGCCCAACTCTGTTTTGCGTCTGCCATTGGGCGTGATGGACGAGCCCGGCTGAGGAGGAGACGAGGGACGATGAGCTGGCGGCCGGTAGGCACGCTTCACACTCTCAGGTTTGAGCCGGCAGCCTGCATGTGACACGAATCCTGCAGCTAATTACGGTTGCTTAGAACAATCTAGGAAATTGCAGTTGTTTTGACATGATGACTGATTATAATGTTGGAGGATGTCCGTGGGGTGCTTCAAAATCAGCCAAGCAGATGTTGCTGATGCATATCGAAAGGCAGAGCACTTTAGCTCAAGAGCATTTTACTGTATGTAGAGACACATGTGGGTCTGCACAGCCTTTTCTCTGCACTAGTAGGAACAGCCTTTGGCATAAAACGCATGTATTGAAAAGATATTACAGCATATTTTATTTATATTTTGGAATACTGACACACAAACTATATGGCCAAAAATATGTGGACAGCCTAATTACTGAGTTGAGGTGTTTCAGCCGCACACATTGCTTATTGCTAGGTGTGGAAAATCAAGCACACACCCATGTGACCTCCATAGACAAAGACTGACTGTAGAATGAGTCGTAGTGAAGAGCACAGTGATTTTAAATGTGGTACTGTTATGGGATGCCACCTATGTCACAAGTCAGTTTGTAAAATTCATGTGCAGCTAGGTCTGCCCAGGACAACCGTAAGTGCTATTGTTATGAAATGTATCTAGAAGCAACAACAGCTCAGCCACCATGCAGTAGACCACATAAGCTCACTGTAGTGGGTTGCATAACTCACTACAGAGTCCCAAACTTACTCTGGAAGCAATATCAGCACAAGAACTGAGTGTAGTGAACCTACCTAAGATCAGTATGCATAATGTCAAGTGTCGGCTGGAGTGGTCATCACACGTCATTGCAGTGTAAATGTGTTCTCTGGAGTGAATTACGCTTCCCTCTCTGGTAGCCTGATAGATAAACCTGGATTTGGCAGATGTTAAGAAAATGCTACTGGAATGCATAGTGCCAACAGATAAGTCTAAAAGGGACAATGATCTAGGGCTGTTTTTAGGGTCTGGACTAGGCCCCTTAGTTCCTTTGAAAGGTAAGGTTAATACTATAGCATACGAAGACATTTTAGACAATATATGCTTCCAACTTTGTGGCCACAGTTTTGTCAATACCATATGAATGCCTATGTTTTTGGGATGGGATGTCCACAAACTTGTAGAGCTGTAATCGTCAGATGTTCACATAATTTTGGCCATATAGTGTACAACAATATATTTAATTTCTATAGAGAACAGAGCCCAGTACTTCGTAGAAAAAGTATATTATATTTTTGGTTGTAAAATACTCTCAAAAGTGCCAGGAATCTAAATGTTAGCTAGGTAGAAAAGTGCTGTTAAATATTGAATATGTAATATTGAAAGAGTTCAAAAGGATTAGGTACATCAGGCGGCCATTTGCACATTACTGCTGCAGCGTCATTTACCTTTGATATTCCTTGAAAAATATGTGCTTAACAAAGCTGATTAACCAGTGCTTATAAAAGTAGCAGTGTGTGAGGAAATGAAGGCTACACGCTTCATTTTGCCTTGCGCTGCCTTCAGAACCCATTTAATATTTATTATATTATTATATTGCATTATGTGTATTATGAGACCAGGTGGTGCACTACATTGCATTCACAACATAAACAATAGAAATCCAATTAGAGTTATTGATCAATACCAGCACTGTGATGTTAGTAGTACTTCGTGTTCTTTTTGCTTGAAAATGCAGTCTTTTCCTCTACACATGCAGTATGCACTCTATGGGACTGGATATGTTCATGTAGATTGAGCAGCTTGCTTCCAGAATGGCCACCACACATGCCATCAATGTCACATCAACTGACAAAAGTATTTGATGAGCCAGCAGGGCAGTGTGTGCACACTGCATGATTGAGAAGAATGACTCATCATCCAACTCTGAATGCCATTCTCCAAGTCCTTTGTACAGAATAATTAATGCATGAGAGTGCCATATGGGCAAGGGCTGGAAAATTAAATTCATAAGAGAAGTAATGGCTTGACAACGCAAGAGGGAAGTATGCAACATTTCCCTTCAATAGCTAGTTAGACAGACCCCCGTGCACAGCGGGCCCCTTGTTTAATAAAGACCCGTGGTGGCAAACTCGACAGCCGTTCAGGGAGGCTTGAACAACAAAATCACCATAATGTCCAACCTTCGTTTTTGGGGGCTGTTTAAATTTTAATCATTAAATGAGTTTTTGAGTGGGTGACAGCTCTCCTGATCAATAATTCAAACATGTGAAGGGATTAAAAAAAAAAACAAAAAAAAACACAAGCATTACTGAAAGGTTTGTTGTGGGTGTTGCAAATGTAAAGGCAGATCACAAAATGCACCAAAAATCTGCGGCAGTTTGAAAGCTCTGCAGCTCACAGCAATACCAGTTTAAGGGATCAAAGGAGGTATAAACTCAGTTCAGCTTTTTTGTGCTTGACACGGTCAGACTGCAAAGGTAATGTGTAGATTATGCAGAGGTACAGGTAGGAATTTTGAGCACCCTGAAGATGTCACGCATGGACCACTGTCACAACATTAAAACATGCTAGAATTGCCATGGTCCTACTCTTTTTTTGTTATAAGTCCAAAATTCCAAACTCTTACTTAGCACGCAGAAAGCTAAGTATGAACATAAGCCAAATGACTGCATTTTAATATACTGTATACAACTGGCTGCTACTGTAATGTTTATTACTCATCAAAAGCATTGCTTCTTGACTATTGAAGCAAAATCTATAAGGCACTGTTTACAGCAAGTATAGGACAGATAGAATATTCAAATCCCACTTAAATCTCTACTACACTTGTTTTTTTTCCAGTAGATTGCAGAGTAATGGAGATTTTCATATGTATACAAGGCTGAAAGGTAGAAAGGGAGGCTAGAGAGTGTCCTCAGCATATACAGCGACTGTCAAATCACTTTCTACTTCAGCTTTACTTTAAAGGTAAGCTCATGAATTTCACTGAAATGACATGACATCTTAACACAAAAACAAAGCATGTTGCACTACTGACTTATGAAGGTCATTGTTCACAGTTAAATACTGCATTCATCATTTTATTGTGAAATCAACTAATCTTAAGATATTTTCTGTAATAACACAAAAAACACTGAGGTTGACCTTAAGCTTAAGTTAAAAGTATGTTTTAAAAATGTATCTTTGAAAGATTCTGTCCATATACAGTTCAAAACGTGGTGATTGAATATCACTGTTGTCGGAAGGAACCTCTTTTGACCTAAGTTGAAAATACTTGTTACCTTTTACATTGTATATAAACTTCATGATGAATGGAGCAAATATAAAAGCCCAAATTGACTTGGAAGAAATTCTGGTTCCACTGACTTACATTAAAAGTAAAGTAGGTTTATTCCTTCTCGTATAAGATTACCATTTTGGAGAAGCTTTTTTTTTAAATGAACACATTTGTAATTATAGCTTTTTTTAAGTTTAGTACAGAATACAGTTACATCACTGTAATCTTGTGGTCCAAGTGACTATAAAATGCTCTGTAAAGAGTGTAAAGCTCCAGCACATCTTTTCCATTTGCTGACTGCAGTTACAACAGGATAAGCATCTTAAGAGCTCACCCTGATTACCCACTTTTACCCCCAAAACCATGTTTTTGAAGTCCTTTTTCTGGTGTTTGTGAAAGCTAGATTTGCATTTTTTGCATTTGCAATTTTGTTGTGGCATTTTCTGTATTACGTATATTTCAAATAATTCTTATTAAAATAATACCACATATATATGTAATATCTAATTATCTATTTTCCTTTTCATGGACGTTAGACAACTAGACAGTTCTGTTTATAGAAAGGGAGATTCTTCTCAACTGCATGCAGTACTGTTATTTCAAAACAGCAAAAGCACACATCCCCTCCACCACCACCCCACCCTACCCCTCTCCACATACAGTCACACAAAATCAACCTGATCTAGTATGCAACAACACAGTCCATGTTTAAGTATGCTATCACCATCCTCAGCTGGTGTGTATGAATACCAAGTGCTGCATGGCTTTGTTAGAATTTGCCCTTCGGTATGTTTTGTCTTCATAGAGGAACTGACAATAGATTGAAAAGCCCTCTTTCAGCAGATAAGCCGTTTCTCTCACTCATATGAAAACGCAGCATTCGTGTTATGAGGGGGATGCTCCTCTGCCAGTTAATACTCAGTTCGTTTGGTGTTAACTACTGACCGTTTGTTTGACTGCTCTTATTACTTAGAGCTTACTTTTCAAGCAGAGGAATCAGTTTTATTACGGTGCTGGAATTTATTCAGTTTTATTAGAGCACTGGAATTTATATGGCAAGAACATTGTTTCATAATCTCCTGCTTTAATAGAGACATTATTGTGTTTAAACCACATATAAAACTGGAGAGAAGATTAAAACTAATTGGAAAACAGTAATACCAAAAAAGGAGGGGAAAAAAACTTTGAATTCACTGGATGCTTGACTGGTCTAATTAGACAACCTACTGTCATGTTTCTGCTATCACTGTCAGCTCAGAGAGGAGACCGCCGCTGCCCCCGTCATAATCCCACAGCCCTTCCATGGGAATTTCAATATTTCAGTGAGTGAAAAAAAAAAAGAAAAGAAAGCGAAGGCTCCTTTATCTCCCCCTGGCATTCTACACGAGCATATAGCACAGTATTCTGACACGAGAACCGTGTGTCATGTGTTCCACTGGTGCTCTTGTGAACTGTCAAATATGGAGGACAGTGTCTGCTTTGAATCCTTTGTCAATGTAAGGCTTCCATAGACGCCTCTGCAGATTTGAAGAGCCACTTAACATTTGCTGATGCCCTCTCTTAACAATAGCCCTGGTGTAAAACCTGGACCGTATAGAAAAACATACATGTAAGATTCATATAGGTCTGTGTATTCAATGATTCTCATAGACACTGAGATATTGATCCTTTCATCATTTCTACCACAGATGCTGAGCCTTCTCAATCTTAAAGCAGCAGTACGAAACTTCACAGGAACTTTGAAAAGATTGAAAGCCATTTTTTTTTCAGCTCAACGTTCTGTCTGAGTTGGACAGAACAGACAAGAGTGGACCTCATTAAAGCGCCTGTCAAAACAAAGGGGGAGGAAGCCATTCTAGCCCTGACTCATGGCTTTACTGTGATAGATAGATAGATAGATAGATAGATAGATAGATAGATAGATAGATAGATAGATAGATAGATAGATAGATAGATAGATAGATAGATAGATAGATAGATAGATAGATAGATAGATAGATAGATAGCAGCCAGTACCACACGCACAGAACAGTAATAGTAATAAGGCTGTAGACAATATAACAGGAAGAATAAATATAAAAGATCCTATCTACAGGCATATATACAAATATAAATATACAACAATCTGTAATAAGGTCTATAACCTGAGATGTAAGACGCAGTGCAATAATGACTGTACGAGGCGGCACAGGTAATGGCTAATAGTGACCATACTGAATGAATAAATATGAGCAGATATTCGTACCAAAATAAAGTGTCCATATGTGCAGATGGATAAAGAAGCATAAGCTTAAGCCTGAGATGTAAGACCTATGATTTGTGATTTAACATGATATTCAGATTTAGTCCTCATCTCTCCTCTTCCCTCTTCTCTCTTCTCTTCTGGCCTCCCTGGGAAGAGGTGAAGAGCCTGATGGCTCTGAGGACAAAGGAGCCCCTTAATCTGTCGGTTGAGCAGCTCTGTGACAGCAACCTGCCGCTAAACATGCTCCTCCTGTCCATGATGATGGTGTGCAGTGGGTGGCCATCCTCCTCCATAACGGAGAGCAGTTTGTGTGATGTCCTCCTCTCAGCCACCTTGACCACAGAGTCCAGTTCCACACCGACCACTGACCCCGCTCGCCTGACCAGCTTGTCCAGTCGCATCTCATCTCTCCTTTTTATGCTTCCTCCCCAGCACATCATAGTATAAAAAAGACAACCATGGTCTGATCTGCTTCCTGCAGATGTTAAAGAACCTCAGCCTCCTCAGGAAGTAGAACCTGCTTTGACCCTTCCTGTACAGGATGTCTGTGTTGGCTGACCAGTCCAACCTATCATCCAGCTGCAGACCGGGATACCTATAGCTCGTTACTCTCTCTACTTCAACCCCCTCGGTAGATATTGGCTGTGTGGGTGGCCTGTCCCTGCAAAAGTCCACCACCATCTCCTTGGTCTTGGCAGTGTTCAGAAGCAAGTTATTCCCACAGCACCACTCCACAAAGTCCTTCACCAGGGTCTTGTACTCCTCCTCCTGCCCTCCCCTTACACAAGCCATGATGGCAGTGTCATCAGAAAACTGCATGTGGCATGTGGCACTGAAAGTCTGAGGTGTACAGTGGGAAGAGAAAGGGGAAAGTACAGTCCCTTGTGGTGCTCTTGTGCTGCTGACCACAGTCTCTGATGTACAGTCCTTCAGCCTGACATACTGAGGTCTGCCAGTGATGTAGTCAGTAATCCAGGAGACCAGGTGTGAATCCACTTGCACTTATCTCTCAGTTGGAGGGGCTGAATGGTATTAAAGGCCCTGGAAAAATAATAACTCTTGCAGTGCAACCACCCTTGTCCAGATAAGAGTGGGGTCGATCGAGGAGGTATAGCATGGCATCCTCCACTCCCACTTTCTCCTTGTAGGCCAACTGCAGGGGTTCCATTGCGTGTCGAACCTGGGGTCTGAGAAGGTGTAGAAGAAGGCACTCCAGCATCTTCATGACATGTGATGTTAGAGCAACAGGTCTGAAGTCATTGAGTTCACTGGGTCGCCCCCTCTTGGGTACTGGAATGAGCCGAATTTACACAACTTCATACGCGACAATGTATTCTCATGTTTATTCAGCTTTTAAAGAACAGAAGCTTAAATAGCTTGTAGCTTGTACAGAAAAACTAAGAAAAACCTCCCCATTATATAGGAGATTCTTTTTATTGTGGAGAAGAGGTTCTTGAAACTTTAAACAGGTATTTTACACTTGCACTTCACTACATCATGTTGGAATAAATCTATAGCTCTTTTGATCATGTATAAAGTGTGCTGGACTCAAATAACATAACTCCTAGGCAATAGCCATACTGCAGTTATCTCCATCTCTTATAAGATTTCCTTTGGTCCATTTATCATGAAATTTATGCACAAAGTAAAGACTAACAGGTGGTTTCAAATTTTGTCAAAAGCTGAAAAATGACAGAAAAGGAGATAAACCGACAAACCGATATGCTGGTTTTGCTAATCACCAGCTTTGCTAGTCTATGTAAAAGTAATTGTTTACAAGCTGGTTATTGTTTTGTCTGGATGCTCTTTATTAGAGTTGGGTTCATAACAAAGCTAATAAAGAATAATCTGATTTTGCAGACCCTTACAGTACCAATGTACCTGTGAGGGATCCATAAAGAGCCTAAGGATAGGTCCTACAAAGAACCTTTCTTGAAAAGTTGCTGTGAAAGTCATGGGCTGGAGGGGCAGTTGTGGGCTGGAGGTTGGGGAACTGGCTCTGTGACCGGAAGGTTGCTGGTTTGATCCCCAGCACCAACAGTCCATGACTGAGGTGTCCTTGAGCAAGACACCTAACCCCCTAGGGCTGCCCACCGCTCTGGGCAAGTGTGCTCACTGCCCCCTAGTGTGTGCATGTGGTGTTTCACTTCACAGATGGGTTAAATGCAGAGGTGAAATTTCCCCATTGATGGGATTAAAAAGTGCTTTTTTTTCAAAAAAAGAAAGAACTATTGTCTTTACTTTGGATATTCTTCTTATTATTTAATACCAAATTATGAAATACGTATTACAAAATATTATTATTATAAAATACCAAAAACCTCACCTTTCTTTTTTTTTTAAATGCTGGTATTGTTTCCTGCAGACTGAATAGCTGCAGTTTACAAGTTCCTGTTCAATATCTGCTTGTGTTGCGTATTTATGGGCAGAAGTAAACACTTCTCCTCTCCTCTCTATCTTTTAGCTATTTACTCTCTCTTGAATGCCTAATCTTTTTTCAGCACTCTACTTTAGATAACAATTCTTCCTGTTAATCTCCTAAGTAGACGTGCATCATCTTTCATCTGTATGAATTTACCCTAGCATGGTCGTGGAGAAAAATAAACAGTTCTTTCTCTGTTCAGTTTGCCGTCTCCTGGCTGTCAGAATTTCTTCCACATACCTGTGGAGTTTTAGGATTGCAGTTTTTGGCCAAGTCTACTGCGGACACTTGGTGTGTTGATGCACATTTTGTTGCTTTCTGTTAGTGTTGTCCCATAATTAACTTCATATAATTTGTCCGTGACCTGCCTGCACTTTTAAACCAAATTAAAATGCAATAATGGAAAAAGGTTAAGAAGTTCAGGGCATCTGACATTCTTGCGATTCATGATTTCTGGACTGACATGATAACAGGCCTGGGCTGATTGAGGAAGCTGACCTTCACCAGCACTTCTATGGAGTCTGGCAGTAATGGACGCCCAGGGCAAAGTAATATTGGCTTTGAACAATCTTAACCCCGTTCCCCATAATTAGCTGCCCGGATGCTTACAAAAGTAAACCTCAGTTCCACCTTCTTGTTTAGATGTTTATTTCTGGAAAATTACTCCTCTGGGCATAAAATATTATATAAAAACATATCCAGTGTTTGGAAAAACTATTTGAAATTACTTTTGGGTAGCAATATGATTACACTACAATGCAACACTCCAGCTTCAGGATGCTTTGCTGAATTTCTGTAGGTCGTGACTCTCCGTGTGTTTTGTGTCTTGCTGGTCTTTGCAGTCATTAAGCTGCTGTACACGGGTGGCTGGTCTCTGAGGAGGTGCTGTGGAGGGATGTGTGTGAGGAGGCACGTACCTGACCTGGAGGGTGTCCAGCTAATGTGGGAAACCTTAACATGAGCAGGCCAGTGTTCTACTATTTCATTACACGTAATGACTTGCTTTAATTGTGCTTTAAGATTGGGATGTTAGTTGCTGAGGGGAAGTGATCTTCAACTAGTCCCCTCTGTCTCATTAAGATTGTTTTGAAACTTCACTTCTTCTCGTACGCTCTGCTCATGGTGAGAATTTCACCTTTAAACTGAAAATACATTAAAAAGCAATCAACTACTGAGTGTTTTTTTTCTCTCTGCATAAACAAGACAGCACTCAGAACAATCATTTTTCATTAAATTCAAAGCAGGGCTGCAAATTTTGGCAAATCCGTCATCGATATTTGGCGATTAATCGTTAACCAGAAAGCTCAAAGTCAAGAACGTACCACATCAAAATATCACTCATAAAATAGATTCTGATTCTGAAATATGTTTGGCTGAGCTACATTTGAAGCCATTGTAAAGTACTTGAAAGTAGTTGAGTCCACTGATCAAACTGAACTCTGTATTAATGCATTGACATCTTGAAATGTCCAATATGTTCATGATTACTTGATGAAAACATAGTCAGCCCTTTATGCTCACTACACACATTGTGTAGGACCCTGCAAATTATGCAAGGGCCCTACACCCCCCACCCCCACCCCCCAAATGTGTCAAAGATGCTTATTGTTCACAACATTGATGGGAAGCAGAGTTATAGCTATTCATCTGATGATGGGGAAAAAAACACCATCAATCAGGTAAACTTGTGTTCTCTCCTGTCCAAGAGATGCCAGCAAATAACAGTTATTTTAACAGTTTATTATAATATTTTAACAAATTAAAGTTGATGCGCTAGCTGGGTTAGCTGCATCTCTTTCTAGTCTGTCTGTCTTACTAACCTAACTGGGCAGTGCATTTCTTGATCTATCTGTGTCTTGCTTGCTTGCCAGCCGCTTCCAGGGTTGTGTTCTTTGACTTTGTGCCTGACCACAGTGTGAGTGAAAATGAATGTATTCTGTTTGATGAACTTCAACGGGCAATAGTGTTTACAAACTGCAGCTTGGAAAAGATGAATAGTGCATAGACGTGTTCATATGTGCATGCATATCACTCACATTTTGCAGCAGCAACTTCTGTGGAGACCAGTGCAGGCATTAGCATTAGTAAGCATAATGGCACACACCTCATAGGTACGCATAATTTTAGAAGAAGACAATAATTATCTAGTGAGAAGATGAAGCATTTGCTTTCTGTATAAGACACATTGTCAGGTGAGACTGTGTGGGACTGTGGGCCCCATGAAAAGATATCACATTGGGCTCCACCACCCCCCTTCCACAAACATTAGCATGGCCTCAAACATGGCTAATGGCATGCTAAACCCTCTTTATACTGAATGCTGTGAAATGGACACTTGCTAACCTAAAAATGCAAATACGATACCATGTGTTTATCTTTATTATGAAAAACAAACCAAACACAGCAGCACAACAATTTGCAAAACACTTAGCTATTTGAAAATGAAACGTGTAAAAATAATTACAGTGTTTGAATTCTTATTATTGAAAATGATTAAATCATTTTTCTTTTTTCAGAATAATAAAACAAGAAATTCACCCTGCAATTATGCCAACATGTCATTCACCACAATGCTGCTCACCCCCTTTGTCAGCTGGGAGCAGAACTAGAGACAGGGCTGGTTCATTGGTAGGGTTATGGGGACAGGAGACAGGGCTGGTCCATTGGGAAGAGTATGAGGATGGGGAGACAGGGCTGGTTCACTGGTAGGGGTATGAGGATAGGGAGACAAGGCTGATCTTTGGTAGGGGTATGGGAAGAGAGAGCTAGTTCATTGGTAGGGGTCAAAAAACAGCACCACTCCTGAGCACCACTGTTTTTAGCTACACACTTAATTTTTCCTCTTCAGTTCATGAACAAAAATATGGTATTGACTGAAAGACAGATAAAGAACTGCCACACTTTCTGTTTGTTTCAATTATCTAATGTTTATTTAAACCCCAAAAAAGTGTCCATTCTTTGTTGTTGGGTTTTCAGTTCTCATATGACTGCAGTTTTGTGAACACTGAGAGTCTTTGGAAATGTTGCTTTACATAGGTTTTTTTTTGCAAGTAATTAAATTAAGTCAAGATGTGGAGTTTTCTCAGTTGTTTGGAAAACAAACATTATTTGAGAGCAAAACTATTGACATTGCAGCCAAAAACAATTTCAGTCTATTTTTCTCAGGCAAAGTGTAATTAATTCAGGTGTTAAATCTTACTTTAATGAGCTCCCCAATTAGCCGATGGCCCCTGCCTGTGTGCCTTGACTGTGGTCCAGTATAAACACTAGAAGGGTTCAGTAATTGTAACTTAGAGATTCAGAGTCAACAATGAACAACATATAACAAAGCAAGCAAAAGTTAAAGTAACTGAAAAGTTAGTCACTGATCAGGAGAAAAGTTCAAATAACAATAATAATAATACATTTTTAACAGGGTTGCCTTCACTGTGTACTGCATAATCAGGAAATGGAAGAAACGTTATACAACCCAAATGATACCTAGATCAGGCCACCCCCCCTAAATAAGCTGTGGGACCAGCTGGCAACAGACACTGTGGGTTGGAGGCTTTTTTTGGCTTTTGCCATTCGGAAACTGTCCAGATGTACAAAACAGGGAAGAAAGACAGCGAATCATATTACTTGGAATTGCTTTAGAGATCCAGATTCTGGGTTTTCAGCATAATACAACAGATTTCCAAATAATATAATTCTTCTTTAATACAAGGTCTTGTGTACAATACAATTTCATAATGGTCACAGTACTATACATTCCAGCTTTGTGAGATTCATGCTGTACGGTTTTTGCCAAGATTGGCTCACTGAGATGCTGATTCAACCCTGTGGTCATTTTTGAGGTCAAAGTTTTCTTTGTATTTAACAACTTACATGTCAGGTGTTCATCAAATTTTGTTACTGAACTCTGACTTGTGTCCATTTTCCTCTTGGCTGTTGCATTTGACATACAGCTCTGTGCAAAAGTCTTAGGCATCAGACAAAATGATATGTAAAGCAGTTCTGGACAGTAAAAGTTTATTTTCTGAGAAACCTAAGAGTCGATTAAATACAAGTACACAAATAAACAATACACTGTGTTGATGTGTGTGACAATGTTAGTTTACCTGTTTCTAAACCTCCCTTTCTGTTTTTTAAAAAGCCAAAGAAACTTTGCAAATAAACACACTTATGATAAATAGTGTTAAAGAATTTTCTTGGCTGCCTCAGACTTGTGCAGTACTGTATGTAGTTATGATTTTGACTTCTCTTTAAAACATAGTCTTGCCTTTTTTCTACAATTCAGACATCAATCAGTTCACCAGACAGAGCTGTCTGCCTAATGTAGCTTTGAAAGCTTGCACATCAAAGTACTGAGTGTCTGACCTTAATAGCTGACTCATGTTGTTAATTGGCATTAAAACTAATGTAACTCACCTGCGTTGTAGCTGCTTTAATTGTTATTTAGTTGCCTCAAAGTTAAACTTCTGTTTTGTACTCCAAGAAAGTGTTTCTATGTAGATTCATTTGAAGAATGCTTCGTATGTTTTAAGGGTTCTTTGCATCCTAAAAAATGTTCTTCAAATGTGGATTTTGAGGTACATGGTTCTATAACCTTTTTGAAAAGGTTTTTTATGTAGCACCAAAAAAGGTTCCACTATAGTTCCAAGCCAAAGATCCCTTTTTGCTAGGTTTCTATTTAGGGCTTTGCGTTCTGAGTTCTGTTGATATTCCAGTATCTATACTGAACTGAGGGGAAGGAGCAAACACTGCATAAACTATTAATGGCAGTAATGTTGTGCTGTAGGATTAATACTAGTGCTGTAGGGAAAATACTAGTGTTGCACAAAAAAACCCCCACAAAGGTGTACATTTGTAAACAAGTTTTTTTTATTAAAAATAAGTATTTTTCATAGTGGCTGAGTAATGAAGGCTGCCTCTTCAGATGCCTCTACAATTAGTGTAGTTAGCCTAGGTAGCACTGAAGCTGTGCTAGAGCTATCTCCTCCTTCTCAATCACATCCTTTAGAACGAGACCTTGGCAACACGCTCACATTAAGGAACTCGTGTTTTGTAGTAGCAACGTTTAGCATAATAACATTACACACATTTACTGACAAATACAAATAAATGCACCACTTTTTATAGTCTGGTTTAAACCCTAAAGCTATAAAACTGTTAGTCTGTATATTTTTACTGCTTTCCCATGATATGTGAAAGTAAATAACATGCTTTTTCGCATTTACTTATTATTTACAATTCAAATCTAGTACCTCTTTCTATTTCTGGTCTAATCCTAAGCAACTTAGAAACAATCTAGTTTAGATCAGTTAAACTGCATAAGTCCTAAAGACTGAAGAGTCTTTTGCCCAAAATACTTCCCAGCATTCTTAGCTCTACTTTTCTGTTAATTACCCCTTATTTGTCTAATGTATAAATGAAATTCCCTTTGCAGAATGATATAATTGTGGTCATAGGCTATTATCATGCAAAATGTGAAGTTTGAATGCATTTTGCAGGTTTTTGTTATTCTCAGCCGATTGCCAGGAACCATGAACAGTAGCATAAAGGCAAATATGCAATAAGCTGTTAGAGTCCTCAGAAATGAGTGATTCTGGTCTCCTCTGAGACTCCTCTGGTTTCCTCCTCCTTTTTTGAGGAAATATATTTGCATATTTTTTAAGTAAAGTCAGCTAATTTAAGTTTATAGTGAGGTAACTTTAGTATTCAAATACTGGCACCTTAAGTACTTAGCTACCCACGTACATCCCTACTAACAATGTTTCATTAAACTGAGATATGTCAATGCAAAAACATGATGTCAGCATCAGAATTGCAAACAACTAGCTCCAAATCTCCAATCCATACCTGCATGTTCATTAGTAAGCTGTGCAACAAGACAGATGGAGTCGTCGTATTTTTCATTCAAATTTTGTTCTACATATTGTGAGAATATCGGCTCACGAACTCAGTACCAAACGTTGAATATCATTATTCCTAATGGATTTGAAAAGAAAATTAGATTCTCAAAGCTTTATAAATCTTTGTTGCAGCTTCAACTTTGCATTTCAATTTCATGAAAATGCATTTTCCTAGCACTTTCCAGAGACTCTGCCAAGTTGTGGATTATGTTATTGGACTTTTCAGATGCAACATATAGAATTCTGGATCAATGATGAATAGCCAACTCTCCGGAGAGAAACTGCATTAGTAGGGATGAACTGGAGAATACCCCTGTGTCTCTGTATATTCTCTTTATCATGCACCATATGGCTCAGTCTTGCATTAGTCCTGGGGGGTGGGGTGGTCAACTGTTGTGGAGCCCAGTGTGGTCCACTAGAGGGATAAAACGGCCTCTATGGTGATAAAGAATGGCACATGTTTCCAAGTTCCTCGTGCCTGCAATCTCTCTCTTGCCACTTATTTGCATTAGTTTTATTTATAACTTTGTTCTGTGACACAAGCCTGTTCCTCTAAATGGTCTCTACCTACATATCATCCTCTTCCTTCACAGATATGTGTTAAACCTGCTGTGACCATGCTGTGGGAGGTCAGGGAGTTAATGCAATGAGTTTACACACTGATTTCAAGCAAAGCAAAGCAAACCATTTTCCCACAGAAAGTCTTGCCATTACTGTACCAGAAAGCATGACCGAGGCAAGCAGACGTCCTGTATTTGATGCTGACATTGTCGTGCCAGTGCACCGCATCAGAAGGGTAGCAGAGAAGAAGTCTCTGATCGTGTTTCCTCGCTTGCCCATTGGTGCTACTTTCCTGTGTCCAATTAGCCATCGGTCAGTCGGACCTGGTCCTCTGTAATCAGACAAGGGTTCTACACAACCTGCTGCCCCTCAGGGTCAGTTCCATGTCTGGCATTATTGGGCTGAAAGTGCCAGGGAGGTCCAGCAAAAACAATGCTTTCAGCTCACACCAGGGAGCTTGTTTGCAATGGCAGACGTCTGGATGGAACCAAAGCCACAGGCTTTCCAGCCTTGAGCGTTTAATTGCGCTTGTGTCGCTTCGGATTTAATGCCTTCCTCTTTTGAATAGCTCAAGGCTCGGAACCCTAGAGATTTGTCATTAAGTGACTATTTTGAAGTAAATGAGATAAGTTTGATGTCTGTAAGGATTAATCAGTGGCATTACATCAATGACAAAGCTTTTACTGACAGAGCGTCTGTTTCTTAACTGTAATATTAATGCAGGAAAAAAGAGACTCTTTAGTTTGATGCTTCAGAGCTCTGCTATGCCCACTGGCTTAATATTTTAAATTCAGTGGTGAAAACAGCAGATATGCAGGTGCAACTTAGAAGTTCGCTCTGCATAAAAATATCGACCCATTTCATTAATGAATCCGCAATGGTCTCATGCGCTTCGTCCAATTTATTTAGCCGTATTCACTTTGCCTTTGTTACAGCACAGCAGGAAATGGTAGATGTTTATCATTGTTTCCTCTGACAGGTAAAGAAGTCAGAGCCTAGAGCAGTAATGTCACTAGACATCATAGCACTGGGGGTCCTATAGTGACATAGAAAGGGAGGGGGCAAACAACAGGCTAGGGCTGTAGCTCTGGCTTTCAGGAGACAAATTTTGGCTTCTACACATCCACCAAGTTCCTTACTGTTGTTTATCTCCATCAACATCCCAGGCTTATTACATACTAAGGTTTATCATTGAGAAACTGCAGGGATTCAATGCAAGCTAGCTGAGCTATTCTTAGGTTATTGAAGTATGTAACAAAACTGACCTGGTCATCTAAGGGCTTAATAATGGTTATTCCACACCTCCATAGACAATGTTAATTGTACCTTTTTACAATGGCAGTATTTCGGAATTGAAACACTGGCCCATATTAACCAAATGTATTTGAGAAGGAGTTACATGCAAAAGGTCAGATGCCGACTATAAAATCACATTCATCAGAATGGCAAAGGCAAGAGGCAAATTAATCCCTATTCAGCACTTTCAGCTTTCTTAATATGATCTATTCTGACTATTCTTTATGGCTGCATATCATAATCACGTTTCAGCTGTAACGCAGAGCGATGAGGTGGACGCATGTGCGGAGGTAAGCGACTTTTATTAAGGGCAAATCCAGGGTCGTGGTCAAAACGGTCCAGGGTCAAATAGCCAATACGGACAGATCGGGGGACAGACATGACATAAACCAGAATCAAACAACAAACAGAGGCCGAGACATCGAACAAAGACCGGCTAACACAAGAGGCAAACACAGGGCTTAAATACACAGGGATAACGAGGGTCAGGTGAAAAAAATCAGGGGAGGAGTTACCAAACAAGGGGCAGGACTTAAACCAAAACAAAACACACATGGAAGACCAAAACAAAGGAGCACATGGAGTAGTGGGAGGAGCCAACCATGACATCAGCACTGTGCTGTTGTTAGGCCTGTCACAATTACGTCACTTCTTGACCACATATGTTTGAGCTCCTCGCAACAAGCAGAAGGTGAATTGAGTGTGATTTCATCAATTGGGTTGAGGTAAATCTAAATAAAACATAACAATAAAAGAAAGCAGAGAGTTTATCTATTGAGACATATGGATCCTATGAAAACAACAGAAATTCTAAAGTCTGACTGGTTCTTTGTAGGACAGTGATCAGTTATGTTTGATTGTTTGAGCTTGTGCATCATCGGTTTGGAGTTAATAAGGATCAACAGCTAGGAAGCAGGATAGCTAATCATCCAGTCTGGCCACTTTAGGCTTTTACTTTAACAACAGAAACTTGCAATTAATCATCAGCTAAACCTTCATGATCATGACAGGCCAGCCTGTTTTGGACATATATTCTACATAGTGGTGAAAAACCTTAGTTATGACTAATCACATCTAACACAGCCAGTCCATGTGAGGTCAAATGTTACAGCAAACCTTGAGCTTTTCAGAGCATGTGTTTTCTGGACACTCCTCCCTTCAAACCCCTATTCATAATGTGCGTTTCTAAGTGGCCAAGTAATGCACCTGCAGCAGTCATGTTTTCAGAGCTAATTTATGTAGATGGGGGATTCCATATTTATCAAAATGCCCTTTGCCTGAGAGCACAGGGCACATTAATAGAAGAACTGAACAAATAAGACTCTGAACTTCAGCCTGTAATCTCTTTGGATCTGTATTGATTAGTACACTCAGACTTTTAATTGCACAGAAGGTCAAAGTACTCTATTAGTACTCTAAACTATATAAAGTACACAACCATCGGCTACAGATGTTCAAAGCCAGCGGAAAACACAGTGGTTCAAATGGAAGGACTAGCTTGATGTCTCGAAATACAAAATCAACATTATACTAATACGATGACACTTATAGACAATTCAATTACATCTTCAGAAAATGTCCTCTACCAAGTTTTAAGTTCTCTTTGAATACTCTTAATGCACTCGCAATCATCAGATTCATCCATTTGGGAAGGGGTCCAAAGCACAGATCTTCCAAAAATCGCATGCAATTACACATTTGCACCAGAGAGGTCTCTAAATCCCCAAAATGTATATAGTGTAGCTTTAAAGTAGCCCTGTTCATATTCATTCCTATTTCATCATGCTTAATGTCTACAAAGTTACTTCCCAGCTATCACACAGTATTATAAGTGTTCCCATCAAACTTCATATCTGTACTCTTCCACAGCAAGATGTAGCCAGACCTGTCTATTCACACTGACTATTGGCAGGCGAACAGAACTTAAGACACAGTGGCCACCTGGTACACTGCAGTTGGAAGAGGGGTGCTTGCCCATTGCCTGGTCTGCCTTCAGTCTTAATTTACACCAGAGATTTCACTGAAAGAAATTAATTAATCACCAGCAGATTGGCTGTCTTAATAAAGCAGCTGTGGTGTACTCCTCTGGAGCAAAGCAACCAGGGGTATACATTATAGCCACTGCCTAACTCCTTGGGTCTACAGTGGCACACTTATAAAAACAATAGTGAAACCGATAGAATAGTTATGCAAATAGTGTTGGCTCATACATACTGTGTATTAACTTACCCCTGTGAGCTGCTTTCATGAGCTTGCATACATTTGCTTATGGGCCCAATTGATGGCCTTTGCTGCTATGTGCTATCCATTGTCTAGGGGGTTGTGTTAATTTGACCCGACTGCATTTGTAAGTTTTGAACTTGGGAACATGCCCCGGCGGTATTGTTACCTATTCTCTTTCACCTTTCATTTGTCAAAACATTGGACAGTGCTGGGTAAGTGGCCAGAGGAGCACACGAGTCCAGGCTTTCGGTGGGTGGAGGGGTGTGGGGAGCGGATAGGCAGGCTGTCTTTAACAAACTCCCACACGTACTCATTCTCCGAAGCTGCCTGAGCCTGCATTTAAAATGGGCCACGTGCAAGTGCAGCATTAGAATTGCCTTCCACTCGAGTCGCTCAATTTTCAACCCCAGTGAAACCACAATTATTTTGGCACTCTTATCCCCTTGTTTTGCAGTTGTGTATTTTGCACCAGGGTGACATCAATTTGCATAGTGTCTTGGAGCATAAAGGACGACAAAGAGCACATACAGTGTTTGTTTTTAAAAAGTTGCCTTAATCTAATGAGGTTTTCGCTGCTCCATCCAATATTATGAACTTGTTTGAGCATCTGCTCAGCTGAATTGATTTCATGCCTTGTCTTGTGTACTGTACTTTTACCCTGACTTTTGTGAATATGGTAATTGGCCTAGAGGGGCCGTGTTTTACAAAGCATTTTTCCCTGATTTTGACACTGGGCACTTGCTTAATTTGCTCAGTTCCCCTAGGTGTGCTGTCAGTTTTCCTTATTGACATTCTGGGTTTGCTAATTGCTATGCTAGGAGTGATCTTTGGAAGATCCGCTTCATTTTGGCAGAATTTCTATGTTTATGAGACAGATAAATTGGATTGACAGAAAAAAAAGGTTTTTGGATTCAATTTTCTTCCTGGTGGGTGGTCTTATGTTTTACGATGATCCAGTGGGGATTGCATTCTTGAAAGGCAATGTGGCTTGAGGTGTTGATATACCGGCCTCATCCCGCCTTTGATCTGTTCTTGTCAGTTTCAGTGAGTTAAGTGTGGCCTGGAGACTGCACCTGCGACCTGGCTGGAAAGATTATTCTGTGTCAATATTCATTAACCCTGGGCCATTTCCATCGGCATGCTCTCGGCCACCGTGGGAGATTTTTATCTATAGGGGACTCACCCTCACCGCCTCACATTTTATTTTCATATTTAACTGCCTGCTCCAGCAAACGCACCCTGTGTGCAGTTTTAATACACAATGTTCCACTCTGTTGCCTCTGAATGGGAGGAAAACTTAAACAGAAATGCTTGTGTCTGCCCTCGGATGCTGGGGGAATATTTTGACACAGTGTGGTTGCTGTGCATACATTAGGAGCGTGGTGAGTATGCAGACAGCTCTTATGAACTTGGACCCTTTATCTACAGCAAATGAGGCCTCTATTGATATTCCATTACCGTCGGCTAATCCCGGGGAATAAATGTACGGAGTGTCAGCAATGTGCCACTAGAGCTGCCTACCAGAATAGTTTTAACCTTCTCTAGTGAGAATGACTTCTAAATTGGTGAGTTTAACATCTACAGTGAGGTGACTGAAGGCCTGATCTTTCAATACAGAACAAGAGAAAGGTGATATAGAGTGAAATAACTAGGGATAGAAAGGACATAGAGATGAATCTTACTCTAGGATGAATCTTACTCAATGATGTGATAAATTAGCGTAGTAGTATTTTTCAACATTTGGGCTAGGCGCCTTGGTTCCAGCGAAGGGTAATGATAATGCTATAGCATCCAAGACATTTTTACAAAATTAGCCAATGTTTGCATCTGTGACAGCCTCTACTCCTCTGGGAAGGGCTTCCACAAGATTTTAGTGTGACAAGATTTGGCCCTATTCAGCCAAAAAAGCGTTTGTGAGGCCAGGCACTGATGTAGGACAAGACGGCCTGGCTCACAGTCAAACGCTCCAGGTCATCCCAAACATGTTCAGTGGGGTTGAGGTCAGGGCTCTGTGTAGGCCACTTGAGTTTCTCCAAACCTCATGAAACCATATCTTTTCGAGACCTCACTTTGTTCACAGAGACACAGTCATACTGGAACTGTATCATTGACATTACCCTTTACTAGAATTAAGGGGTTCAAACCCTGAAAAACAGCCCCAGACCATTATTCCTCCTCCACCTAACTTTACTGTTGGCATTATGCATTTTGGTAGGTAGTGCTCTCCTAGCATCCAGCAAACTCAAATGAAGCATAATTCATCACTCCAGTGAACATGTTTCCATTGCTTCAGAGTCCAGTGGTGGCATGCTTTACACCACTCCAGCTGATGCTTGACATTGTGGATAGCGATCTTGGATTTGTATGCAGCTGCACAGCCATGGAAATCAATGCACTGTTCTTGTGCTGGTGTTGCATCTAGAGTCAGTCTGGAAGTCTTTAGTGAGTGGTGTAACCGATGAAAGATTTTTACTCACAACACGCTTCAGCACTCAGCAGCTTCACTCTGTGATCAACCACTTCATGGCCATTTCACAATAATAGCACTTACAGTTGATCGGGATAGATCTAGCTGGGTAGAAATGCAACACACTGCCTCGATGACCAAGGTGGCATCCTATAACAATGTCATGTTTAGTCACTGAGCTCTTACGTGTGACCCATTTTATTGCCAGTGTTTGTCCATTGAGATTGCATGGCTATGTGCTTGATGTTATGCACATACTTTTGGCATTATAGAGTATTTTTCACCCCTGGAATCAGGGGCCACCGGCACGCTCAAAGTTTTATTACATGCTTCTATAACCTAAGAATAGCTCAGCCAGTTTGCACTGAAGTCACTGTAGTTACTGAATAATAAGCCTTAGTATGTAATAAGCCTTTAGAGATTTTAAGGGGTTAAATCCTAAATATCAAAATAATATTTTTATGAATAATGTTTTTTGTAATTCCAATTGTGAACACAAACTAAAGAAAGTCAAACTAAAGGCCTAAAATAAAAAAAACAAAACAAAAAACAAGACAAAAAACTCCACAGTGAAACATGCCACCTCCTCGTGTTATTTCCAAACCTGTCTAACCTCCTGAGATCTGTGTAGTCGACTCTGTAGGCTATACGGCCCTTCAAACAGTGACAGTAGTCAAAAAGCACCCAGACAGGAGAAAAGGTTTATAGAAGTGTCCATTTTTTAATGCTTTTGCTCAATATTCTCAAGCCTGTGAAAACCTATTAAGACCAGCGCAGAGAATCAGTTAACTACAGGGAGCTTAATGCAGCACACTCTCTCCTCTCAGCAGCGGGCCTGATTCCTACCAGGCTATGACATTTCCTCCCTCCCTTCAGGCAGCCCTCCCCCTTGCTTTCACCATTAATATACACTGACATAAAATAGCCAGAGGAGCAGCACAGTAGTGGAAACCCTGCCTCTGAAGCCAAGCACACGATAGCCTTTTGCAGGGGGCACATCCATCCAACAAGTTGGGTGTCTATATAAAGTAGTTGTAAATCTGTTCAGCTGAAGGCTACTGATGTGACAGACACCATCCTGAGAGGGTTGGGCTGTTCATGAGGGCGTGTCAATGCTTGGTCAGAGTCATCTCTGAGGTTGCTTATTTTCACCTCTAAATGGACTGAGTGGCAGCAGTAAATGCCTGCAGCTCCGCGCAGCATCCTGAAGCCTCTGAAAGTCATTTTGATCATAAAATGAGACAGGTAGGTGTGTGTAACCTAGATCACTGCACTGTTTAAGCAACCCGAGAAGCTGAACAATTTGTTTTAGAACAAAGTATATTGGTGCGTGTTCAGTCAGAAGTCTATTTAATTATTCAACCTGTTTAACAAACTATTTGTGAAGCTGGGTCACTTTTATTGACAAATTTGTGCTTTAAAATCCCCAGCTGTTCTTTCTACCTCCTACAGGGATTTGGGCTGAGATCATTTTGGGACCATTTCCTTTGAATTGCAAACGTGGAGATTCTTTTCTTGTGAAGCACTTTACCCAGGCAATTGATTTAGCTGTGTCATCACCTTGCATGGGCTGCCTTCTCGGTGATAACTTCAATGACTTCAATCAGAAAAGTGAAGCCAATCGATTAGAGCAAACAGTCCTTGAATTCACACTTGGAGAGAAACGTGAGCCACCTAAATGAGTTTTCCCAGGACCCTAAATGAGTGTGCTCATTGTGTTTTAATGGCCTCATATCATCCAGAACTTTAAAGCCACGCGTACCGAATGTGAACGTTTAACATTAAGTGCAATCTGTCATCCAGAAATCTTATTACTTCAGGTATATCTTACTGTTCCTCTTAGAGCCCCAAAGTCTCTTCAAACTTATAGAGTCTTTAATCTTTTAAAACTTCAGGCTTTTCTCTTTCTCCACTCGCTCAGCTGGAACAGTGGCATGAGTAGTTGGATTTAAGTTGTTTAATGTATGGCTAGCCAAGCCTGAACGCGAATCTGTCTCTGGACCTGACCATCCATAGATGAGCAGGTAAATTGGTGCCCCTAACCATGATGAAGTGCTGGGCATGTGGGTGACTATTACATTACAGGCCTCCTTCTTAATCCTGCAGAAATGCCTTTTAGCTGAAATTGGAGTGATGCCAGCCGTGCGGTGAATGTGGCCCGTCCTGCCCTCTCAGTTTCACTTCATTCTCTTTTGATTGGCAGTTCGCAGCGCTTGGCTGGGACCATACAAAAAGGCCGGCAGATGCATTTGCCCCAAAATAACGCCCTCGGTGACCAGCACCACTGTTTTTTCAGCACATGTCCCCCAACTGTACGCTGTCCTGTTCCTTTGTTACTCAGGAAAACGTGGTGTGAAATGCTTTCCCAGTAGTTTGCTGAGGCCTTTTCTGTGCTGCCGAAGCTGTGGGATGAATTCTATTCTCTGCATGTGGAATATCTGTGAGAAGTGGTTTTCTCTCCGTGACACAGTGAAAAGTGTATTTTTATGCCTCATTGTTGCGCTCCTGCTATGTTTGTGAGGAACTCTCCCCGTGAATCTCACACAGAAAGCGACATAAAGCATCACATTCATATCCGAGGTGATTGCCCTCTCTCCCCTCCGTCTAATGATGTATTGTGATCACAGTGTAGTCCATTGATTGCATAGATGCAAATGGGGCACAGCGGGACGCCGGATCCCTGCATCAGATGAGCAGGCTTTTGTTGTGGCGAACAAAGGAGAAAGGTGTATTGTGATTATTCAGGCCTGCTCTCCAGTAGTTAAAGTAGCTGAGCCTCGCTCAAAACAGACTTCCCTGTTCCGATGATAAAACCTGTGATTTCACAAGCCCTGTGTGCTTAAGTACGAATATAACAGCCTAGCACACTTACAGAGAAAAACTATCTGCCTCCTCCTGCTTTCCTCTATTTTTGCTTGTCACACTGAAATGGTTTTAGATCCCAGTACAAAATGGAATAAGACAAGGCAAAATACAAAACGTTTTACACTGAGAACAGGAAACACAGTCATTTCAAACGATGATTTCATTTATTGAACGAAAAAAAAAGGTTTTGCTCACCTGTACCACAACAGCAAAAACTGAAGATCAAACTCTCACAGCGCTGTCAAGGAACTTTGGCCCACTCTTTTTATCAGAGGGGTCCTGCCAGAGCATCTCAATGGGGTTCAAGGCAAGACTTTGAGTAGGTCATTTCAGAACCTTAACATTAAGGCATTGAGCCATTCTGAGGCCATTCTCACTTGCTCTTGTGCTTTGAACTGTTGTCTTGCTGCATGAGCTTCAGATCAGAGTGATATAAGAAAACTTAAAACATTCATCAGTTGTACTAAAGCAACAAGAAATACAATCATAAATTGCTTCCTTCCTTTTGAAGTTCATGAAACTGATAACTTTTATTATAGTAGATTAGTGGATTTCTAGCAGTTTTATTGGTTTTTGTTCATTAGTTCTTAATTGTGATATTTTTAGCATATTTTTAGTTATTTTCAAACAAAGTTCATTTTGGGTTATATCGTGTTATGCTAAGGTGTTGGCTAGATGCATTGACAGGTGTTACCATGGTGACCTTTTGTGTTCAAATATACAATGTGGTATTTTACTAAGCAGCATAACCAGATAACTTATGCCAAATGTTTTGGATTGCCCAGTAGGAATATTTCTTAGTTCTTCTCTTTAGGTGGATTTTTTTACCTAAGTTGGCAGACTTACCGAAATACTGGTCAGCCTGTATCGGATAAAGGTATATAAGAAAGGTTATACAGGTGAATAATTAGTTTTAATCAGATTCTGACTGCATGTACACAAGTTCAAGCAATATATCACAGCTAGTCATTTGTTAGTTGTGGAGTAGAACTTTTATTCAGCTGCCACAAAATGTTTAGGTATGTCACTCATGTCACCCTGAGGTTTTGACAGAGCCAGGTGGAGCTTGAACTAGATGGAGAGATGGGGAGAGTGGGGAGGGGCTGTTTTGCACTGGCTCACTCCAGCTCCAACTTCACCCTGGCTCCTCCCTTGGGAGAGTTGGCACATTAACTCTCCTGTTTTGTATTGGCTCACTCTAGCTCAAGCTCCACCTGGCTCTGTCTACTCATTATCACACTCACCTGTAGCTTGGCTGTGTTTGAAATAGCCTACTACATACTCCTTGCATACTGATTCTGCCCTAATGTAGTGAGTAGTATGCAGTGACCAACCAAGTGTTGCTGCACTCGGTACCACACTGAAGCCACACCAGCTTTCTTTGCTGGTCTTGAAGTGGGTTTGGTGACTTTGTCCATTTAAAAGTTAACTTTTTGCATAATGTAGATAAAACAGTAACTCAGCCGAACTCAGGCTCCTGTGTGGAGTCACAGTGTTTATTATTCAGTCAGGCTAGTTCAGATTACCAACTATGAGTGTAATGAAGAGAGTAAAACAAGTGTGTACGACCCAAAAAAAAACTGAAAGATAACATTAAAAGTTCAATTGTAGCTTTGAAGATGGGAAGAAAACAACCTCTTGCCCTCTGTCATGATATGAGGTGTACTTTCACAAGTCACACAGGCACATCTCTTGACTAAAATGTAAGTGTATATGCAGAAAAGCAGCCAGCAACAATTACTGGTTTTAAGATGGGTCTGATTGGCTCAGTCACTGAAGTTGGCAGGCAAGTCCAGGAAACAAGTATGACACATGGCTTGTGTCATACATTGAATACTGTACAGTAGGGGTGCGGGAAAAAATCAATTCTTAGATGCATAGCGATGCAGATGTGAATAATTCTGAATTGATTCACAAATGTCAAAAGTTGATTTTCTAAGTTTTAATTTATAACATATTGTTGATGGAACGCAAAAGGGCAGAATTTGGAAGTGGGTAAGTGCAGCACCCGGACAGTCGGCGGCAGCACATAACAAAAACACAACTGGATGAGCGAGAAATCCGACCGGCTCCCTCTGCATTAAAAGCTGGGTTAGGTCAGGAGTCACAAACCAAATGTTAAGAAGAGCCATTTTGTCCTTTCAACAAAAATCAAACCACCTTGGGAGCCACAGCATTTAATGTCCAGTATGTCTCAACCTGTGCTGATGTCCTAGTATAGGCTAAAATAATCTGAACGAAAATGCAGATTAACTTTGCTCTGCTTTAAGCTTTAGCTCAGCTATTGCCACTTTCCTCCCGTCTCCACCAGAAATCTTTTCCTCAGATGTAGAGCAGCTTATTGTAAAATGTCTTTCAATGTTCGGCTGCTTCACGAGGCTGAAGTCGCTTCTTATTCTCTAGCTTCTTGTTCGAATTTTTCTGTTCCAGAAGTGACCCCTGACTTTGTACTACATGACCAAAGTTATATAATCACTAAAGTAAACAGGCAGGACAGCTGTAACATGCTGCATGGACATCCACTGCCACTGGATCTAAAAGCCTTCCAGTTTACTTGCCACATCACTTCCCTTTGTTTTATTAATAAAAGATATTGGAAGTATATTCATTATAGATCATTACAAATACTTTGCTTTAAAAGTCGTCACACAGTGAGAAAAAAGAAATCGATAATCGATTTATAATCACATCGCAGCCCTCTGAATCATAATCCAATGATTATCGTGAGGTACCAAGAGATTCCCACCCATACATGTACAGTGTACAACTGATGAAGAGCCCTATGCAGTGTTCAGTGATCCAGTATCCAATACAGTACACAGTATGCTTTTTCAAACACAGCCCTAATATCCTGTGTATACTGCTTTGTTTGCTTTGCTCTTAGTATTTCTGCATTTCAGTGCATATCTAAGCTGGTCTACATGACTCCTTGTCCTTGGATTTTGTGGTTATTTCTAATATTTTTGGTATTATTTTTCCTGGTTTTCTGATCATGGATTTGCTTTGTGTATGACTGCCTGCCTGTGTGTTGACCTCTACAATCACAGTGTTGACTTGCTCCCAATAAGTTAAGTGATACTTTTTTAATCCCACAAATGGGGAAATTCCACCTCCACATTTAACCCATCCATGAAGTGAAACACCACATACACACTAGTGAATACACACACACTAGGGGGCAGTGAGCACACTTGCCCGGAGCAGTGAGCAGCCCTATCCAGAGCACCCAGGGAGCAATTGGTAGTTAGGTGTCTTGCTCAAGGACACCTCAGTCATGGACTGTCAGCACTGGGGATCGAACCAGCAACCTTCCAGTCACATGGCCAGTTCCCCAACCTTCAGCCCCCGACTGCCCCACTAAAGCTTTGTCTTACATCATTTTAAGTGTTATGCTGCTAAAATATTTCTGTAAGTAATCCTAAACCTGTAACTTCTACAAACCCCTGGTTTTATAAACTGGTTACTTTAACTATTTCATGTTAAGTGTAGCTTATGGAAGACAAGCTTTTTGATTTTTACATTTTTTCTTCTTCCATCTTTGTATTGTTGCTTTTAGTATTATACACTTATCATTTCTATTGATATGATTCAGAGGAAACATTAGATTTGCTGTCCTTTTATGTTTTTGATTATAACTTGAGTTGAACAGTTGAATGCTGCAATGTGCTCCATCTCTTTAGTCAGTGAGCAGATTTTTCATCTTACTCAATTTCAACACCATTTTCCCCAGAGGCCAGAGGGTCTGCGGAAAATTACTAGTCCATATGAAACATCGTTCCTAAGAGAGTGATCATTATTTGTAATTAGATTTTTCCCCCCTTTTCTCTTTCACTCTTTCTGTACATTGCCAGACATTTTCCTTAGTGCCCAGTGCAATTTCCGCTGTCTCAATGCGACAAAACAACATGCCATAGCACAGATATACGCTCCTAATAAACCCTGTGTCAGTGAGAGTAATGACATAATTAAAGAGCTATAAATATATAACAGGGTTTACTCCAGAATTTTAGGGGCACCAAACATTTGGACCTTATGCTACATACAGTTTTAAAAGACAAGCTGTAGAGATTACACCATTCCTTTAGGGTCCTCAAAGTAATTTTAGTAGAAGACATCACTGAGGCCTGGATAAAAGTTGGTTTTATGAGGGCAATCTGTTATGATGGCCATATACACACAAGGCTAATTGCTTCTTGAATCAACTTCAGTAGCGACGGATAGTAAAAAGGAGCTCACTAGCATTTGGACAAAAAAATGAATAAGCAAAATAATCGAAAATAACAAAAGCAAGGATGGACTGGCCATGTCCTCTCCCTGAGCACTCGTCTGCAATGTCCAGGGATCTGTTACTAGCATTCTAGGTAGAAGAAGGTAATAGCCCTACAGCCATGTTTGCTTTTTGGTCTGCCTCATGTGAAACTGAAGGGACTGCACACATTGATCCGTGTACTGATGGGGTGACCTCAAAAACAAATGTCAGAATTAGTCTTAACCCCAGATCACTTGCCAGGGCTTTGTGCCCGCTGGACTTGTGTGTCTGGATGCTTTAAGTGAGGCAGCAGAACGTTCAGCCACTCATGGGCTTCAGCCTAGCTGCCCAGGGAATATGATCTTTAGCATCACAACCCTCTGTACCTGACCTCTGGCCTTATGGGGGTCTTAGGCAGAGATGTGTGGGCCTATCCCATTGTCTCACTAGGCTCTCCTGAGCGTACATGGATAAGGCTCGAGATTCAAAGGAAGGGTTTCCATATCTGCTTCTCTTATCCTCCTTGCTGGCTTGTGGTGCATAATTTCCTCTTCTATAACCTGGGCTTTGTTGACTTCAGTGCAACAATATCGTGAGGCAAAGGCCATGAAAGCAGGAGAGCTGTGTTATAATTCCAAATCAGAGTCTTTTTGCTTGGCTACACAATACTATTTGGCATGGTTATTTTGAGCATGCAGCGAATGTGCCTTATTTCATTCAGTGGTTGATCCGAACAGCAGTAGCTACATGGCACATGAATGCCTGTGCCAGAAACTCCACTACTCCATTCTAGATCACGAGGGGGAAAATTTGATCCCCTCTCTTTATTTTCTGTAATCCTTTAGAGTTTTGGCTTGGCCCCGATTCGACGGAAGGGCCCTAAAGGACGAATGCTGAGCGATGACATTGAGGCGGGTGAATAGCTCCATCACCAAAACTCACTTGAGTCTTGGCACAACCTCTGCCGTCCTCGATATGAGGCCATATTATCATCAGCCGTCTCATTGTTTGGCCCTGCTCACCGCTGGAGAAGCCATGTTGCAGGCTGCTGGAAGGGTAGCCATCTCATGATGAGAGCCGTATCAGCAGGTCACAGATGACAATCCTGTAGTGTTCTGGCTGAAAAGGGTAATCAACCCGCTTATTGTTATCATCTGCAACAACGGTGGATGCGAGGCGCTGAGCTTCTTTAATGACTGATATGGGCACAGCCGGTTTTGCCTGGGTTGCATTAACCTGCTGCTGGGCCACTTGCAGATGGACCAGCCTCTGAACTGGAGGCCCACAGGCCTCTAATGGAGTCTTCAGTGCCATCTCACCCTGAGCAGGTGGTATACCATCTTATATAAGCCTGCAATTTCATGATTTTAAATGGTTTTGTTTTTAATGGAAACTCAAAGAGAAGGAGAAACTCTCTCTGATGTCTGAATTGATTTGTCTATGAAGGCTTCATTTAAGATGCTTATATAAGTATTTGTGTAGAGATGCAGAGAAGGGGTTTATGGGTAATGGCAGCTTGCAGAGGCCTCCTAAATCTTAATTACACATGGTGCAAATCTGTGGAGGTGCATGTAAAGCAAACACTGATTGGTTGGGCAGGGAAGTATATGCGATAGCATTGAGGTTGGGATGAGAGCCAAAATGGAACTAAACAAAATCCCATGATATAAATATCTTCTTTACCATGTCTAGTAATTTGCTTCTTTTGTTTGTTATCTTTCTCACTATGCTTCTTTCTCCCAATGCATGCTTTTCCAAAAAGAAACACTGTGCAGTTCCTGTTGAACATATTAAATATTTCAGTATGAAATATTTTTATTGGGCAAAATAGTAGAAACAAAACTCAACTGGAGATGACCCTACATCTACATTGCTATGTTAAACTAGCCCTACAGTGTAGATGTTGTTTCATGTCTGAATTTGAAGTTGGGTTTGTACTGGTTTTTGTTCAACTTTTTCATTCCACCTTAAATTGAGCAGCAGCTACCTTCTGGCACCTGTATGAATGTAACTTCTGCACCTTTTAAGGTGAAACAGAAATTTTCAATATGAAGTCAACTACAGCTTCATTGAATTTCTCAAAAAAAATTGTCTCATAGATGAGTCTCATAAACTTGCACCTCTGACTGTTAGACAGTTGTTGGAAAATATTAGTTATTTAGTGATCAGTACCAGCTGGTCCATGGCCTATTTCACTAACAAGGCCCTGACCGTGGCCTGATGTAGCTGACCAAGTTCAGTAGCTTCTAAGTTGGTTCAAGAGGAAGTGTGGCAATTGGTATGGCTAAGCCTAAAAGCTAAAGACCAGTAATTCCTTTATTCTGCTGTCTCAGATGCAAAGTGCATTTCTTGAGATACAATGGACTAGACAGTGGGACGCGATTTAGAGACTCCTTTTTTATTTAAAACATGACTTAAACATCCCTGACTCGGTTGCTCAGCTGAACAAGTTAATGTTAGCATTGTTTGCACAATTTAAGATCATATTATCTGCATGTGTTTGTGGCATTTGGATTGCAAATGTGTTGTTTGGAACTTAAGAGAGTCTCCACCTGACGCCTATGCACGTTCTCAGATATACGAAGAAGTGTCTTGAAACAGAAGTGGGAAACAATGTTTCTGAGGACACTGTGAGCCCAGTGGACACAGCTGTCCTGTTTTCAATTTGTCTAAAGTTTCCTCTACCCTGCTTGTCTCCTGTTTGAATGGTGAGAGATGATCACGGTTCTCCATTACAACGCTTTTCAATTATTTCATTAGCGAGCGGGTGCAGTGGACCAGAGAGATTGCCGTTTGTTCTGTGAAATGGAGCGGGCAAGTAAATAACTAGATAAAAGGAAAGAATAAACCTTCTCCAGCCCAGTTGCACAGCGAAGATAACCATCACTCAGCATTGTTGTGGCAGGCTGGGCCATTTGTTGGGGAACTCTTGACAAACTGATTAATTGCATCCAGTTGGCTCTCTGTACAGTGCCTTTTCAGTGAGGAGATACAGGTGGCGAGAGAGGGAAGGCTATGGACAGTAATTGCCATACTGTGGCCAGTTGAATTATTAGCACTGATCGGCTGTCAGCTGTGCTGAAATGCAGCTTGAGAATAATAACTACTCTCTATGAGGGCATAGACCGCTCTTATGTTGTGGGTTCAAAGACAGGCCACCTGGACTTTATAAACAGGAAGCAGCAGGTATGTCAAAGATATTTTTTGTCACCAAATACTCTATCCAGTGTTTTGTGAGCGTTACTGGCCCCAGGAATGTTATTGAATTTACGGCTCATAGGTGAGGAATAGCCTATTATTTGATTCATAACAGCCCAGTTAGAAGTGTGCCACTGCAAGACTGGGACTTGATTAGTTTTTAGCGTGCTCCTGTGCTGTGCATGTTGAGACTGGTGGCACGTCAGATTTAGGCACCGATGATGAAGTGGAAAGCGAGCGATGCCGCTGCCTCTTTGTAATTAATTCCCTGCACAGTTCAAGCACACCTTACAATGGCAGAGCCGAATATCTGCTCTCTGGCTGCCCTGTGCTGTGTCCCTCGTTCATATTCATCTTCGCCATTGGCACAAGCAGAGGCTGCCAAGCAGATCCAGACGCCTTGCTTCTGCTACTGCTGCCGATGATTTGTGTTGTAGTGTGCAGCATGATTTAAAGTAAGTGTAGGGGAAAGCCGTGGGATGAAACAATCCAACACAACGAGGCTTGGCAGGCTGCTGAAAAGTGTGTATGTGTGTAAGGATATGTAAGTTGTGTGTACTAAGGAGATGTCTATAGAGATTTTTTGGGGGTTATGATGGAATCTTGTCTTGGATATAGGTGCTGATCTGTTTTTTTTAAGAAAATGAACATATGTCCTAATTCTGTTAAAGACATTTCATTGAGCACGTGAGCAGGAAGCACAGGTAAGTATGTATCAGAACGATTGATCCTGATCGTGATCATACACTTCAAAAATTATAGTGAGTCTATTCAAATTAATACAGTGACCCTGCCCCCCTCTCTCCCACATTGCATATAAGGATGAGCATGTGTCATTATAGGTTCAGCTTTAGGAAGGAAGGAAGTCTGCTTTCTCTATGCCTTCTCTACTCTATGCGCTATCCACCTCTTTTCTAATAAGCATGCTCATTGCAGATCAGCAGCTTCTTCTCCTTCTGGGCTACAAAATGGACTTTAAGCTTAAACAGCATGTGGGACGGATACAGCAAGTTGGAAAAATAATTCATTATCGCCATTGCAGAGTGAACCAAAACCCCAGCAAACAGAATGTTTCACAATCAATTTCAGCCAATTTTGATTAGCACACCCTCAGACATGAATGTACAAAACTGTGGAGAAGGGGACGTGGCCGAGCGTCGACTGTAGGACGGAGAAGCCGGTCTGGCTGGACCAGCAGGCTAAGTAGCTGATGTTGCTCACCTGTGTCTTGTTTCTGCCTGCCTACTTATAGTCATCTCTTCCTTCAGTAGGCGGCAGAGCCCTGAGAGAGAAGGAGACCCAGAGTGAGCCGAGCCAAGCCGAGCCGAGCCGAGCTGTACCGAAATGAACAGTCCCCGCAAGTCGGGCCTTGAAGTTATAGGCTGAAAAGCCATTTCATTTTGTACTTGAAATAAATATCCGCTCTCTGCCTTCACCCCCTGCCCCCATCGTCTTTCCTCCCCTCCTGTTCACAACGTTAAAAAACTTTGGTGGTACCCTTCACATTGCTGGGGTGGGACATCTCAAAGGTACAGCTTCAGTACCTTCAATTAGGTAACATAATGGCTACGCATTCCATTGCAATTGGTAAGTTGCTTTGACTCAATACATCCTGTCTTGAACCAAAATGTACATCTATACACTTTTTTAAGAGTTGTATCTGTAGTTCACTGCAGTGGTTAGAAACTACCAGAAAAAGGAAGATAAATCAATTACACAGATGTGAATTTTTTGTCCTCTTTTCATCTCTTGGGACATTATGAGCATATCATGTTATGGAAATGGCAAAAACAATTCAATTAGACTTATGGCCTCATTTAAACAAAATGAAATGAGCATAATCTCATGTCATTTTGGTGCATTTAGTGCCTGCCAGAAAACCAGTGTATCAGGCCATGGCAGTATGAGAAAAGCCAATCAAATATGCACATGCAGAAAACAATGCAGTTTATATGGTCACTGTAGTGTGGTTGCTATTTCACTATCATGGTTATTTTCGGACTACTCTATGCAGTGTCACGACCATGGCTTTTCTCAAGCTTTGTTCCAGAGCTAAAGCGTTGTTGCCATCCCAGTTTAAGCGGAGGGCTAATGACCCAAGGCCAAAAACGCTTAGTGTGTTGTTTCATTGCCTATATTCAACTAATGTGGAAAGTGTTTCACATTTTCACAGTTCACTTTTGCTGTGCACTACCAGCCGAAATATTGGCTTTTTCTTTTTCACTGTCATTTTCCATATTTTAAAAGTATAGTGAATAGTGACATTGAAATTATATTTTAAGACTGATTCTAAAATGTAATTGGCTGAACCATGTTTGTAGCTTTAATGTGCTTGATAGACCTTGCTCACAACAACATATTCTATATTAATATGCTAAGTCACTAAAAATATGAAATAAGACAGATGAAGCGAGAGCCCAGTTCTGTTTAAGTGGGTGCTGAAAACCTAGCAACTAGCTAAAGCTAGGGTAAACAGGCTCCTCCATTAATATTCAGTTATACTTTGAATAGAAGTATTTACTAAAGCATTTAATATAAAAAATAACAAATCAGTCATTTTAAACCCAGCACTGTAAATCAAATATGTAGTACTTTTATCTTGATGCTTCTACAGACGCCTAAAAATACTCTTTAATATCTTTACATACCAAGATTAATTTGTTTGATTCATTCAGACAAGCACATGTATAATTGATATCTTGCACCTTGATTTTTAAGAAAGAGAAAATGCAAAATAATAATAATAATAATAATAATAATAATAATATGTGCAAAAATGCAAATAGCATGAACACTTTTACCATTCATGGTTGTCTTTGGTGTTGGCATGGCAACATCCAAGATGACAAAGCAGCAAATAGAACTGGGCCTACAAACATCTGAGGTAAAGCTTATCATGTGGACACACTCAGAGTTTCAGTTTCTGATTGAAGCATTGAAGCTTTTCATACTATTTTCCAAAATGGACAGTAGCCCAATGAACTTGCTGTGAAGAGCAAAGGAGTTAAGACATTTGGCCCTTTTGTTTTGTGCTTCATTTCATGTGGAGCTGCATCTCCAAAATCAGCTGAAACTGAGTTAAAGGGATCAGAGGTGGGAATGAAAGTTCAGAAAGTTTTAGTTCCTCAGTGAGGCAGAAAAACTCTGTTCAACTGTTGCTTTTTCAAAGTTGAAAGCATCTTGCACAATGTCACAATTTGTCCATTTGATGATATGCCCTTCTCATAAACATTCCGCCTCTCCTTTTTTTACACAGTGAACTTGCCCTAAAATTGCATGTCTGAAGATGTCTGAATTGCTTTGTGTTGGGTGTGTAAAGGTTTTTACCCATGAAGAAATCATAGAGCTGTAAGTGAGTCTTTCATGACGTAATGCTTAAATAATGCATATCGTGTTACTCAAAAATGACGAACTTTACAAGCTGTAGTGCAACTCCTTTATATCTACTGTTCACCACTAACAACCACACATACTCTCCCGCTCCCGCTCTCAAAAACCCCCTCTTTTCTTTTTCTTCCATCATAATAAAAGTCCCCCTTTTTCACGGTACTAACTTTTACAGCTACATATATAGCATAACCAATATAAGTGAATATAAATAAAACAATGCTTGTCTATATTATAGACTTAACAAACTCACTCACTTCTTAAAAAAAAAAAAACTATATTAAGATAGAACAGACTGCTTTTAGCCATTTAAACAACAGAGTATACAGAAACAACACAAATAACTGTTTCAATTGGCACTGAACAGCAGTATTATGTCCTTACAAAAGGTTTGTGTTTTTTTTTTTAATCAAGTTTCCATTGTCCTACATTCAGGGCTTGAAGTAGCTTATAAGCTGCTGCCCCCTTTTTGGTAAGACAGTCCGTAAGCTGTTCTTTTGTACTGATCCACAACACACGTTCAACCTTCTGTGTTTGTATGAGTTCTTTGATGCTGCTTATCTCCAGGTGAAGTCGTTTCTCTCTGACTGACTTTGTGGACTTCAGTGCATCAGCAAGTGAATGATTATCTGTGACACACATTATGGGTGGAGCATGTTCAGCATCCCCAGTAGCTAGTTCAGAGAACAGTGCGGCCAAGAAAATGGCATTATCAATTCCATCAGACATTGCCAGTGTTTCACCAGCAAGTGTGCTTCGCACAATCCTCTTGACTCTCTTTGACTGCCAAGAAAGGGGTGAGAACTTTCCATCTTCTCCCATAAGAACAATCAGATGTCCTCCTTGAATGCCGC
Source organism: Pygocentrus nattereri (assembly GCF_015220715.1). NCBI lineage: Eukaryota > Metazoa > Chordata > Actinopteri > Characiformes > Serrasalmidae > Pygocentrus > Pygocentrus nattereri. Next base: position 14,918,105 of record NC_051237.1, read on the forward strand.
CATCTGAAAGATTTCCAAATGAGGCATCGTTGAACACTACCAATTTAAGAGCACTGTCTCTGCCCAAGTGTTGGAAGTTTAGAACTACCTTCTTGGACTTAAGTTTGCACACTATTCTGTTTGCTTCATGGACTGTCTGCACAGTTGCACTTTTGAAGCTTGATGCCAAGTGACTAGCATCAAATATGACATCTGGCCTACTCTGTCTTGCTACCCAGAGAATTTGGCCTATCTTTGACCTGAGTTGATCCTTCTCTTCCTCAGAGAGGGATCCATATGTATGGGCTGCATGTGTTGGATGTAGTTGTCCTGGTGTATTTGTGTTTTTTTGTTATTAGTCACGAAGTCTATTGCCACATAACAGAAGTTATCACGCTCCTCACGTCCAACTTGGAAAACATGCCTGCGATGAGGTATTACAGTGGAAGCGAAACTTTGTGTGCCCCCCCCATATGAAGTCATCTACATGACAGGCAAGTACCCCAATTACTGTGCAGTCCTGATCCATCCAATAGAAAACAGCTGGGTCAACTCTGGACATTTTTCCTCCTGCTCTCAGCACTATTTCCTTCACTCTGTTGTACCAATACAATGAAGCATCTGCTAGACCATACACACACTTCTTGAGCTTCCATAATGTTCCTTTACAGTCAGCCTCAGGGGGAGGCCTGATGTAAATGTCACGTGCCAGTTCTGTTCCTTGTAGAAATACATATTTTATGTCCATGGATTGAAGTGTCCACTGTCTTTGACAAATAACTGCTAAAAGCAGCTGAAGTGACTCTGATGCACATGTGGGTGAATCCTTTTGAAGCTCAAACACGTCCAACTCCTCAAATCCTCTAGCCACTAACTGTGCTTTAGGAACTAATCCATTGTGTGTTTCTTTGGTAGTGCATGCCCATCTGGTAGAGATACACTTTTGTCCCTCTTCTCTGACTTCCTCAAACACATCGTTATCTTTCCAGTTCTTTATCTCTTCTTGTTTGGCAAGGTCAAATGATAGATCTTTTGTTACCCATACATCCTCGTATTAACATCAGTTACAGTGGGCTCCATCTGAAGGTTCTCTAAATGTGATATGTCAACTGAATCTGTACTGCCTGCAACATTAGTGGGTTCAATGAACTGCAGATTATACCAGTTTTTGTATTTTCCTGTAGCTTTGCCTGCATGTCCTAGAACTTTCGCTGTGTGTAAAATGCCACTGACTCTATCCCTGTATTTGAGAACTTATCCTGTCTTTAGCCAGACCACAGTCCCCTGCTCTGCACCACTCTGTCTCTCTACATTGTCATCTGAGTGCTGTGTTTCTTCATTCTGGACCCCAGTGGTTGTGCCTGTGTGCTCAGTTTGAATTACACTTTCCTGCACTTCTGGTACAGTCTCTGTCCCCTCTATGTTGTTGTCAGCAGCTCTTAGGGTCTCTTGTCTTTGAACAATGTTTGTGTCATTTTCTGAATTATCATTCATGTGACATGGATCTTCACTTTCTGTATTAGCTTTTCTCAGTCTGAGGTGATGTACCCTGATACAGGTTCCTCCATGTCTGACAAACACCACTGCACCATCCTGCCCAATGACAACTCCTGGTCCTTTCCACTCTGGACAGTCCACTCTCTTATAGTATACTTTATCACCCATTTCATATTTTCCATCTGTGTGACGAAGCTGTTTCCGCAGTGCTCTCCATATTCTTTCTGAACATTCTGCTTCAGTAAAAGCAGGAGGCTTGTCAGTTAGCACAGAGGGCAGGTTAGGATTCTGTCCAAACACCAACTGATGTGGACTGTAGCCATGGACATTTTGCATGGTGTTCTTTGCCATAAGGGCCCAGTCCAGTGCAGTATCCCAGTCACAACCGTTACTTGTCTTTACTTTCATTATGATCTCAGTAAGTGTCTGGTTGTGCCGTTCCAAAAGTCCATTGCTCCATGAACTGTATGCAGCTGTTGTCTTTACTTCTATGTTGAAGTTTTCTGCCATATCTCTCACTTCATCATTGTTGAATTCTCCTCCATTGTCACTGAACAGTCTCTGAGGTGGACCATGCACACTAATCCAATCGTGCATGAAGTGTTTCACTATTTCAGAGGACTTCTTTGTGGTCAGAATGCTGCCTGCACTAAACCGTGTGAACTGGTCAATAATGTGAAGATACCACACGCCTGGTTCCAGTTCATGCAGATCCAGTGCCACAGTTTCATTGTACGGAGATGCCAAAGGTAGTCCCACTGCTGGCCTTGGGTTGGTCCTACTGTATCTCTGACATGTTTCACATTCTTTAACAATTCTTTGAAGAATTATGCCACATTCTGTATCTTTATTGCCTGAGCTAGCCAGAGGCCTCTGCAGTCTGTCAGCAGAAGTATGTCCGAACTGTCTATGAAGCTTCATCAAGATTTTGTGATTTTCTGCTGAGCTAGTTTTTTCTGAGACTGCCAGGATTTCGTTATCACGGTGAGATTCCAGGCCATTCTTATCATTGTCCAGGTTTACACAATAATGTCCAGAGCTTGTAAAGTCCAGTTTTACAGGTTGATTGAACATCACTACACTGTCATTCTCCATATCCAGCACTGTCCTTGCTCTTTTCAGTGATGCTTTACTCAAAAGTAGTGGAATCTTTGCTGGGACAACTTCAGTTTCAATTTGACACCTAGTTTGTCCAATTTTAGCAGGAATTTTTGACCTTTTGTTGGAGTACACTACTCTTCCATCTCCAAATCTGAAGAGTCTCTGACTGCGTATTTCGGTCTTCTTCAGATGCTTTATCTCATTTTGACTTAATTCACTGACGTAGCTGTCTAGCCATTCCTGTCCACATACAGTTTGTGTGCATGCAGTATCGATTATAGCTGAACCAAAACACTCGGTCCTAAAGATTTCTGCTTCAGTTGGTGACTCTTTTGTACACAGAGCAATGTTGTACTCCTCTACATCATTACTTTCACAATCTTCAGTTAGTTTGACTTGCTCACCTCTGTGTGGACAGTCCTTGGCCCAGTGGAATGTGCTTTGACAAACTGCACATTTTGATCTGCGACCACATCTGTCAAGGGGATTGGTGCCGAGCAGTGGTGTCTTTTGTTGATCATTTTGGGACCAAGGCTTGCCTCTCTGTCGTCTTTGCTCTGTTACATATGCAGTTTCCTGGTTAATTCCCACTGTTACTGCAGACGACTTTCCTCCTAAAATCCTCTTCAGTGCTGACTTCATTCAAAGGTTAACTCTGTGCATGCAGGTCAAAGCCAACTGTCGGTCTTTCACGTCCAAGCATGCTGTATCTAGCAGCTTGAATGCTAACACTGCGTCGGGAAGTTTTTCCTTCTCTGAGAAACAAGCCGTCGAGTTTCGCGAGTAAAGTGCTCATGCCAGGGTCTTTATTCAAGCCATCTACCGCTATTTCCATCGCCGTCTCCCTCGCTCTTCCCGACAGCGTCAAGGCCGAAGCAAGCGCCTGCTTACTTTTCTCCAGTTCCGTAACTCTGGTCCAAATAGCGACTTCATTCTTCCAACTTTCGTACGGCTTCCCTTCATCAAATGTTGGCGGGACTCTGTAGTTACTAACCATCCTCTGCCACCAATGTTACTCAAAAATGACGAACTTTACAAGCTGTAGTGCACCTCCTTTATTTCTACTGTTCACCACTAACAACCACACATACTCTGCCACTCCCGCTCTCAAAACCCCTCTTTTCTTTTTCTTCCTTCATAATAAAAGTCCCCCTTTTTCACGGTACTAACTTTTACAGCTACATATATAGCATAACCAATATAAGTGAATATAAATAAAACAATGCATGTCTATATTATAGACGTAACATATGGAATCATGGAGTGATGACAAAGGTGTTAATTGAGTAAAAACTTATATTGCGACCAAAATTTACATTGTAGTAGTGCATATTTTCAAATCATTCTGAATTGTACCAAAAATAAAAGAAGCCAAAACATGGTGGAATGTTTTGATTTCCTAAAGAATCACAATCATTTAAAAAAACGGTCAGGTCTGACAATTACCCCTCAGATCAGCATGCTCATATCAGTCTTCTTTGTTTTTAAGATTCATATCCAGAATGTAGTAGCACACCCAGTAAAGCATAAAAACATTGCATAGTAACATCTTTTTAAAACCTGCTTTTTTACATAAACTGCACTTTAACTGCAGGTGGCAAAAATACTGCAGTCCTTCCCGGGAAAAAATCCATCTCCTCACTCAAAAGGAAGTACAAGCAGTAAGTGGCAGATATTTTGTTGTATTTCTGCTCCGTTCATGTAGGCACGATCGGCAGTAGAGAACAAGCAGGAAATGTTTTCCCTAGATAAAAGAGTAAGAACACATGGGCGCTTGCCCTTTGGGCCGGCAGGTGGCCTCTCCCTGGAGATTAATTAGTCTGGACATGGTGGTGGTCTATCACATCGCCTGAGCAGGTGTAATCTCCATGGCCCTATCTGCAGCCCGCGCGAACAGACGTCGGGAGGTCCTCCTGTTACGAAAAGCGACAAAGTAAAAAAGAGAAATAGGCAAGCTAGAAACGTGGACGCCCTAAGGACAGCTCAATTATCCGCCCATCAATCAGCTTGAGTTTGATTGGGGCTGTAGATGGAGAAAGAGTGATGTTTTGTGGGCGATCGATGTCCTAGCAGTCGCTCTCCTCTTCCACAATCAGCCCCCACACATGCGCCGCTCTGATCAGCCCACACTGTCTGTTTCACACAGGATATTGCAGTCACTGTTTAACTCTGCTCGGAGCGCTCTGATGATGTCTGTGGGCTCGATTACACTTCAAATGTAAAGAAAGGTTACCGCCAATGCTTTACCACTGTTTGTTCCAGCTCAGTGCTCATCAGTGATTGAATAATGTGAATAACATTTTTGAAATACAGTATTTACTGCCTTGTTGAAGCTCAAGGTGACTTTACAGTATCATTCAATCAGTAGAACCAATGTTGAGATCTAAAAATAGAACAAATAACCTGATGGAACAAAAGTACACAGAAAACAAGCATGATAATGAGCATCTGGGGGGGAAAAAAAATAGCAGAACAGCAGCAGTACATTTTCACACTGTACAAAAGCAGGGGGCACCAACCACATCAACATAACAATTAAGCAAGGACAAGAGGGCGAGCTGTATCACTGTGGAAAGAATGGGTTTTTAATTGTTATTTGAAGAATAAAATGGACAAAAATTGTCCCAGAGCCACTGTGGAATTGCAGAGTGTGAGATTTATAGACCACGAGGTTGTGTATCGTTTTGTGGTCAGTGACATGGTCACATTAGGAGCTCTCAGTCCAGGCTGTTTTTCTCTACAGGACAAATAAATGATATTTTCAAACATAAGTGCATGTGGTATTAAACAAAAATGCTCCACCATGTTTTATGCTACAGTTCTATCCAAAAAACTTGGGTGCCCTTTGTTACACAAGTGAAAACAAATGTATTTCCTCCACAGGAAACACCCTTCTACACGTCTTTAAAGATTAAGTGACACTTTTTAAACCCACAAACAGGATTAAACACCTCCACATTTAACCCATTTTGTGAAGTGAAACACCACATACACACTAGTGAGCACACACACACACACACAAGGGGGCAGTGAGCACACTTACCCAGAGCAGTGGGCAGCTCTATCCACAGCACCCAGGGAGCAAGTGGGGGTTAGGTGTCTTGCTCAAGGCCCGCAACTGCCCCACATTTTAAAGCTCAGTTACTGTTTATTTGCTGAATTTAACACTATAAGAAATATAATGTGGCCTGTGCAAAAGTTCATGTTTTATTTTTTACACAGCTTTACCACCAACCCAATTGGCTTTTGTTCTTTGAAGGGCAGGTGTTTGTGTATAAACACACAGCATGATGAGTATTACAAGCATTTCTATTCATTTTTCAACAAGTGAACTGTCTCCTCCTCCTTTATAATGTCTCAGACACTAATTAAGCAATACTATACAACAGTAAATTGCAGCCTGCTATTGCCAAAGCTGCTTAACTACCACAATTGACTAAACTTGCTTGTGCGGGTTATTTTAGTGAGATTGCTTGTTTCATGATGTTAAGCAGTGTTAGCATGCTTGTAGTAGGCATACAGGATTTGGCCTTTTTCAACTATTTAACAGCTTTGAATTTCAAATGTTCATATTTGAGGAGAAATGGTAGCAGTAAAAATGTATAAGTACCATGCTTAGAGCTTGAAATATTTGTCTGAACCTGATGGGACTGGACTGGTCACATTAGGTTTGATTGGGATTAGAAATGTTTTCTTCAATATGTGTCTGGTTGTTGTGTGTGTTGTGGTGGGGTCGGGGTCCCCCTTTCCACTTTTGATAGATTTATCCTACATGTCCCCTGCTTTAGTTTTTCTCTTTGCTTTATTCTTCCTCTCTGCTTTCATTGCCTTAAAGCAATCTTTTTTAATCTGGCATGCTATATTCACCCACTTGTGTTATGTTGTTGACAGAATTTGGCACTGAGATCCACAAGGCCTACTTTCATGAAAAAATGGGTAAGTGGGAAATAAACAGCAAATTGATTTAGGAGAGGACAGTTAAGTACAGCCAAAAGGATGGTTATATTTAATTTGTTTGGCCAAATATCTATTTTCTATGCCATAGCATGTTCTATGTAAAGAAAGAGTTTAAAAAGCAAAAGAGATAAGCAAGTGAAGGCTAACGTCCTGCTGTATCGACAGCATTGCTTGGTGAATTACTCTGTTAACGTGAAACTAAACTTCATTTTGGGCAGCTGATTGTTTTATTCCATCATTCACTATAATTGAAAATGCGAGGTTTTATGTGGCCCTTTGGGTAGTGAATCAATTCACTTGAGTTTTGGACAGGATTTTCTTGGACTAGGTCTGTTTTAGACTCAAGACTGATGTTTTGAGTTGGGTTTGGTCGGGCTTGTGTCAGGACTCAAAACTTGATAATGTTGCTCTGTTCAGGATGGGCTTTGTAAAATTTTGGTTTGAACCAAAGATGCAGGACTGAAAGGAATATAGGCGTTTCTAAAACACCATTCATTTTCCTATAGACAGACATAGCTTGGACCAAGGACTGGTCTGGATGCTAATGATGAGCTACAAAACAATACATTTTCAGAGGTCAATAAGATTAACCAACCATTTAGGAGAGTCTAAAGAGGACCACAGACTACATGGATGGAGAAGCTCACAAGTCCATAAAGGACACTGAAGGTTACAAAAAGTAATTTGTATAGAATCCAGGGTGAGACAAGTAACCAGCGGAGTTGATAGAGTGATGTGAACTGATCATGTGGTGTGTGAGAGTTCTAAGATTCTGGTAGACCGATCAATAAAAAGGGCATTACAGTAGATGAGCCATGAACATATACTGAGTTTTCGCATCCGTCATGTTGGCATGTGATGCGGTGAAAGTTAATACATGAAGACATGATGAGAGAACTGAGTGGAGTTTCATGGGTAAGTGTTGGGTCAAAAGTATCTCCAAGGTTACGGGCAGCAAAGCCACAGGTTTTACGAAGTACATTTACGGCATTTGGCTGACGCTCTTATCCAGAGTGACTTGCAATTTGATCATTTTACACAGGTAGGCCAAGGCGGTGTTAGGAGTCTTGCCCAAGGACCCTTATTGGTATAGTGTAGGGTGCTTGCCCTGGTGGGGGATTGAACCCCAGTCTACAGTGTAGTGGTTAACACCTTTGCCTTCTACACTGTAGACTGGGGTTCTGAATTTGAATTACTAGTGATAGGAGATTTTGGGCCTATCAGAAGGGATTTTGTTATCAGAGTGATCTTAAAGCTTTGTTTTGGTTTTCAAAGTCCAGCTTTATTATCCTTAATAGAGGCAAACTGTGCAGGTTAAAGTAAATTGATTTCAAACAGGAATTCATGTGGAACTGCTTTTGTTTACAGGAAACTGGTGGTGTATTCTTTTAGGAATCATCTTTATATTTTTCTCTAGTTTGAGCCAAATATTTGAGGTATAAAGCATAAACAAATCAAAAGAACAGCCCCTGTTGGTTCTGCATTCAAGACTTCGTCTGTTTGGGAGGGAAAACAAGCCACAGCCTTTCAGTTCTGTGGAAAATTAGGGCTCTAGGCCTGCTGGTTTGCCTGGGAATGACTGATTATGGCTTCAATGAAATTATAACAAAAGATAAAATAAAGCTTGGGAGTTGACCTTGTGGCTTGAAATGATTGGGTGAAAGCATAATAAAATAAAAACACAGCCCAACTGGATACATACTTTATCATCTCGGTAGGTTATAGCATGTTGCAGGAGAGGTATTAAACTGGTTCCTCTGATGAATTCCTCCTAGTCATTCAGCAGTTATAACCTGTCTAGAATCTTCAGCCATGCTGAGCCCAGGTCTCCCACAGTCAATGGCAAATGAAGCATGCTTCAGAAGGACCAGCCTTGTGTCCCCTCCTTTGTACATCATAGGAGAGACACCAGCACTTTTAAGTCTTTCAAGCAGCGGGAAGTCGCATTTTATCCTGCCTTCTGTTCAGAGTCACCTGCCGGACCCTCTTGCTCATGTCTTCTGAGGTCTCTGTCTTGCTTTGTCTTTCTCACTCCTGAACTATTTCTTGGTCGCAGTTCAGCCTTACTGTAATTATAGATTGTGAGAAGATCTCATGTTTTCATGCATTAGTCATCATCCATGCTTTTAGTCTGGAGGTTGCGACTCACCCAGATAGGCTTCATTAGTCATCTCTGCTCCAGCTTGAAGACCCTTTACATCTGCTGCTACTTCTGCTGGGTGACGTTCCAAAGACGCCACCTTCATTATCTCCCGCCACCATTACCTCCATTAGACCAGCAGCGCGTTTCCAACGCCTTTGAAGTCTAAGAAGTTTTCATGTTCTCTCCTCATGACAGCACAAATGACAGGCAGAGCATAACAGTGCTGGTGACGAACGGTTTGAGGACTCTGCAAAAGAAACACACTGACGGAGCCATGACATGACAAGAGCAATACTTTTTTTCTTTTATTTAACAGTATAATCGAGTAATATTGCAATAGCAGCAGCAAAAAGTCTGAGAAAAATATCATGGTGGCCAGGTTACTGTGATAAGAGCAATCTAAGCTGTAAGTGTATTCAAAGCCATTGTGCTTGCTGAATTGAAGAAATAGGCTTCTTTTACCTTTTGCTTGTCTTTGTCTTGTCATTGAAATAGTTTTTTGACCATTTTCTGATTATTTTTTTTCTTTGAAGACTTTGAGGCAGAAATACTCAATATTTGGGCTGCTCTGTATGAACATAAAATGTGTTGTTCTTTTGGATATCGTGATCACAGTATGAAAAGTGCTAAAGCATGAAATAGTATGTCTTTGATTGATTGTGCACAAAGTACAAACAAATTATTTATTTTCTGATATATTTGTTTTACACTTAGCAAACAGTACAAAATTACGAAAGCATCATTCCCTACGGTGCAACTAAAAAATAATGAAATATTAAATAATGAGCTACCTACATCACAACTACAAGCACAATGGTTAAAACACAAGGCTAGAAGCCAACATTCCCTGGACTGGCTTTACTGATAAAGGCTGCAAAAATTTATAAAAATGCAGGTTGCATACGCAGACTCAGCAATGGCCTATTACCCAAAATTCCATGAGATTCAGGTGAGATCCTTTTAAAAAAATCAATTTTTTCATTAATATAACTTGTCATCAACGTGTACTAAGCTTCTAACCTGAATTCAGAAACTGTAGACAAGCAGATTAATGGTTAAGTCACGTGCTCTACATGTGGGAGAACCGAGTTCAAACCCAGAATAGAAAATCAATTTTTGGGCATCTAAAGGTATTTATTTAATATTTATTTATTTTAGTATTTAATAATGTATTTGATATTTATTTATTTAATATGCTTACATCAGTCTATCATATGTATGATGTAATTTGATGTGCTCCGTCACCACAGAATGTCATATCAATGTTAATGATCTGTTTATCATGGAAACATGAATGACATCAATGACGAAATTCGATTAATTATGCAGTCCTACTCAGTATGGTGCCCTACACAGGGTTATGTCCATCAGCACCTTTTCTTAACTATCGGCTGAACAGTAATGATGACCAAAGAACTGATAAACCTTGACAAACACACACACACACACACACACACACACACACACATTTTCTAAGCTGTTTCTCCCTCAGGGCATGGGGGTGGGGGGGTGGGGGGGGTGCTGAAGCCTATCCCAGCGGTCACTGGGTGGAAGGCACCTTGACAAACAAAAAATAGCAAAACATTGCTTGAATAACATCTCACCCACTTGAACTGACAGCTACATTTTCATCATGCATCAGGAAATATTTTGAATTGACTCATTCTTGACCATTAACCAGAGCAAACCAGTCCTCCCCTTTGTTGTACTCTGGAGAACTAATTTAGCTCTGCCTGGGTCATGAGAGCATGAAAGGGCATGAATGTGGTGCAAGTGTTTGTTTTCCAGATTGCTGTATAGTCACAGAGACGCATGGCCCTGGGCCATTTTTTTCCTTTGGCTGAATGCCTCTTTTTGCCTAATAAAAAGTCTTTGTCTTTGAGGAATTCAGCGCTGCAGTTTTCACAGTACCCTGCAGTAATGGTTTGGGTATACAGTGTAAACACAGCCCAAGCCGCTTGCCTTGCTGACTGGCCTTAAAATAGTGGGGCAGAACTCTTGCTATCAAAAAGCCTTGACATTTGATATAATGTTCAGTAGCGTTCCTCCGCAATTACCTTGGATCATAGCTGCAGGTGGCGGGGAAGTGTGCCTCCTAACATCTGCAACAATGATATCTGTCAACATGCAATCAGCAATCAGGCCAAATTGTTCCACTAATCAATGCAATATGGAGACATGAAGGACTATGATTGCTCATAAGGGCCAAAACATATTGGATTTTGAATTTATAGTGTCTCTAGAGTTCCTGCTTATTCATCCTGAAACATCTGTTAACCTAAAACAACATAAATAGGCTTATGTGGTATTGCCTCAGGATGAACGATATCACAAACCCAGGCTGTTCATGATATTTGATTCAAGAGAGCAAGCAAAAGAAAATGTAATCACGCTGAGCCATGGCAGAATAATAAAAGGAGAACTTGGCAAGATGTCCCAAAAATAACATTCTTATACATAACTCCTAATACTTTTAAGATGAACATGAATACCCGACGAACAGTGCCTTTAATTGACATTACAACTGTTATTCATTGTGATTATACAGTTTTATCTGCAGAGATTCAGATTTACACTTACACACCATATAAAAACATGCATCTCCATTTTTGTGGATTTTTTACTTTTCAGCATCATTTGAACACGGCAGCTGCTCTTTACATTGTGTAAGATTTCACAATGATTGAAGAAATAAAAACACTCCAAAATCACTTGAAATAAAACTTCTCTATGCTAACTTGCAGTTAAACATCTTTTGCCTTCCTCTTTACGACTTATTCATTTGGACAGCGATTATAAAGCACATTTGCCGTGAACTGCACAAGCTCATGGTCCAACTTACAATTAAACCCTTTCAGTTGGAGGTGAAATCCAGTATTCATTTTAGTGTGATTAAAATGTGGTGTATTGTCCTTGCCTCTACATCCAGCGCCAAAATGAACTCAGATTATCTGTTCCAGGTCATAAGCCTGCTTTAACCCCAAAGGCAAGCATTTCTTGCCCTCTACAAATTACAAGAGTCACCCTAAACACTTCTGAAACTAAGGCATCTTTAAAGCATATGGACAGCTGCAAGGCCAGTCAAGACACCATTCCATACTTACTACTTCCAAAGCTGTAAACAAAGTGGCATTTCCAGCACAGATCTCTAAAATACTGAATGGAGGGGCTGAGGGCATGTTTGCCACCAAGAATTCCTAGAAAGCAATCAATGGCCACAATCAATGATAAGAACCAGGCTTACAATCTCTAAAGGGGGTATTTTTTTGTAGTAAAACATTGATGATTTGCTAAAACATGGTGGTAATATATATATATATATATATATATATATATATATATATATATATATATATATGGACAAAATTATTTGGAAAGCTACACATTACACCTACAGGAGTTTTTAATCCATAGGCATTAATATGGAGTTTGTTCCCCCTTTGCAGTTATAACAGCTTCCACTCTTCTAGGAAGGCTTTCTACAAGACTTTGTTGTGTGTCTATGGGATTTTTTTGCCCATTCATCCAGAAAAGCATCACTGAGGTCAGACACTGATCTTGGATGAGAGGGCCTGGCTTTCAATCTCTGTTCTGGCTCATCCCAAAAGTGTTCAGTGGGGTTAAGGTCAGGGCTCTGTGCAGGCCCATCAAGTTCTACCTCACCAAACTCACCCAACCATGGCTTTATGGACCTCGCTTTGTGCCCTGGGGCTCAGTCATGCTGAAACAGAAAAGGGCTTTAGTGTGCTGATGTAATTAGGTTTACCTTCATTGGAACTAAGGGTCCTAGGCCAAACCCAGAAAAACAATCCCATAGCATTATCCCTCCCCCACCAAACTTTACAGTTTGCAGAATTCATTAAATTCTGGCAAGTAACGTTCTACTGGTGTTAGACCCGTCCAACAGACTGCCAGACAGAGAAGTGTGATTCATCACTCCACAGAACGTATAGTAGGACAGAACGTATGCTCCATAGTCCAGTGGTGCTGTGCTTTAAACCACTTCAACTGACACTTAGCATTGTGCTTGGTGATGTAAGGCTTGCATGCAGCTGCTTGGCCATGGAAACCATGCCATAAAGCTCCCAGTGCACAGTTTTTGTGCTGATGTTAATGCCAGATGAGATTTGGAACTCTGCACTTATTGATTCAGCAGAGTGTTGGTGACTTTAATGTACTATGCACCTCAGGATTCTGCGATTAATGGTTGTATGGTTGTGGGCATTGTATTTACAACACAATACAGCTATTGCTGCTGTTTAGAAATCTTGAGTAGGTTAGATTTCTCTACAATTCACTTTTTCAAACCACTCTCGCTGGCTTTATGTATTAATAACTGAATTGCGTAAAAAAATTTATATCTGAGTAATTGTTGAGTAACAGCTGTGAAGTAGGAGTGGACAGTATTGTAAAGAGTATTATATCATAATTTAACACATTTTCAGGATATTTGACATGCACTACAATATTTAGTATTTTGAAGATTTTTTAAGTTGAAACAGTGCCACAATATGACTATAGTGCCACATGCTATGAATAATACGACTAAAAACACAATAGTAAATCTACAAGGTTTTTTGTGCAACCTACAAAACTCCAATGATTCACAAACTGCACTGCACTAAATCCAATTATATAGTACTAATTATGCCCTTTTTGTAAAGAATCAATGCAGTTGTTGTTCTTGTAGTATTGGCAATATCCAACCTATGCACAGAAAAGTGTACTGACACACAATTTATCACTATAATGTCAAAATAGTTTGCCCACCCTTACTGTGGAGTATTGCATAACCCCCTTGGAAATAACATGTAGTTATGTAGTTGTGAGAGTGTTATGGGAATTTACAGTGCTAATGCATCTTTAATAGTCTTTTAAGAATGCATGTGCTATAGGTTACATGGAAGGGTAATATACATAAACAATGCATCCTTATTCATTTTTCATCCCAATCCTTTCTACTGTCTTTAGAACAGTGGACTTGTTCTGTTTTTGCCACTGATTCGTTCCTTCAGCGCAGATCGTAATGGGCAGTGCTGAAGAATCTTAAACGCCGACAGTGGCCTCAGGTCAGCCCCTCATCTGCTTTTCTTCACAGTCAGCTCAGTGAGTCAGGCAGGCAGAGAGAGATGGCGCCCTTGCGGTGCCACCATGCCCATCCCATCGCACTGCCGGAATGACTGTGGCCCTGCGCCGGGCAGCCCTGGCACGTGTCTAGTCCCTCGAGCTTTTGCCATTTTTTCTCTTTTAGAGTGTGTGAGCCTGAGTCGCATTGATGAGCGCTGAGAGCAGCTATCCGAGACAGCTCTTGGAGCGCTGCCACAGGCTGGTGACGCACAGCCAATTCATTAAAGCCTGGCCGACTGTCCTGCGCTCAGTGCACCAGGCGCACCTGTGTCACACTGGAGAGGCCAGCGACTCACTCAGCTGGACAGGAAATGGAACTGCAGCCTCTTACAGCCGCGCCCTGGCCACTCAATCTGATGGTCTGAAAGGTCTGCACAGGTGCTGCCTGCTCATCAGGTTGCAACAGAACCATGCGGTGTAAGCGAAAAGCAAATGGATTGATAATTGCTAGCATATTTTTGGAACAATTTACCTAATGGCAGTGTTCATAAGGCTAGAGAAGTCTTTCATGTCAAGTGACAAAAACCTACATAACCACTGATAATCGGTATGCACTGATATGGAAATTCTGGGCCGATATCTGATATTTTGCATGTACATATCTTTACATATTGGGAATGCAAAGCTGCCTTCTGTAAGGGCCACTGCTCCATGTCACACAGCTTAATATTATCGCTTTGATAAGCTGATTAAGGCTACCAAAATATATTTTGTTCTTTTAATGCTGGTAACATTTTCAGACAAGGTTATTTAGACAATCAAACTATCCTACCTGTAATTTTAATATGAGACTGTTGGCTTCTTATTCGCCAGCTTCTTATTCGTATTTTCCCATTCCACCTTAAATGGTGCAGCAATTACATTCTGAGGCCTGATGTTCCTACAAATATGTGCTATGGTAGGACATTGACCTTTTTGCACTGGGAGTTCTGCCACTGCATTTATGGTACATCATCTTACCCACGGTAGGGCAGAATGCTTTAAAAGACTTTCAAAATGCATTTAGCTTTGATGCATTTGCATGCAGCTTATTTGATTGTGCTGATTATGCAAGACCTCACTAGGGCCATAGATTGAGATGCTGGCTCTTTCAGTGGTAGACCACATTCAGTCTGGAGATGTCAGGTTCATCTACGGAATGGATGTGACCTGCACGAGGTCCTGTAGCCTGTAATTGCATTTCAGCATGACTGATATTTACAGTGGAGGCTCCGACGTACTCGGCACCAAGGCAATGAACGTTATAGGAAAGGATGATAGATACGAGCACAAAGTGTATTTTATTCCCAGATCAATTATGAATCAATTACAAGGAAATACGCTCTGCTTTGAAGACAGACAGTTCTGTCGGCTGTCCAAATTAAAGTTTGAACCGTGGGTGCTCTGTCTAAGTGCTGAGACAAATGATCATTGATTTACAAAGTTTCCATTGCTCTTTTTTAATTTGCAGTTTTTTCCATAGTTTCAGTCTCTCTGAGAGTAACCTCAATTAACTGAACACAATTAACTGAACACAGTTAAAAGGGATTTGAATTTGTAAAACAAATGTTTGCCCTGTAATTTATTCTGCATTATTCTCAGTCATCTTACTCCATTAATATTCCAGAAAGTTCTTAGGAATCATTTTAATTAAGCTGGCTTTTCTCTAGAGTAACACGGATGTATAAACAAATGGTTTTATTAAAGCTTTAAATGCTGCCCTCAGTAGGATTATGCCTAGTTTTATAGATGTTAGACAGCATCTCATTCACTGACTGGTCAGATTTGTCCAACAATGACCTTGACTGAACTGTACTGGAAATCTCAGCTGCCTTGTAATGGTGGTATATGACTGTGGACATCTGACCTTCACATCTTTATGAGTTTGGTCATCACATTCCAAAACCATGGGCATTAAGAGTTGCCCCACACCCCCTCTTGGTGGCTATAATGGTCTGTACTCTTTTGCAAAGGCGTTCCATAAGATTTTGGAGTGTGTCTGTGGGAATTTTCAGTCCAAAGAGCATTTGTGAGCACAGGCACTGACCATCGTTTAAAACTATGCCTTTATGGACCTTGCTTTATGCACAGGGGCACAGTCATGCTGGAACAGGAAAGTTTTTTCTCCAAACTGTTGCCACAAAGTCGGAAGCATGTAATTTTCTAAAATGTCTTTGTATACTGTAGCATTAACATTACCCTTCACTGAAACTAAGGGCCTAGACCAAACCCTGCAAAACAGCCCCAGACCATTATCCCTCCTCCACTAAACTTTACTGATGGTGCTATGACGCCAGGTAGCCTTGTCCTAACATCCAATAAAACCCATATTCATCTATCAGACTGCCAGATAGTGAAGCATGATTCATCACTCCAGAGAAAATGTTTCCACTGTTTTGGAGTACAATGGCTTTACACCACTCCAGCTTACTCTTGGCATTACGCATACTGATCTTAGGCTTGTGCATAGCTGCTTAGCCTTGGAAACTCATTGCATGAAGTGACCAATGCACAGTTCTTGTGCTCTCTGAGTTTGCATGGTCTACTGTGTTGTGGTTGCGCTGTTTTTGCTTTTATTTCACAATACAGGTGACCAGTGTAGATCTAGCACAACAGAAATTTCACCAGGTGCTTGGGTCAAAGTGCCATATTTAAAATCTCTGAGCTTTTTAGTGTGACTCATTCTATTGCCAGTACTTAGTTTATGGAGATTGCACGGCTATGAAATTTTATACAGCATGGGTGTGGCTGAAACATCTAAACTCAAAGATTACGAGTGTCAACATACTTTTGGCCATAAACTGTATATTCTTTGGTGCTTACAGCCTCTTTTACCAGAGAAGGCTGGAATAAGTAGACCTGTAGTGAGTTCAATGTTCCACCCATCACTCCACATTGAGACAGCACTGCGGCCCTCTCACAGGCTAATTGACAAGAGGGTGAGCAATGGCTTACAGTAGAGACATTCACCGACAGTCCACTCGAGGGAATTTCAAAAAGAGCTAATCGATATCGATAGCTACCACCCTAAATTAGAGGAGCTCACTGGATTGCTGCTTAACAGTCTGGAGGCAGAGACAGCTCTGGTGGGTTTTTAGCATTGGCCTGGGATTTAAAACTTCAGGCGGTCAGTGAGCACTGTCTGCAAACCTGTGTTGAGTTTAGTTATTAATTGGATATGAACAGTGATAAAGTGCCCTGCGCATGTTGTGGGACTGCATGTTCTGCTTTTTTATCAGGTCCTTCCTCCCTGAGCGTGAATGTATCTGCTCTGTCTAACCATTGTGCAGTGTTCCTACTAGAGCCTTTGGACTTCTAATGAAAACATTATTGCAGCTATTACAAAAACAATGACCCAACAAAATGTCAAACCTTCCATAAATGGGAATAATGAGCAGGTATACTGGGAACAAGAAGATTTACATGACTTATATGATTCTGTTCTTCTAGTAAATTGATCATTGTAGTACATTACTAAGCTGTTCATCCTGGGGCCAGAGACATGTATAATAAATAGAATATATCATTCTATGCTCAACTGAAGGAAGGAGTATACATTATTTCCTTGTCTGCTTCTTTACGGGATAAGATATTCAATGGAAACAGCTTTCCTTGTTAAATTAAAATAGCTCTGCTGGAGATGTCAGACTTTACAGCATCTCTGTGCTGTTCAACACAACATATAGGGGTTTTGTAGTGATGCCAAACAAGTGTTTCCCATCCTGGTCCTCAAGGCCCCCAGATGGTCTACATTTTTACTTCACCCCTATGTCCTGTGAGCTAGGCTGGAGAAACAATATAGACCATCTGGGGATCTCTGAGGTCTGATTTGGTAAACATTGCCATAGGAGAACCACTTTTGGATACTTATAAACCTTTCAAAAGACAGACTTTAAAGAATGCTTTTACCTAAATGTATGTGGGTGAAGAACCTTTATTTCTCAGTGGTTCACTTATGAGGTTTGTGTGGGCAAAAAATAAAACATAATTAATTTTTACGTCATCATTTTCCAACCCCATTTTAACCGCTTCGAATTAAACAGGCTATTTCTGGTACTGTGCCTTTAAGACTAATACATGCACGATGCATGTTCTGATGGGTTGTCTTGTGTTGGGCCTCATTCAGTAAGCAGTATTCATAACTCCTTGAATTCTGTAGTCCGTGTTATGCCCATGTCAAGAACTACAGGTACTAGGCTTAATTTCTCTATGGCCAAAATAAAACGGGTTTATGAAAATTCACTGTGGCAGATAAAAACATCCTGTCCACACTTTTTTACAGAATATCACTGGATCTTCTGAATTACAATGTCGTTAAAGATTTGTCATACTCATATTGCTAGATGCAAGCTTAAGCTACTGCACATCAATTTGATGTCACTAAGCTACACAAAAGTAAGGAGGGGGATTTGGCAGTGTTCTTGTGAGTTATGAGTACTATGTTATCCAAAGATCCTATCCTAGTGCATATTTATAGATGTAAACCTCTAGAAAACTAAAAACATACTACCAGTGTTAAGACTACAAGGCTGAATTTAACTTCTTTTGCCAGCTTTTCATCTACCCACAGGCTGTACAACCCCAATTCCAATGAAGTTGGGACGTTGTGTAAAACATGATGATTTGCAAATCCTTTTCAACCTATATTCAATTGAATACACTACAGAGACAAGATATTTAATGTTCAGACAGATAAACTTTATTGTTTTTTGCAAATATTCACTCATTTTGAATTTGATGCCTGCAACACGTTCCAAAGAAGTTGGGACAGGGGCGTGTTTACCACTGTGTTACATCACCTTTCCTTTTAACAACACTCAATAAGCTTTTGGGAACTGAGGACACTGATTGTTGAAGCTTTGTAGGTGGAATTCTTTCCCATTCTTGCTTGATGTACAGCTACAGTACATCTTCAGATGTACAACTTTTTATTTATGTTTTACACAATGTCCCAGCTTCATTGGAATTGGGGTTGTACATGGTAATACACTTTCACACTGGCAAAGTGTGCTGGTCAGCATGGTTTTTAAGGAAGCTGCCCGTCTAATGATGTCCGTTCATTGCGCAGTAGCATTAGCTTAAATATAGCAATATTCATATTTCCACTCTTTAACAACCTCATAATTCAGCGGATCTAGTCATAATTGACATGCATGGCTCTGACTACAGATAATGTCATGACTTCAGTGGTCTATAGGTGGATACAAGTATAAACAAAAGTTCAGGTGCCAGTTTTGTTGGTTTTCGAAGAGAAATATGTTAATACATTCTCTACAGAGAACACATTCCTGCAAATGTAATGTACATTTACTTTTTATTGCTTAATTTAACAATGTCAAAAATAATATAACACATAAAGGGGCAGATGTATTAACGTTTTACACTATTGCAAACCTTGTTTTAGGCTTAAAAAGTAGCTGTTGCGACTTACTAAATAGGGGACCTTTAGCACATGTAATGAGATGAAAGGGGCAGCCCCTGTTCTTTTGTACTTTTGACTCCTTGCATTTGCAAAATATGTTATAATTTTTATTATAGTACTAATATTATAACAAAGCACTTAATCTGGGTAAATCATACACACCTTGCCCCTTATACACACACATGCCCCTTATCCTTCTGGGTTGCATGGGGAGCTGGAGCCTATCCCAGCAGGCAAGTCCATCGTAGGGCAGACACATAGATATATAATGCCACCCATCAAGTCAGTTTTAGTAAATCAATGTTTTAGGAAGGTTTTAGTGAAGACTGTTTTGGTAAAGATTCTGTGTTATTTAAAGCCTGTGAAAAGCTCATCTTATCTTTGGTACCAGTGTGGCTGCCTTTTCTGTTGCTGACAGAGAGAAGAAAGAGTTTATCACACATGTATAATTATTTTTAATTAAAAAAAATGTGAACACCCACTATGACAATTTGTTCCTCATTTAAGGAAGTAAATAAAAAAAGCTGTACCAACTGTTTTAGTAAAGCAGTGTTTTAAATTGGTATTCCCTAATACTATGAGTGTATTTTATACTCATCAGTATCTTAAAAGCAGGTTTCATCTAAATACTTATTTGAATATTTTTTTCCAAAGCTACTGTAAAACTCTTTAAGATCTACAATTCTTGCATTACAAAAGCTACAGTTATAGAAATGTCATAGTCATGGTTTGATGCACTGAGCTACAAGTAAGCACTTATTACAAGTTCAGATCACACAGTTCCCAATCGAGCAGGTGAAATGAAACAGGGATTTTATGATATCACACAATTCTAAATGCACTTTACACAGAGCTCAAGTCCAGCTCAAAACACCAACAACCAGAGAGTATAAAAAGGGGGGGGTTGTCCTGGTGGGCCAGTGTCCACTGCAGTTGGCTGAATTCCTTCTCTTCATACACCTAGTAAACCTGGCACTTAGCTGCTGAGTTGAATCAGAAGTTTCTAAATAGGAAAACTACCAAATTGTGCTGTACTCCAGCCCTCCAAGACTGGAATTCGCTATTTCTAGTCTAAATAATTACTTCCTGTCTCAACTTTTAGTTATTGTCTGAAAATAAAATCTTATTATTTCAAAATAATGATGAAATATGTTGAAATAATCACTCACTTTCTAAAAGAAATACGAATTACTTTTAGTTATAAAAACGGACACAGAAAATTCGTACACCCTGCCCAGGAGAGGGTCACTGGGACCTACCCCTGGAGCCAGGCCTGGGGGTAGTGTTCCTTGGCAAGCATCTGGTGGCTGGGCAGCCCACATAACCTGGCTGGGCTCAGCCCGAAGAGGCAAAGTGGGGAGACCATGTGGGCCTACCACCCACAAGGTCCAGCATGGGGGAGCTATGCAGTGCTGTATAGGTAGTGTGAGATTGCAGGGGGGCTTTTGGTGGCCTAGGCCCCTGTGGCATAAACTGGCTCTTGGTACGTGGAATGCTCTCCTTCGGAAGAGCTTTTCTCATGTCCCGGAGGAGGTAGGGGACATAGAGTCTGAATGGACCCTGTTCAAAACCTCCATTGTGGAAGCTGCCAGGCGTACCTGTGGCCAAAAGCTTGTGGGTGCCTGTCAGGGTGGTAACCCAAGAACCCCCTGGTGGACACCAGTGGTGAGGGAGGCCGTTAAGCTGAAGAAAGAAGCCTTTAGGGACAGGATGGCCCGAGAGACTCCCGACTCAGCAGCTGTAAAGACTCACAAAAAAGGTGGCAGCCACAACGGTGGCAGAAGCAAAATCCAGGGCATGGGAGGAGTTTGGTGACGCCATGGAAAAAGACTTTCAGTTGGCTTCAAGGAGGTTCTGGACAACTGTCCGATGACTCAGGAGTTGTCAGGGGGCTGCGCCCAAGCTGTGTTCGGCAAGGGTGAAGAAACCCTGACTTCAAGTGAGGATATTGTCGGTCGGTGGAAGGAGCACTTTGAAGCACTCCTTAATCCGGGAGACATGCCTCCCTAATGGGAGTCAGGGCCGGAGACTTCTGGCTTATCAAGCTCCATTTCCCTGGTGGAGGTCACTGAGGTAGTTGGCAAGCTCTTCAGTGGCAAGGCACCAGGGGTGGATGATATTCATCCGGAGATGCTTAAGGCTCTGGATATTGTAGGGCTGTCGTGGCTGACATGCCTCTGCAATATTGCATGGAACTCAGGAACAGTGCCCTTGGACTGGCAGACTGGGGTGGTGGTCCCTATTTTTAAGAAAGGGGACCAGAGAGTGTGTGCCAACTATTGGGGTATCACACTGCTCAGCCTCCCTGGGAAAGTCTATGCCAAGGTGCTGGAAATTAGACTTATAGTTGAACCTCATATTGAGGAGGGACAATGCAGATTCTGTCCTGCCCGTGGAACAACACACCCACTTTTCACCCTCTCACGGATTGTTGAGGGGGCATGGGAGTTTGCCAACCCAGTCTACATGTGTTTTGTGGATTTGTAGAAGGCTTACAACTGTGTTCCCCAAGATATCCTGTGTGAGGTCCTCCGGGAGTATGGGGTGCCAAGGCTACTACTCCAGGCCATTCAATCTCTGTACTCCCAGAGTGAGAGCTGTGTTTGTATACTCGGGATTGAGTCAGACCATTTCAGTGTTAGTATTGGACTCCAGCAGGGTTGTGCCCTGTTTCCACTCCTGTTTGTGATCTTCATGTCAAGGCATAGCCAAGGCATTATGTGTGGAGGCCGGAGGGTGGCATCGCTGCTATTTGCAGACAATGATGTTCTTTTGGCTGGGTCACATGGATGCCTACAGTGCTCAATGGAAAGGTTTGCAGAGGAGTGTGAAGTGGTTGGTATGTGGATTAGCACCTCCAAGTCTGAGTCCATGGTCTTAGCCCAGAAAAAGATGGCATGCCCACTCCAGGTAATTGGAAAGAACTTGCACCAAGTGGAGGAGTTTAAGTATCTCGGGGTCTTGTTCACGAGTGAAAGGAAGTGGGATGATGAGATCATCTGCAGGTTGAAACAGGTGGCAGCAGTAATGCGGTCACTGTACCAGACTGTAGTGGTGAAGAGGGTTTACCGGTCGGTCTGCATCCCGACTCTCACCTATAAGCTGAGGGTAATGACCGAAAGAATAAGATTGTGAATACAAGCGGCGGAAATGAGCTGTCTTTGCAGCGTGGCGGGCTACACTCTATTTGATAGGGTAAGGAGCTCGGCCATCTGGAACGAGCTTGGAGTAGAGCCGCTGCTCCTCCACATTGAGAGAAGCCAGCTGAGGTGGTTCAGGCATCTGATGCGGATGCCCCCTGGACGCCTCCTAGGACCCCTGGAGGGATTACATCTTCAAGTTGGCCTGGGAGCGGCTTGGGGTCCCTGGGAATGAGCTTGAGGAAGTTGCGGGGTCAGGGTCATCTGGGATTCTTTAGTCTCCCAACTGCTACTGCGACCCTATCTGGACTTAAGCAGTCAACGATGATGATGATGATGATAATGATAACTTTTAGTTATTAGTCCTTGCTTTGATCTGTTAAGATCAAATTCTTGAGCAAATAAGTAAATATTTCAACCTAATGAGTTACAGGCTAAACCAGAATCAGAGCAAACAAAGAATTTTGCCTTACATTCCACATTAAAAATATACTTCATATGGTGATGCACTATTGTTGTACACTATGTAGTGCTGTGGCATGCAGTTTGTAACACAGCCCTTTCCTTCTACCTAGAGGTAATGGGCATCAATACATTGTTAGTCAATAAGATGCTAAATTAGGTACCCTCACAAGCACAACACTCTACATTTGATAGACTGTCAGTAATTATTGCCTCTCTTGGTCAATGTGGCGCTGCACAGAATTATATCACATTTTGATAGTTCAAGTTTTATTATGTTATATTAATCTCAGCAAATTCATAGAAACTGTGCACTAAAACGTATAGAAATGTAATGTTTAAGTTAAGAGGATGTGTTCACTTATTTTCACTTAGAAAATCAACAAAACATCATCTGACTGTGGTGTTTAAATGTTTATACACAATATACGTATGTAAATGCATTTGTTTCAGTTGGTTTCATAAAACCAACTAAAGATGGGCTTTTTTGCCGCTAAATGCCATACTTTACTCATAAAATATCTATGAAATAAAATCTAAGTTGTGTAAAGGCTGGGCTATGTGACAGATGGATGTGGACTCTGGCAGTGCTTCTGGTCCAGCTGTTGATGAACTTTGCCAGCTCTCCACACATATGCTGTCCATTCTATCTTCTCAACCTGGGCCCTTTCAGTCCTTCTCCACTCTGTCTTCCACAAAGCTCCTGCTCTCTTTCCAGAGCTGCTATAGCGAGATACCCTGCTTTAGTCAGCATAGTAATAGGCCTGCCAGCATTGATGAAGGGTGTGTTTAACTCTCAAATGGCTATGGCTGAAGGGGAGTTGATGGATGGCCATTTGTTTGTGCACCGGTGGGGATCGTAACAGTGACATTGCGGGTGCTGCATATTTCACATTTCACATGTGCTGTAGTTTTCACTGAATGTGAAGCGCCACTGGCTCAGTTCACTGCAATTAAGGGACTTATTTGAGCTGCTCGTTATGAAAAGGATGGATATTTCAGATTTCCTTATTAGCCAGCTTTGTAGTTTGGCTTTGATGTGTCTCATAACTTTTTTACCTTTGCTTGAAACTGTTGAGCTTTATCTGTTTCTGATAGAGTTCAAAGAGTGCACAGTAGTATTTCCCAAAGGAGTGAATGAGCTCCATTTCACAGTAGCCCATGCATAGCATTTTTTCTGGGAGGTAAAATGGATATGTGGTGCATTGGTTTGTGAAGGTGTGGATAGCCTTGGTATGAGAGCTCCTGTGTTTTGTTTCCTTGCCGTCGGGCGAGGTACATCTCAAGCAGTGACCCATTAATCTTCCTGAGAGTGGTAATGATTGTTGTCTAGCTCCCTCACAGCCTGCTTCTTCCACTCAATACATCCTGTGTCATGTGCAAATAATTAGTGGAGCGCTCGCCTCAAAGTTCACGTCTTCTGAGTGTTATTACCAGGAGGTGACAGGCACATACAGGCGGACCTCCAAGGCTGCGTAAGAGCTGTATTCAGTACAATATGACAGGTATGACTGACAGCTGTATAAAACAGGGTAATGGCAGGGCTGAAGCAATGGGACCACCAATAGTACCGCTTCACTCTAAAGATTTGATATTATAGCATTAAGAATAACACCCAGTCTCTGCTACCCAGGTTTACTTGATGTATAGGCTGAATGTAATGAAGTCTGTGAATGAGTCCTCATGGTGGATGTTGAGCAGTGGAGGTGGGTTTAATAAACATTGTGGGGGCTCACAGTTGAGATCAGGTGGAAATTGATGGTGTTGGGGCTGGGCAGTTTATAGTGTGGCGTGGCTTTTATGACTGTTCAGAAGGTCACAGCACAGAAACTGGGTTCACAATGGGTGGACAGCCTGAAGGGGTAATTTACTGCAGGGAACACGGCACTTGGAGGCAGTTGGGCAGCATGTCATGTAGCTGCCATGTGATACATGGCTGCTCAGTAGCAGAGGAGCAGTAAGACAGATGATAGACAATAAGAGCCAATGCCTTATTTGTTCAGGAAGCTCAATCCTTGATAATGATAAGGCAATTTATTCATTTGTTTAGAAAGAAAGCTATTGCAATATAGCAATTAGATCACATTGCTGAACCCTTCACATTGAGGGTTTGGAGATACAGCCCAGTACCCAAAGAAATTTTCAGAATATGTATCACAATATTTCATTTGCTTGAGGTTTTACAAACATGTTGGAACAGATGAAATACAAAATGCTTCAGTAGAATAGCAACATCTCAGAATAGTTTTTAAAAGGGAATTCGTGGATAATTAGCAAGCAAGCATGCAAAGTTTATTTATATAGCCCTTTTTACAACAGGTGTTGTCACAAAGCAGCTTTAAATGTGTAAGATGTAAACAAAGACGTTCAGAGTGGTTTGATGTGAAATGCTTTTGTCTAGACAGTGATAGTTATAGGAATCAGACATCGGAGGAGTTCCTCTAAGTCCCAGAAGGTGGATGTGCTGCCTGATGTCCAAAACATTGTTCATGATAGGTAGACAAGGTTTTGGTCTAAAATATGTGGTTTAAAATTCTGTCATGGTGGAGAGGTACATTTCAGATGTTGTAAGGCAAAATACTTCCCTCCAAAAACTTTTTTTAAAGATTTACCATTTTAAACATTACATACGCACAAGTTCACCGGCAGTTTTGTGTAGTGAAGTGTATCAGGCTTGATAAAAATATTATATATGATACAGATATGATATTGGGCTCTAATGTGCATTCATTTGTGTGTTAACTGTAAGCACTATGTCTTGGGTCTAGAATGATCATTAGGACAAGGCTCCATATGTGTGAAGAGCCTAGGTTTGAAGCTTTGGGTCCCAAGAGAGAGAGATGGGCCCCTCACTTTAGAATAAGCTGAAGCTATTATAATAAGAACCAGATGTGGACTATATGTCAAAAACAACTGGGGTATAAATGCATGGACTCAAAGCTATGTGACAGAGAATATTTGGCACGTTTCTCTCCAAGCTGTTTCGCGAAGGCTTGATTCTGACTTCGATCTCTAAATGCAAATAAACTTCTTTTTTAGGCAAGAGACGGGTGTCAACGAAGAGTTTCTTCCTTCACCTTCACAGCATCGCTTTTTGAAATAAACTACAGTAGTAAAATAAATGGTATTTGCATTGTAGATATTACAACTCCTGGTACCTTTCAGTACCACTATACAGAAATCTGAGCCTTTAAGTTTCTCTGCAGTGAACCATCTCACATCAAACCACTCTGAATGACTTTGTTTACATTTCAACCACTGAAATCGGCAGGAAATTGAAACTGACAAATTGGTGGATATCCCCTTCAAATTCAGTTTTAATTAAAGGATTATATATATATATATATTTTTTTTGTAATGCGGAGCGAGGAGGCGAGTTAAGCGAGATAAGCGAGATTTATTAAGGGCAAATCCAGGGTTATAGTCAAGACAGTCCAGGGTCATAGAGCCAACACGGAGAGATTGGGGGGCAGACATCACATAAACCAGAATAAACACAGCAAACAGAGAATCAAACAACAAACAGAGACCGAGACATCAAACAAAGACCGGCAAAGACTACGGGCAAACACAGGGCTTAAATAACAAAGGGTAACAAGGGACAGGTGAACACAATCAGGGGCGGAGTAACCAAACAGGGGGCAGGACTTAAACCAAAACAAACGCACATGGAGTACTGGGAGGAGCCAACCGTGATATATATATATATATATATATATATATATATATTATTATTATTATTAAAAGGGGGAAAAAGGTAAAAATGTGACCTAAATCAAAATCTGCCTTAGTTTTGATACACGTGGTTATTCCATGTTCTAGAACTGCTGACAACATGTGTATTGAGAAAAGCATATGATGTATCTCAATGGTTCCCCACCTTGGTCCTGGAGGACCCCTAGCCCTGCATATTTTTGTGTTTTCCCACCAAAACACACCCACCTCACCTCAGGAAGGGCTTGTTAATTAGCAGATTGGTTGGATTACATGTATTGGGAGCAGGGTAAACACTAAAATGTGCAAGGCAGGTGGTCCTCTAGAGCTAGAAACCACTGACATAGCTTATCATGATAACGGCCCTGTCATATTGCCCTACACTTCAACTTAACAGCCCTCGTTATTTTGACATTTGTTTTTGGGACGATGTGAATGTATTGACTCATCAGAACACCCACAGTAGCTCATCTGGATCAAATGAGATTTGATTAGGAAGCTCAAAACAGTACTGATTTGTTAATGTCTCATTTGCATATTGCATCCTTCTGCAATAGCAATATATTAAGGACTAATGACAATGACAATGACAATTAACATACAATATACTGTGTAGCCCTGTAAGCACCCTTAGCGTTTCAGGTGAGCTGAATGAACACTACACTACTTAACTGAACATTCTGAGTAAAATACCCCTTTAACCCTGCGTTATTTAATTGATGAACATTTTTGCTCTGGTTTTAAATGTGAATGGGGCGATTAAGCCATGACCCGACACATCCACTAAATAATGCAGTTAAGTTTAAGGCTTTGAGTCGAACAAGCTTTAATGCTTTTATTACATTTTGCAGCTAGGGAGCTGTCAAATACAGACAGCAAGCTTGTCAGTGTAGACCCAGAACGGCACACACAATTCTTCGCTGTATTGTTTCTTGAGCTTGAACTTTGTTACAAGGGAGCCCGCTTCACCCTAAAAGTCCTGAGCAACATGAGGCCCTATTATGCTGCTTGTGTAGACAGCCAGAGCACGCTTCTCTCCCTTTAACCGGGATAACTCTCTTGGCATTTGACATGGCAGAAGTTCCTGGCAGAAGCTTTTGCAGCTCGTTCTGATGAGATCTGCACCTGTCTGACATGCATGTGTTTACCACACATCCTCTTTTAAACTACTCTTTAAAAGCAGCAGATCAGAAAGAGCAGCATGAGAATGCCTACAGTGAGAGATTGCATCGAATCCTCTCATATTATCATTAGTGTGCTCAGCTAATTTGATTAATGCATTGCTTTAAACTGCATGTGGTATAGAGGAAAGGCAGCTGATTGGGCTTCTGTCTGGCTTAAAGCTTGAAATATTTGCCCAACTTGAATAGTCGTGTCCCATAGGGTTCGGATATAATTTCACAAATAATCGTTGGGCAATTAAAAGGAAATTCCACTATTTTCTTCAAAATGTCTGCATAGCCGAATGGCCCTGATTTAAACAAGGTTTAGAGTGATTTGATTTGAAATGCTCTGTTCTAGTGAAACGTACTGAGAATTCTTCCCAGTGATGGTGATAAGAACCAGACATCAGAGTTTAATGCCTTTTAAAGCTCCCTCACAGAAAGTTATTTCATGCAATGGTTATGGGTATAAAACACAGCCGGATACCTGAGACATTGTTTTTCTGTGAAAGCTTTGAGATTTTTTTGGGGCCTAAAACTCCATTCAGGGTGGAAGGGTATATGCAGGGGGTTGTAAAGCAAAATTGTCCCCAAAGAAAAGGTTTTATGTACTGGAACTGGAACTGTAACACCGTCAACATTACATATAAAAACTCAGCAGACACATGTGAGTTTTAAATGGTTGCATTTGTGTTAAAGACGTTGCAACCCCTGGATCCTGTCAATACCACTGTAAAGAAATCTGATTCAATGAGAATCTCTGCAAAGAAGCATCAATGCATCAAACCACTCAGAATGACTTAGTTTCTTTCTCAATGATTGATTTATGTAGAAATGTAGAAACACTGGTGGAATTCTTCTTTTTTCTCTTGACGCCTGGCTTAGCTTTTGCTTCCTCCAGTTTTTAGTATGTCATGCTGGAGTCAGCTTGATAATAATGCATTGGACTAACAGCAAAATCTAAAATGAATCCAGACTAAACATGTTTGGGATGCTGTTTGAAGGCAATGACTGATGAATATATTCATCCAAATGGACTCAAATTTGGACAGCTGATAATAGCTCGTTCATTTTTATTCCATGCTTTGTTCATCGGTGATCTGATGTTGGCTGTCATTCGTGTCACTAAGTTACTTAACATCATTGCCAAGGTAGCTTAAAGGGTGCTTATTCTGCACCTGAGTGGTGTCAGAAACTGAAATATTGATTTTCCCTCTTGTAAATTGCACTCCAACAGCCAACAAAGTCATATTTGCAAGTGGCAAACCCTGGACTGTAGATTATATAATGTAAAACATGCCTTTTCACTTTTAGTGCATGTGAAAAATGTTAAACCTGAGGCTGAACATGAAAAAAATACACCCAATGTGCTTTGTTACATATCAAAGAAAAACAGGTAAGGTGCTGTAAAATTACAGCCTAAGTAATAACAATGACTTCCACAAACTAATTAAATTATATAAATCTATAACTGGCTAATTTGTATATTGCTGATGGTTGATTTACAGATAAACATTACACTTTAATGTGCATGCACATTCTCATGCCTGATGATCTAAATTTGGATAAAGCGCAGCATCTACAGCTGGATTAATAGAGAAAGTTGAGTTAACCTCAGCTGTGCTTGTTAGGCTTAGTGAAGCAGAAATTTCCTCTAAGTTTAGCCTGCTTCATTAAATAGACCCCAGATGCACTACTAACTACAAGCAAATACAAATGCCATAAAGGTAACACAGAAAAACAAAGCGAAACATCTTTATCTTTGAGTTTTTTTCTTCTCATCTTCTCTTTTTTTCCAGATGTGTATGTAAATTAGAAACACTGGGCACAATGTTCTCTGGCTATATTTAGGTTTGGATCCAAATTTCAGTCCTGATTAAAGCTGTAGTCTCGCTCTGCATGTTCCTGGTTCTGGGAAGTGGAGCTAGGCGGATAGGGGCAGTCCATCATCATCATTGATTGTGTGGATGATCGTGGATTCCATGCGAACCCACTGCACTCTGTTTAGAGAAGAGAGTGGCTGAGGCGGGGCACAGGAGAGACATGCATTAAACAGTTTGCTCGCACACAGTTGTGCTTTGTATGACAACACCGCAGCAACCCCAGCAAAGAGAAGAGCACCCTCAGGACGAGCATGACACTTCTCATTCATAACAAGCCCTGGCCGATTCTTGCACTCAAGAGGAATAAATAAAGCAAGCAGAATACAAAATCAGCTTGTATCATGTAAAGTTTAGCAAGGTTAGGCTTCCTTCAAATCTCTTTTGTGCATTGCACAATATTTCATGCATATCAAGCATACCACTCAAGCAGAACAATCCATCTCCATACCATCGTGGAGCTGAACATGCTATGCACGTGTCTGGTCTTCAGGAGAACCCACACTGTAGGAGACTGCTATTATTTCATAATCGAAATGAAGCTCCAAGGAAATATTCATGAGGCCTCTTACATCTTCCGAAATTTCTGCAAATACATAATTGTGATGTAAAAAGGAGATGATGTTTTGATGCGTAATTTTGCATGTGTAATTAGGGGAAATGATCACTTCCCCTGTAGGCAGCGAGGCAGACAGGACCTAACAGTGTGATATTGATTGTGCCGGGTACTTATTAGCTGGCTGAATTAATGCGGTGGTGCCTTGCTGACTTTTGATCTTTTTGTTTTATCTTTTTTAATTGCCCGTCAAGGGAGAGTTGACAGTTATAGATGAAGCAAAATTGAAATCCATTATTCCCCAAGCTCACACAAATTGTTTACAAGGTTAGAGCTGTAGCTCGCTTCAAATCTTTGGCAGTGCAGTTCGGCCTGCACCTTCCTCTTGATATAGCGCAGGTATGCTGCCTGATGTAAATGGGAAAATGTCAGCAATGTATGTTATATTCAGAGGTGCAGAGCTATCTATACTCTCCTTTGTGTTTGTTTTGGAGGAAATTGTAGTCTGGCACTGTCAGGAGCAATGGCTCCTTTTTTCCCCGTTTTATTTTGTTTTAAGACAAAACTGCAATATCGGTTAGCCCTGCTTATAACGTTACGCTGTTTCCCTGCAATAATTATTCATGCACATTAAATAAATGAATGGCATAAATTAAAAAGTAATTATGCAAATTAGTGTCAGTGTATGTTAAATGACAAGCTGATCCACATAAATGAGGTTCTACACATACAACACACCCAAGCTCTTACCTAGTGCTAAGAATATTCCTAAAAAAAAAGACAGCATTTCAAGTCTTTTCTGCCATTGTTGATGAAAGATCAGCCAGCATTCTGTACAAAACAGCCTCAAGCCACAGAATAACATTCCAATAAGCAGATCCAATTGCCTGAACACTGGCAATCTTCCGATGCTGTTTCATGTGAGTGAACTTTTCATATATAGTGGTTCGCATCCCGTCCTGCTCTCAGGCCGTACAAGGCGACAGACTGATGAGCCATGACACATTTGGACAAACAGATGTTCCTGGTGCCAGATAGTCGGAGATCAGACAGTGGAGAACAAATAGGGCCAAGACTTCAAAGAGGTGGACAGTTCCAGTGGCACCTGTCATCCAGCCCCCGCCAGCCGACAGTTCAGAGCTCGCAAAGATTTGTGAAAAGAGCCACAGGTCAGGAGAATGGAGAGGAAGGAAATTCACAGCTTTTTCTATGCTTCGTTCATTAAAACTGTGAAAGAAATGGTAGATTAGAAGAATAGAAGGGCTTCTTTGAGTTCCCACCAAACCTATGATTAAACGAAACCTAAAAGTCAGGTTATTGTGGCCTTTGGAAACACAAAGCTGTATCCTTTGCTGCTCTTCATCCACCCTATGGCTCATATGCCTGAAGCTCAAGCAAAGGGCATCAATTATTTATTAAAGAGACTCTGGGGGAGATGAGCTACATTGTAATATGTGCTCATCTTATTAAAACTGGCCACCTTGAGTCAGAGATTTACAGGTTTCATTTCACACAAGTGTCTAGGGTGAGGGAGTTCAGTCTAAATGGGCAGGATTACTCACTCCTCAAACAGACAGTTCTGGGACGCATACAACCTAGCAATGCTGGGCTTTATTTGCACTGTGTACCCCAGTACACTGATCTTCATACTGGGCTTTGGGGCCTGAAATCAGAGAACTTGGAATGCAAATAGCTCATATGTGCATATGTGTTTATTGAGGACCAGTTCCATCTACAAATGTCTCAGAAGATAAATTGACCAATATTAATTATTATAATATAAGTTGTATGAATGTGAATGTGAATGTGATTGTAAAAGCAGCAAATATTTAACCAACAGTTTTATTATTCATCAGTTTCAACTTTTTTGATGTTTAGTTGTCTGGTGAACACTGAACTGTGATAGTTTAAGAAAAATACTTATTCATTTATCATACTATTCATTTGAATATTGTGAACATGTAGCTTGTAAATCAGAATGTGTAGACCTGGATATTCATTAACTCATTAGTCTTGTAGCTGAATTGTGATATACGCATAAAAATGATTGGTTTCATTGTTACAAAACACATATTTTAGCGGTCTAGGCATAAACTGTGAATTTGCTTGTAAAAACACTATAATAACACACAAATTCAAACAAATATCAATGTAGTAAAATGCATCAACAGTTGCTTGTTTTAAAAAGGAGTCAATATCTGAGCTAGCTTGAGGAGCAAAGTTGACTTCCTGACTTCTGCTGAACACCCAGCCATTTCATGCATTTGTTACAATCCATAACCGGCACAGATGATTTAGTTTAATGAAGGACCGATTAGCCAAACCAGGTATTGGTTGATAACTACACATAATAACTAGTGCGCTGCTGTATGCAAAAGGACATCCCTGAAAAGAACATAACATCTGCATGGAACAAACTTAAATTTGACACATTTCTACAAATTTTAATGTTCGATTGAAATTTATTTGCTAAATTTTAAAAAATGGGGAGTGATCTGTTATGCCTTGAGATTGCGTGGCAGTCAGGAGCACCGGAAATTGTACTAAACAGCTACAAAGCCTGGAAGCTGATGTTCCACAGTCAGTGAAAACAACTGAAGCATAAAAGAGATTGGAAATTACAAGACATAATTCTGAAACATACATGAAAATCAACTAATTCAAGAAATGAAAGAAAAGACTTCATTATTACCAGACCTGAATATTATACAATTTGTGGGCATATCTTAAACATAATGTGCATGAGACACAAACTATGAATATTCCTAAACTAGAAGCCTTCTGCAAGGTAAAATGGAAAATGGTGTTTGGGTCTGGGGGACCCATCTTCTGTGTTTACCAAAATAAAAATAAAATAAGCAAATAATTATTATTTCAGATTTCTTGTTCTTTGCTCGTTTTCTTTTCATTAACTTCACAGGTCACCCCTACACACTTATATTACACATGTGGTGTTGGGGTGAACCCGCAGGGAATAAAAATGTGGAGGTGCTATATCCCTTCACCCTGTTCTCCTCCTACATGGCCTGCTGTTAATGTCTTTGTGCATCTGAGTGTGTATGCGTCTGTATGTGTGTGTGTGAGGGTGGACAACACAGACAGGCTGCTGACTGGCTACAGCTGCTAATGGAAAACCCTACACTGGCCACTTGTGATATTTTGAAGATCTGATATTTTTACACAAACTGTTATGGCTATTATTTAAAAAAAACAATAATGCAGTGGATCCATCAGACCACTGAGTAAGAGAAACACAAACACCACACAAGGGTTACGAAGACAGACGGTGTAAGCTGGCCACAAGAAACGTTTGGAGGCTGTGATTTTAACCAAAAGGGGTCTTACTAAATAATGACTGAAAAGGTGCCCACGCTTAAGCACATGCCTCATTTTATGTTCTTTGTTGCATTTTTTTCAATATGTTAAATTCAGCAAATTAATAATGAATTATTAGCCTTAATATGCTGTATCCATGCAGAGATGGGGCAAATTTTTTTCCCGTAGAAAATTGACACAATGTATAATTTTTGGATCCAACTGTATATGAGGGTTAACTGGGCATGTCTTTTGTAAGTGGTGTGTAAATAAGGAACTAGAGCGTGGTTCCTATGCTTATTCATCGGTTATGCTACAACCAGGATTTTCATGTTTTACGAGAGTTTCTTGGATGAAGTGTGAGGTGGTTCATACGCCATTCTTGCTCCAGATGTTAGCTGCATAAATAGCTTTGATTGTACCGAAGTTCAGAATGTACCAACATTCTTCTTCTACAGGGCCAAGAGTGTCACTCTCTTATTCTTCATGTTGATGTCTGACAAAGTCTGACTTTACTCTCTAGCTTTCTGTGTTGCTGCTGCATCACTGCTGCATCGCTGTGATCATCTCTGTCAGTACTGACTTTTTCTGTTTTACTCTGTTATTGAAAGTCAGTGCTCTTAGGCCTGTGCTTTTTGCCTGTTGGGAGTGCATGACCCCCACAGAGACAATCGTGTTTGGCTATCAAGGGCAGTATTTCATAGCTCTGACTAATCTTTCTCAAGGCCTTGGCGTCACCATCTCTAATTCATGGTCACTTTAAATGAGGCCTTGTCGGCCTTGTCTGTCAGCCTGCTGTGTTCTAGTTTACATGAGCCCTCTCAACCCTTTGTCTGCTGGGATTTTCAGTTTTCTGTATAATTCGAGTTCAGCAGCTGTCCTTTACATATTGTGAACATGACGATTGGACCAATAGAAGTGCTACATTGCTTCAAATAAAAGGGGGGCATAGGTGGACTAGGCCTACCCCCAAGATGACCCCAAGTCAGGCTTCTCTGGAGGGGGATGAGAATTCAAATGATCATAAAATGCAAACAAAACGTGTTAGAATTTAAAAGAATGCATTAACACATGCAGATTTTAGCTTATTTTTAAATGCATCTAGCTGTCAAAACAAAACAGACAGAAATCTGACACCTAAAGCTTGAAGGAAGGCGGAGACTCATGTTTTCAGTTTGCATTCGTTTGCAAGTAATCTAAGCTGCTAGCTGGCATGCGCTGTTAATAGCCTGCATAAATGGATATCATAAAACACATTACTTCTAATATGGTGAAAAGAAACAAACAGTTCCAGGAAGCTGACAAACACCATCACAGCCACCACTGAAGCTGTGAAGGGGACTTTGCATCCTGAGGAGATTTTACTCCAATCAGCACCACAGACTTCAACTTTTCTGACAGGTTTCGTGCAGCTGCTCATGTAGAACTTGAAAGCAGGCTCATGTTTTAGCCAAAGTTGATTTGAAACATTGTAATGAAGGCTAAGCAGCACAATAAGAAAGACGAGCGCTAGTGTATGACTGCATTAGCCAATAACTGATTTGCAACCAGCCTGTTCTCAGCTGTTTAGGGCCTGGCAAAGTTTCCTGTTGGTATTTTGTTGTGCTGGACTTAGACCAGCCGTAGATCAGTATGGTTTCCTTTGTAAAATACTTGCAGTATTCAGTCTAAATAAAGCTCTTTGTATGAATAGGCGCTGCATTTTTGTAATGCACAACTTTCAAATACAATCACTGTATGGCTGAGTTGCCTTGTGTCTGTGATTTATTGTTTTTGAAAAGAACGGTGGAGCTTGACTTAGAGCTGTTATTAGAACAACGTCTTTGAAAACTCAAATCGCAGCAATTTCATCATTATCAATGCTTCAGGGCAACCAACAGTGTGCCCCGTTCCCTCTTCCCAGGATAGAGAGGAAAGTCTGTCCAACAAAGTTGTTCTGGCACTGCAGCTGTTACAGAAGGCTGTAAAGCCAGAACTTTGGGCTTATTGACGCCTTAATTTGCCAGAACTTACCTGTGGGCCCAAAGTTTTATTAAACATTTCTATAATTTAGGAATAGCTCAACCAGTTTGCAATAAAATGTAACCTTAATATACAATACATCTGAGATTTTAAGGGGTTGAAGGGGATTTTTTTCAAAGTTCGAAATAATAAAATGGTCAACAAAATAATTGAGAGTAGTTTGGCGTGAAATGCTCCTGTTTTAAAGAAACGTACTAAGCCAGTATTGTTCACAGTCGTGGTGATCGGAGACATTTTAAGCCTCTAAAAGCCACCACAAAGAAAGTTATTACATGAAATGGTTATGAATACATAAAGTGATGTCTGAGACATTGTTTCTCAATAGTTTTGTTGTAGTGGTTTTACTGTACAACATGTTTTAATCAGTTTGTTACATCCATTTATTGTGTAAGGATACAAGAAAGCTGTTGTAAGGTAAAAAAAAATCCTCTATTTCACCTCCATCATCAGTACATACATAAACTCAGAAGTCATGTCTTGGTTCACTGGTGGTTTTGGTGGTTTTGAATGAACCATTTTACATCAATCCACTCTGAAAGACTTTGCTTACATCTAAACCACTGAATTACACAGAAAATCAGTGGAATTCCTCTTTACCATGTCACAACACAAGCTTATGACTACAACCAGCTGGATATTAGAATAGTTAACATTTCCTGTGCAGTGCTTTCATAATGTATGTAACATGTGTTGCAAAGCTTTTTCCCTTTTACACAAGTGTATTTAAAAATATGCTGTTACAACTATCAAGATACACTTTTGTAATTACATGAGTAATACACATGTATTTACATGAGCTGTATTGTATGATCCATCTGGAACAGTGACTACATCCCCAGTAATTACATTGCTGTTGCGAGTATTGCTGCCCTCTCAGATGGTCAGGACCACCGGCTGGTCCAAAGATTTACTAAACACTTCAATAACCTTAGAATAACTCCAGTTTGCATTGTAGTCCATGTAGTTACTGAATAATAAGCCTTAGTATGTAAAATCCTAGAACATATCACATATGTCATAGCACATTAATTACACAGTTATTAGAGACACTTAATATAAAGTGAGATCAAAAGATTACTCCACTCCAGTGAGCAGTAACGGAGATTGTTAAACAATTATATAGCGCTGAGAGAAGTTAATCTGGAAGGCATCACATTAAGGGCAGAAAAATTACTTACTATATTTATGGGTGTAATAATAACAAGTGCAGCTGGATGATACTGTGACTACCTGAAAAGACACTGACCCCTCATTCTTCTGGGTCTGTTAAGAGGAAATGAAGGAAAGACATGAAAATGAAGATGTACAACTTCTTCATAAGCTCACTGATTTAGATAGGAAGCATTTTTCTACACCCTCATCAACAAGCAGAAGAGCACGTTCCTATTGGCATGTTTGCGGTTAGTGCCTCCGCAAACTACTCTGAGTAGTTACACAGTTACAATTGTATAGGTTAATGGATGACTCCATTTTAGTAATTGCGATTTCAGACAGGAGTGGTGCTAGTTCAGAGATAAGCTACTATAAATGACTTCAACCCCCCAACCCATATTAGCATATTCTTTCTATACATCCTACGAAATCCAATTATCAAAGTGAAAGTATATAATTTGCACATTGGTCCTATAATTAGCGTGTTGCCAACTAGGCTCTAAGTGATGGTGGCATCACTTGTGTGAAGGGGTTAGCGACCTTCCTTCTCTCTCTCTTTCTCTTTCACGTTTATGCTGTTTTAAAAAAAGGGAATTGCAACCTGATTTCTTACTCTGTGCCCTCATCCCCTTCCCCCTCCAAAGAACTCACATGCAGACTCTTATTTTTAATTCTCAATGCTCGTATCCCCTTATATCCTCCCTCTGAATCGATTCATGTCTCTCACCTTTTTTTTTTTTTTTTGGTTATTTTGGCACAGCTTCAAACCCTGGCAAATTTTGATGAGACCTGCACAATGAATCATTTATTTCAGTGGTCTTCATCTCCATTTCCCAAGGTTATGCTGGCAGATCTTGAATGTTTGCTGGACAAATGAACCCAGACACAATAGGGAAGCTTCAAGCTCCAGGGATTGTCATAGACTGGACTATTTCCATTTCACAGCTGATTTCTTCGGGGCTCTTTGCAAGATTGCCAGTCTGTTCACTTCCCCACTCTAACTGAATGCGACTGCATGGTAATGTCCATCTTATGCATTTCGCTGCAGAGAGGTAAAGCAGCAGCTTGCTTTGAATGTGGTGGTGTAATGAGCAGGGTGTTAATGCATTCTGAAATATGGGACATTTGTTGTCGTTTTACACAGAAAGAAGCAAACTGGAATTTAGACTTAGTTGTCTAGTTGACTAGTTGAAAAAAGAATAACACTTCTACATAAACCTGTGACATAACTCTGATACAAAGCATGTCATGTAGGATGCCTTCTTCTGTCATGACAGATTATGTCCAGTAATGTATCTATATAGTGTTGATACCCCTCACCTAACTGGTAATTGTCAGAACAGATGCTACAGCGTTTAATGTCATGGCAACTTATGCTACTTTTGTTAGGACAGCAGCTTTATTAATAAAAGAATATTTCATGAACATGGCAAGAAAAGTGTCGTAATGGTTAAAGAGCTGTTAACATTCAATTTTCATGCATATTATTGAAAGGAAGAAAACTGGCATGGCATCAGCTGTTCAGTCATAGCCTAAAACTATTTCACGAGGTAACAAGGAAAATGGCAAATTTAAACAAAAAAAAAGAACAAATATTTCATTCAAAGTATGTATTTAAGTTGAATGAAAGCATTTAAATAGCTTGTTGGCATGTGACGAATTTTTTAGTGAATCAAATCCAGTAACTTTGCTTTCATAGCATTGCTTAAAGTGCATATAAAGATAAAACATTGCTTGAAAATTAAATATTAAAAGACTCTTGTGCCCAGGGGTCTCACATGACCATGATCCGTTCCTGCCTTTGGTGGGCTAACATAAGTTATTTAAGAGAACATCGACATCAGCTAAGCATATCATAACATGCGGTCCCTGTTTTCCGCTGTGTCTGCTATATTGTGTTCAAACAGTGCACTTTAATCTTCAAAGTAATGCTTTCTGTCAGGAAGTCGTGTATAATTTCCTAATGACAGTGAAGCTACACACAACATCACTCCATAAGGAGAGCTCCACGCCCACCAGAGTTGAAGGCTTGTTGCTGGAAAGATGGAGTGAAAGCAGCTTTTCCACATAGACTGTGGAGCTTGTTTTCACCCAGCGGGGGCTACGGCTGCACACGGCGCCTGGGAACTTTCTGCAGTTGGTGGGGGAGTTGTTGCTGAGCAATTACTGCCGAACAGAAGCTTAGTCTACCTGCTCCCCAGGTAGCTGCTCACCAGCAGCGAGAGAAGCTAAACCTGGCTCTCATCAAACCCCTGCACTCAGAACCACACTGTTGCACAAGTCAAGAAATGAGGAAAACTTTCGCCCCTTTTTTTTGTCCTTCAGTCTCTCTTATTCTTGACATGTGTTTGACACCAAAACTAACAAAGCCTCTTATGTTTTTGTTTCCCTGGAAAGGCAAGGTGGCTTTAAGAGTTGCTTCGTCAGGAATGTCTGGAAAGCACTTCATCCAAAAACAGGGGTCTGTGTAGAACATTTCTCAAGGCTCTTCGGCTCCCACAACAGTTGTCTTCCAATGTGGTGTAAGTGACTCCTACATCTTTCGCACTCCCTTAGGAGAATACTCCAGCAGAGAGCGAGGGAGTGATGCTGCAGCAAGCGAAGCCGTATTGCGAATATCAGTCAGCGGCAGCTAGTGACAGGAGAACCTCACTGAAGCTCAAATGAACAGTTTTGTGGTATCCAAAGGGGAAAAAAAAGAAGAGAAGGCTCATGATGGAATCACTGTACACAAATCACCACCAGGATACAATAAAGAGAAGACTAGTGGCAACATGAGTATCTTTATCTCTCACAATGTTGTTACATCTGTCATCCATGTCTGTCGGGAGAAAACAGACCGGCTTTGAGTCTAATGCCTCTTGACAATTTTGCTACTGCTCTTCATTTGCCTTGCTGTTGAGCATATGTCAGCTGTTTCATTGGGGCTCTGAGCAAGAAGTCTAGCAAGGGACAGTTTTCATATGTACCAATAAATATTAATAGTGTAAACTCATTGTGAGCCCAGAGGTTAGAGGGAATACTAAAGAGCAATCAAAAATACACAGAATAGGAAAAAAGACAACTTGCTAGAAGTCTCTAACTGGTTCTTGCAAAGCAAACACTGAAGATCTAGAGGCAATCTGTTGCATGCTCCATGCCCTCGCTCTTAAGGGCAATCGAAAGATGAATCTGATAAAAATGTTTTAAATTCCCTCCTAGTTCAGCTCTGTTCCGGAAATGATATTCAGACTGGGCTACCACATTGTTCCCTTTTAAGCTGAAATCCAGTCCAGTTCCTGACTTTCAGATTCACTTTCACACACCCTGGACACCAGGACACACCGCTAGGAATGTGACTATGCAGTGCACATCTTTTTTGTGCAGGTCCCCCTTAAAGGTTTGAGTAACTTTTGCCAGTATGTCATTTTTTTTGGGTAGTGATGAAACATAATGTTCAGTTATGTACTGTAATAACATAAACATAATTAAGCCATAAAGTCACACAATGCAAGGCTTCAGTGTAAATAAGTGAGTTAAATATTAGAGATAGGTGTTGGCCTATGGACTATATATATATATATATATATATATATATATATATATATATATATATATATATATGGGTATTTTCAAATTTTCATAACTGAAAAATGAAAAAGCAGTGAGATAGATAGATAGATAGATAGATAGATAGATAGATAGATAGATAGATAGATAGATAGATAGATAGATAGATAGATAGATAGACTTCATAACTTCAGTTTGCAGAATATAAGGATGCAAGTAAAAGTAATAGTTTACATGACATCAGAAGAACAGTGAATTCAAGCTGTTTGTGTGGTGTAGTAGAACTGTACGAAGTTTACAAAATTCCTTTGATTTGAGAAACTTGGTGACGTGACGTGTTCTCTTTAAGAATCATAAAAAAGCCACAACTGTACATTACTGATAAACCATAGGCCTGAGTATGAAAAAGTTTTAACTTCAGATTCTAAACTTCTGCTAGTTTGTGGAAGGGCATTCCACAGCCTTAGGCAATACTGCTGTTAAAAGCCCTGTCGCAGAATCTAAAGAACGGAGCACACAGGCATGTCTGTATGCATGAAGCAAATCAGAGAGATAAGAGGGTGCAGATCCATTTAAGTAAGAAGAAATATTTTAGAAGTTATCTAACTGTAAGCTGGTGAAGATTAAAAAGAATAGGAGTCTGAATGTGAAAGCAAATTTAAATTTCCCTTTATTTATTTGTCAAATATTCAAATATATTTTGACTTTAAACACATTATTTTTAACCACATGAATCAACGAGCCCAGTCCTGGCCATCAGAACAGTTACGCTGCGTACACCTCTGTTGGTAACAGTAAAGTCATTTTATCAGTTTCAGTTTCACTTTTTGTATACTTTTTTTTTTCAAAGAAAGTATGATACATAACTGCAACAAGTCCGTGTTTTGTCTTCTAAATCCATAAGGAGACGCTCAGCATAATCTATTAAGCGTCCCCAAAAGCATGTAAGACATATTTACTAAAAGAGGCACTAATAATATAAACTAATAATAGTCTACCAAAACTTTGCACCAGTAGGGGTGGCCAATTTGGATATTTACTTCCTTCCTCACCTTAAGAACAGTGTGGCATGGCAGGAGTTCGGATGTTTGTTTTTTTGTCTTTTCTCTCTGAATACAAACAATAAGTATGTTTATAAGCACTTAATAATCCCTTTTTAATGACAAAATAATATGTTTAATGCTGATGCAAAACATGCATAAACATTTACGGCATTTGGCTGACGCTCTTATCCAGAGCGACTTACAGTATGATTTTTTTACACAGGTAGGCGAAGGCAGAGTTAGGAGTCTTGCCCAAGGACTCTCATTGGTATAGTGTAGGGTGGTTATCCAGGCAGGGGATTGAACCCCAGTCTACAGCATAGAAGGCAAAGGTGTTACCCACTACACTATCCCAACAAATAAACCTACCCCACAGTATGAAAACTAGTGATTCTCAATTTTTTATTTTATTTTTTTTACATAACATTGCCATAGTGTGCACAGACTTTGATGGCAATGGCTGAGGTTTTTCAAATGGCCTTTTTTTTGTGGGGGAACTTCTGGAAGAGTTCAGTCAGGATTTGGAAAGAAAAAAACATTGTAGACAAAGTTATTCTAATATTGTGGTGTTCTGTGTGCAGATCTGCTTTTCATTATACAGTCATGAAGGTAATCCAAAGTCTGTTTTTCTTGTTGCAAGAACCAAGAACAGACCTTATCTTAAGTGCCCTGTTAAATCATCACAGTGATGAATTAGTACTATTCAAATATTATATTTGAAATTTGTTCAACCGAGAGTTACTGTAACTAGGATTTAATTAGGACCTTTATTACCAGCTTTTTTTATATTCCATTCCACCTTATATGGTGTAGCAGTTATATTCTGGTGCCTGACCAGATACCAGAATGTAGCTAATGCAACATGTAAGGTGGAATGGAGAATTCAAACAAACGATGGTGATTAGAAAACTTCACAACGGTGGTGAGTGTGTTTGCAAATAATACAAGTTGAAATTTGAAGAATCATCCAAACACTGGTAGCATTTGCTAAAGTATAGCACTGAAAACTAGCCAAGAGACTTTGACCAAAATTGGGGTATCACACTCATTCAAAATAGCATGAAGTTTTGTTTTGGATACACCTCGTAAAGCACATCGTGTTTTAAGGTTTATTTAAAACTAAATTGTTCCTATAATGTAGACATTTCATTGTGACATACTTTTATTGTCATACATAACAAATAAGAGAGACAAATCTTTCAGTTTCACGCATTATGAAAATTAGGCTAATCTTAGTGTTTTGAAGTCAAGACAGAGCTGCTGATGGCACAAACACTTAGAGCTCTTTAAAAGGGTATTATTCATTTTGAATGGAAAAAAAGAGCCTCCACCGCCAGCTTACATACAAATAGGGCAATGCGTCTAGTAGGAGAGACCACTATTAGAATTGTAAATATCCACTATCAGAATGTAAACTGCCAATTATAGTTAATCCATTGAAGTCCGTTTTAATTGGTTTATAACTGAATAATCAAGTTTAATGAATTAATTGTAACAACCTTAGTTGCATTACATCCTTAGCGGGTGCTGGAGTGTTTAAGTTAATTTAGACCACAGTTAACCACAGATTGATAGAGTAAGCCTATATAATTTCCTAGATACCCTCATGCTGTCCTTTTCTTCTTTCCTTGTCAGGAGACATTAAGCATTGGAATTAAGCTTTTTTGCCTCTGAAAATAAATAAATGAATGAGTCAAGTGAAGTGAACAGGGTTGACTGAACAAGTTAGATTAGCCACAGGGGAAAAGTCACCAAGTGCCTCAAGCTGAAGGAGGTCATTGAGGAATTTGCAAAGCACAGTGTAAGACTGATGATCCTCTGTCCTGGATGCAGCCACTGTGAAGGGGCCTGACACCGCATTAATATCTACATGGGTTGTATCTGTTCTAATAAGAGGCCCAGAGCACAAAGGTGGGTGGTGAGAAGATGGAGAATGGACAGCTCCCAACACTGAAGGGGGCAGGTGGAGTGTGAGTTGGCCGGGGGGGGTTGGGGGGGGGGGGTGCGGGGGGGGATGTGGGCACCGGGGATGCATAAAAGTTTGATAACTGCAGAGGTAATGATTTGTTACCATTGTGTCTGGCTCAGAACAGAAAGCTTTGGGTTGTTATTCTTCAGATTCCTGAGAGTGGAGTGATGGAGAAGAAACAAATGCCAACCGAATACAAATGTGCACCCTTGCTGGAGGTCAGTAATAATCTACACATTAAACCGTCTTCAGGCATCATTTTAAAGAGCTTTAGACTCAAAATGCTCAACATTTATTTAACTTTTCAGCCAGGTTTCACCTTTCATGGACTTGAATTTGGAATCTTTTTATAATGAAACTTTGACGCCCAGGCTTATTATTCAGTTATTAATATTGTTAATGTGTCAAATGTACACAATTTTCAACTTTTCTTAAATGTAGATGATCTTCCAAGTTTCCAAGTTGTGCTTCCTTACCTTTGCTAACAAAAGTCAAAATTCAATAGTCAAATGTTTTCTATAAATACATCCCCAAAACTTCTTTCAACCAACTCAAACAAACCTAAGCTGACTAGATTTCTGAACTGAAAATCAGGGACATTTCCAGTTCTGTTGCCAATATATCATTAAACGTTTTATCTATGAAATAAAAAGGGCAGACAATTCCAGTTTCATGAATTTTGAACATGGTAACTGTTGCACTGTAATGAACTATGGCAGAGGCCAACTGATGAAATGAATATAAAATATGTCATATATGGATGCCTGAAGGAGTGACACTGTTAAAAAATATGCTGCACTGTTTGAAGGACGCATGGAGGTCTTTCTTAGGACTTTCTGATGTATTCTTAATTCACAGCTAAAAACAGGGATATTGCTGGGGGGACTGTCCCCAGAAAATGGGAAGGTCTGGCCACTCTACTCCTAGGCCCAATCCCATTTCACCCCTCATCCCTACCACTTAGCCCTTAGACCTCCTTTTGCATGTTCATGTAAGGTGTCTCAATTTTTGGAGGGGTCGAGTAAAGTGTTAGGGCTACAAGACCCTCCAAACGTAGGCTTTTCTGAGGCACAATCCAAATAGAATGTTATGAGAAAAAAGAAATACAGGCAAGATGGCTGTGACCCACAAATGTGAGGGTAGATTCCAGTAAAAAAAATATGATAACCATTGCATTATCTTAGTTAATGTGGTGTCAATGTATTACACTCCTTTTCTTCATAATAAACATACAAAATCACTAACAGGATGCTAATGTCTTGGTATTTGCTGTTTCACCTTACATAGTCTAGCAGTAATGATGGCTGAAGCAGCAGAATATACAGTAACTGCTGCACCATTTAAGGTGGAA
The DNA here is from genome assembly GCF_015220715.1 of Pygocentrus nattereri. Taxonomy (NCBI): domain Eukaryota; kingdom Metazoa; phylum Chordata; class Actinopteri; order Characiformes; family Serrasalmidae; genus Pygocentrus; species Pygocentrus nattereri. The sequence continues at coordinate 14,962,626 of NC_051237.1, forward strand.
CGGGAAAGTTAGAACGAGAAACTGGTGAATAGCTGACCTCAGAATTAGGGGTGGGCCATAAATGTAACTAAAGCCCAGCAGTGAAGTTGCTGAACTTTACCTTTCTCTGCTATTAATGCAGATTGGCAGGGTCACCTACTAGTAGAGCACTGCTAGTAGCCTGTAATGAATTAATATTCTTCTTTTTTTCGAGGGTTGTCCCATATTGTAGGGGAAGATGTCAACCACTATTCCTTGTAACTCAGTTCCAAGGTACAAGGTGACGCTCAAGAACAAGGGGTTGGGGTAAAAATGTTAAATGGATTTGGGCTCTACTCCTAAAGTTTTTTGTGTCTAGAGCTTCTATTATCGTTTCAGCTACACAGAAAGGTTTTGTTCATTTCTATTGTACACAGTATGTCATACTGTGTCCTAACCTACACTGACTAGTCTGTGCAATCATGTTTAAGACCTGGATGTGGTTTGAGCAGGTTGAGAGAAGTTTTGGTGATGGGCCATTTTTTGGTTGACCACTGGGATGTAGCGTTGTAAAATGTTACCATAACATTAGCCATCATAGCTCCAGTTCTAAACTAATGAGGCAACTAATGCAAAATTTGCACTCCAGACATATCAGGGGTGATTGATTGCATCTGAGGTAAGTCTAAAATTGTGTAAATTAGATATGCTTGCTGAACTATAATTATTCTAATTATGAAATATTCACTATCTATTATGAAACTAACATGTTGCTTTGAGAGTGAGAATGTAAAGAAGTATGTGTACCTACATCAGGAGGGAGAAAACACAGAAGCATGGGGTACACAGGGGTCGATTAGAGTTTAAGGGGTTAAATCAGTTTCCATGTCCAGTCAGAGAAGCCAGGAGCATTTCTGCTCAATAGCACATTAATTTCCCTGACAGTTAACAGAGGGTTTGGTGAAATTAGAAAGCTTTATTTTAGTCACAAAGCAGGCTGATATGCCCTCAGGTCTGTAGGCCTTTATTATAGATTCTGTTTGCTCTTCTCTCTGATTGTGAACGTACCCGGAAGAAGAGATGAGCAACTAAACAAGACCTTGAAGATGAGCCATGCAGAATGCAGCCTCAGGGATGCTCATACTGATTATATGATCATCTGCAAATATTGCTAATTTGGTGCTCATCTATTTTCAAGACCTGAATTCTGTTATGTCTCAATGGCAAGGCATGAATTTATGAACTTAAATCCACTCTGCAGAGGCAATTTCTTAATGGGGATGCTGTGATCCTTGTTTGCTAAATTACCGTCCACTGGAAATACACATATTAAACTCTTTCTGCAGGCCCCCTAGTTGCCATTCCACTGGAGAAATGGAAATCAACTGGAAATATTTTAAATGAATAAAATCAAATAAAATATCATTCCATATAACTCTGTTATCAGATAAATTAAGATGCTGTTAGTTCTTTGTAGCCACATTTACTTGCACTTTGATAATCCATTGTCACGATTGGCCTCCTCCATGTGCTTTTGTTCACCTTTTAGTCCTGTCATGTGCTTTTGTTTTGATTTCTTCCCAGTCCGGCCCCCTTGTTTTCTGACTCCACCCTTGATTGTTCTCACCTGTGTTGTCCACCTGTATCTTGTTTTCCCTGTTGTATTTAAGCCCTGTGTTTTCCCTAGTCTAGTGCTGGTCTTTGTTTGACGTGTATGTAGTGTTTGATTTGTTTAAAGTGTTAGATATTGTTTGGTGTGTTTCTCCTGTGTTCCTCGTTATGTCTGTTCCCCGCTTTATCCGTGTTGGCTACCTGAACCATCTCGACCCTGATTATGGATTTACACTCAATAAATCTCGCGTGTCTTCGCACATGCGTCCGCCTCCTCATCACTCCATGTTATACCCGTTAATAATATAGTAGCTCAGTCAGCATAGAATACATATTCGTACACCTCAGCTTCTATCTGATAATAGCCATGCAAACACCTGTATCTGATTACATTCCCCTTCAGAAAGTTTAAGTAAATTCTGAAAATGTGCGTTCACATCATAGCAAAAGTTAATGACAGGAGCAGAAACTGGTCTGCACAGGAGCCAACGTAATAACAATAGTTTTAAAATTTAAAGTAATTAAAAACACAAGCGCCCTAGCTTTAAACTCATGCAAACTCACTGCAGCTCATCTGACACTGATTGGACTTATTATCGGATTGGATCTAATTACTCATAGTTTGCATGCAAACTAAGATTTTCCATCACATTGTTGAGTAGTGTACATATGAACAAATCAGTCTTAATCTGTAATCGAAATATATTCAATCAGATTGGCAAAAAATGTTTGCATGTAAACATAGCCAGTGTGGGACTGCTAGTGAGCAATGATGAGTAAAAAAGGAGAGAAGAGAACCCTCTAATGTGCTAATTAGCTGCTAGTGAGCAATGATGAGTAAAAAAGGAGAGAAGAGAACCCTCTAATGTGAAAACAATTCAGAACTTTTCGCAAAGATGGCGCTGCTGAGATAAAATGGACAGCTTTCTTTATATCAAACAATCCTGCAGAACTGCCACAGTAAAAATAGCTTGCGTAAACACAATAACAACACTTTTAGAAAAGCTGACTTGTTTGCACACCTACAAAAATGAAAATCTCGATTCTGTAACATGGAGTGATAAGGCAGCCGTACTTGCTGAGATAAGCAAACAATCAGGGCCGAAGCACAAAACAAGGGGCTGGACTAAAAACCAAAACAAAGAAGCACATGGACAGGACTGGGAAGTAAACACAACACGAGCACATGGACCGGACAGGGAGGGGCCAATCGTGACATATTCCAGTTTTGGAATCATATTACTGCACATTTGTAAACTAGAAATACACATTTCAATCAAAATATATTCTATTAATGTTAGTAACTAAAAATGCCTAGTTCAATAGAAATAGCATTCTATGGCTACAGTGAAAAGATTAAAATGTTCATTTGAAATTGCTCTCAGAAACATACTTTGTTCCAATGTAACAAAAATGTGGTTCTAAAATAAGCAGCATAGTAAAATGAACCTCTCAGAGCAAAGCCAAAAGTGGTATTAAAAAGAGTCCAGCAATATCAAATCCTTATTATTATATTATTATTATCACGTGATTTATATATGAGCTTTTTAACAAATCCATTGAAAACCTTTAGCAGCAACATGTTATGTATCTATTAGCTTGGTAGTGAGGCTTTCTGGCCATATTAGCTCCAGTTAGCTGTGTTCTGTGAGGGAGGAAAGTGGAGAGTGATGATGTATAGAAACGCTTTACTACCTCCAACATTTAAATGAGTTTACAGCAGTATAGTCCCAGGCGATTTATAAGACTCTTCATCTCTTCATCAGGTCTCACCCATAAGATGGAAATAATAGCACAGCTGTTGGAGTACATCACCTTGAAATATTAGCTTGAAGATTAGCTTTTCTACAAAGCAATTTTGCTGTACAGGTCTTTGCCCTGTGGATGCTTATGGGGGTAATCTTTGCATCTTACACTAGAAGCATGCAATAAAAAATCAACATTTTTCAATGTCCAAAAATGGACCAAATGGTGTGTTTTTTTTTCTTTGAAGAAAATCGCTAGACTGTAGCTTTAATTAGGAATCATTATGCAACACTAATGGGGTGGGACTCTCTCTTTCAAACCAATCAGAGAACGAACCCAGAGGAAATCAGGATATGAAGAGGCTGGAAAAAGATAGGAATAGACCAGTCAGAGTAACATCTGGCTTGGGTGCGATACACATAGGCCCGAATTGAAGTTAATTGTTATTCATAGCGATGCAGCAATGCAAAAATCTCGCAGATCTGATGCTTTTGAAGTTCGTAAACACAGCCGATGTGCCCTGAGTTTCTAGATCACAGGTGGATGATAGAGGGCAGATAAGGTGCTCGTCACCCCAGATGGCAAAGCAAGCGTAAAATAAACCGTGAACTCAGTGTCACAAGGTGATTACAGAGAACTAGTCATGCGTCATGTGTTATTTGTCTCTTTATCACTCTCAGCACTTATGGATTTTAAAGCCCTCGAGTCTATAATCAACTGCTTACAAATGCAGAAATGTGCAAATCAATCGCACTTTACCATTTCCACAGAGACAGAGCGATACGATGTGTTATATATTCACTTTCATAAGCGCAGCTTACATAAGGGCTACTCAGTTCACAGTCCTCAAGCACTGGATGATGCTGATTTCGCAACTTCTTTTCACCTAGGCATCAGCTATGATAAGACAGTGGTTAATCAGTGTTGTGTTCACTTCAAATAGTTAAAAAAATTAAACCAGAATCAGAGTTGGATCTGAAAATTGAGTTTTGAGCTAGAATTTCCTCTGTTTTTTAATAAAAGGGCTCGATCTTCACTCCAGTCAATGCAGCCCATATGTAATCTAAGCTGCAACAGACTGTTTTGAGTAGTTTTTGTGATGTCACAAAAACAGTGTATTTATGCTCTGATATATCCACCTATTTAGCAACCTATTCATCTTAGAATTGTTAGAAGCATTTTATCCTGGACTGCTTTTTGAGATGAGACACTCAATCAGGACATCCAATCAGAACGACATTCACATGTTCAGTGCCCTACACAAATATTGGCACACCTGGTAAAAATGAGCAAAACAGGCTGTAAAAAACGTTCTTCATGGCCTTTGATTTTTATCCTTCAAATGTTAGCAAAGATCTAACTTTTATTTGAAGTAAAATGATTAAAAGAAAAATCTAATTTTTACATTAAAGCTTGTCCTGTCAAGAACCAACAAACTCAAGCGCCTACAGTTTGCCAGACATTACAGGAACTTTTAGTGGGACAATTTTCTGTGGTCAGATGAGACCAAAATAGAGCCTTTAGTGTAGACACAAAGACAGCCCTGCAGTAAAGTACCTAATCCTCACTTTGAAGCAAGGTAAGTCTATTGTTTCTTTAAAGCATGTTTTGCTCATGCTCACCAGGGGTGCCATTATTTGTGGAGGGCACTATGAGCATGTAGATGTGTTCTGTGTGGTAAACTTTACCTCTTGCAAGGGAAACCGATATGGCTAACTATGACATTTTATTAGCGAGCTTGTTCTACTTGTCTACTGACTGTACAGCAGACATTAAACGAGCACAGACAAAAGGAACTTGGCTCAGCTTTTTAGAGGAGAAGGAGTTTATGGGAACAGTTTATGAATTTTTCCTTAGACTTGTTTTCTCATCGTGACTCCATGCAAGACTACACTGAGCCGAGCTCTTGCTACAAGGAAATAAGATCAATGTTAGGAACTATAAATTATTGAAGCTACATATAAAACTAAGTAAGCTAACAACAGATATGAATTCATTCCTGCTCATTATTTCCCAACTTCCTTGAGATGGATTGTTTGGCAACACTCAACCAAAATAACTCAACTGAAACACATTTTTTGTGTCCTGTACTTTCAGAACAGAAGCAACTGCTTTTAAACGTCTTGAATGTTGAGTGTCATTCGCTGGGTCAAAAGTTAACCATTAAAAAGTGAATGAGGTCTGAGCAAGTCTACGGGAGCTGAATCTTTACAAAAGGTCTTGACGATGCAGGGAGCTGTTGGATGAAAGCAGAAAGCAGAGCAGGGCCTTTTTTGAATGCAGAGCACGCTCTGCACCCAGTGCTGCAAGGGGATTTAGTCTCCTCCTCTCTCCTCCACCACTCTTCTATTAATGGCAGCCCTGATGCTCAAGCAACCCTTTGCTTGAGCTGAAACTTTTAGCTATCTGATGACACTTTTATTAGTTCACTTTTGGATCTTTTTAACAGTTACTTAGGGGAGCAATTTAGAGGCATGCTTCGCTATCACCTTATTACTGCTAACACTGATAACAGCATGCGAGTGCCCACACAGGCACCATGAGGACATTTTTAGTGACATTTCGGAGATTTGCTCAATTGTGGAATCGAAGCGGCCAGTCCGAGTTTGTTGGTTTCAATTAGAATCAGTGTTGACCGAGACAGCACACGAGCCTGATTAATGCCTCTCCAGTTTCAACACACAACACAGCATGGAGCGGGTGATCATCGGAATCATGTATTTACCTTGCTGGCGAAATAAGAATGCGCAATTATGACAGGCCCCTCAGGAATTGGCTTTTTATCAGATGTCAGCATCAATTTCATTGACCCGGACTAAGGCAGCACTCATTTCATGCATTTCCCTCTATTTATATCAGTCAAGAGCAATTTGTCAATTCCTTCGCCAGTGCTGAGTGTGTTTGTGGTTGGGGTGGGGGGGGGGGGGTGGATTTGGGGGGTTGTGTGCATTCCAGTATTAGCGCCAGAGGAGGGACAGATGAAGAACTGTGGAAAAAACTCCTCCTTCTTCCCCTGCCAGGCTCACTCCTGTAACTAGTTTTATGCAGGGGAAGATATTCATCGCCAGTGAGAAGACAACAGGGCCGGTAGATGAGCGCTATTAAACATACAGTAGAAACCCCCAGCAATGAGGAACCTACACTGGTGCCGGGGGGGAAACGGGGGCGGTGATGAACAGCTTGTTCGCCTGACAATGACTTAATTCCACCATTTTTGTTCTCCGCTGATGTGGACAGACTTCAGGAGAGAACAGAAGTGTGTAAAAATGGAGAAAAGCAGCTGGTGCCCACCGAGGCCTCGTGGACGTACACGGGGCTCATCTGTATTCCTCCACTGTGTGCAATATTTTGGAGATGGCCCTGTCATTAAGGTTTATTGTTCTTGCCACTTTAGAGGAGTCAATTGCAATCAGCCAGAAACCCTAAACTCCAGCCACACCGCGCGAATGAGCCTGGCAGGGAGGAAGGAGGGTATTTACTATGTAAATAGCTCCTCCGTCTATTCACTTCGACTTGGCTTTAGATGGAGATTCATTCTTGCTTTTATTACATACCATACACGGCTCTGGAAATTGAGACCTATTCACGATGAATCGTGGTTATTACTTTTTATTCACAACCTGTGTGCACATTCTTCGAGGACTAGGCTTGGCAGACGCAGGGGTCTCAATATGGTTAGATGCTGAAGATCTGCAAAGTGCATCTTCCATTCTCTGCCGTTTTGTCTGAAATGCTTAATTTGCATGTCAGTTCTTGCAGCTGTGCAGTAGTTTGCTTGGGTAGATTCACCAAAGCGCTGCATCATTTACATGATAAAGCAGGCTTACCGATGACACCGGCAAGATATGGTAATTACACCTTTATAAGCTTTTAGTACTGGAGCCACACAGGAAGAATGTTGTGTGTAATGTGATATGTAGTACAAAGTTTAGAGTGCATTAGCCAAAATGTGCCTTGTTTACTTTCATACATAAATTTTAGGCATAAGAAACAAGGAACAATACATGAAATACAATATTCAGCAGTTGAAAAGATGTGCAGAAATGGTCCATATGAAACAGGTTATGGTACAGAGATAATAGGTATCAAGTAGTTTTTCCTTGAATGAAATATGAGATCTAGTCAAAACAACATGAAAACGTCTGATAATGTTATGGTGTCTAAAATGACTACTAAGTGACTGAGCAGTTTTCCTTTGTAGTTTTGATACCAAGACATGAGGGACAAATACTTTTAGGCTAAATGAGGGTGGAATTGTTAACCCCTTAAAATCCCAGGCTTATTACACACTAAGTCTTTTTATTCAGTAAGTGCAGGGATGTCAGTGCAAACTGGTTGAGTTATTCTTAGTTTTCAGAAATATGTAATAAAACTCTGGGCCTGCCAGTGGGCCCTGGTCTTTTAAGGGGTTAAGTTGGTTTATTTCAGAGTTTGCTGTGAAATTTTGGAGAAACTTATGGACTCTGAATTGTTTGCAGTGTTAATGTTAGGAACCGGAAATCTGAAGGGTTTGACGCCTCTGAAAGCTCCATCACAGAAATCTATTACATTAATGGTTACAAATAAGCTGCCTGGTGTCTGAAACATTGTTTTATGATAATAATTTTTTTAAATACCTGCAGTGCAGACAGGTACATACACGGTATTGTGAAGCAAAATAGTAAACATGTTTTTATCCCCCAGATTTACTACTGTTTACTACTACTTTTATCAGCATTACATATAAAAACTCAAAAGAGTTGGTAGGTTCAGGGGTGGTTTTGGACGGTAAATAAAATGGCTATGTTTATGTTATTTATGAACCCTGGTTCTTATCACCACTACTGTAAATAAAATGAAAGTCAGTAAGCTTTTTCAGAAATGAAATTACATTGTAGAAATTCTCTACTTAGCAACCTTCATGCATTTTAAAAACTGAACCTAACCGTTCATCAATTTTGTCAGTCTTCCTCCTTTTCATTTAAGAGAGCACGTAATGGTACATGCCAAGCACCAGCTTGAGAAAAAAAAAAATCAATATTTCCAGTCAGTCCAATTTGTTTTCCTTGACTTTCCTTGACATGCATGCTGCATGTAATAATCTGGTGAGAACCAGTTTTCTTATAAATCAAAGAACTGGTAAAAGAAATTCAATTAAAACTCTTATTACATGTAATTCTAAGAGTACTACTTAATTTTTATGTCCACGCCTAATGGTATATATTGAATAGACATCAAGACCACTAAACACTAGATTATCAGAACACAAGAGCTGTATTAGGCAAAAAGACCTTAATTTGCCAGTGGCTAGACACTTTCTAGAGACATATCATAACGCTCAAGCCCTTAGATGTATAGATTATATAGATGGTATAGAAACATTGATACTTGGAAGGAGAGGTGGGACCAACGAGATTTTGAACCAGGAAACCTTTGGGATTCATGCTTTAGATATCATGGTACCAGCAGGCCTGAATGACAAATTGAACCTTGCACATTTTTTTATTAGATAATTAGGAATTATTCCCTCCTTTTCTTTAATAATCCTCTACTGGAGAGCTTGTATGTGAATAGACTGTATTTGTTGTATTGAACTGTTTACCTTGGTTGGTGGTAGTTACAGATCATGTGAGCATCATGTGACTCTAAGAATGTTAGTTTACACCTGTATACATTCATTTTCGCATGAGCTGAAACAGGCCTGCCATAAAAATATCTAAAATGATGATGTTTTAAGCAGTTAGAGTCTTGCTGATTTAGTTGATGAGACTGGGCCTCCATGTTTGTTTTGGATTACAATGAAACATTTCACGTCAAACCAATCTTAATGAGTTTGTTAACATCATGATGATTGAATTATGCAGAAACTTAGAAGAACTGCTGGAATTCCCGTCCAAGTATGTAGGTATTCTCTGCTTGTGTGAGAAGGCGTACCCTTATTTTTTGTGGCAATCCAGCACCAAAAATTCAAGAAGTTTTCATTTCATTTTTCAATTTTTATTTCGAGATAACGTCTGGCCCAGCCGGCTCCTTTATAACTGCACTGAATTTGAAAATACATCATTCTTTCATAGAAGGTCTCTGATCAGTAATGTTAGGCATCTCCTGCCTAGAAAGCCTGAAAACCTGAAAAGTCCCCCTAATCACAGGCAGTGGCAATCACAGGCAGTCTGGGTCTCTGTGACAGCATGATTGTGAAGCAGATCATAAGAAGAGTCTCTGGGCCACACATCAGAGAGCTGCCCAACTGGGGCAAAATTAAACACCACAGCGATCACCATACGGCTCCCCTTTGGCAAAATCAAGCAATCGCAAGGTTTGATACATTATCACAAACACGCCAGAGCAATGGGATGTCTGTGTTTGCTCATTAGACTTTGAGGATTGTGTTCTCTGAGCTCATTGGTTTGGTCTGATAAGGTAATTGAATCAATAACACAAGGACATTCGCATCTGTTCTTTGATTCTTGCGGCATCTTGATAATCATCCCACAGCCATTTTGGCTCAATTAAACAATGCCTACCAGCATGGGGCAGGGCGGAGCTAGCACCGCATATTGCCATGGGAACGTTCTGGATCTTTCCAAGGCTTATTAAACATCCACTCTTTCATACCTTGTTTTCAAGAGGTAATGAAGGCAAAGATGGTGTTAGTTCTCCAACAGCGGTACACAAAATGATATGTCTATGTATTTTAACAGAAGGACATGCAAGTGTGAGTGACAAGAAATTATTACCCCATACGAGTGCACTTCAATGGCAAGGGCCCACATGCTCAGACACATGCTCTGTCGTTTCAAGTCTTTGCAAATTATCACTTTATTTCCGAAATGTTAAGAGGGAAAGCATTTTATCTATCCCAAGCAGCCATTAGAGGAAGCTCTCACCTCTGTATTCAGTGGTAAGCAAACTCATAAAGCTACAAGGAGGACATAATTAAAGCATAAAAGCTTTTTATCTTTCGGAAGAATGGCGCCATTGATTTTTTCTCCCCTTCCTATCTTTCTTGTTTGTACTTCACCATGATCAGAAGAGTCTTTGTTTGGCACGGAGAATAATAAAAAAGGGGACCACGATGAGGAACGGCGACAGCCGCACTCATTATCGCCGCCAGCGAAAAGTTCCGGGAACAAAAAGTCACATGACCTGTGTGGGCAAAGCTCTTTTTTTCCCTCCATCAGCTGTGTGACGGCTCTTTGATATGCGCGCTCTTTTCATATCATAATGAGCGATGTGGTTTTATCTGGCTCCAGCACCGTGACGGGCTCAGCAGTTCCCCTCGCCTCCATCTTGTTGCTTTGTGTCACCCATGGTCCCCGTGACCCGCCGTATCTGCTGTCTTCGCTGGAGGAAAGGCATCGTTTGTTCTGGCTATTCCTCGGTGGGACCTCCCTCACTTTCTGGTTTCTGGGCTTAACGAGCGGGCCTAAGCTCCTCCGGCACTTCAGACACGTCCATCCGTGCTTATCTTGCCTAACTAGGGTGGAGGGTTTCAAGTGAATGAGAGCCAGCCTCTCATACATCCCAGACCCCAACGCCTCCCATAGTAATAATGGAATTATTCATAGATCCTTTCTTTTGTGTGGTGCAAGCACTTCATCACTTACAGTTGATACAAGCTGTTTACTCATTTACCTCCACCTCAGCTAGTATTTGCACCTGTCTTTGCTGAACTGTATCCTCTTAATACATCATTGATTTATCATCCTGACACTTCAATTATTGAGTGGTTTTGTATAACCAGCAACGCTATACTGGGGTGTCCATTTTTACATATACTGCATTAAAAATGTCTGTCACACACCTTTCACACCAGAAATCCCACATATTGCTGTAAATAATTTACTGCACACCTCTGAATCCTCAAAAATAGCAAGGTAGCCAAGGCTGGAAGACTTTTACCTTTTGATCAAACAAAATCATCACAGAGGTTATATTCATTAAGTCTTGTCTCATAGCAAATATGAACTGTCATACAGTATAAGAGTACTGCTTTCTGACCCTACAGATGCAATAGGCACTGACAAGCAATATTTGTGCATTTCAAATGTTGATTTATTGTGATGACACATTATACTACTCATCTAGTGACTCCTAACTCCTGCTTTTCTCAAATAATGTTCTTCTTTAAATAATCTTATTTCTTTGCAGGTAAATAAGAGCACTTTGCTCAAAATGTGAAGATAAATGAGCATTTTTTTTCTTGAATATTCTCTGCTATTATATTTTACTTGATGACATTGTGTAAACATTAGCATTAAGCATCAAGAACTGTCAATAGTGAATTTTTTAAGCCTCATTTTCTTTGAATGGCTCCTGTACCAGGCTTACCATGCTTGGACCCCTGGTAATTGCCATCAGACACTTCAAAAATTCACAACTGCTCCTAAGCAAGAAGCATAAAGCAAAGGTACTCTGTGACTCAGTGAACCAAAGGGCTTGTTAAGAGTTTCCAATTTTTCAGTACGATAAAACCAGGTACCCCACTACCCCAAGAAACGCATTAAAAGTCCAAATTCCATTAAACTTACCCCTACTGACCCTGCTGCACTCAGTGGTAGTTTGTTCTTCAAATCTCAGTTACATTTTAGTGAACTGAAAATCAGACAAACAACATGTCGTTTATTACCATAACCAAGTAGGTGATGTGATGCTTAATTCCACGATACACTAATGTTAATTCAGCATTAGATGAAAATTACACTTCTGTTTATGTCAATCTGAAGTTCTCTCATGGACGACATACTGATATGTCATATGTTCTGTGTTTTGCAGATGTTGAATTATTTATTCAATTATAAATATATTTATTCAATTAATTATTAGATGTTTAGTAATACATACATTGAGTAAAGGAATTCTTGGAGAAAGTTGTAGCAGTTTCTTTAAAAAGAAAATTCTCCCTTGGCCATTTTTGTGATTTTTTTTCATTGTACACAGATGCTTTGACCTCTGGTAGTTCTTTTTGTGATTGGCCATTGTGTTACAAAACATCAGTTATGCTACATGACACAATTGGACTGAAATTGCCAGTAGGAGGTGGGGGACAGTGGTGAGCAGGGCTCTAGGCAAATGACAGGAATGGGCACACGTAATGCATGTTTTTTAAATAGCTGCTGCTCTGACCTCCAGAGTGGCACAGCCATCCAGACTGCAAAGAGTGACATCTTGGCAAATAAACGTTTTGTTTTCTTCCCTTGTTCTCCTTCTTTTGTGTTTCTCTGTTGCACTTAAATAACTGATTTTATATATGTAAAAACTGGACACCTGAACACATAGCCAGACTGGGAACTGGGGTTGTTTGACACTCAGACTGAAGAGATGTTGACTGCAGTAATGGTGATTACATTTAATGTTGAGGTAACAAAGTCTATATATGCTAATCCAATGCTCGTAGACTGAATAGAAAGCTTCAAATATGCAACAATTGATTTTCTTATTTATTTGTAAGGAGAATCTCATTATTCTTACAGACTATAAGAAAAGTGACATCAGTCCCGTTTCATTTTTGACAAAGTCAGCTTGGTCTTGCGTTGTGCCACAGACACAGCTACCAGACCAATCACCCATATCCAATTAAACGATATGTGTCGGAAAAGTCCAGCAAACTTTTCACCCACCGTCTCTCTTTCTTTTTCTCTCTTTCTCTGGCACTCTGTCAGCTGGCTTCTCTGAGCTGTAGTCACGCTCTGTAGACAGCTGATTAATGCTCCCCACACCATGTGCAGACCAAAGCTCATTGGACTCCACCTCCAAACAGTACTGCGTGGAGACCAGAGAGGCTTAAGACCAGAGAGAGAGAGAGAGAGAGAGGCTGAGTGGAGGCAGGGTTAGACAAAGCCAGGCTGAAGCGTTTTTCCTCAAATCATGGTATATCCAATCAAAACAGCTCAAATCTACAGTGTACTCTAATGCAAGTGATGTTCATTCATGCAATGCCCCTTATTTCCATCTGAAATTGGAATTTATTGATTTGTACATTTCGTCAAATTGTGTGTTCATTCACAGTGCAAAGGAAAAGCTTTTGTAATACATGTGTATTTTCCTCCCACACGGTATAGCAAGAGAGGGAGAGAGAGAGAGAAAAAGATATTGAGAGCAGCTTGGATGACTTCAAAGACACACACACACAAGCTGAGAGAAAAAGAAGTAAATAATTTCATGGGGAATTTCTGGTATGGTGAGACATCACTAAGGTGAAATTGCTAATCAATGAGTTTTGGTAAGCTTCAGCATGAACGATCTTCGCTTGCTTTCCCAGAGGAATCATCAGTAAAAAACTTTGTCTGTAAAAAAGTTTTAAGAAAGAATCATTTGAATGTTTGGATCATTTTGAAGAGCACAAATCATGGACAACTTACTTCACTATATATATATATATATATATATATATATATATATATATATATATATATATATATATCCCACAGATTTGTACTGTATTGATCCTTAAAAATACAGAACAAAGCATGTCTCAGTTCAATATGGAACACAGCTTTTAGTTGTCAATTAAGGGATGGTTCTCTATTTTACAGAAAGGTTGGTAGCCCTACTTTGTTGCCTGCTTATGAAGCTAACGCAAAGTTTAGATATAAACACCGCACAGCAGGTTCAGTTTAAACACCAAATGCTCAACTTCACTGCCTCAGATTTGAATAATTCTCTAAAGCACAATGCAATTCTTAGGAACTGTTAAATAGATGGTTTGACATTTATACAGTGGCTGGAAAATTACACACTGTGTTCACCTATTTAGAGATCATGTAAACTGTTTGAAGATACTGTAGATATGAAACAAGTGAATACTCCTCAACCTTATTGATGGAGCAGTCAATTCCAAGAGACTATGTTCTTTGACTCCAGTATTTCTGGGAGTCAGGGTCAACTCTTAGCCAATGACTCTGAGAGTCAAAATGATTGGAGTTGACTCTTTGATTCTGTCAGTCCTGTGGCTTTTTTTTCTTTATCATAATTGGCTAATAAACAGTTTTATAGAGGAATTTGCAGTACAGCAAAGCAGCATGAGTAGCATGAGATGGTTTAATTTCCAGGCTTTACGATATGGCACCATTCTCAAAAGACACTGTAAGCACAAGTACTTGTCAGAAAAACAATTATATAGGTATACTAGGTGATCTATGAATTTTTGTATCTGCCTTTTTAAAACTGGGTAAACAATAGTTAAATCTCTGCTGTATTCCTTAATCACTGGCTTTGGCAATGTCTTGGCTAAAATGAAGTGGAGTCAGGGATCCTAGAAAACGTATCATTACCCAAATCTTCAATCTTCAAAAATCTTCAATTTTGTTGTTTTATTGTGATATGCACTGTAGGGAGTAATCTTTACTCATAGAAGAAATATCAGTGTTGTATTACGATTATTAGCATCTCTGTAACAGATATAAAAATGTGTTTTCCTTTATATATCAGCTGTTCTTCTTTTTAAGAACTTATCATATCCAAAATTGTTAGAAATTGATATACGCTAGATTATGATAGAAAGGAGGTTGGTGAACTAGCTGACAAGACAAGTCTAACAAGTCACTTCATAATGAGTGTGAGAATGTGAACAAACAACGTTACTGGGAGCTCTTTATATTCTTGTTTTTACAATTTCTATTCAGTATTTGGAAACAGGGACACCAGTGTTTGCTCTGTATTGCTGTTTGCAGTAAGTTAATGTTATGCTGAATATGGCCTGTTTGGCATATTCTTGTTCAGATCTTTCCATTACGAGGTGCTGTAGTGTAACTGCTGCAGGATTTAAGGTGGAATGGGAAAATTCAAACAAGAGACTGATTCAGCTTTGTGTGAAAAGCTCATCACAACACAGTTTCATATCCCTCAATTCCTCAACCTGTAGATGGGAATTAACTCCTCAAAGCTGAGTTAGATGAGAAGAGTGTTTTTACCCGGTAAAATTGATCGATCATTATTTCCGTGAGTTCTTGTAAATCTGAGTTTAATCAAATGAATGTATTATCAAACACAGGAAGAGGGAGAGAAAGAAGCTGAAGGAGACTGACAGGACTGAAGGAGCACATCTGGTGGAGATTAGTGACCAAGAAGAAAGTGAAGGAGAGTTGTATAAGCTTTCAGTAAAAATTAATGAGTTTAATTGAACTTAACTGAGAAAATATAATATTTTTCACCATGACCATGAAATTCTTTGCCCTGGTTTATTAAATGTGCCTACAGAGCAAACTCACACTCTTCCTGTTTGCACAGAGACTGAACTGATCTAAAATCTGTATGTTTAAAGAGGACATTTAGGACCTTGCAGCTTATCTAAGAGAGAGGAGAGAGCATAGCTTGACTTCAGTACCTTTGCTTGCTCTGTGCCTGTTGTAAGTGGATGGACATGTTTGTTACACTAGCTCTGTGCTTAATGCAGACTGTGAAGAGACACAGATCTACTGTTTGCCAATTTGACCAAATAACCATTTGTGATATACTTAACAAGGCTGATGTACATGACATTTTCTGGCTGTTGCTGCTCTAAAAGTGCATTCTAAACATATTGAGACCATTAAAAAATTTCATTGGGGACCATACCCCCAGACCCCCCTAGTCCAGGCTTATCCCCCCATCCATGAACCTCTAGTGACACCCGTGGATGTAGATAATGATTACAATAATGTGGATTGGTCAACGTCTTTAATTATGAATAAAATCTATTTAAGGACATGGAAACAAACACTGTCTTTGTCATTACTCTTAAATGAAGTCTGACAAACTTGCTATAAATACAGCATTGTTTCATAACCCTACTTTAGGTGTACGTGGGCACTGGTTGTCGGCTTACTGCCTAAGCACTGATAAAAACCACTAATTCTAGCAAACATCTGAATGACGTGATTCATTCATCAGAATGGTATTTTTACTGCATCCATAAATTGCTATAACTCACTTTCAAATGTCAGCTGTCTTGACTTGCTGCCTCATTTGCAACACACACACACACACACACACACACACACACACACACACACACACACACACACACACACACTCATATGCACAGACTTCCATTTGTGCACACGAAGCATGCATGTTACTCTTCCACTCTAATTGGCTGTGGTAGTTAGTGTTAGTTAATTGATGTGACTCATAATTCCTCATGGACCTACTCCTATGTGATTTAAATGGCCTTTGAAAGTTTTGCCAGAACCAACTCATTAATTGTCGTACATTGAGCAAAGGAAAGTGAACGCATGCTTATGTAATGATACAGTATGTTTAAGTATGCACTGGCATTCAGTACAGAGAATGTTGGGCTGTTGCCTCCATATGCCAGCCAGCTTCCTCTTCTGCTGTGCACAGGTGGGCTCTATTGTCGTGACCTGAGTTTGAGTCACACCAGTACCATACGCTGTTTACAGTCTTTGAAAGCAGTTTACTGAGCTTTCTTTGACTGAGTGGGATGGCAGGTTAATTATCCAGTTGTGTTATTTTGAAAACAGGAAATAAACGTTAGGTCTATTTTTAATACTTGTTTACTTTGCTCAAGTAAAATAAGTAGCTCATCTGGACGTAAACACTTGAACCTTAGGCTCATTAGTGAGTTATTAAGCTTAAGACTTATTAGTCAGTAACTGCCACCAATTATTCAGTAACTACTATAGTCCTATTTGAGCTTAGATATTCTGTATTTTACATGATTATTTGTGACATCTGTGATTTTAATCCAGTATGAATCCACAGTGGCAGACAATGTACACAAATCCTGTACTTGAGTGAATAATAGAGACAGCTTCTGCCAAAAAAAAAAAAAAAAAAAGGTAAAAAAAAAAGAAAGTATATATAGTCCTCTATACACGGTAATATATTTTAGCTATTATAATTGTTTTATTCTTTTAATGCAGTGTAAAAATATTTTAACTCCAGAATGTTAAGGCATCCAAGTTACTACAGTTTCTAAGGCAGATCTATTTACACAGAAACATTATTAGATGCTATTTTATATTAATACTGATTAAGCCTGCACTTCAGCAATTAAATTAGTCTGCTTTTCCTCCAAGCTGTACTGAAAGTCATTCTTACCAAACAACCTCAAGTTACATTTGTATCGGTAATGTGAATTTGTGCAACATCATATCTTGATAGATTTTTACTTAGGACTAAAATTAAAATATTTCTGTAATTCAATCCCTGATTGGGTTAATTACAAGTGTGCAAAAGGCTGTTCCAGCAATCAGACTCTGTGGAACTAACTGCTCTACAAATAGAATTAAGCGTAAATATTCCGAGCCTGCCCTACCATCTGTGTGCCTCAGCAGAAATCAAGATTCATCAGACTAGGCTATATTTTTCCAGTCTTCAGCTGTCCAACTTTAGTGAACCTGTGCTCACTGCAGCCTTAGCTTTCTGCTCTTGGCTGACAGAATTGGAACCCAACATGGTCTTCTGCTATTGTAGCCCATCCTCTTCAGGATTCTACCCGTGATGCGTTCCGAGATGCTTTTCTGCTCATCACAGTTGTACTGAGTGTTTGTCTGAGTAACTGTAGCCTTTCTGTCAGCTTGAAACAGTCTGACCATTCTCTGTTGACCTCTCTCATCAACAAAGCATTTCCACCTACAGGATTGCCCCTCACTGGATGTGTTTTCTTTATTGCACCACTCTGAGTAAACTCCAGAGAGTGTTGTGCACAGGAGACCAACATTTATAGCAATACTCAAACCTGCCCATCTAGCACCAGCAATCACGGCACAGTCAAAACCACTGAGATCACACTTTTCTCCATTCTGATTGTTGATGTGAATATTTCCTAAACTTGTGGCCCATATCTGCATGTTTTTATGCACTGCACTGCTACCACATGATTGGTTGATGGGATAATTGTATGAATAAGTAGGTAGAGTAGGACAGAGGATCCTCCCATCTACTCTACGGGAATTACTGTATCACTATATTAGCACCAAGATAACTGAGGTATACTTTCACTTCTCCATACAGTATTTAATACTGTGGTGTCTGCCACATGCTCTGCAGTTCAATAGGAGCTTTAAGGGTGTGGTATGCAAACCTGTGTGTGTCTTCCCCTTCTGTTAAAAGGATGTGTTGCTGGTGGTGTTTTTGTTTATGTTGTTGTTTGTTAGGTTAAAATGTGTCTGTGAGTTGACTGTGTTTTATTGTGTTGGGCTGTGGGTTAGTTAGTGTGGGTTTAGTGTCGGAAATGAAGTTGTATGGCTATCGGTGACCTTCCCTGCTATTCTCACTATTATTCAGTAGCGTTGGGGCTTTCTTACTACATGTTAAGGTGCCAGTTCAGTGAAAGAGCATTTGCCTGTATGTGCAATGTTTTCTGTGGCTTCTTCTAGCTCTATATGAAAAGAAACATTGATAGCTGGTAAGCTGTACAGGTAACATTTTATTTGCTTTGTTTAGTAGTTTTTCGATGAATCCTTCAGATTTACTTCACATTTTAATTTCAAGTTTTACTCTGAATATTAACAAAGGAGCCTGTTAGCCACCTGAGTTATCCGCTGAGATTGTCAGCTGAGAGATTCACACTTAAAAAAGACGGTCCTTTGAGAGTTCTTTAGTAAAGAAAAGGTACTATAAAGAACCTTGAACACTCAAAAAACTCTTTGCAAGATTAAAGGGTTCTTCAGATTGACAGAGAATGTGATGAAGATTTTTTTTTAAACTTTAAACTGCATATGCCTTTTTTAGATCCCCAGGGTAAGCTACATAAATACTGAGATGAGTCTGGATATCCATGTATTTGAAATGCTACAAGGATCGGAAAGCCTGGATGAGGTTATATTAGCCATAAAATAAAACTTTTACTTGGATACTTACACGTGAAATATCTTGCTGCAGTCCATAACCCGAATACTATTGCCTGAATATGCCTGGATTCTTTGGGGAATATGTTGATATTATGTCTATAGATGTCATCTACAGTTTAGTTCTCCATATAGTGATCATTCTACCAAATTGGTTCAATGTCAGAGATGAAAGCACATTTCAGTCTTGGAACTGACTGGGACTTTAGACTAAGAGCATTTTGCTTTGAAAGACCTCATGTCTTAATTATGTTTATTTCCTCAAAACATTGGGCCTTTGTGTCACTACTCATACAATAATAACATCTTGGAAAATTTACATATTGTTTTTGGTAAGTTTGAACTAATTTGGAGCATAACTCACAAACCTTAGCCAGTGCTTGACTAACAAACGCAGCTTTGCACACATAAAGTCACAGCATCTATTATTAAAACATAAAAAAGTGATAAATGTTTCAAGAAATTAAAAGGCCTTTTAATAAACTACACTGAATTTAAAACATATGTATATTTCACAAGTTCAAACGTAAGGTTTAGGGTTTGGGACAGACACCTCCCAATCGAATGTACAGTATAAATGATCATTTTGTACATATTCATTTGTATATATTTATATCTCAATTAATGCCTTGCTTCAATTACAATTCATCGGGACAGTCATTTATAATGAATTGATCAATACACTAGAAGGCACAGAAACCCACAGAAAATAAGGCAGATTAGGAGATGTGTAGACGTCTGGCTCGAGCAGTCAGCAGAGCAGCTGCCTGAGGTTTTCTAAAGGCCTAGCACAGCTTTTCACTGATTCAGGACAGGCCTGCTGGCAGACATCAGGAAGAGTGTTTAGCCCAATTCTGCATTTGAAAGAGAAAAGACTGACAAATTTGATTCATCTGGAAAACATCATATCCTCCTTGCTGCATTAATAATAGGCCTTAGTTGGGTGACACACATAAAGTAGCCATACTATTTATGGTAGCCTGTATTCTCTGTCAGCACTGATTTGGAGGCACTTGTAACTAAATATTGTGAGCACTCATTCACAAAATGCTCTCTCATTCATATCAGCTGATGTCACTGACACAGTGACTACGCTTTTTCTAGGCTCTGCATGTAAATGTAATTCACACAGGCATCTGGGATTTGAGCACATCTGAGATTTGAGTGCATCTTGGATTTTTAAGTGCATCAGAGATTTGAATAACAAGAAAATTGCGCCTTCGTGTCTGTGCTCTCCTCCAGCTTTGACTTCCCCTAAGCAAACGGGAGGAGAGCTGATTATTATAGCTCAAAAATGAACGAGTGGGGAGAGCAATCACCCATCAGTGGAGCTCTTGCACACAGTCTCTAACCAACAGCAGCCATATGACTGTATCGTAGCACTTCTTAAACGTAATCATGCACTTCCCATTACCCTTCCTTCAGCTATGTTCACATGGGTTTGGTGTCTGTGCTGCCTGTAAAAGGCAGCTGGAGTGTTGGCTGAATTCCCCCCCCCCATCCCCCAACCCCTCCCTTTTTTGCAGATACTCAAGGCCCGCCCCGGGCTCACTCCCCACTCTTTCTCTCTCCCTCTTTCTCTCTTCGTATTCCTTCAGACATCCCAGAGCCAGCCTAGATTAAAGACAGCGTGAAACTGATGCTTGGATGCTTTCAAAGGGGGCTCTGGTTTATCTTATTTTCCATAAAGCCCTAGAGCAGACTTTCACACCCTTATCAATTCTTTCCTGAATAATCTTCAGTGGCACTACACACCCTTTTATTTTTTTTGGCCCCAAAAAGAATATACAGTATGTCAGCGGATGTATTGAAGTTGGACTGTTCTTAGAGAAGTGGCGGCTGGGGACGCACGGCGACTGTCAGGCGAAAACTGAAAGACATCTATTATCCCAGGCCGCACAAAGGACTTTCTGTCTTCGACCATGTTGGAGCTATTTTCATCTACACTTCATCTCTTGCGCTTCTGGCTTCAATCTGTTTATCAGCTCAACCTAATTAGCCCTTGATTGAGCGATCATAGCCCATCATTCTGTTGTCTTCACATTTCTAATACAATTTGCTTCTAATTAATGAGCCAATTGCAACTACTAAGTGAGGGTCGTGGTAGTGAAAAAGAACATTGTGATTTCGAGAGTCCTCTCATTTGATCCTCATTGTTATTAATACACAATGATATTTACAATTGATTTCATAAATGGTACAAAAGCAAGATGCAAAAGTATTGAGGCCATCAAGCTGTTTATCTAAGCAATCAGCATGTATTGGTTAAAAAAAACACATTAGAATAAAGACAAATAGACAATACGTTATGATTTTATGTCTTTCTGTATGTTGACCATTTCCAAGTTCTCAGTGCTTACCGTTACACTTCATGTCCAAAAGTATCAAGACACCACACCACGACTAATTAGTGCATTCAGGTATTAACCCATTTCTGGTGCTCAATTGTGCACACACAGTTTGTATTTCCATAGAAAAGCACTGTCAATAGAATTGGATGCTCTGGAGTAGCACATGAGTCGAAAGTCACCATGCCCAATGCCAGGCATCGGATAGAGGGGCTTAACATGTGCTGCTGTGTAAGTCATTGAAGTGGGTGTTCCCTAGTTAGTTTCACTTTCACAGACAGATCTGGTTCACACGTTTTGTTATTCACTGCTGCAGACACTCTCACACACAAAAATGTGCCCTCATATCGATGTGCTGCTGCTTTCCCTTTGTTCACTGCTCTGTCTGCATGTGCTCTGACCAGCGCGACAGAGTGAACCACACTTCTAATGCAGTAAACAGAAGCATCCCTACCATTCAAGTGGAATTCCACAGATTTCTCAAAATTTTTGCATAATTCAGTCTTTGAGGTGTAAATACAGCCAAAATGGTTGATATGACATACTTCATTTTATTTATCTAAAACAACCAGTGAGCCAACATGTGTCTCCTGAGTTTTTAAATGTAATGTCAATAATGGTAAAGTAGTGTTAAGTGTAAAATAAGGGCACTACTTATGGGGTACAAGCTTTGTTTTTTTTTGTCTGGGTAGGACATCCGCAAACATTTTGACATATATTGTGTCACCCACTACCAAGTTTGCCTAATCAATGCTTCATTAAAGGAAATCATATGTGCTGGTGATGGAATTTAACAACTCCATGCGGTGGCTGGTGTGCACCAGAAGTCAGGATCCAAACTTACTGTTCTTCTAACTGCATTCTTCTAAATGTTTATCTGTAAACACGTGATTCTTTTTGCGTTTTACTGTATTTATGTTTATTTAGATTTATTCTAAAATCATATAATGTTTCTACTGGCAAAAATACACTGGCTGCCTAAGACTTCTGCATAGTTTTGTGTAGCTTTGGAGCCGTAAATAACATCAAGTCTGCTACAGTTTGTGAAGGAAGGTATTTTTGTTGTTGCTGTTGTTGTTTCTCTCCTTGACTTCTTGATATTAAAGGAAAAGCATGACCCCCATATGTAAAATCAGTGTTACTATGTAGTCTCTACACCTGCATTGCCTGATGAAATGATTACTATTCAGTTGTGCTCTGCCCTTTGAAATCAGTTGCTATGCAGATTCATTAACATGGAAGTCAGTGCTTGAGCATGCATGAAGCACATTCAATTAAAGAAGCTGAGGAAGTAGGAAACGCCAGGATGAGCTCCAGTTCCAAATTTTGTAATAATAAGAGATTCCCATGGACAGTAGATATTAGACCCTTTGGTTAGTCCTTGGGCTTTTAGTCTGTATCAGCTCCATGACTCTGTGTACACTTCAAACAGACACGACTCTCTTATTAGAACTAGTCTCATGTGAATACAGGCCAAAGTGCTCTTGCATTTCTTTCTGAAACAGGCTATATCTTGATATGTAATGTAGTGGCTGCTTTTGATCTTTCACAGTAATTGCTTGTTTCCTTAATAGTGCAAGCCTTACCACAGGTCTCAATGAACAGAGGACCAGACAACCAGACATTTAGCTGTGCTTAAAACATGTATTCAAATTTCTTAAATCACATAACATAATCTGTGAGAAATTTGGATGCACATTGTTTTTAAACACAACAGTTTATAATTCTCTAGTAATTGCTAATTACTCCCACACATTGACTTGGAGTGATTTTGGCCCATTCCTCCTTACAGAACTGTATCAACTCAATGACGTTGGTGGGCTTTCTTGAGTGAACTCTACACTTCAGGTCCAATCACAACCATTTCTGTTGGATTAGGGTCTGGACTTTGACTCCATCATTCCAAAACACAAATGTTTTTCTGCTTTGACCGCCCTTGGCTGGTGTGTTTAGGGTTGTTATTGTTGTCTTTCTGTAAGACCTACGATAAGGTCTATGATAGATGCCCTGCACAATTTACTGATACAATCCAGACCAATACAAACGTCAATGGTGGCAAGCCATCTTGTCCCCATTGTGGCAAAGCAACCCTAAAACTTAATACTGCCATCGCCATGTTTCACAGTTGGCTTTCATATACTGGAATGCAGTGCTCAGTTTTCACCACACATAACATTTCTCATTGAATTCAGATAGTTCTAGTTATGACTCATTGGCTGGAAGAACATTATTCTAGTAGTCTTCTGCCTCATCCAGGTGGTCTTTGCTGAACTTAAAAGGGGCAGCAATGCTCTTCATGGAGAGCAGTAGCTTCTTTTTTGCTATCCTCCCACACACTCTGTTCTTGTTCAAAAGAGACCTGAAGATCATTAATTGTTACCCTGATGTTGTTTGTGGTCTCCAGGAACACCTTGCTCTTGGAGTGATGGTTGACAGATGACCATTCCTGGAATGCATAATTCAGTGTCGAATTGAATATGAATGGAATCTGCCTGAGGATGATTGGTGAAGTGAATTTGTGAAGCCCAAACTTCTGATCAACAGCTGTATTTCTGAGATCCTTAGAAATCTCCTTATATGGTATAGCTTATAAGGTTATAAGGCATAACATACACACACAAACCAGGCTTTGATAGTGAAAACTTAAGTTGATGTTTTTACATAGGGCTGGGCAAACCCACACCTGGCTGTCATCCAAATGTTTGAATCCCCTAACTCTAAATACCCGTTTAAATCCCCTATACCAAGCCGATTTTAGAGGTTCACATACTATTTTGAAGACATATACTGGATCAAAATGTCTAACAAATGAAAGGGTAAAATTGTGTGTTATTTGCTTACTTTTTCTACGCTACGATGCAGAAATTCACAGGTCTCACAGCATTTCTAGCACCACTGTATACACAGCTATACTTTCCAGTTCACATCAGTGATCAACAGGGTAGACCATATATGCATCAAAAATATTGCATATATTATGCAATATTTTAGTCGGACAACAAGACATAATAGGGTCTATCTTACCAAGCAGGTTCAACTTAAACTCGATTTTTTGCCCAATTTTCACCCCAATTTGATCCTTGAGACAAATTTTCGCAATCTGAAGCAATTTTCCAGGTCAGGAGCTTGATCGAAAGTGACTGATGGTGTGGACGATCTGGAAGCATGAGAGGAGAAAGGAGCAGACCTTTAGCCCACTGATCAATCTCTTAAGTGATCGGAAGTTCTCCAATATTACCAAACGTGATTGATATTTATGACTCAGAACACTCACGAGTCCTGTAGAGTGTGAAGGACAGAGATCTACTCACTGAGTGATTCAAACAACAGCCAATCAGAGAGCTGGAAGAGTGAAGAAAAAGGTGAAAAGACTAGCATACACACCACCTGAGCAGTGGAGCACAGGGACAGAGGGGCTTTATGTTAAACACAGGCAGATAAGAGCTGTTATCATGTTTATAATGTATGGATCCGGATGTCAAGCCACTCTTTTTAAAATTTCAGCTCAGCTGCCAGTCAAATTATTTATTCAGGTCTCACTGTGATATGAGTGTTTCTTAACCTTGTATTAATCCCCAGTCTGAGCTTTCGCAATGCGTAAAGGCACAAACAGGTCCAGCCAAGTAAGTTTAGCTTTGTTTATGTCATGTGATATGAGGAGATCTGGGATTTTGAGTTTTTATTCATAGTGCAAACTATGTGTATGTTATACTCTCTCTGCCTAGTCACTGAGTGTGAGCGTCCTCACGTAAAGGTTTTAAAAGTCGTGTGCTGGACGTCCAGCCCTAGCTTTCTTGCAGAGATGAGCTTCATAATACCAAACAAACACAGGAATGGTCAGCTCTTTTTTACAACAGTTGTTGACAAGTTTCTTTGTTAGTTCTTGATTGGCTTTAGATGCTCAGGCTGTGTTTTTGTGCACATGCACATAAAAGTGTAACGTTTATGACAAACAGCAGGTCACATGAAACATTAGGAGTCGCCAAAGAAAGAAAATGAAATCGTACTGCATAAATATGTAGAAAGCAAAGCAATTACAACAGCAAAAAAGCAAGTCACCACTGCCAGCAGGGTTAGACTGAACTAAGTGTAAAGTTAGCTTGATAAGCAAAAATGGTGAAAACAGAGCCCTGAGTCGAGAATGCTGAGATGGTTGTCTGTAATTTAAATTGTAACGTATTAGAAGCTCTGAGGAGCTTCTAATCATCCATGCACAAATTAGCCAGTTATAAATGTATATAGGTTAGATTTGTGGTAGACATTGCTATTAGCTATGACTCTAATTTTACAGTACACCAGCTAATAAGATGAAGAGCCCTGAAAAAGTTCTGCTTGTGGCCCCCAAAATGCTAGAGCTGACACGGGATGAAGGAGAGGTGAATATGAAAAACCTGTTTTTCTGTGTCAGTATGTCCGCAAGTTGAATGTTTGAAGTAAAAGACGTCTTAATATCCTAAAGGTAGGTGGGTAGTAGGCCAAAGGACACATAAGAGAATATCATTTCTCACTCTGTGAAAGTTAAGAGCATTCAGTAGTTGTGAAATTTTAAAATATACTAAGGCTTTTTTGTCATTGACTTCAAGGGTTTATTATACAGTAGTAACTACAAACTAACTGAGTTATTTTTCAGTCACAGAAATATGAAATACATGTTTGGACCCCTATTTGAGGAGGTTTTAACATTGTCTGGTGGGAGGTTGTTTATAATTTTTAACAGAATACATTAATTTTAGATTTGTTTTGCTCATGTCTGCACTTATGAGGTGTGCAAGACATCCCCTGTGTAGCAAAACAGCTGTCATAAATTTCTGTTATGTAGGTGGTCAAGCAATTTGGCGTTATGAAAATAAGGCAGCATGTACATTTATAAACAAAGTTTACATGATTATATCATTTTCGATGTTTACACAGCTTTAATTCATTTGTGAAAGCAACACAAGAATGCATGGCATGACCCTATATAGTATCATAAAGTACCCTTAGTACTAACATTTCATTGATTCTGGTGAATATTCAGGTACGGCTGACAATTGCGCATCACACATATATTAATATTTTAATAAATTCTACTCAATCCCAGCCAGGTCCTTCCTCATCAACACAGATGTAGATGCATATTTTTCTCATTTTTAAACTTACCTGTCATGTTTTGCTTTATTGAATATTTTTAATCCCACTCAATCACTTTAATCAATTATACATTTAATGATATATTATCAAGGCATGATATTTGTGTTGATAAAGCAGATTTTCATCTCTGTCAAAGCCCACATCCCGAAGACATAAGAAGCCATTTGATTTGGTCGGTAAAGCGGAGGGAAAACAGCTCATCCTAAGCCAAATATTCCTGAGGCTTGTGACAAGATGGATGGATGTTTGCTTATCTCTCTGGGTGGAAGTCGGGAAAACCATGAATCTTAACACTCATAGCTTCATTTGCATCTATCCCCTTCTGCTCTCTGCTGCTATCTTAAGCTGGCTGCTCCTCCCCTGTGCAAGCTTGCCCAGATTAAGCAGATGAGAGTGAAACATAGACCTAAAGCATAAGCTGCACATGATATCGACCTGCAGAAGCATGAAATGTTCCAGTCAGCTGCCTTTCAACTATATTCCCAGTTAGTCAGGCTAGTCCCATTGAAATGTTCAGTAATCATCAGATTAAATACCTTCCTCGTTTAATAGCTTTTAGCCCAAGAATTTAGATACATATATTGAATTATACAGAAATTCTATACAACAATGACCACCCATCAGTAGGGAGCATATTGATGAAGTATGAGATTATATAAGATTTTTTCGTATAGATTGTCAACCATAATGACATTTGAACCTATAATTCACTACCATTGTTCAGGTGTAGGAGTAGATTTGCCATTTGAGTACAAATTAAGGAGAAAAGGGGAAATTAATGAACGGTTATACACAATGCTTTGCAAATGTCAAAGACAAACACTTCATTTGTTTAATTTCCAGTAAAGTGGCTGTTAAACCCAAGTTATTCATTTTTCCGTGTCAGGAAAAAGCAGAAAATCTAGATTTTATCAGAAAATTAGCTAATTGCTAACATTTACACAAGTTTCTATAATCCGGTGTGTCTACCATTTGTCTCACAGCATCCATTCAGGAGACTTGCTTTCAGTTTTTCAAAGAAATCTGCAGGACTACTTTTCCACACCTCCAAAGTTCAGTCTTAGAAGTTGGTTGCATTTGTTACTTCTCACAATCGTATCATGTAGTATCAAACGCTTTCAGTGTTGTTGAGCTCTGGTCTCTGAGCGTTCTGCGTTCTTCTGAGAACACCAGCAGCCTCATCGTTTAATCAGATTTCCATTTCCTTTTCTCAGTAACATCTCCTAGACATCTGTACATTCTTTCAGACCCATTGCGTTGAGTTGTCTTCTCACAGTGGAAGGATGCGCACAAACAGCTGTGGACTTTTTCAGATCTCCTCTTTTCTCCTCTTTCTCAAAGATGAAGCACTTTAAGTACTGTTTATCTGTTGGTGTCAGTGTTGTTGGTCTACCAGGTCTTACATGGTTGTAGGGATTCCTATTCTCTCTCTGGCTTTTAACTATTGAAACTCTTTTAATTATTGAAGCATGTCAGGGTCTAAAATCCTGTGGCCGTTTCTTAAATACCCATGTTCAAATCACATTATTTTTAGAAGGCACCTGTAGCATCGTTCCTCAGGCATGGAACATGTCTTATAAAGGTCTTATAAACCTTCCAGTCTGCTGACTCTTTAATAGCTTTAAAATGGAAGTTTTTCCAGATGGTCTGATGGGGAATAATGTCAACATTATCTTTGGTCTTAATAGGATTCTCAGTGTGCTCAGTGGGTTTATAAAGGGGTCTGTCAAGAGAAAATACTGCTTATCACTGTAAATGTGAGGTTTGTAATATGACACCCTAGCACTGAATTCAGAATGCCTGGAGCGGTTAGGAGTCAAAAAAGACATGCTGTCAGTGTCATGATGCTTTATGTCATGACATAACATGGTTGTGTCACTTATTTTTTCTGTGAAAGAGACTATTTTACATAAGAAGCCAGGTCTCCAAATCTGTTTTGTGGGTACTCAGCATAGACTGATTCTGCTTTATTGGATTCATATGCCCAGCATAAAGTCATCTCAAGCTGGACAAATGCCCAGAATCGAGATGTTTTATATAGCAAAGTGCAATCTATAATATATTTGGGGGTTTCTTCACTGTCTTATTGTTCTCCCCTGGTCTGACCATTCAAATTATATTTCTACACGGTCGCATTAAAGCAATGTTTCACCAAAAAATTCACCTCACCTGAAATGTAGACAGGCTGCCACAACATGTTTGGCATCTGAAGTTAGTTCTTCAGTTTTGCACAAGCTGCTTTCGTAACAAAACCTCATATCTCTATTTTTCAGTTTTTGACATAATTTGAAAGTGCCTGTTGTGCTTTACACTGTGTGTAAATTTCACAATGAATGGACCAAAAGAAACAGCCCAGAATGACTTGGAAAAATGTCTGGTTCCACTGACTTACACTAAAAGTAAAGTGTTGTTTTTCCTTCTCTTGTGAAGTTATTGTTTTAGAGATACAAGGTTTTGCCCTGACAACAGTGATATGTAAATCATAGCGTCTTAAGTGTAGATATTGTTTTACTTTGCCTATGGTGAAGATATAATTTTCCTGCCCTACTGGCACCCTAATAGAAATCTATGGGATACACTTCTATTACTTGCTTAAGCTACATTAGCCTTGTTGCTGCAGTGTTAAAATTAAATAAGCACTTATGTTAAATAAGCAAATGGTAACACTTTATAATAACAAGCCCTAATAAACAGCAACTTGCAATTTGCTCATGATTGTTGATAATATAATAGCTGTTTATATATATGTATATATATAATTTTTACTTTACTTGTTTTCGGATCTTCATTACTGAGTTAAAATGGATTGAAAAGGAGCAGCCAACACACAGCTCATTTACTTTGTCGTGGTTACTTCATTTAGCTCATCATCACAGTTGACACTGTATAGAAAGGTCTGTCACTGGACACCACACAATAATGTTATCGTGATGGTCATGAATGTATGGGTGTTCCCTTTCCTTTATTTCACAGTAGTTGTCTGAAAGCAGGTAACATAGTAATAAGAAATAAAAATAACACTTTATTGTGCTCTTGGTTGTCTCTTGATGTATGTCTGCTTCCGTTTCACATTGTCCAAACGTTTCTAACTTTTATGAGATACAGGAGTGCTACAATATGCAATATAAAAACATGTAGGTTACTCGCTAGATTGCCTATAAATCGGACAGCTCTCAGAATCTATTGAAATGCTTGTTTTTTTTTCTTTTCTTAAAAAAATGACAACAAATGAAGACTTTTTCAAAAACATCAACACTTAAAGAAAAAGAGAAAATACAGTTATACATATATTCCAGAAGTTTAAGGCGGTTGAAATAAGAAATTGGATGTCCCAGTCACTTCCTGTTCAGGTGATGTACAAATCCAGTGGTGACAGGTCAGGGCAGGAGGAAATCAGTCTCTCTCTCCCTCTCTCTCTCTCTCTCTGTCTCTCTCTCTCACTCGCTCTCTCTCTCTCTATCTCTCTCCCTCTCCACCCCTATCCCCCCCTTCTCTCGCTCTCTCTTTCTCTTCTTGTACAGCTGATGCTCCTGATCAGTGCCATAGCTACGTCCCCTTTTCCATTTAGCCACTTTCAACATTTACAAAAGCATTTGTTTCTGCCAAACAGTAGAAAACAACTAAAATGATACCCATAATTTTATAAATGTCTATTGTTATTATTCTCTGATTGGTTTAGTACTGTCGTCGAAAGAGAACTGGCAAATAATTGAAAAGAAGTATGAATAACAAAACATGCAGCTGTGAAAAGGGCTGCATTATACCTTCATGTACTGTAGGTAATACATTCATCCTTAGGGCTGGAGACTAGAAGAAACATCTGCAGGAAAAAATGTGATGAGCTGCCACCCAAGCACTTTGGTTGACCATCAGATACTGTAAGATACTGTAAGTCTTTACAACAGTAGGCATTTCAAGGTTGAAGCAAAAGGAAGTATCTGGGGGCAAAATGACTAATAGGCAAATTACAAATGCAAAGAGTACAGAAATGAATTTCACTGAGAAGGTTTTCCATTGCTGTCATCATTTGGTTACATCTAAACCTGTCTTTCCCCAACTCATTCTGTAGATATATCCCACTTTGAAACTGTAACTCAACCATGCAGATGCTTCTGATCCCACTGATCCATTGTGTAGTTACAATTTATACAATTTTACCAGCCTTTGATAATTTTGCAATATTGTGCATTATGTTTAGTGACAAAACAAAGAGAATGACAAAGCAGGCTAGAGTAAACAGCGGTTTGAAGGGGAGTATACCATTCCAGAAACCAGTGCAAAGTTTATCCATCATAACACTCAAACATTCATTAAGAACAAATAATTTCACAGGAGCTGACTCCAAATTCCGTGATCTAAACCTGAATCATACATGTCATATATTTTTTTCCTCTTTTCACCAGCAAACCTTGTAAATATAGAAACACTATCTGTACATTAGTCCCTTTGTATTTATAACTCAAATATATAGAGAGAACTGTTCATTAATTAGTGTACAGTGAGAAGAAATACAGTTTTCAGATGTCATAGTATTTTTTCTTGTTTTTTTTTTTTTGTTCTTTTTTTTTATAATTTTTTTTTTTCCTCACCGTACACAGTAGCAAATCCATTGTCACAGGACTTGGCCATGCGGAACCAAATACTTATAATCCACTTGAACATAGATATTTTTAAATTTGCGGTGTGTTCTTTTCTTGTTCCTTAATGTCCTTTAAATTTGGTAAACTCACAAAACTAACTTGGATGCCCAATTACCCCCCAACCCCCACCCCCCCATCCCTTTAGTCAGAGTTGGCTGTGTTGTAGTTCTCCAATAAAATGTCACTAGACTGCATCATTCGCTCTCTTGGTTCTTGTCAAACAACAAAAGGAAATACTTGAACAAACACTTGGGTAGATTAAGATTTATGTTGGGCCGATACACCTTTCCAGTAATCTAGAATGTCATGCAGGTCCTCATCTTTCGCAAACTGCACTTTTTTACGCAGGGCATGGCCTGCTGCCATGTATTCCTCGTCTTTGTGGCGTTTGCGATGGAGCTTGAAGCGCTCCCAGATGCTATGTGATGGTTTACAGTAGTATTCAGGGCTGGAGGAATAGCTGAGGTTATGGTACTGGGGAGAGAGTTGAGAGTAAGCCAAGTCTCTGGGCCGAGGCCGCGTCAGGGGCTCCAGGATGGATGTTTTGTGGCTCTCTGGCCCCTCCAGCTCCTCGATTTGGGCATCAGGATAGGAGTGCCGATGCTCACTGTACTGCCGGATCTTCTCCGCTTCTGCTCTAAGTATTGCAGCTGCTGGAGTGATGGTCATAATGGTCTCACCTGTTGGTGAAGTCTTCTCTATGTACTTTGACTCTGACTTGTACGCCCCCTCAGAACGATAAGGCCTCGGACTCCGCATAGGACCACCAGTGGCTGTACTGGGTCGCTTTGGGGAGGTGTCTGAGGAGTGGTGTCTTTGTAAAGAGTGGTGGTAGCTATCCTTGTAGACTGGGGACAAGAAGCCAGACTTGCTCTGGGGTTGCTCTGAGATCAGAACTAGCTGAGGCTCTGCTGTTGAAACAGCTCCAGATTTCACTCCTTGGAACGAGGTTGACTCTGACTTCAGGGCATCTATACAGTTGTTAATGATCTGGTTGACTTTGTCCACCTCTTTCGCGATTGTGGAGATCTCGGCAACAGAACCTTGGCTATTGCTTGGCATGGCCATCTCACACTCTCTGCGGTCTGGGTGTTCCCCTGTTCTTACCTCCATGTAATTGCCCTTTGCCATTTTTGGTGTATCACTTATGTCCTGAAGTTTGTACTGGTCCATTTCACTCCCAGAGGGCAAATATGGCATGCGAGACATACTCTCTCCAGCCATCATTTGCTTCTGAGACATCCTCGATATAGTCTCTCCCTCCAGTTCGCCACCATATTTGAGCTCTATTATATTCTTTTTCATGCTGCCTGCCTTTTTGTGCTTTTCATCTTGCTGCCTCTTCTTTCGTAAGCAATAGTAGACCACTCCTAGAACAATTACCATGCTGAAAAGGCATCCCAGGATGGTCATTATGTAGTGGGTGGCGGTGGCATTACTAGCCTCTTTCGCTCTCCCATTTCTGGAACTTGTGGATAATGTCAGACAGGTATGGTTGAAACGCAAAGAATTGCGTATGGAAACCACGCAGTATGTATAATCAGTGTGGGGTTTCAGGTTTTTCAGTTCAATGTCCTCCTTCTGCTTTTTCAAATTCTGAATGTCTGTAAAGAAGCTGTTGTTATACAAAACAAGAATGTACATTTTCTTGTATGGGTGGGGGATCTGAATGGTCACGACTGCATTTGTGTGGGAGACTTGCTTGAGCTTCATGACTGGTTTCATATCCACATCAGGGTAGGTTGGGCTAATGCTTATCTCCTCTGGATCAGTACCAGATGGACAGTCCTCCAGTCCACAGGGGGTAGCATCTGGAGGGTAAGTTGTGGTCTCAGGAGGCACAGGGATATACGGAGTCACGTAGTCCTCCGTACACACAGTGGACAGCATATGCAGTGCATTGCGCTGAGTAGGATTGTTTGGATTCTGGCTCAGGAGACTGTAACCAGAAACGCCTGCAGGGGAATCACACACCATCCGTTCATTTGTCCTGTTAGGGAAGACCGAGAGCCACTTGACGAACCCTAGCAGCTCACAGGAGCAGTTGAAGGGGTTTGTGTAGAGCTCACACGTGGTCAGCTTAGTCAGGCTGGTGAAGGTGGACCCGTCTAGCACCTGGATGCGATTCATGGAGAGGTCTATGTTTTCTAAGTTTGGGCACTCCCAAAAGGCATTGGGTGTCACAGTCTCAATCAGGTTGGCCTGGAGGTAGAGGTACTGCAGCTTGCCCAACCCCCTGAGAATCCCTTCAGTTAAGTTGCGCAGCTTATTGAAACCCATCTGGAGTACCTGTAAGTTGAACTGGGCTGAAAAGGCCCCGTCCTCTATATAGCTAATCTCGTTCTTTGTTAGATTCAGGTATGTTAGGTTGGCAAAGCGGCTGAGGGCAGAATAATGGATACTTTTTATTTTATTTTCATTCAAGCGAAGGTCCACAATGGTGCTGTTGATATGCTGGGGGATGGCCTCATAAGGCGGCTGGTTTTGGCTGCAAATGGCCAGCCACACAAAGCCCTTTTCCCCTTCAATGAGCCAGCAGTCCCCCCTCACTCCACCTATGTGAGTCAGATAGATTATGGCCACAGACCAGAAGAAGGCACTCATCACCATGCCACCACTACAAGCCATGGATGCCTTCCTGGAAGCCATGAACAAAGCCAGTAGCTATCAGCTTGGGATGTCACTTTTAGTTTCTACTAGGCTGGACTGAGCCTCACAGTATTCTGGCAGGATAGTCAGCTGTTTCTGTTTTGTAGACAAGGTGCAAAAGATGTCCAGAGTCGAATCCAAAAAATTGTTGATCTTTTTTTCACGTTAGCTGGAGATTTCACTCCAACCAGTGATCATTCCATTCCGGCCACAGCATATGCACTTACGGAGGGGTTTCCTGTAGAGGAGCGTTGGAGTTGTAGCGTTTCACCACTTCAGACTAGCTTGTGCTTATTTCCTCTGGAGACAACGTTGTAGATGGCCCTCAGCCCCTTGTATTTTCCTTTCTCCCATCGCTTTAGTCTCATTTATGGATCCAGAGGCACACCCTGTAAAGAAAGAAGAACTTGATGGTTAGCATCCATATATATTTATAATATAGGCCTGCTGTACATTGTGAAGCACAATCTACCCAGACTTGTAAGTGCTACAAGTATAATACAGCATTGTCACTGATACATCTCTAGATGTCCACCATGTTTATGATGTCAGTACATTCTTAGCTCATTAACATTTAGTTTTCATGTACTTTTCTTGCTATTCATTTTTAATATCCTAATATTTACTCTATATAGTCTCCAATGAAATGCACAAATAGCTTTGCTATGTCACATGGCTATCCAATTATTTTGTACACAATTTAAGAGGTGCAGTCCCGATGGCATATTGCTATTATAGGAAACCATTGGCCAATTACCACTTGACAGGTTAGGGAAAACAGAGCGTCCCTGTTTTCACCCCATTAACTGTGCGACTGTCAGACTGAGATGAACCAATGTTTAGGTGCTGCATCAGATCAATTACACTGCGCCTTGTAAAATGGCTCCCTGGAAACAGCCACTGGCTTCTGAGAACTAGTTAATCAATTTCTAGTTTACACAGGAAACACCAGATATGACCAGCCAATCTGGAAAAGGCTGTTAAATCTTACAAGAAGCGATTTACTGTGATATCCAAGGAGACCAACATGTGTAAGCCTAACCCTCCAAGAAAAGCTCAAGCAGTCATATGAATTTATAGCACATCACACTATTTTACAGACATTTGTTAAATCTAGCCTCGCTGCATGTCTGACTCTTTTGAACCACAGACTTGACTGCGCAATAAATGAACAGGAAAGAAAACAAGGGGTAAAACCATTTCACCATGAAGAAAAACACCTCATGCTCCCCACAAAATGCAGGTAGGCCTAGAGCAGCAGACACAAGAGGGAAAGCATGGTTCAGCACACACATACCCCTGGCAGGCTTTGATGCCACATTGAGGCAGCTGTGAGCTCCACTGGCTGTAGCGCGAATCATTTTAGAAGTTCAGTGAAGAAGCCAAAATCAAAAGCTTCTGTTCATCTCACTGCACATACGATTTCTTAACCATGTGTTTGCGTAACATAGCATCTGTGTGAGTGAAGGATTTGCTGTTTTGGCTGGCAAGTGGCATTCATCCTTATCTCTTTGCTCGTTAACTCACTTTGCTATGTATTTATGTTACATGCTTATTTCAATGTTATTACATAATTATATGCTTAATAAGAAAACTGCATGTGTTGAAGAAAATACAGAGTGATTGGGCAGCTTAAGCAATTCCCAGATGGTTGCTAGGGTATTCGTAGATGGTCACTATGGTATCCAGGATTGTTGCTAGATCGTTGCTATGGTATCCCAGGTAGTTCCTAGAGTACTGCGAGTCCATGCTTGCACACAAATGTCTGACAGACATAACAAAGAAATATTTATAATTTACATTTCATTCACATTCTGTAACACAGAATTGAGCCACCAGTGGCTGGTTTACCACTTGCATGGATGCCAAACAATGGCATAAATATAAATAACTTTTATTTTCACAAAAAAAGACACACTACTGATTGTCACATTCAGAAAGTTCAGAAATGATTCACATAAAATTACAAACTTTTTTTGTTATTGTCTATCTGGCATGGATCATGGTCTTGTGAGGCCTCTCTGGGCACAACTGTAAGACCCCACTGGTCCTGTCATTAATCCATCCCTGCCATCTAGATGTTTAATTTTTGGGATAAACATGCAAAATAATACCACCATTTGTTACCATCTAACTTTTACAGATTGAGCACCAGCTAAACTTGACAGTAATTAATGTTGTGCTTTTGTCAAGTCTCCCATTCAAATTTCATAAAAGCATGTAGGATAGGCAGTGCAGTTGCTTTAACAGAGCCCTATAGTGAGTTGGCCCGTCAGCCAAGCTGTCTCGTTTATATATACAAGAGCTTTATAAAATTGTGAAATTTGTATTCAGTACAGTGATTACCCAGCCGGCCTCATTTTGATTATCTTTGAGAATGACAAGCGAAATGCTTTTCCTCACATGGGATTATGTGATATCCTACCTGAAGTGATATGAGTGTTAAACTAAATCAGATTCTTTTAAAATAGCCTGAAGATGTTTCCTCTCTGTTTATCTGTACATCACAATATACCACAATGATGAAAGACAGTGGCTGGCATTTCATATTTTAAAGGATTCAGATTTGTAATTAGTATTGGAATCATTAGTATTGGAATCAATTTGCATGTAATTGTTCCAAAAAACCTGAAAGTTTTTTAATCAGCTTCAGTAAGCTAAGACATCACTTCCATTCACAAATGATTTTCAATGCTTATTCATGCGCAACAGCAAATACATATTGGTGTAATGTGAAAGTGCTTATTGTCGCAGTACTCAAAACTGTAGGGGTATGTGATTGGGTTTTTAAAGTATAAGTAGAACTATTTGCAGGGTCTAATGTGATCTTTTTTAGCAGGCCTCGCTGCAGTCTTGGATGAATCTCGAAATAAAGCTGTGATGTTACATCAAAGAGATCTCAGTTAAGAGAACAAGCCAAGGTGTTGCAAGAAATGCATTCATTACAACATCATGCTTACTCCAAGTTGGTTGAAAGCCCTTGAAATGCTTCAACTTGGATTTATGTGCAAAGATTTCACCCCCAAACATTGATTTGTTGATGATTTCCATGGGGTTCAGTGCTCACTCTAATTGCACTTTTTCTGAACGGCCCTCCATAACCCATGGTCTGACATAACTGCTGCTCCTAGCCCGGTGGAAATCAGAGAGACAGAGGAAGACAGGAAGAGAGAGAGAGAGATGGAGAAAGAGCACTCTCTGCCATCAACGTGAGGGTGATTTACATTTCACACAAGCCATCCAGAGGTGAATTATACAGCAAGCTTTCGGGGAGGGGGTGCAAAAGCATTTCATAAGTCTGCCGATACCTGCAGTTCTTAAATCTCTATGAGGCAGGCAGTGGATCAAGGCTGGTTTTCACTTCTCAAGCACTGGAAGATCTATATGTTAGACAAGCATTATATTTACTCTGCTGTAAGGATTAGATGCTCTCTCACCGGGCTGAGGGCTGGGAAATGGAGGGATTAAAGTGCTCCCTCTCTGCTTTAAACAACAAATGACATGTTTGGATCCGATGAATCACATGGCTTTTTATTGTGCTCTATCACTGTGGCATGCCGTATCACCCAGCTTCTGCTGAGAATTCAGAAAATATCAATTACACAGCAAGTCTGGCTTTTTATAGATCTGTTTGCTATGGCTGGAATAAGTAAAATGCAAGACTCATGGAAAAGAAAGGCATGAACTGAGGCACAGAATATTGAGGTGTTTATATAATTCACATTATCATGGTGATATGATGACAGTGATATGATTCGAATGCTTCATATTGCCATATGCCTTGTAATATATTAAAAATGCTTTGTTGAATCTGTAATATGATACTAACTTGTATAATAACAATATTTTTTTTTAGAATACGTGAAGGCCTTAATTCATCAAAATGTCCACAGAAACCTCTGGATGGGTCTTTTGCATTTTACAGCTGTGATGTTAGTATCAGAGCAACATCATCAGAATGATATTAACAA
This sequence comes from Pygocentrus nattereri, assembly GCF_015220715.1. NCBI lineage: Eukaryota > Metazoa > Chordata > Actinopteri > Characiformes > Serrasalmidae > Pygocentrus > Pygocentrus nattereri. Next base: position 15,000,452 of record NC_051237.1, read on the forward strand.
GCAATATATTGTGTAGCCCTAGTGCCTGCATATCATTGAGGTCATATCAATATAAAAATTACTTGATTATAACCTGATTACATTCAATTTAAGAACATTTTTCTCTTATCCTCTAAAGTTAACATTTTGGAGGTACAAGATTTTGTAATGGAAGCAACAATGTGCTTTTTGAGCTTCTTTTAATGTTACATTTGAAATTACATGTTTTGTCACTGAAGCATAATGCCAAGACATTTGCCAGAGGCCATCCTTTGTCCTCATATGCAATGGTATGTCATTTTCATACATGTATACATCACGTGGCCCAAATGAAAGCCTATAATGTCAAATTAAACCCTTAAATGGCCAGAGGGCCCAATGTTTACTACACACTTCTATAACCTTAGAATAACATCTGCATTATAGTGCATGCTGTTACTGAATAATTAGTAGGTCATCAACCTGGGATTTTAAGGGGCTAACCACTATTATAGTAACTAACAGTGGAATTGACCGGTCACATTGTGATTTTCAATGGATGTGACCTGTTTTTCAAGGAAAAAATGTCACTCTAGGCCTTATCAAAGATTTAAATACATCACTGACTATGAATACAAGAGGCTGCCTGACCTATGTGTTTCAGTCAGATGTTAGAAATGGAAAACAGCAGCAGCTCTATGACAGAGGAGTCACTGTAAAGCCGCTATATGTTAATATATATGTTAAAATATCTGTTACAAGCTTCAGGTGTCTGTGTTTAATCTACAATAGGCAATAAGTCTTCATGTGAATGGCAGTTAGCATAGCTACTACAATCCCATAGGGATTCTATTATACTCCCATAGAATAATCCTGTAGGGGTGCTAGCAGAAATTAGTGTTGCCATACATGTGCTTGTTTTCCTTGTCCTTGGCTGAGTTTTGCCATTTATGCCCCAAAATTGAAGGCCTAGCAGTAATAGTCATGGTTTGCCACCGTTATACATCAACAGAGACATTACCACCCCCTGTTGTATTTGTCCTGCATTTCCAAACCAAATCATTTTTTCATTAGTTAAAATGAGCTATTTTGCTAATTAGCTATTATGCCCGAGGAGCAACATAGAAATAGTTAGAGTGTGGGCTAAAGAGAGAATGTATTAGATCACTCTGCCTGCAAGTCCAATAAGTGGAAATTTGTGAATATGATGTGTTTATACTTTTTGCCTTCCTGAACATGTAAAGCTATGCCCAAGAATACAAAAAGACTGCATTTGGTCAGGGCAGCTGAAAAGTTGCTCTTTTGTATGATGTCTTTGTTTTCTTCTTTTATGTCTGTAGAGCAAAAGAGTGGCTTTGCTCTAATGTTGCTGGTGGATTTGCCTTGACCTGAGCTGAATTCAGCTATTCAGTCACAAAACCTATCTACGAGTACCAACCGTGAATGTGCCATCATTTCTGAACTGCTACCCTCCCACACTTGCATTTGAACAGGCCTCGCATCCAAAGCAAGCAGAACCAACTACACTGTGTGCTATGCTTATTTTTAATAATCTCCACTCCTACTGAATAAAGTGAAAAATAGCCTAAAGGCCAGAGCGCAGTGACCCAACAAGCACCACCGAATATTGGGTTGGTGTATGTGATTGAGGGGAGATTCTAGATTGCACTTGTTCATGTGGCTTGTCAGTTTTAACACCTTGTTCTAACAGCAAGCAAGCATTCAGATGTCACGACGTATTGTGTTGCTTTCAGGCTGCCTACACTGGAAGTGCCACTCACTTGAAGTCAAAAAGTAAACAAACTAAGGCTTGTTGGCTAATGGTTCAATATTTTAAGATGGGTGAGAGTCCTATTAGAATTATGTTACTTCTTCCATGTATGTCAGTATTTTCCAGCCAACATTTGCAAATGGTTATTTGATTAACCAGCTTAGTGAGTCATTTTAAAGATACTCACTATATGTCTAAAAGTGTCCAAATGCCTTTTTAATTTGGCTAATTTTAGGTACTGACACAGAACACAGCCCATAGAAGAACACTGCCAATAGAACTGCCAATAGAGTTCACTATGTTCACTATGCCGGATGGAAAGGATCAGTATTGGGCAATACTGGACTGTGGTGCAGTTGAAATAGACTGATGGAGCTCCATCCAATACTTTTGCTTTGGAGTGGAGTTTGTGATTCAGAAATCAGTACCTGACCTCACTAATGCTCTAATGGCTGAATGCAATCAAATCTTGACAGCATTGTTCCAACATTTAGTGTAAAGCCTTCTAAAAGAGCAGAGGCTGTCACTGCAGCAACGAGAGACATGTTCTGCATCAACACACATATATAGTCAACTCTTATATAATATTTATATGTACTGTACAAGCTAGACACCATAAGGTATTTTAAATTGCTTTACACAATATTTTAATACCTTTATAATAGTGTAACAGTTTTCAGGAGGACCGAGACAAGAAGTTATTGAATGAAAAGTGTTTATACTGTAATGATCTGTTTATAGTCATTGTGTGATAAGTTTTGTGATTTGATAACTATTTCAAATACAAAGCATGGATACAGTTCTCATTCTCAATGTTAGCAGCTTTCTCAGATCTCTGTCGTGTCTCGTCTCTGTTCGTTATTCTGGATTCATTTCAAGCCTATGAAGCTATAGAGTAGTACCACCATAATGGAATCATTTTATACATGTATCTTCAACAAATTGGTTTTGCAGTGTCAAAAAAAAAAAAAAAAAAAACTATTCCAAACATTTGAAAGGTGATTTTCTTTTAAAATGTTTTGAGGCTAAATTCGCTTTTATTTTCAATGTTATAATTTATTGTTTTTACTCCAAGCCAACTAATGCACAATTAAATCTCCTCCTCATCCATTGTTCTTCAGGTGAAACATCAGCGCAGTAAATCAAACATGTATTCATTATATTTTTATTTATTAAAAAAAGGATCTATCATAAAAAGCTGTGGTGCATTGCATTGCTTCTCTAATGGAAGCGTTCTGGTTTTGTAACTCACTTGCAGCACTTGCTGTTAGAAGACGATGTTATTCTGGAACATTCTAAACATTAGGCTGGCTTTTAGATGGCAAAACTTTCATGCAACTTCAAATTGAGTTTCACTTCCAGTACATAATGTAACTCACAGCCAGTGAAAAATGGTGAAACTTATCATGCCAAACAACATCATTTCAAACAGTTAATTTAACTGGACCACTGGACAAGAGCAAAAAATGAAAACAATGAATTTGGACTATTAAAAATGAGATTCGCCCGATTAACTTTTTGCAAAGTTTGTAATTTTTCAGTTTGTCAGTTACCTGAGTAATGGCCACAAACATGAAGCTAAAAAGCTGGTTCATCCAGCTAACTGTAATAGCTCTTTAAACCCCTGTCTGTACAAGTGTGTAGTCCTCTTTGTTAGCCTGCTGTTACGACCATCTTTCTTGAAGCCACCTAATCCAAAGGATGAAAATGATTACAGAATGAGTGGTTGAGATACAGTTCTGAATACATTCAGAGTGCTTCTAGGGCAGGTTAAGCAAAGTATCAAGTACAACTCTAAAGGCTATGTAAACATTAATTTTCAAGGGCTTACCATACACTGAGCAGATTAAGAACACATATATAGTAAAGAAGCACATATAGATATTTAGATAAATTCTAAATATACAGAAGAAAACTGGCAATGTCAGCTGTTAAAATTATGCTGTTAATATGCAAATGTAAATAACACATTGCAGATGACTTGATATAGCAAAGCAATATGACGTATTAAAAAAATATGAGATGCTAATCTGGCTAACTAATTAAGTAATCAATTGTGTTGCTCACAACATAATTGATTATTTCATTAGTTTTTAATTGCTTAAATTGCATGCAACTCACTACATGCAACTAGCTGCATAAACATTTCACTGTGTAAAGCCAGCCCTGGAAAGTTGGTGTTGTGTGCTTTGGCCTGAAAATGTTCTAGTATTCTAGTGGTGGTGCAAGAAGCATGTGACATCCTGTCCCTGACTAATATTTTCTCATGATTGGTGGGGAAGGCGCAGGGTGGGCAGGCTGAAGACTAATGGGTAGGTTAATCAGGCTGGATGGTGTTTTGAATGATTTAATCCAGAGCCATGTGCTGCTAAGATGGATGTCCTACTATACCAGATGGCAAGAATGCTGGGTGTCCCATGGGAGGAGGACAGAGGAAGGTCTCTGGAGGACAAGCAGGGGACAGGCCCACACCTGCACCATGGTGAAAAAGACTGCAGGAATTGTACACTTGTCAGTACAATTACACCTCCAGTTGGAGTGGCAGTAATATTGTAGTGTATAGATCAGGGGTCTTCATCTCTTTATTTGACTTTGGCTTTTCTTACGTGGCCTATTGTACATACTGTGAGCATGCACCCTATTTTTCTTCTGCCTTTTCACACGGAGCAGATGGAGGTGAAAAGGTGAACATGAGAGAACATGGAAGCAGTAATGAGATAAGAGGCAGATATTAATGGGATTCGCCTTAGGCAAAGACTGAGATACACCTTGTCTACCAGTCTGAAGAAAAAAAGTGTATCACTTGGTCTTTGACCACTTCATCTTTTTCATACAGCACATGCTCACTAACTGTTCGTTTTATACAGAGCAAGCAGTGCCAGAAATATTATTCCAAGGCATGGGGAGTTGGTAAGGTTACGGCTAAGGATGAAGTTTTGACAATGAATGTCCAAGGCTTTAAAGATTTGACATGAAATATTAATTACGCTAAAAATCATTAGGCAGTCATGGAATGTGATTTAAATGAGGGTTGGTGACTCAAACCCTCAATGACACATTAACATTAATAACTACAGCACATCATCAGTCAAAATTTGGAGCGGAGAACTAAAATGCTCCTGACCTGCACCTCATGGGGGTCGAGTAACATTTTGTTGCATTATGTTATCTTGTCTGTTCTCCGGGAGCTCTGAGCAGCAGAATGGAGTTTATAGAGAAGCACTCTTGCTTTTGCTGGGAGCTGAACAAGGCCTGAGGGAGAGATAACCAGAACTGCTATCCGAGCATTGTCAAGTTGTTCTTGCATTATATATAAATGAGAGACCCTCGACATCACTATATTAAACTCTGAAACTCTGCACCTCATATTACTGCCCTCACTTAAGTGTCCTCCGCTGTTTTAGTCAGTCCATATTAATTTCGTTCAGAAAGGGCTGTTTCTATGGAAGCCACTGGACAGGTCCACAGAAATGAACTTTATTTCCACGGTGCATAGGAGCATAGGCAGACATATGCTGGGAGCTGCTTGGCACAGGGTGCAGGGTGGATGGCTCGGGCCCACAGGCCTGTGTGGCTCTCACATCAGTAATCCCAGTGCTTTGGGGCAGGCCCATAGCTTTGATGTCTGTCTATCTCAAGCACTGCTCTGCAGGCAACCTCTCTGAAGCTGCAGCAACCGAGGAGTTTGGTTTACTGTCTTGAGAGAAACTGTACACGCATTCAAGTAAACTATGCAAAAGTTCTGAGTAATGTATATAGTCATTTTTTTAATTGTATCGTCGCCGCGAGCATGATTTCAAAATTTCATTACAAATTTGACCTTTCTGAAAAACTCAACCATCATCATAATTGGGACGTGATTTGATTACTAATATAATCAATAGTGAAAGCCCTACACTGAATAACTAGAGTATTGCTAACTGATCATTTTGTGAAGCCAAACATATCAATATCAGCATGACCGGAAAATACAGCTTTAAATTCCATCATAGTAAGCCAACCATGAGACTCAAATGCCAAAGGCACTATTATCGAAGCCATCTGATCTCCATGTGATAGCCTCAGAGAGGATGACATTTACTTAACTAAACCTCAGAGCAATGATTCCAACGGGACTAATTACCAACAAACTGTCACCAGAGATGACATAATTTCCTTCACTGTGATTATCATTCATTGAAGACAACAATAAAAACCACAGGATCTCAAAAGTCTGAAAACAAAAGGAAGACTTGCAATGGATGGGGGTGCTTAAAGCGAAAAGGCTTCTCAGATGGCTTAGCTTCCAACTGAGCATGAAAATAAAAAAACAAAAAAACCCTTCTGTTACCGGACTCAAACGTCCATGAAATGAATATGAGATATTCACTGGTGGGAAATGTGCAGAGAAGCACTGGATCACTTTAAGAGGGTAAAAAAAAGGAAAATAAACACAGACTCTATTTTGCATCCGGCGGTCTGTGACCTTTAAAATAAATGGAATGGCAGAGGTTAAGAGTGGGCCATAACTTGACCTAAACCTCTCTCGGCACAGCACAAAGGCCAGGAGCCTTTTAGGTGTTAACTGGATGAAGTTAGAGTTAAACCTGAGAGCACGCTCATTAATATTACATTGGCCGGTTCTCCAGCCACCCTGACTCACTCTGGCGAGCTAGGCCCTGATTTTTCCACAAAAGACGGGTATAAATTACCGCTAGCGTTAGTTGCCTTGTTAGGGAAATGCCGTTTGCGTGTTTGCGGTGGAGGGGGGGGGGGATCATCTGCATAAGCCATCATTTATATTCAAGCTTTGTCCTTTATGATGTTGCCTGGCTTCGCTCCAAGCCCTTTCTGAATATACTGCATCTACTGCGAGTATTAATATCAATGATACCATCAAACCAAACACACAAAACATGCATATTCTGTGCATGGAAAAGTTTTTGCAGGCAAATGAATTTTGGGGACCAGTGGGAATGTGTTTTTTTTTTTTTTTTTGCAGGGACTCTTTGCGCTTTCTGACTGTTTAAGGTCTTTTTAAGTCTCTAGGCTGTCCTTCGCTAATAGCCTCCATCTCCACGGTCCAGTGGAGGCTGCGTGGGCTATGGGCAGGATCAGCCAGCGTCTCCGGAGCCAGGCTCAACTCCCATGGCCAGCGTACAGCTGCTGCTCAGCTTGGGTGACATTTTGGCCAGGCTGCATGTGGAGCAGTGATGGCTTTTTCTCTCCACCTCTGTGGACAAGCTAATGAGAATCTGCCCTTAAAGATAAACTCAAATGCAGCAGCACACATAAAACTGTGGAGAAATGCTGAGAGCTCAAAGCTGCATATCTTTACATACACTATGTCTAATGTCGCCTGACAACATGACTTTATGATCCATTTTGTGGCACAAACATACTGTTATCAGAGAACATTCATTCATTTATAGTTCTTGCAGCTTGTAGGTAGACGGTACGTTGCAGCTGGTTTTCCTTGATGACATGAAAGTCCTTGCTAGCATATCTCATTCACACTTATGATAAATATGAGTGCTTAATACCATCACATTCTCAAATGTGCCTGAGAATGTGCTTGGCGATGGAAGTACCAGTGGTAGAAGGACTCGTTGTCATAACAACACATTCTCTACACAGCAGCTCGACCTCTCCACTCCAAGTATGTGCGACGTCACTGTGTCTGCGATGGACTGTGCCTACGTGCTGTGAGGGTGTGAATGGGTTCAGGACAGGACACAGAGCGAGCACAGTTTAGAGAAAGGCAAGTAGGAATGTAGGCTTAAAGGCTTAATTTAGCTGCAATTATATATATATATATATATATATATATATTTGTTGCATTGGTTCCACTGGTTCCACATTAATATTGCAAAAAATTTCAATCATTTTACTTTTGACAAGCACTGTGTGAACTAATATAATTAATTAATGTGAAACCGATGTAAACATTTAAATGAAGTAAATTCAACAGCAATTCAACAAAGCAACATTTGTTTTGGTTTTGGAATTTATTAGCATCAAACTATATGCCTAAATGATCACACATTTGCCTTAAATGATATCGCCTTGGTAATTAATGCTACTATTGTTTATAGCTATGCATTATGGAATATGAATACAGATGTATTTTATGTCCACCAAACTATCGCTTTAAGGTATGCTTTATTTATCAAGTGTCAGTAATGCCAGATTGTTGTTTGCTTTCATTGCTTCCTTCACACCTATGCTGCAGTTCTAAAAGACACGCTTTACAAAACAAGCATCACAGCAATTCATGTATGTACAATACTGTGCAAAAGTTAGAGACCACCGTTCATTTGTTTAATTTCCAGTAAAAGTGTATTAAGTACATGCTACTGATTTTTCAGGAGATATTTCTAAGGAGATTCGATATAAGATAATCCATCGCATAAGGAGAGAGGAACAGAAGTCATTACAACATTTAAAGAAAATGAGACTCCTAACAACCATGCAAGCCCACCAAAATTGTTCCAAAAAGCTCTCGCCTGAAGAGAGGTTATACAAAATCAAGCTCCACAGATGTTTCTGTCCATCCTTCTACTGTGAGAAGACAGAAGCTGTCAAGAAGCTGATGCAGAGAAAAATTGGAGGACATTTGCACTAGAACACCAAAACTGAACGTCTAAAATGTGGATTAAGGATTTACAGATGATTCTAAATGAATTGAATCAACTTCTAAGACTGAACTTTGGAGGAGTGAATAAACGCTGCAGATTTCTTTTGAAAACTGAAAGTAAGTCTCCAAAGTTCTGAATACTGAATAAAATACATACTATAGCTGTTGAGGCTTCTGTGCAATGTTCTGTGAAATATATGTTTTCTGCTTTTTTTATTGGCGCTGAAAAAAATCATAATTTGTACTTAATTTTTGGACTGGACATTAAAAAAGAGTACTCTCTTAATGTTGTACTACTTTACATATTCCATACTAGTTCCTTTAATGCAGGTCACTTTTAAATAGACCAGTTTATGTGGTTTCAGTGTAATGTTTCACATACTATGCTCTTATCTCCAAAAACAGACAAAAGAACTGGCAACAATTCAAGCTTCAAGATGGCACTCCTACTGTTTTAGCTCTAAGAAATACAAGAGCATTTGAGATTACTTAAAAATTTAGCATGGTTTACGGCAAATGTGTAATGATTTAGACGTTATCAGGGGTGTATGTTTTCATTACTTACGTCTATTAAAACTAGAAGCAAACTTTGTTCTTTTATGAAAATCTTGCTTTAATATTCAAGTTCAGGTTGGATTTGTCCACACAAGAACAGATCAAACGGTGAGCGGCAAGCAAAAACTGCCATGCTGCTGTTTCAGGGGGATAACCCTGCTGGGCAAGGCCTGCATGCAGTAAGGCTGACCAGGAGGAAGCTCTTTCAGGGGTAGCCGCTCTGGCTCAGGCTGCAGTAAGAGCAGAACGGCCAGGCCAGTGAGCTCCTCTGTGCACTGTAACCTCAGGGGCTCTCTCCTCTCTGATGAGAGTGAGGGCTTGAAGCAGAGAGGAGACCCAAACTCCTTTAAGCCTGCTAAAAGAAACAGATCAACACACTACTGTAACTACCCCCCTCTGCCACAAGCACACTCACATCCAGCAGGCCTCATCTTTGCCTCTTCCTTCTCTCTCCTCCCCTACAATTGTCTTAACCTTGCTCAGTGCCTCGGGCTGCATGCAAAAACCTTCATCTTACATTCTACCCAATTATTCTTACTCCTTTTTCAGTGCAAACATGATGAAAAGTTACTGCTATGCATGCAGTCTTTGACAGAGAGATTCTTTTAATAAATACTCTGAAAAAAACAATGAAATGCAAAATTATTTTTTACATGAACAACAATATTTTACAGTAATTAAAACCTCAAAAACACTTCTCTCCTGTACCAACTAGTATAACTAGGTAATTAATTATGTAATTACATATGAATAACTGTGTAATATTAATGCAATGACTATGCCTAAAAACAAATGATTGTAATGTGTTTACAGTTCTAAAAAAATAACATCTGGTTTAGAAGCATTACATTAAATTTTAAAATGCTTATTCTGAGCAAAAATGATTCTATATAGTACTGACAAAGGGTTTGACTCATAACAATAGTGGAACCCTTTTTGATGATAGAACCATGTCATAAGGGTTCTTTACAGAATCATAAACAACTGGTTTATCATCACAGACGAAAATGATTTGACAATGCATTAAATTGGCTATTTGAGTGTCCATGGTTCTATATGTAGAGCCATTGCCTTTATTAAAGAACCCTGGTAGAAAAAATGGACATCTCATTTACCAAAATGTTTTAATTATGCCACCACTCACTCAAAGGTTCTTGGAGGACCCAAAGAGGTTCTATGGGTAGAACCAATGCCTTTACTAAAGAACCCCAAATGGACCAACTTACAACTCATTTACAAAAATGTTCCTTTTAGCCTTCACTCACTCAAAGGTTCTTAGAGAACCCAAAGAGGTACTTCTGGGGTTCTTTAGTAAATAACTATATGTAGAACCATTAAACTAATGACTAAAAAAGCATACAAAGAGAAGCAACTTACATCAAATTTTCAAAAAATGTTTCTTTAAGCTCCCACTCACACAAAGGTTCTTAGAGGACCCAAAGAGGTTCTTTTATGGCCTTATTCCAGAATAACCTTTTACGATGCCTTCAAATTCAGAAATGGATAGCAAAGCGCCGTTAACTCTAGTCTCTAAAGGTTCAAACTTTCTTCATTCAGGTTTTATTCCACCTTTTTGTTCTCTTGTTACCCCACTCCTCTAGCTTGAGGTTGATGTCTAAGCCTATGCCACCCTGAAGTCACCTCTGCTTATAAGAAGTCATTTGGAGTAGTACGTGTGCAGAATGTGGTGCGGCAAACGATTTTCAGCAGAGATGAGATGATTTCACCACCGGTACCAGAACAATTGAGTTGTTATGACACTGTCTCTCCTGAGAGAACGAAACATGTTGGTCATGTCAAACCCTCCTGGAATTCATCTGCGGGGAGAGAGATTTTGAAAGCAGTAGGAAGTGAGTTTCATTTGTCGCGGATGGTATTAGGACTTTACAGTAGGTTAATTATGCAAGAGGCACTGACCGAAACCGAGTGGCAGCACTTTTGCCCTGCTGCTTATGTCATCAGAATCCTTTTCCACCCATGGCCAGGTTTTATTTTGACACTTCAGTCAAGAGCACAGACAGCCACAGGGCACGACGCGCTAATTATCTTTATCTAACTTTAGCTCGCCGATAAGTGAAAGGTATTGTGATTGCCTCGGTGTGCTTAGAATTCATTTGTTTATCAGACAAAACCTTTTATATCCCCACGAACCGCCACTGCCTGCACAAATAAATGGAAGCTGGAACAGACACCTCTTTCCCTGTGGCACATTTCAAAGTGACCTTGTGGAAGCCCTATCAATTCGGCGGACTGGTCAACAATGGCGTCATGCTTTAGCCCATGAGAGGAATGCTTCAGGAATGAAACGGAGAGTGGAGCTGACTAGCGTGTCTATCTGATCATTTGAAAATAGTTTATAGTAGAAATATGAGGATATATTTAGGTTTTTAAGCTCCAGTCAAGGACGGACATAGGCTGGTAGGCTCGGACTGATGAGCTTAAAAGACTTAAAAAAAAAAAGACTTTTAAAAGACTAAAAATCTGCCAGAAATGCTATTAATAAAACTCATGAATATTTACTTTCAGTAAATGTTCAGGCTTATCTTGAGTATCTCTTTATAAACACATTTTACTTCAGTCTGTGCCTTCTGGGTTTCAGACTCTCTAAAGCTAAAACAAACGCTAATTTTAATGTTCCACAGTTCCTGAGAAATGTCTTATTTTGGTAAGTCATCTAGCTTCTATAAATAATACAGAGAAAACGGAAGATGAGCAATTTGCTATGTACCATGTCTTTGTTGCTATCTCATTAGACCTTGTTGTTCTTTGTCGCTGATGAGCTTGTCTTGCCACAGTATTAACATTGCTTCCAAATGGGTTACAAAAGTCGTATTCCGGGGCAGAACGTTTTACCACGGCAAAAAGGTAAATGTCAGACAATTTATTATTCAGTAGATTAAGGGCATGAAGAGAGTTTTAGGGAGGATTATGTTCATTAAAAGATCACATAAAATATGGCACACATGCCCTGTCCTAAAACAAACGCAGACAGTTAGGTCTAGATGATGCAAGGTTCATTCCTGTGCGTACTGCTAATTCCAAATTGTTCCAAATTATGCCATTAAAGAACATTATTTGGGTTATAAGATGACAAAATGAATAGTATCTACATATAGCATTATGCCTGAGGCCTGTAATTGCCGGTAAAGATGGCTGTACATTATTTATTTATTTTCTACATTAAAAGTGAAAGTGATAAGCTAATGCGTAAGTTAAGCAGAGGCATGACTGTGAATGATGAAATACATTGTCAAAAAGCTAAATACAGTACAGCCTATTAGAAACTGGTACGGTGATAACATTTGTATTATTTTGGCTCTGTGCTACGGGACTGAAACGAAATTTAAACAGCGACTGTGAGCTTAAAGTGTAAGATGACAGTTTTAATTGAATGATATTTACCTATGCACTGTGCTGCCAGATTAGTAGCACACTTGGATATGTCATCTTTCATCAGCATTAAAGTTTTTTTAGTCATCTATGGACCATACAGAACTGAACTACATTGAAAATTTTTCCACTGCAGTCTACTTAACATTTGTGTACATGTGATATCAGTACTGATAAAAAGGACTGAAAAGTCCTACGGCAATAAAAAAAGGTATTTACAAGGATTATGCTATTATTTCAAAGCTAGACATTAATAGAGCTAGTAATAGAGTTAGAGGTACAGATAGAGTAATAGGATAAATATATTCAAAATCATAAAATCATTGTTTATGTGGTCATGTTTTCATGTCTCTACCGAAACACAAAGTATTTCGGTCCATAGGCAGAGACTTATTTTAGCCACACCCCTGCAGTTTTAGAAAAGTGCAGAAAGTGAGACTGTATCCCTGTCCCTCATGACCACATGGTGAGCAGTTAGATCCCATTATTATGAAGGAAATGTATCCCAAAATCTAAAAATCTGTGTCACCTTAAGAACTGTCACTACCGAAACACATATTTTCTGCAATTAAGTAAACTCTTTGGTCTATTAACAAAAAATGACTGCCCAATGCCTTCCGCCCAATGACTGCTGGGATGGGCTCCAGCACCCCCCCGCGACCCTGACGGAGAAGCGGCTTAGAAAATGGATGGATGGATGGATGGATGGATGTACCGGCTGTGTTTTTGAGTGACAAAATGAAAAGTTCCATCATTTATTTGAATAAAGTAAACATAATTATGCTATCGGTCACTCAAAGCAAAAGGATTTTGGTCTATTGTCCAAGTCAATTGTGTTTTGCACCATTTCACTAAAATGATCCATATGAACTACATCCATCCATCCATTTTCCAAGCCGCTTCTCCGTCAGGGTCGTGGGGGGGTGCTGGAGCCTATCCCAGCAGTCTTCGGGCGAAAGGCAGGATACACCCTGGACAGGTCGCCAAATATGTATTACGCGTTGACATGTGCTTACAGTAAGGTACCAGTTTATCGAGTTCACCTGCCTTGAATATACACTCTCCGGCCATTTTTTTCAGGCAAACCTATCATACAGATGCACTTTGTATTTGGTTTGAAATCACAGACTGTAACTCATGTGAACAATCAGCCCCCCACTTGATCCAGTCCATCAGTGAAAAGGGACCGCCACAGAGCAGGGTGGTGGATCATTCTCAGCACTGCAGTGACACTGACATAGTGGTGGTGTTAGCGTGTATTGCGCTGGTATAAGTGGATAAGACACAGTGGTCCTCACTGTCCACTCTATTAGACACACCCATATTTTGGTCCACCTTGTAGATGTAAAGTGAAAGACGTCAGTGGTCAGTTTCTGGACATAGGATACTGCTGGCTGGGCATTTTTGGCTGACACTGATACATTTAAAATCTCAGCCACACTGCTGTGAATGATACACTCATATCAGTGCAAAACACACTGTCACTGCTATTTTGAAGACTGTCCACTATCCTAATAGTATCTGATTTGTGATGGTCCTATGGGCATGTCATTCTCTTTATGGGTGGGTTAAAGGGGAGTTGGTAATTAGTGTAGGAACAGATGGGCTATGTGGGTAGGTGTAGCACAAGGAAGAGTTCAGGTACAAGGTAAGTGTACCTTATATAGCACTGTGCAAAATCATAGTCCACCCTCAGTTTGTCTTATTTCCAGCCAAAACAGTCATTAAACACAAGTTATTTATTTTGTCAAGAGATATTTATGGATCATCCCAGAGCCCTGATTCTCAAATCATTAAATGTGTTTGGGATTATTTGGATTATAAGAAGCAGAAAAATGCAACCAACTTCTAGAACTGAACTTTGGAGGTTTAACATATTTCTGCAGATTTCTTTGAAAAACAGAAAAAAAGGCTCACATAAATAGCTGAGGCTGTAGTTAATGCAAAGGGTAGACACAGGAAACACTGAAAAGCTTTTTTTTGTGACTTAATGGCTGTACTGAGTGACTGACAACCTAAAGCATGCTCAACAATATTCAGGAATCACAGGCTTTTAGCAAAAGTCACCCATTTCATGAGTTTCTATACACATGCATATATTCATGTAGCCTCCATAGATGCCTCCAAATTGCCTGACATCATCTTTAACCATATAAGTCTGTAGTGCACCTATTTTATTACCAAACCAGTGTCAGTTTCTAACTCTGCATTAATTTAATTCAGCACATGTAAGCAAGAACAGAGGCAAGAAAGAGACCTGCAGGTTTTAATACAATTTTCCAGCTCATCTACCCAGCACTCTGCACTGTGGCCCTCTGTTAGCAGCTGCCAGGGGGGTGGGGAGGAGGAGCAGAATGAGTGCCATTTACTCTGCTGACTCAGGACATGGCAACACACACACACACACACACACACACACACACACACACACACACACACACACGCACACACACACATTGCTCAGCTCCACCAGCTCCACCCTGATTTAAAAGACCCATGTGCTCCTTCCGATGGACTTGTGCCAACCTTTCACCAGCCTGCTGCTCCTAGATGTTTACAAGTGGAGTGTGGCTCAGTGGCATGGCCAGAATTTCATAGCAAGCGTTAACACTGATGACCACCAGCCAGCCAACTTCTTTCTAGCTGACTGTTAGAAAATGACCCACCCAACAAAAAAATCTGGGAGGGGGCATTATTCAATATTAAACACAACATGATTACTTGCCTCACATTTAACTGGTTAATGTTAGTTACTATAACAACTGACAGCATATAATTGCACGTAAAGGCTAATTAACCAGACTAATACCTCTTGAAGTTTTAGATATAGATGTTTAGAGTGCATGGTTGAAGATTGTGATGTTTGGGTAATTTTTTCACAATATTTGAGTTTTATTTTCTTTCCTACGGTCAAGTGCCACTACTCTCTAGCAATGGTGAATTACGACTATCAGAGCTAGGCTTTCAGTTCAGGTTATCAGTGTCTAAGGTCATCAGAAGCAGTATGTTACCACTAAACACAAGCTAATGGCTTGTAATAGAGATGACCATATATTTTACCTTGTAGAAGTGTTACAACGCCCTGGTTTAGAGTTACCACTGTTGTCCCTCTGTCTGAAACGCATTGGCTCAGGCTTTCACTCACTCAATCACTCTGTGACATGTCTAGAATTTTAACACAGTAGGACTTCAGCACAGGTCAGCATCAGCAGGGCCATCAGCAGGTCTTGAGGGTTCCCACCTGCATGCTGGGGCCTGGTGTCCATGCTGTATTATGCTTGTCCAAAATGTGTGCAAAATACTGCCTGATATTTTATTCGGGGGGGGGGGGGGGCTTTGTTGGCTGTTTGTGGTGTTTGCGGCACTTTTTTTCTAGTTCCAGGTCTTTCGGCCTTCCATACATTCATTGAAACCCCTCCTAGACAGAAAGGACGTGGAAGATGAAAACAAAGGGGCACGTGGTCAGAAAGTAAACAGAAAAAGCACATGGAGTAGTGGGAGGAGCCAACCGTGACAATATTTTTCTTTTTTTTTTAACTTTTTTAAGACAAAGACATGGAAAAGTGCCAGTTAGCTGGCTAGTCTTTTAGCTTCCACATTGCTTTCACCTTTCTTACAGTTCCACAGCAAAAAGCAAGAGAGAAAAACAGGATATTGTTAAAATAAATGCATGAGCAAGTCTAACTACCTAAACGGGTGTGGAAGAGATGCCGCCTTCATCAAAAGCTCGCAGCATGGCAGGAAACTTTAAAAAAGTATTGCTTAAAAAATATTGCTTAGTTAACATGAACAAAGATTGCCAGCATAAAGAAACTGAAGTAACTGATAACTGTCCTTGGTACACGCTGATGTAGTTGAACGTCAGAAAGCCTGAACAGTCAATACACCTCAGTCAAAGATTATGGAGAAACAAGGTTTTTTGTATTTTGAATGATATGACAATTGATTGTGTTTAATATGACCAAATACATGAACTAACAAGGTAAAAAAGATTCTTTTTCACTTCAGCTTGACTCTACGACTAAAGTAGAGGGCATTGACCAAGTCACTGACGTAAAAACTCCCATACTTGTAAACAGCAGAAAATAGTGCAGGGGCATTGTATGGCCACCATGGAAACCTCTTACAAGGCATCAGTGTATTCATGAGTGATCCTTCAATAGGCTCTGGGCACAAAGCCTGCATGTAAGGAGCCAAGCATAGTGTTACCAGGCTCTTAGGCACAAGGGGGATTAGTTAGAAATCAAAATCAGTTCAGTTCCATAAATTATGCCTTTACATGAGCATCAGCAAGCCTAGAAGGATTTGAAAATGGCTTGACATGCCACCGTGGCTCTCATGTTTTTGGATGTATTATATTTTCCGAGCAAATTGTGTTTATAAGTGTTTAATGATACGCTCCATGGCAGAGGCTATTTGGAGTGTAAAGGCAGGGGTAAAAGAAAATGTCACATTACAAAGAAAAAGTATAATCAAGTTCCCCTCTGGGCCTGGTTAATTTTGTTTCACTGAATGTGAATAAACAATGTTCTGCAAAAATGAATAATTCAAAACAGATCAAGCTCAGAGAGTGTTCTATGTAAAAGATGTGAAATTACGACTTTTTTGGGACCGAAAAAGGAGGTGGAGAGGACGAGCTGACGTTCAGTAATGGGGTTCAGATTTCTGTCACTGAAACTGGCAGTATTAAGAAAGCCCTGTCCTGTTCTGTCGTCTCATAACCTTGTCACTAAGAACAGGCACTTCATTACACAAACTGTTTGATCACTCCTTTTCGGGGAGACGTACGAGCCTGGCCCCTCCATTCACAATTACGTGCCCATGACTTTCATTACAAAATCGAATAATGGGGTGAGAAATGTACTTCAACAAATATTTTCCAGTGGGTCACTCATATTAGAATAAATTCCCAGCATTTTGGTTATTAGCCCTGAATAAAAGTGAAGCAGATGCGAAGCAAGCGAGAGAATTTTACCCCGAGTTCTTGGCTTTTCTTAGATTTCTATCACTTTCAAGCAATCCCCTTTAATCTCCCTTGAGGAAGGCAGTGTGGTGAGTGCTTGCATGCTGCCTTGTTTTGAACATGGCGTCAGAGCGCCTTTTCCTCACTCTCCTACCCCCCCAGCAGCCATGTCAAGGATAAAGAGAGATGATGATCACAGAGCTCAGACATTGAAAAGTTGAGCTCGCATTAACATAAGAGCCCACAAGGTAAACGGAATCCTGGCTTTCGTTGGAATTCTGCAGTGTTCATCTCTTTTTTTCCCTCTTCCTCCCCTTCTTCCAGTGTTTACATTCAAACCGCTCTTAAACGTTTCTTTGAGCTTGCGCTTTCTGAGCTTGTTCTTGGCAGGCACGCTTCTTCCATCAAGGCAAAAAATAAATAAATAAATCCAAATCTCTGTACACTGGCAGCTTTGAGGTGCAGCCAAAAGATGCAACAAAAAAAGCTCTCCTGTTCATTGTTCTTTTATTTTTTTTTAAATGATATTTCTATTTCCTGTGCAGATGAAAGATGCCTCCAACAGGAACACCAGAGTGCCAACACTTTTGGTGTACCGTGTGATCTATTTCACTTAAATATTTGCCTGTGGATGAGTGGGTCCCCCTCCAAGTATGGGGAATACTGTATGAATAGCAAATGATGGCTGTGAGGAAGAGGAAGGAGGCGGAGGCTTGGGGAGTGAATGTTGGAGGGAGAAATGGAATCAATCACGCAGAGAAAGCCGTGGCAGCGAGGACATTGGGCCTGTCAGAATCTTCCGCCCTCCCCCCGCGTGATCTATCCGCGGCGACGGTGGCTGCGGAGCGTGGACGCAGGCGGCGAATAGAACGGGGGGTGAATGGAAAGCGCTGAGAGCTGTCCTGCTAGACGGCCAGCTTGGGAAATAAGATGGCTGTTTTTTCCTGCCTTTTTCAAGATGAAATCATTTGACATGGCATATTCCTGAGGGCACCGAACGGAGGAGCGAATGCGCAGGGACTGAAGGTTATGAGTTATATACAGCAGGTCTGGACAAAAAAGAGAATAGCCACTGCTTATTATAATGTACAACTGAGGCGACGAGGCCCAAGCTAAAGACAGGTTAGGCCGGCCTGTTCATATATTATATGAGTAAAGAGTCGGGCCAGACTGCTAGAAAACATGCGTCATCGATACTGATTTTAAGATTTCGGTCAGCTCATGTAATGTATTATAGTTATACAGACTCCAGGGATTACAGCTTTACTCACTGAGAAGTCAGCTGGCTATTGTAAAAAGTCATATATGATTATTAGTTCTTAGTTGTTACAAATCTTAAACTCAAACTGTAGAATCTCACAAAGTTTAAGATAGTATACATACTGGGTAACACTTTATTTGGAGTGGCCCTTTGTAGATGATTTATAAACTCTTAACAGATTATCTGTAACACATTAACAACATAGCAGTGAAGTATCAGTAGTCAAGCCTCTAAATACATTGAGGAAAATACCATGTTGTGTGTTGTTAATATGTTATTTTCGCTATACAAAACCTAACCTTACCCATCCTTACCCTAACCCTGGCCCTAATCCTAACCCTCACCTTAAACCCAACCCAAAACCGATTCCTAACCCTCACCCTTGCTCTAATTCTGATCCTAACCTTAACCTTAAACCAAAACCTAATCCCAACCCTAATACGATTTTGACATGTTACTCAGAGTGTTTGTTTCATCTAAAAAGGACCACTCAAAATAAAGTGTTACCACATATTGCAGTGTGGGAGGAGCTTCTTAGAATTTTTAGCATTTTTATTGTTTTCTGTTAATTAGCTTGTATTTTTCTTATTTTTTATCATTTCTCTTCACATTAAGGTTTTTGTGTAATTTTATTCACATGCTTAAGGTAAAACCACAGTTTGTGCGTCCGCCTCCTCGCTCCACGTTACAACATTTTAGGAACACCTTGCAAACTTCTGATGTCTGGTTCCTATCACCATTACTGTTAAAAACTCTGATTCAGTAAGTTTTTTTTAAGGGGCATTTTGCATCAAATCACTATGAATGAATGTATATTATATATAAATATATATATCTCAGGAAATATTTAACCATGCAGAAAATTCTGTGGGAATCCTCTATAAGTTTGGATGTAATTTATGTGTTTTGTTATTTAAACCATGATGGTGTTAACTGTTCTAGTTTACAGCCTGTATTGGACTAACAGTCTTAACACGGGTTGATTTTATCAGCCAACTGATTTTCTGCTCAGGCCTTGCTAAAAATTCAGAGGCTGTTCATCTCCTCCAAAATGCTAACAAGACAAAGGCAAAGGCAGGCAGTCAAAACATATTTCAATTGTGCTGAAAACTTGAGAATTTGCATTTTTATTGCCTCTTTTTTTTTGTTACGTTGTGAGCTTGCTCTCAAAGAGAGACAGCTTCTTAGAAGAAAACACTTTTAAAGATCAGATGACACACAAAGCATCTCTGACAGGATCTTGAAAATCAACAAAGTGCTCAATCTAAAACGTGTAGCGGACCATCTTTTCACTCAGCGCAAAGCCTTCCTGTGACATTACTGCAGCCATTATGGGTTTTTTTTTTTTTTGCATCGGAATACCTGCCAACATCATTCCTGTTAGTTTCTACCAACAGGACCCACTTCATCTGTGCCCTGGACCCACTTCACCCCCCTGCAGCCATCCCCATGTTCCATCCTCCAGCAGAGACATGAGTCAGCCAACACACCCCCTCCAAAGACTGCAGCTGTTCCACTGCCTCCATGCTTCCCCAGGAGACCTCAGCCCACATTCCTGCCCAGCCAAGCTCACACTATTACGTCCACAGGCGCTACGTATGCTCGCACAAAGTAACAAACCGCACGAAGCCTTCGCTGTTTACCATACCTCATGAGAGAGGTAAGCTAAGAGTGATCAGCACTGCTAGACCATGCTAAATATATTTAGACCTTTAGAAACCTTCACTGTCATAACAAAACTTTGACCAAATCTCTGAACTAGTAACTCTAGAAGAAAAGAAGGCCCAATTTTTGAAGTCCAAAATGCAACACCATTTTATTCCAGTGTTTTCTAACCACTCAAAAAACTCAAACACATGCAGCTCCATATGTTTCCCAATAATGTCATATATTAGCATTCATGAACATTCAATGAATGCTGTGTCATTCATGAATTCTTCAAACACTCATTAGATGGCCCCCTAAGAGGAGCCCAACAAACATTTACTCATTGCAAAACATGAATATATTGATAAATCAATGTCACAGCCAGTTGATTTGCTCAGGGTTACTAAGCTCCTTAGAAAGATGATGGAACTGAACAATAACATCAGTAGTCAACATAATCAGGAGGGCTAAACATAGCATTGCTGTTGCTTTTATTAGCACTTTAATGAGTGCACACATAATGAACTGTACATGCGTGACGTGATGATGCGTAAGTGTTTTATTAAAAATCTCATAGCTAGCTGCTTACAGCAATATGGTCGTGGGCAGATCCTCCTGCAAGGTCCCTGCTTCATACGATGTTACCAAACTGGGAGGGCAAAAGCAAGCGTGTGCTTCCTTCTACATGCTGCTGCAATGTAAATACAATGTAAATGTCACTGCACAGCTCAGAGTGCTTGGAGGAGAATGCTAACTGTCAATTCTGTTATATGAACTAACATTGAATGCATGAATGCTTTGGCTAGAGTGATGGGAGGAGTGAGGGTGCCTTCTTACCTATTCCGATAGGGCAAGGTCGATTAGGCTTCCCTGACTCCCCGCCAGAGATGGCTGTGGCATCATGGGGGATCAAACACAACAATAGGGCCAACACAGTGGCACCCAGGGGCGCAGGAAGTGGGGATGCTGAGGGGATGAATTCAGGGTTGGTTGACTGCAACTGCTAAAAATGATCTGAGTTTGAAGCTAATTTGAATGAAGTAAACGTGCATATCTGTTTCTTTTAGAGTGAAGTTTGCATTCTTATGCTTTATTCATATAAATCCAGCTGTGCATCAATAGGTTGATGGGTCATGTATGCTTGTTGTCTCTTGCCATATTACAGCACATGATGACATGCTCTGTTCAATGTAAATCATTTACAATAAATTTATATATATATATATATATATATATATATATATATATATAAAATAAGGTCACTGTTCATGTCACACATATACTGCTTAAAATTTCAGAACCCCAAACTTAAAACATCTTCACGCGTCCCTGGTTGCACCCCTCAAGAGCTCAGCTCGTTGTTTCACAGTTGAAACACTTTGTAAATGTTGGCTTGACATACGCTGTGAAAAAAAGTCTTGTTCAACAATGGTTTTCACGTCAGGTACTCAGATTATCTGCAAGACTTAATGGAGCTAAACTACGCTGAGGATGTGTTTGAATGGAAGGTGTGAAGAATGTACTTTTAACATAAATGTCAGCATAACCAAGCTTTCTTTTTATGCTCCTTGCCTTTTCAAAAAGCTGCATAACATGTGAGATTTGTTAGGGGGAAAGCGGACGTTTTCCATTATATGTGATATTCTTGACTGCCTCCTTGTCTGGCTATTCTCTATATTACATTCAAGTAAATATTAGATTACCAAATGTAATCACATTTTGATATGGATGTTTGAGCTGTTTGTAGAAAATATAACGATGATTTCACGCTAGGTTTTATGAAACATTTCAGATTCAGATTTCACATTACAGATTGCTGAAGTCATTTATTTTACATTATACACCAAACAGGCATGACACTATGACCACCTCATTGTTTCTACACTCATTGTCCATTTTATCAGCTCCACTTACTATACAGGTTCACTTTGCAGTTCTACACTTACAGACTGTAGTCCATCTGTTTCTCTGCATACTTTACTAACCCGCTTTTACCCTGTTCTTCAGTGACCCCATGGACCCTCACAGAGTAGGTACTATCTGGGTGGTGGATCATTCTCAGCACTGCAGTAACACTGACATAGTGGTGGTGTGTTAGTGTGTGTTGTGCTGGTACGAGTGGATCAGACACAGCAGTGCTGATGTGTAGGTGCACCGCAGTGCACCTATATAGTAAGTGGAGCTGATGAAAGGGACAATGAGCGTAGAAACAAGGATAATGTTATGCCTGATCAGTGTATATTCATATGAACTTATTTCAGCTCAGATGAAACACTCCCTATGTGGTTACGAAATAGATCAAAGGTGATATTTAAATGCGAGAATTGGTCAGAGTAGATGATGGACAGAAAGTCTGGCTTGATTTGTTATCCACAGGGCTTTGTTGGATATCCATAGAAAAGGTCTGACTCTGCCTGTTTGACAAATTTCTTTTAAAACTTTTTAAATGTCAGAATCTTAACCTTTGGTGGGGGAAATTGTGGCTTTTAAATATAGGTGCTTTTCACGAACAGCTGAGCTTTAAATCCCGCAGGTGCAGTTTATATTGACGCTATATTGAGACTGCTCTGTAAGGCTTGTGTGATGATGTGTAAAGTGTCTCTCAGTGATTCGTTTTGTCTCAGTGAATCTTCTGAGTCTCAGTGAAGAGAGGAACTCTGTAAATCACTGCTCTATGAAACAAAGTCAGAGTCTCTTGGGGGATAGTAAGGAACTCTCATATATCAGATGGCATCAACTAATCACACTTGGCACTGTTTGCCTCTCTAAAGCAATACAGTACATTAGCCCTACCACAGGCTATCGGCTTTGTCTTCCTCTAAACCGTCCAAGCAGAAGTGGCATGCTCCCAAATCAATTAAGTCCTCAATTAGACCCTATAAATGGACTTTGCTCTCATTTGGATCACTGAAGGTAGAGTAAATTTACTCCTATGCCCTTCGCTCAGGAGAAAAACTGGTACATTGTTGTTATGCACAAGAATAACTGCAGCGCCACCAAAGAGACCTTTGGTACTGACTGGTGGTTCCAGGCAGCGTACTGCAAATATGACTGCTGTTCTTTTTGTAAGAATGCTAGAAATATTGAACTGCCAATTAACTATCTCTGGTAATCAGTTGGCTTTTCGGTAACCTGGAAATGTGTACATGTAGATACTGGTGTTCAATGTATGTACAAAACATCATGTTGTGATGATATTGCTTACACTGTAGAAATTGTATCATGGAAAGTGAAATGATCTTTATTTATTTATTTTTTTATATACTTTAAACAAGGAAAATTATTGGTCAATACAGTGATATAGATTTCACTTTTACAGCATCACTTAAAACATGTAAACAATGGGCCTCTTTCACCAGTATCTTCCTAAGTGTTTTCTTTCATGTGTTGTTGAGAAAGATCCGATTTTTGACGTGTTCTTAAACTACAGAACCAAAGAAAATTCTTCTTGAGATCCGTTGGTGATAGCCTAGAAATGAAATAACCTCATAATAAAATTACAACAGTTTCAAACACAACCAATCATATTGCATCATACTGCATCACTGGATCATGACAAATCTGGAGCGCTGGATCAGGAGCTTCTTTTTCAAATACTGTACTTTCATTTGTTGAATGCTCTGATAAATAAAATTGTAAACATATACATTTACATATTGCTGCAAGGCACATTTTCAGGTACTCCGTATAGAATTGAGACACCACTGCATTATACCACATCATGTCCCCCTACTATTATTACTTAGACATGCATTATAATGATACTAAAAGCTCATTGGTGAACTATTATTATGGAGCAATATGGCTCACATCATTTTAACCGAAACAGTTTGCCAATGTTGGTTCATTTGAATGCCTTGAACCAAAGAACATCCGTGGTTGGATAAGATCTTAACAGAAGGAAGTCCAATGTTTAACGACTGCATAGTGTCACCAAAACCCTGTAATATCATTACTGTTGATGTAAACATTGCAATAATGATTAGCAGATGACACATCGTGCCACTCTAGTAGACACCTGATGTCCTTAGCCACTGTTCTACCAGAAGACATCATTCATTGTAGATTTTCTGAATGAAAAAGATGAACAGTAACAGTCCTGCATGCAGTATCCTCAGATGCTGCAAGTCCTCTGGAAAGCACTTTGAATGAAAGCGTGAGAGAGAGAGCGCTGCCTCTCAAGCTCTCTCAAAGTAAGAGAGCCCAAACTTGCTGGAAGAGCAGTCCCGCAGTGCCACTAGATGGCACTTTCCTCACTTCACACAATACCTCTCTCACACCTCTCCCCTTCATTTTATCTGTGAGATCACTGGACGCATCATACCGCTATTACCACCATGGCTTCTGTCTGGAAGCGAGTGCTCTCGAGACAGAAACACTGTAATACATTCTGCACTCTGATCAATACCCAAGCAACCGAACAGAAAATAGCGCACGGAGGCTATTATAGAACTAGTCAGCTCCAATATGTGTCTGAACTCAACACTCTTTCAAGAGAACATAAAAAAGCATGGTACATGAATAAATAATAGTTTGGCGGAGACCGTCACATCATTATATAACACGGGTCCGAGTGCAGAAATAAAACTTGTTAACTTCAAACAGCCTCTAGTTTGTGGCCTCTAGAATGCTCTTTGTCCAATACGGCACAACTTCTGGCTGTTTAGCCTACATGCCAGGGTGATGCTTCCTATTTCCTTTTCACATTAGCTTGCATCAGTTTTAGACCACAGGGTAACCTGTTATGTACTTGTGCCAGAGGAGTTACCTGCCACTTTAGGGATTACAAGAGATTATGGTGTGAACGGTTTAAGTCTGTCTAATTTGCCTCGTACTGTTTGTACTCAAGTCCCAGCGCGCAGACACATATTCTAGGTTGGTTGTTCTGACAGGGAGCGTACAATTTAATTACTAAAATATAGCACGCTTTGCTCCGTCTCATCTTGCCAACAGAGTAAACATGAACGTCTGAAACAACGGTGTCTATTCCAAATCTAAGCTGTGCAATGGCAGATGGTGAGACATCCCTCTTTAGAGGTGAATGCCCTCAGGTCTAAGCCTTTGTTGTGCTCTAGTCCTTGTCAGCTTATAAACCTAAAGATGGTGTTCACTGGCAGCCTTTGACCCAGTATCTTCAAGAACATATTTACTATATATTTGCATATTGGATTCTTGCTGAAGCCTCGCTCTGCCCAAAAATGCTTCTGTTGCTTATATGCACTGAAAGCTGGTTCAGTTAGCATTATGTAAATGTGGTCATACTTAGTGGTCTCTGCTAGCCTTCATTCACTATTCACCACATTAGCATCTCCGAGTGAAGTAATCCTTCAATAACTGATTTCCACTTCATCACACATGCTAGTATAGCTAGAGCTGGAGGGAGAGAGCTTGATGCAGAAAAGAAAGAATGGGATAGAGGAGTCAACTGGAAGGTTGACGGTCCATGGGAGGGTCCTTCTGTTCATGTCAGCCAATGACAGGGGTCAAACGGGCAAAGCTGCGCTCGCCTTGACTAATACGTGACAGCTGTCTCTCAGAGACACATGCTCATGCCTCGGCTTGCATAATAATGATAAACGTCTTTTTTTTATTTAAGTTACATTTAAAAGTGATTTATCTGGCCAGTAAGCATTACTATTAGAACAAAACAAATACTGGAATAAATAAAAATACTATTGACACAACAAGTAGTGATTTTTTTTTGTATGCTAATGTGTTCCACCACTTCCAAACCTCTCTTCTAGAAAGGCCAGTATTATTTGCTGTTATCAATCAATACTTACACTGGCTAACTGGCTATGCTTCATTAAAACCAGGTGAGCTGGGGGTGGAATTAAACAAATCAATGTGATGGCAGAGGAGAAATCTGGAACCAAACTATAGTTCTTCTAATTAGCTTTTAAAATATCTACTTAAAAAAAAAAAACAACAAGAAATTCATTTTGCACTCATGTTTATGTATATTCATGTTATATATTATTTTCATGATCAAAAACCAACTGAGATATAAAAAAAAAGTTTGCTTTCACATAAAACTTCCCACTACAATGCCACTCGATGCGCTTTACAAAATAAAAGCACTGAACAGTATATACTGCTGATGGAATTGAACAAATCTATGTATTGACTTAAGTGCAATGAGATGCCAGAAGCCAAATTAGTGTTCTTCTGATTGTATTGTTCCAACCAAAATATCAATACGTTTTTATTTGAAAGAAGAAATTATTTCACAGTTTACTCTTTGTTAGTATTTATTCAAATGATACATGGTGCTCTTACTAGCAAATAACAGGCCTGCAGCTGAGATAAGTAGGCTGAGGGACAACCATGAGGAATTTTGGGCTAAACATGGGATGGTGGAATATACACTCATCAAAGTGTGAAAAAAAAACTTACATTTCTTACTCATAACTTGTGAAGGTGTAACACAATATAGGAAGCAATAGTGAGCTTGCAAACACTGTCTGATACACAACGAGCACATTGTTAGCTCATGGATGTAATGTAAGTTAGTAAGAGTAAGATTTTGCACTGTAGTGTATACACGATTTCATCAATTTTTCATTCTTAATTATTTACAGGCGTGCCCCTGTCTCTCTTTTGTCTAGTGCTATGCTTCAGAGCTTCAGAGCCTGTCTGCAACTCTATTAACAAACAAGCTTGCCACCATAACTCTAATCTCCCCCCATTATTAATCACGCAGGGGAATCCAGGCATGTGGCCTTTTTTTTTAACAAGTGTTGGTCTCTCACATGCAGCTACAAAAGAGGCCTTCATCCATCTTGTCAAGCAGAAGAAAGAGAACAACAATAAGCAGCTCTGGGTAAATGATGTTGCAGTACGTTCCGACCATTAGCACAGTGGTAGTTCGCCAACATTATCATTAGTGCTGGTCGCAGAGCGCAGGAGTGTGTGTTCAGTCATGCCTCTAGCACTCACCGCAGTGTGTTGTCCACATTATTTGGAAATAGCTGTTGCTGGGGAACGGGCTGGGGGAAGCATATGAAGGCTGGGGGGTTTGTACAGTGAGCTACTCCCACCTCCGCTTAAAGGGTGTTATTGAATCTTGAGTGAGGATGAAAAAAAGGCTAAATGATAGTTTGAGATGTAATGGTACCTGTGGTTCGAGAAATGTGTAGTGCAGTTTACCAAGCTCTGGGTTATGGGCTAATCCTGAGTTGCATGCTTAAGCAAATCCATTCAAATAACTCTTAGATTCAATTAATTAGTCCAGATGGAAAGAATGCCGATTCCTTTAAAGCACTGCAGGAGTGCAGAAGTTGTGCCCCGTCTACAGCGGGCTCAGCACCGCCATGTTAATTAAACTCAAGATAGAAGTTTTTTGGGAAGATTTAAGTGTCAGATTCTAATAGCCTACAGTTTATGAAGGAGCCGAATCAATCCTTATAATTAAACACAAGACCTTGGCCAGTGGCATTCATGGATGTTTTTCATATGAATATTAAAAAAGGCGCTTTTCTTGGAATCCGGGTGGGATATAAAAAGCCTTGTTTTTTTTGTTTTTTTAATGAACTGAATTGATTGAATCTCCACAGTGCTGTTTGTTGATTAACCTGGATCTCTCTCTCTCTCTCTCACGCCCTCCTCCTCCCTCCCTCTGCATCCCTCCCTCTCCAGCCAGCGGCAGGTGAAAAGGACTCCGCTAAGTAAAGGGTACTACTGTTTGCTTTACTGCAAGTGATAAAGGCACTTCAAATAAATCACAAGGTCATTGATGTGCCTGAGTGACCTCTGTAAATATACACTTCCTCACCACTAATAGGACAGTACTGCTGCCTCGGAGAAAACGTTGGCGGTGGAATTATGTGCACCTTCTTCGAAACGGCCGTGGAACGCGTAAAGGGGGAAAAATAGCAATTTGATCAATGAACTATTAATCTTATCAGTGTTGTGAACGGTCCAGGCCCGTATCGTAGTGCTTAATCAGCGGACTTGTGTCTGATACATCCCCCTCCCCCGCTCTACGGAAAGTTGAAATTACATGTGGGCTGATAAGCTATCGCAACTTCCACCAATTTTAGAGATGCAATTGGCTTCTATTAATCCTCTCTGCTTTCAGCATGCGCGACTCACTTTCTAAATGTAAGTCATTAGAGATGAACAATCGCTTTAAGCTGATACAGCATGTTGTACCTCTTTTTCATGCCCCATATAGATAAGATGATTGTACAGGAGAGCTAATGGCCATGGCGGCGGGAGGGATGCCGCTCCTCAGCTGGAAATAGAAATGATGGCATTTAGCTAATGTGGCGGGCTGATTTGCAGAGGGAGAGAAAAACATTAGCTCCACAGCGGAAATATATTTACCTATTCAGGAGGAAACGCTCGGTTTCAGGAACCTTGGAAAAAATCGCCCACTGCGTGGGCCCTGATGATCTCTTATGCTCTGTGGAGCTTCATACCGAAAAACTGTTGAGCACGTAAAAGAAGCAATAATGTGCAGCAAATAATACTGGAACCCCCTCCCCCCATGGCATATGAGGGTTGCAGCTGGTACATGCATTTAAGAAAGACCATGGTGTTCTGAATCAGGTTTTCTAAATCAGTTCGGAGGAAAAATGAGGGACGAGAGATCAGATGGGACTTCAATAGCTTGTTATAATAGATGCTTATGCCAATAACTGGAAAGAAGAAATGCTCCTAAAGAAAGACTTGAGTGTCAGGGGTCTTTTGAGTGATCTGTACCAGAAAAGAAAGCATTTACACTAGGAAAGAATAACTCAAGCACAGGAGGAGAAAACGTACAGGGTTCAGGTTTGAGCTCTACGCAGCTTTTCAAGGCAAGGCTGTCTGGATTCTGTTAGTGTCTGGAGACATTAGACTGTCTATGGAAGGGTCATTTGTTTGATAGACAGACATGATTTCTCTTGGCTTGCTTAAAGTACACATTCTGGGTCATTTGCAAAGATATTTGGAGTGAGAAATCTCTCAGAATTTCCATCTACAGCAAAATTAACTGAATCCCATGTTCATAGAGAGTAATTGTGGGGAAAATCACAGCATGTCTACCGGTGGTTCTTGTTTGAATCACAACCTCAACTTCTTGTCTGTCACCACAAGGTCGAATGATTCACTCTGGGTGCTTTGCAATGAAGGCAGCCCCTGCTGTGGCGAATGCAGTGGTGCCAAACAGGCTTTGAGTAAGAGAGAAAGCCTGTTAAAAGAGACTAGGGTACGTCTCGCTTAAAGGTGTGTCTCACAGCCTGGTCCTGAGCTTCTACACAGCATAGACAAGCTGTTTTAGACTTTGATGACAGTTTCATAACAGCTTCCCTGCTAGGATGTCAATCTGCCATGGGTTTAAGGATGCCTGTGTTTTGATCCGTTACTTACTGGTCATGGATTAATTTGCATAAACAGTAACTCTGCTCAGATCCAGGTATTGTTGTAAAGATGTTTTGTTGCAAACAGAAAGTCTGCTCGCCTCAACAGCTTGAAACCAGTGTGGATTAGGAGTTATGAGTCAGTGTTTCTGATCGTCTTCTGATCCTTGTCAAGTATGTGACTAGGCTTATATATATTAGCCTAGTAACCTAGTTGCCTGTTGCCAAGCTCTAAGCACGCTCGACACAGGCCTAATCTGGCCACTATTGTAATGCTGTTGTTCTATTGTTAGGATGTTCTCACCTATAGAGCGCTAGACAGAGATACGTTGTGACTCTGCTATATCTGGAACCATTTCTTCTCACTTACAGGCACATGTCAAGGTCAAACGTGTAGCCAAAACAGGATTCCAGATGGTTTATTAGGCATTTTGTTCTCCACAAAACAGACCAGGGATGGATATCGAAAGCTTTGCGTAAAAGCAATTCATCAAATTTGTGTTTATTAATTTCTGTATGTCTAAAGCCTTTCTCTCCGCATGGACAGTCTCCTCTTTAGGGCTTTGTTACACTTGCCAATATAGCCATATGTTTATGAGCTGTTTATAGACATACTGGCAGAAACAGTCCATTATTTTATTCATTACTATTGCAATCAGTATCTATCCGATGAGTTTTAGATAGATTTGACTGTTAGCTCAACCATTTTCTTGTTCCACGTTTTACAAAGGGATGTCAAAAGTCAAACGCCTGCCTTACATTTTAAATGTAATTCTGATTTTATAAGGAATTTGTTCTTTTTCTATGTTTTACAGAAACTCTTTGAACTGGGTGCCTGAGTAAATGGCTTTTTGTGTCTTTTTGCTGAATAAGAACATCTAAAATACACCGTTTGGGTTATTTGTGCAATGTCATAGAAGAGCCAACTTTGGTTTTCAGTGGATGGTTCTTTAGAGAAATATGTAAATGAGATATGGGAGTGTGAAGAACCACATCATGTAAAGGTAATCAGGTAAAGGTAAAAGCAATTTTCCACGTACCCCAGCTGTATGTTTGATGCATCCTAGTGTCCATTAAAATGCATGAAGATGCATGGAGACTTGTGTATCTAGTTTAAGGCACAGTATGACTTACTGTGAGCTATCAATGAACAAAACTTCAGTGTGTAGCTGAACAGCAGGCAGCCCCCTTTAGACATTTGTTAAGCCTATTTGCGTCAATGCACATCACACCCATCGCAGATGTATTTGGATGTTAGATTATGTTTGAGATTTTCTGTTGTACCTGTTTACAAATTATTTTTAATATTGCATTTTTAAACTGAAGATGTTGATGAATAGAAACAATCAAAATTGCGAATGTTATTTAGCACCCATGCCATGCTCTCAGAGACGTCTGAGAGACGTTTTCAGCATGTGTGTGTTGATTATTTCTGTTGTCTGGACTTTAGGTAGCTATTGTCTCCTTGTAGCTCTAAGCTATAGAGGTAAAATTTGGACACTTAGCATGTAAACGTGTTTATTACGTACATCTACGTAAATGAGATATTTCACTAAACCACTCCTTTTAATTGTATTATGTAATGGTTCTTTAAACCTTTGAAAGGTTCTTCACACTCTCAGACCTCTTTTTCAAGCGCGTGTTCTTTAGTAACATTTAAAAAGTGGCTCTTCCATGGCAAACCCTCTGTGGCATCACCAGCTTCTTTGTCAATTTTGCACTTTGCTAATATAAATATTTTGGTGTTTCTTTTTTTGTATACTGCACTTTTAAAAATGGCTGGTTCTTCAAGGGTTCCTTAGTAAAGAAAATGGTTCTATATAGAACCATGAGCACTCAAAGAATCTCTTGCATTATTAAAAGGCTCTTTGCATGGTAAAGTGGTTCTTCAGATTGATGGAGAATGTGCTGTAGATGGGTCTGTATAGAGAAGGCTTATATATAGTATTTATATAGCATCAAAATGATTCTATTGTTAGAAGCTTGACATTGTAACAATAGAAGAACCTTTTTTGGTGCTATACAGAACCCTTTTCAGAAAAGGTCTATATAGAAGTTCTATATGTACAGCATCAATATATATATATATATATATATATACACTCCATCAGTCTGAAGAACCCTTTCACCGTGCAACGAACCCTTTAATCATGCAAAAGGTTCTTTGAGTGTTCATGATTCTATATAGAGCCATTTTCTTTACTAAAGAACTGTCGAGGAACCACCTTCTTAAGAGTGTGCACTGGTATAAGAGCATGTTGGACCATAATCTTCATGTTATGAAGAGGTTAAGGTTTGTTTATGATAAAAGCAAGTAATTTAAAGACTGCACATTATTCACAAGCCCCATGTATTAGATGAAAAAAGCTAACAGCGACAGTTGGAGTTCACTGTTCATTTGTTATAACTCAAACTTGCAAAGAAACAATGTTCTTTAATTGAACCCGCCTGGGGCCAAGTTTATAAATCTTTCGCAGTACTTTTTTTTAACTTAAATGAAATTTTCAATATTACAGTTTTCAGAATTCTTTGTATAAATGAAGCACTAAACAAATATTCTGATCTTTTTCTCAGACGCACAAAAGAACTAAACTAAAAAAGAAATAAACAGTGCTGCTACATACAGCACTGAGTCGGTTACTAAATAAATCTTGACCTTTATCATGGCTCATTAATGTGCCTTCATCGCTGAAAGTAATTACATCTTTTGAGAGTTGACACCCTTTAAGTTCCTCTTTGTGAGAAGCAGTAAACTGAAGCTGCATCTAATCTCTGCACAATTGCCCCACAGACAGGCGAAGTTGCATCAGCCAGTTGGAGATAGAGTGAAGGCACTGAGACTTAAAGACAGATGTGGGCAAGCAGCAGTCGACACACAAGAGGGCTCAAAGTCAAAAGACTGCCAGCACACAGTGCCTGGCAGGATTTCTATAATAACTAAGCAAATCAAACCGCCCCGGCTATTCAGCAACATCAAATATTAAAGCGCTCTCCTATATGCCACTTACACATGATTTATCAGCACACATCAAAGCACCAGTTGTGCTCTTACAGAAATTAAGCAGTCATAATGGCCTCCATGGCCATAGACATTGTCCATTTCTGGACATCAAGGGACCAAAAATGTCAGGTTTTGGCTGAAGTTTGAAGCACTAATTAAAGTGTGACGTATGGAGGTGATTAAAACATGAAAGAAAGTACATCTAAGAGCATTCATCCTGTCTTCTATGTGGGTCATGAGCATCTCCAATAGCTCATCTAGACTCCAAGTCAATTACTGGAACATCCAAGTGCTCTGAAGGGCCTGCTTTTGGCCAGTATAAAACAAATTGATGTAGTTAGATCCCTACATATCTAAGGCATGTCATGTGAAATGTTCACTTATGGCATATATACATACAAAAAAAATACATATATAAATAGACAAGCAGCAAGACGAGAGCTGTTTTTCAGTTTACAGATCAATGGCAAACAGGGCAGATCCATGCAATACTGTTGTGATGCTCAGTTTCAAGGTTTTCTGATGTCTGTTTTTTTTTAACCAGATCAACATTTGTGCGCTTACACAAGATACTCGCTTGTGATTACATGATACTCCCTGTCCTGAAAAGCACAAGATGTGCCGCAAATCAGGGTTGATGAAATTTCATGTGCTAAGACACAAAAGAACAGATCAGATAGGTACTGGATATGTGAAAAGGAAATCAGAACTGACTGGCTGCCTGCACGCCTACATGCTCCTCTTAGGCTATAAATTTCTCAGAAACTGATCAGGGACGACAATGCTCCTTAACTGAAACTCATCTGTACGAGCCTAGCAAGAACATACAGACACTGCTCTGTGTGGTTTCATAAAGATCTTCTTCGTGTGCTCTATCTGAAAGCTACACTGTTAAATATAAAGGTGCCAAAATGGGTTCTTTTGAGTGATGTCATGGATGAACCACCTTAGATTCCCTAAACAATAAGAACTGGCTTTGTAAATGAGATGCAAGTGGGAGAAACCTTCTTATGGTTTAAAGAACCACCATATGTATAGGTATACCAGTTAAAGCTTGTCCAAACCAAGAGCTATTTTGGAACCTTTATTGCTGGACCACCAAGTGGGCCAGAGCAGAAGCACTGCCTTAGACAAACAGGTAGCATTATACACCTAATTACATGAGGCAAAGTCATCATCCATCATCAATGTAAGGCTAACGTATGTAATGAAAGAAAGAGATTACACGTTCATCGAAACATGTATGTCGGATGTGTCTGTCAGTTAGTTCTCACCCTGCAGTATAAGCAGTGTTATTTAGTATTTTTCACTTTTTCAGGTGAGGATAAAGTCATCGAGCACTAATACATAACCACTAAGCCAGGGGTGCTCAATCCTGGTCTTGGAGATCTACCACCCTGGAGAGTTCAGATCCAACACACCTAGCTCTGATATTCGGATGCTCCTAAAGGCCTCCATCACCTAAATCAGGTGTGGTAGATTAGGGGTCGAGCTAAACTCTACATGGTGGTAGATCTCCTGGACCAAGATTGAGCACGCCTGCACTAAGTGCACCCAAATGTAAACTGGAATAGTAGTGTTTTTTATATGGCTATCACTTTATATAGAGTGCGCCAGTCCAACAGAACATAGGCATTACTATGTGCGCTGTCTAGAGAATGAGTGTTTACATTATCAGGAGAAAATGTAAAAATTGCTTGACATTACACATGATTCTGAGTAACTGTAGACATTTATGTAAGTGTGTGTGCAAGTAGAAATCATTTTGGCATCTGTCAGAGTCTGTCATTATGCTAATAACAGTCCTAAAATCTGGTATTGTGCAAATTTAGAGCTCAGGGCAACCTAACACAGTCTTCATGGATTCATGGGCAAAGTTATGAAACTGAGTTATCAAATGAATCCACTAAGAAGGCAGATATATTTACCAACTAGGAATGCCAATAGCATAATTGATAACATCCTCTTAGGAATAGCAGGAATGCCGCTGCTTTCACAATAGTTTACTGTTTAAATGTAAAGTAACTAATAATAAATGTTATTATTTTTGTTAATAGCAATGTGTAACGTGGAGCAACATGGCGGATGCATATGCGGAGATAAGCGAATTTTATTTCAGGCAAATCCAGGGTCGCAGTCGTAACAGTCCAGGTTCATACAGCCAACACGGAGAGATCGCGGGACATACATGACGAATAGAACACAGGATACAATCAAAGACTAGAAAGTCAAACATCAAACAAACAAAAATGCATCAAACATACATCCAAACAAAGACCTGCAACCAAACAGGGGAAAACACAGGGCTAAAATACAAGAGGGTAAACGAGGGACAGGTGGAAAAACAGGTGGAGACAATCAGGGGTGGAGTCACGAAACAAGGGGGCTGGACTAAACCAAAACAAATAAAACACGTGGACTAGACCAAAACACAACATGAACACATGGACAGGACTGGGAGGGGCTAATCGTGACACAGTAGTGATAGTAATAGTATTAGTAGTAGTAGTAGTAGTATGCCTGCTACGAAAGAAAATTTCTGTATTTATTCACAAAAAGTTGCTAAAAGGTGGATATCCACAGGTGGATCATGCTGCATATAATTCAAGGGTTTTCATATTCTGTAATACACTTACATAACAAATGCAATGCCACTAATGACTGCACAGCAAAACTAGGCTTCCCTAGTCTTTTTTTTAAGACTCTAGGCTGATTTCATGTGTTGTGTTGACACACTTAAAAATAAAGGTGCTAAAATGGCTTCTTTGGAGCAATGCCATAGAAGATTTGTTTTCGGTTGCCTTCATTTTTTCAAAAACGTGGTGCCTGTGTGTGACAAACCTTTTTAAACCATAGTTTAAAGATCCTCTACATAATTTGAGCTTTTTCCTGGAATTCTTTTTCCTAGAAGCCAGGAAACATTAAGGAAACCTTTATTTTTAAGAGTGTAGGCCTGTTCCATGAGTGCGACACCGCAGGGTTGTGACCGAGAGAGGTTTTAGGGCAGTGTCTCAGTGTGCCACAGCTAGGGTCATGGAGCAGCGCCAAGCAGGACTTACCCCGGCTGCTCAGGTTAAACTCTTCAGCGAGAACACGCATCTCTGAGCTCCTTCATCAGCAGCTGGCCCCTCTTCCTCTCTGGAGAAACACAAAGACCCAGTGGGTTAGATTTGTTCATCTTCTTTGCTGCTTTGAATAGAGAAGACAAATGGCCATTCATTATGGCTATTCATCATTGCAGTGTGCTTTGACCCAGATGGTGTTTTTTTGGTTGTTTTAATTCTAAGAGTAGTGCAAAAGACAACAAAAGGAAGGCATTAATTAACTGATGAGGAAAAAGTGCTTTTATAGTGAAGCTGTTGAATTCTTCATGACTTTATGGAGTATTTCCTGTGTTAGCATGGCAGGCATACATAACTGCCAATACTGTGTAGCAGATCTACTTTAAATACACAGACTATTATTGATGAATCAACCCACGAATAGCTACTCTATTTATATCTCACAGTTCTTAATGCTTTTAAAAAAGATTTTTTTTTTGCTCTAAAGTGTAATAATAGGCTGTGGAAAAAGGTCAACACTAACAAGCTAATTATTAACACTCCGTTCATTGTGTGGAAGTGTTTTGCACAGTCTCTGTACTCATTCTCCAGCACTGATAATGAAAGAAACTGCTTTTTTCCAAAAATATGCAAGAATAATCGCCAAAAAAACCATTAATTATTGAGAGAATGAGTGCCGTGTCTCTCTAATCATCTGTCCACTGCCATTGTGTCCTTGAGCCAAACACTTCAAGCCTGTAGCAGTTTTACAAGAGGCAACTCCTTCCTCTCCGTCTTCAGCCCACCACACATACGGCTCCAGCACACAGGCCCTAATGAAGAGCCAAGGCTGCTAAGTGGGCTCTACTGTACACGCATAAAAGGTTGAAAACACTCCAAGCAAACCTCTCTCTTTCTTTCTTTCATCCCACACACCTTAGGGTAATTATGCCTGTCTGCATGCTGATCCTGTATCTTTAGCTCGGTGCGTGACAGCGGATCGATGCAGCCTGTTCGGAGACGGGTGGCCCTGCAAGCTTCTGCTGTCACGGCCTGGCCTCTCTGACGCATGAGCCTTTCTTTTCCCCTGGCCATTGATCCAATGCAAATTCAGCCCGTACTTCAATTAGCAGGAGTAGGTTCTGCCTGTGATCAGCAAGCCAGGCCAACTAATTAAGCCCTACATAACTTTCTACGCCACCCAATTTAAATGACTGCTAGAATCTCATACTGGGCATATTATCTATTCTCACCTAAAATATTCTCTTCTGATTGCGCCGGAGTGGCAAGGCAATAAAGTGTGTTGCTTTGACATCAGAATAATATTTCTACATGACTGTAGGAGACATTTGGCTTTCTTCTCATCAAGCCATCTTGTAGCTGTTATGTGCACTCATATTTATACTGCTGACAAAATCACTTACACGTAGAAGGTACTAAAGCGAGGAGATATTAACCAAATAAGCTAGACAAATGTTGATTTGCCAGTAGAATATCTTGCACTGTAATGTCATTATCATTGTCATTCCTGGTTTTTCACAGCACTCTTAAAGGGCACTTGTGCTACATTTTTCTTGTAAGCCCACATACAGGTTTTGTGCATATTATGCACCACAAACCTCAATTCATCCCTTTAATCAAATTAGCTTTGATGCTGTGCATTTAAGACTGATACATGTGAATGAATTCGGTTCTGATTGCCCTGTAACTTGCATCATTCAAAAAGCAGTCCAGGCTGAAAAGCTCCTTATAACTTCAGTGTGAATGTTGGGCAGTTTTTGCAGCTTAGTTTCCGTTTATGGACAGTATGGACTGAATGTATGTTGTGAAGCAATGTTTACATACTATTTGAAACTTTTATTTTTCAAAAAAGCAAGGAACGTTTGCTTCCATGACACGGGCCCTTGTAGGGCTCTTTGGAGTTATACCATAAAAGAACAATTTCTGGGTCCTTAAAGAATGTTTCAGTGGATGGATCTTCAAATAATCGTTTTGTAAATGAGACATACAGGTGCAAAGAACCTTTTTGAAGTTTAAAGAACCTCTTCATAATGTAAAGTTTCTACACTAATTAAAGCTTTCTCCTAGAACTGTATGTCCCAGCCAAGACTGTGGGGACTGTTATATACATTAACAGAATACTGACCTTGTACATTGAGTACTACATGGTTGTTACTTTTACTCAATCTTTTTTATATACATGCATGCATGCAAATATTTGGGCTCCTGGCCAAACTGTATGTTTTTAAATGAAAGTAAGTTACACATCCTCTACCGAAACGCACTTCTGCATATTTTAATGCACACTTACTGTTTATGTGCTGAGTTTAACATATTGGGGAATGACGGACAAACTTTTCTATGTGTTAGTTTTTCCAATCTGTAGAGCTTAGTATATAAAGAGACACTCTCCACTAAAATGTACAGAAGATTTCCTGCACTTACATTTGTTCTCGTACAAGATATGTTCCTTTACTTTTTTCCACTTAGAAAATCAACAAAACATCATCGACATTTGACTGGACCTGGACACTTTTGCATATGATGTTATAGAAATTGTGTCGAAGGTAGTGTTGCTACCATGTTGTGGCCAAACACCAAGACAAATCACAAAGACATGCTGATGTACATGGTGCATGAATGTGATTCTGAAAGGTAACAGGTTCTACAGACTGAATGTAATGTGAACTAACCAGTGACACTTTAGTTTTATCTCAATAAAATATGCATATGTTGAAAATAACATAAGACGTAACTCCTGACTGAGTAATGGCTAAATAACGTACGACATGTTGGATAAAAACAAACGAAAGATGGAGTCAACCTTCTCAAAACATCTGCCATACATTTAAACGATCTGTTATGAAAACATTAAATAGCCATAGTGCTGCCAAAACAGCCCTAAAGTGAGTGTATTCCTACATTCACACTCAGGTTATAAAGATATATTTGTTATTATGGTAAATGTCACCTAGTTTTGCATGCAGCAAGTATGTTAAATCATGTTTGGAGTGAATGTGAAGGGATCCATAAAGGCGTCCCAGGCAATAGAGCATCCATTACAAAACAAGAAGTACAAGAAGACACATAAATATGCCCTTGAGAATATATGAAGCCATCACTATGCAGATCAGAAGATCTCAGTGCTGTCAGTGTCTTATCATATATCATCTTAATACGTTTCGCAATGATGGCTATCTTGTTGATGCTATGTGGAAGTTGCTCTTATAAGCTGCACCTAGATCAGTTTTAGGAGATAAGACAGGGATTTGTCTAAGAGGAACTGGTCCTAAAAGACTATTAGATCACCAGTGTGTGTCAGAAATGCTTGTGTCGCTCCACTGGAGACTTTAAAAGGGACACATTTCATATGTTTTGCAAGCTGATGTGCTCAGTTCACTTTGCAGAACTATAAAAATGATCTACTTCAAACTACAAGTGCCTGCATGGCAACCAAGGGCAACATGAGACTGGAGATTACTCGCCAAAATTGATGCCATTGTTGATTGTGCATCTCATCCAGCTTGAGTCTCACTTCTCTGGAAGCTATTATGCAGTTTCTTCCACTTGCAGTTCTTATGAGATCCACACTTGAGAGGAAAACCAACAAGTGCCTTCAGAATTCCAACTTGCAAAACAAATTTGCTCCCCCAAGGCAAATCTGAAGCTCAGTCAGAATTTCAGCGAAAAACCTCAATAATGCGGGTTAATTAGCTGGTAAAGATGCAATTTGCATGCCAGTGAAAGAAGTGATAGTGAAAGTGCCTACGGCAGCTGTCATGTAGCGAGAGACAGCCTAGGAGGCCCACAAGGCGGCGGAACCCAGAGGCGGCCAGAGAAGCGCTTTCGCAGTTCTTGGGTGCTATTCTTTTAATTACTCGTTATAATGACTCCATTTAGCTGTTCAATGACCCATTTAATGGCACCGAGCAGGCCTGGGAAGTGCAGCGTCCTTGGCAGGGTCGATCTCGCAGCTGCCCTGGCCTACGCTACCTCTGGCCCCCCTCTCCTGCACCACCAGGCCTTGAGGGGAGCGAGGAGGCCTCCGACTGTGTCCTGTAAACACGGACCTGACGCTAAATAGGCATCCGAAGCACATGGCTAGCTTTCATATTGCTTTCCTTCGTAGGGAGTAAAGCATGTTGCAGATCAGAGTTTAATTAATTAAGGAACAGCCCCTGTGGGTTGCAAATAAAAACAATTAAGCCCCAGTCAGCTGCTATATAATGACATGGGTAATGAAAGCAATGGAAGACTATATATATATCACTGCATAGACATAGGATGTATATAAAGTCATATAAAGTTATAAAAAAATTAAAATTTATATTATTAAAAATTTAAAAATATAATTTTTGACTATTTTTATAAGTAAACTTAGTCATGAAATATTTAGCTGGCAGGCAGCTAGTTTTCAAATGGTGTAAAAAACGGAATTACCAGTAGACATGATTTAGAAATCATACCACTATTTTCTGACTTTTGCTTAAAAAAGAAAATCTCGGCTTCAGATAAATAATTACGACCAATAATAAAAATATTTCAAATTTTTGACAAAGTACTACAGAAGAGCAGAATGTTTTGGCAATACTGGAATGAAAGCTTTAGCGCAAGTTCTGCCAGCGAGACTCCGATGCTACGTCACTCATTATTCTGACCAATAACAAGCTTCCACCTGCCTTTAAAGTAACTCGACTTACACACCAGCTTTAATGCTTTCAGATTCTGATGTTTTGTTGTTCCCCTCCTTCCTCCTAGCCTCCGCCAGTTGGTGCCCCGCTCGATTGCCCAGGGGGTAGGCTCCGCCCCCTGCTGTCCCTGTACGGCAGGACCGAGTCAAAGACTTTAACTTAAAAAAAAGTGTTTTCTATGGAACTACTAAATACTATTAGATTATACTGTTTCCCTATAAAACTAGTTTGCAAGTATTTAGTCTCAATTTTGACATTTTATATCAAAACAACTCTCATTCCATCCCACTCTTTCTGTTTCTGTTGTTTTGTAGCATGTACATGGTCACTGTTGTATCAAAATCTCATCAATGCTTTTATGCCATTTTAAATCACCAGCTGCCATTTACATTCTGTGAGTAGTTCATTATGGATTGTAACCACATTAGTTGACCTAGTAAATCACCAAAACTGTCACTCTCAGATAAACAGAGAGATATTTTTGAGAGAAAATGAAGCTCCATCCTGGCTACAGTAGTGAAAGAATTCACAGCTGTTTCCGTTCATCCTTTCACTGCGAGACAACTTAACACTATGAAAGGACG
This sequence comes from Pygocentrus nattereri, assembly GCF_015220715.1. Classification (NCBI taxonomy): domain Eukaryota; kingdom Metazoa; phylum Chordata; class Actinopteri; order Characiformes; family Serrasalmidae; genus Pygocentrus; species Pygocentrus nattereri. The sequence continues at coordinate 15,041,274 of NC_051237.1, forward strand.
TGTAGCTGACAAGAAGCTGTTACTGAGAAAAGGAAGTAGTCGAGAAAAAAAGAAGAAAATTTGCAAATCAAGCAAAGAAGCTGCTAGTATTCCTAGACCAATGGACTGACCACTCCAGAGTCCAGACCTCAACATCACTCATGTGTTTGGGATTATTTTGATCAAAAGAAGCCGAAAACACAACCTTCTAAACTTCTAAAGGCGCTACTGGTATGAGGTGCTTTTGGCACGCAGTTGCCATGTGTAGTTCAGTTAATGTTAGTTGGGCCATTTGTTTGTTTTTTGAGTAAAATGCAATATTATAGTGACTGAGCAGCAGTTTCTCTGTTTAGTCATTTTCAGAAAGAAGATGCCACAGCTCAGCTTCTTGTTTTCTATTGGCTGATGCTCCTACAATTCTCAAATTTGCAGAGGTAAAGTTCATCTAGAAGAACTCAGCGCAAAGCAAAATGTAACACTACCAGAAGCTAAAGTGATCTTTCACGTTCTCTCATCTCCTCCCAGGCAGATTTTGCAGCTTTAGGCTAAACTTTGGAGGTGGTAAACTTTGGTGGAGAAATATCTCCACAGATTTCTTTGAAAAACTGAGAGCAACTCTCTTGAAAAGAATGGAAGCTGTAATAAAGTCAAAGAGTGGATACACTAAATACTGAAAAAAATGATATTAGGTTTTTTTGGTCGAGTTCTTGGCATAAATTCCTGTTAAATATATGTCTTTGCACATTACTGTAAATAATCTGTCTCAAAATCTCATAGGTTGAAAAAATCTCATCTCAAGGTTGAAGGCAAGCCTTACACCACTATATCAACCTAGGTAATGTATGTAAAAATGGGAAGTACAGTAAAATAGAAATATATTTAAAAATATAAAGTGTCGTATAATCAGAATAAAGAACGGACAGAACAAATGAAGAATAGAAGGCCGATCTCTTGCTTACTCTCACCCAGACACTCATCTTAAGCCTCTGACCTACATGTGATGTAAGCATGTCAGGAGTAGGGTTAGCAGGCCCATGAGGAGCTTCAGGCCCCATATGGTCCTGAGGAGCGCCTCACTCAACCAGCGCGCTGACCACGAACACTGTCTCTCCTGCCTCCCCCTGCCTCCCTCTGCCCCGACTCCGATCTGATTGACTGCGTCCGCTCAGCTGCTGACAAGTGCAGAGGGGCACACGTGGCAACCAGGGACAAAAATAGCCCCGCTGTGGTCCACTTTGCTTTTGACACGACTACTAAAAATCCAAAAAGGAAAAAAAAAAAACCTTGCTTGCCAGCACACGTCTTCTGAGACACGTCTCTTTTGAAACTCAAAGTATATCCAGTGTTCTCTCATCTCCAATCCAAGCCTTGCTCCTTCATTAGGGGAATATATTGGAATGTGTGCGGTACAGACATCTCGCATTGATCCCTGTTCATCAATATTGATAAGGAAAATGTTAATTGGCGGTGTGGCTTGTCCTACATACAAACAACAGTCTGTTAACTATAGACCTCCCCTAAGAATGATATAGACCTAAATGATTAATTACAGGAAAGTTAAGAATGCTGCTTCAACTATTTTGTAATACGAAACAGGTCAACACCCTCGGTTCTCCAGTTAGAATTATAGATTATGTGGAACACCATCAGAGCTCTGCATCAGAGCTTTGCCACCAATTTAGTTCAGGCTTTATGTCGCAATAATGTATGCTGTCACATATATTGTGTCATAAAACTTTAATATGTTTACTGTTGGCTCAAAGATCTAAGAAAAGCCTGGATGTCAATTTTCAATTAAACTAAACATAAAAAAATTGTCAAAATTGAAATATAGAGTATGGGAGGTCTTCTCTTGACACCAGCAGTATGGTACTCAACATTGATTGCTGCTGGTGATGAAAGCTGCTGGGTTTCGTGGAGCGAGGGGTCCAAGCAATCCTCCATAACATGAAAATGTCAGTTGTAATTCCAAAGATTTACTGAAATCCACAATGTGATCAACCTCTGGCTACAACTAAACCGGTTTACCCTCTTCGTCAATTTCAGCATCCGCACACTTATCTTGGGGATCCAAGTGTTCTGGTCAGGCATTTCAACGATTCTGCTCATTTACTCTGAATAAATAAAGCCCTGTTCCAGATGCAGAATACTCGAAAGAGACAGTTTGTTCAGAGTTAAACGACAAGCAGTTTCTGTTGTCATGCTCCGCCAGTCTATTTGTACACCAGAAAAACTTGACAAGATCCAACAATGGAGAGCCAAAACAATGTCAATGAAGCTTTATTGACTTCTCTAGCGAGCTACTCATCTGCTGACATGGAAATTCACCATGTAGCTATTATACAATATACAATATTGGCTTTTTTTATATGTGAAACATCAAAGCTGTAGACAACAAAGGGAGGATACTAATTATTTTACAGTGTAGCTGAGCAATTGCAAACAAGACAATCCTTCCCTCTGCCATGCAACACTAGAGACGTTTGTAAAACTGCAAACGTGTGTTCAACATTAAACACAAGATGTCAGGAGACAAATTATTCATTTGATTACACGGGGATCTGGGATTTTAAAATATGTGGCATTACAACAAAGCTATTTGTGGTCCTTTTTTGGAGAAGCGTGACCATTATGTGTAATCAGAGAAAAAACCTCTGACCCACTGCGTGTAGTTGCCCTCATTCTTCCAGCACAGTTTTAGTAAACTAGCTAAGCTCAAGTTTTTACCAAGAGTGGGCGATTTTGATAAAAATGGACTGCTTCTGAAGGAAAATAAGGGTCAGTGATGTCCAAGAACACTTGGAACATAAGGTTTGTATGTCGAACAGCAAGGAAATACCTTGAATGCATTGCAACGGGAGTCAAATATAGAAAGAATATTAACAAAAGGGGTCAAAACAGTGAATGCCATGAGTGTGTGGGCCATTGTGGGCTGTGAAGAATAAAATCAGGCTTTGGAGAGGAGTGACAGTCTCATCTCTAGTGGCTGCCTCTGGCTGCGCATTTATGAAGAACCCCATAATGCTGTAGGTAGGCGCACTCAGACGTGTGAACTCACCTCAGTATATGACCCCTTTCAGACGGCACCGCAGGGAGGGTTCTGCACAGCCCACCCACACCGCTCACAATGACAGGGGCTAAAGGAGACACTTTGTACATGGCTCAGTGCGTGAAGCACCTCAGAAAATATTTAGATGACATAATTAACCTGACTTTAACAAGAGGAGAGAGGTACAGGAAAAGTGACAGTGACATAGTGTTGTCAGTGGGTAAGATAATGTAGCCTCAGCGCTGTGGGGATCATCCTAGCGGAAGACGGTCAAGAGATTACAGCGGAAGGTAGGGTCGACTTCAGCGCCGTCACTTTTTCTTTATTTATTTTTTTGAACGTTGCAGACTGGCAGAGATGCAAGGAGGAGGGCTAAAACAGAGGAGATCTCCGTAAACTTGATTTCACAACTCAGTGAGTCAGTCTCTCTGTTTGACCTGAAGGAACAGAAGCGAGGAGCCACACTGCCAGTTCCCCCCATAGAGCGAGAAACAGGCACACAGACAGAGACAGAAAGAGAGAGAGAGAGAAAGCTTCACACTACCGGCCCTGCAAAACAGACAAACCTGAGAAAGACACAACAACCCCCAAACAATGCTTAGTTTATAAATAGCAAAGCATGACATCTACCATCAACCATGAGCAGCTCTGCACACCATCACTGATCTTGGCAGTGAAGGCTGATGGAGCGGCTGGGATTCGTTCCATACTAAAAAACTGAACGGATTCAATTAAAGCATGATGCGTATTTGTTTCACAGACACCATTTTTGTTTTAACTGGTATGAATGGTAAAATCACAATCTGAGTCTTTTTATTAGACAAACACAAAGAATTTCTCTTGGTGCAGCCACCTAAATAAATTGCAATCAAAAATATAGAAAAAATACGTGTTTATACACACAAAACTATCTACAGAATAAAATGTGGAGTGGGTGTTATGTGTAGTCACACTATAAATCTTGAGGTTACAAAGTACATACAATTGGCGTCATATGAACAATATTCCATGTCCATTTGGTCCGTTTTTATCCTTTTACTTATTTTGGGAGGCATTAGTTTGATATGTAAAGAACATGATCAAACAGCAGTAAACTTTTGAAGGAAGGGTCCTTATGGACCTCTTAAGTCATATATTATTCTGTGGTCAGCATGATGCCCATATTAGCAACTCTGGGTTTCAGCTGAATGGATTTAATAAATGTAAATGAATTGGATTTTTGAAAATCGCTGCTATCACACTCCACGGTACACACAAAGGTTACAAACAAGACGTGATTAGTCTTATATACATTTTCCCATTTAATGTCACTGGATCCTCTGAATTACAAGGTTGTTAAGGAGTCTAAATATGGACATGGATACATGCATGTTAATAGCAAGCTACCACTTCTGCACAGTGAATTGCTACTACAGGGTGGGCCATTTATACACCCAAATACAATGGGAATGGTTGGTGATATTAACTTCCTGTGTGCGGCACATTAGTTTATGGGAGGGGGAAAACTTTTCAAGATGGGTGGTGACCATGGTGGCCATTTTGAAGTCGGCCATTTTGGATCCAACTTTAGTTTTTTCAATGGGAAGAGGGTTGTGTGACACATCAGACTTATTGGGAATTTCACAAGAAAACCAATGGTGTGGTTTTAACGTAACTTTATTCTTTCATGAGTTATTTACAAGTTTCTGACCACTTATAAAATGTGTTCAAAGTGCTGCCCATTGTGTTGGATTGTCAGTGCATCCCTCTTCTCCTGCTCTTCACACACTGAGAGCAACACCGCAGAAGAAATGCTACCACAGGCTTCCAGTATCCGTAGTTTCAGGTGCTGCACATCTCGTATCTTCACAGCATAGCACAGCAATTGCCTTCAGATGACCCCAAAGATAAAAGTCTAAGGGGGTCAGATCGGGAGACCTTGGGGGCCATTCAACTGGCCCACGATGACCAATCCACTTTCCAGGAAACTGCTCATCTAGGAATGCTTGAATCTGACACCCATAATGTGGTGGTGCACCATCTTGCTGGAAAAACTCAGGGACGTGCCAGCTTCCAAAGTGGATTGGTCGTCGTGGGGCAGTTGAATGGCCCCCAAGGTCTCCCGATCGTTTTTCTTGTGAAATTCCCAAGTCTGATGTGTCACACGACCCTCTTCCCATTGAAAAAAGTAAAGTTGGATCCAAAATGGCCGACTTCAAAATGACCGCCATGGTCACCACCCATCTTGAAAAGTTTTCCCCCTCTCATAAACTAATATGCCACACACGGGAAGTTAATATCACCAACCATTCCCCTTTTATTTGGGTGTATCCATATAAATGGCCCACCCTGTATACTAAAATCTACTACCAAATTTCAACACTGTTATATTTTAGCACCAGCTGCTCCTAAAGTCTTATGATGTCAATTCAGGGCACAGCAGAGGGAGCTTGCAAGTAGAAATAATCAAAGTTCAGCTCCTTGTATTTCAGATGATCCAGCGAGATTTAGTGGAAAAGTGTACATAGGATAAGAGGCATTGAGTTTGAAACAATGTTATTAGCCACAAGGCATGGTAGCAGCAGTTGTTGAAAATCCCATTCATTGTTGCCATATAGAAATCCAGCTTAAACCCAGAGGAGCTAATATGGTCATGCCGCCAGCTTCAGAATGACTACACAGCTTCAGTGGTCTGATTAGGAGTATTATGGCCTAAGGAAACAGCTATTACACTACACACTCTACGTTCAATCAATCAGCATTAGATTTGAAACACACGGTCTGAGTTCCCTGCAATAATTATACAACCAAAGGATAGACGCCCATTATTAGTGAATGTACTGTGAATATGATCGATATGAAATGCTGTGTTGTGGACAGACATTTACATCCATCTGTGAGAGGTGAATGATTATTGAAAATGAGAGCTGACATCGCTTCTGCATGATTGTTGTACCTACTAATAGCAGCTCCAATAACTAAGATGAGCAACGTTTCATGGGAGGTTAATTGACTTCACAAATATCAGCGAAGTTTGGCATCAGGCTCTGTGTGGCCTAATTGGTCTTTGGGGGGCCTGATGTCGCATCAGTGTAATGGTGATGCATTATAGAGGATATATCGCCATATGTTGAAATTGATTGCTTCACTTGGCTTTTGCAGTTCCCTACCTTCAAAACATAGCATGGCTTGTTCTGTCTCATTAGATGTGCATCCATTTGATCACTGAAAAAAAAACTCTCTAATCGAAACTGTTCCTATGTTTACTAATCAGGTGTTCAATATTCCATGGATATGCATGGAACTTCGACCAGTACCAACGTAGTACTTTTGGTCTAATGCTAGCATTTTACAAGGGCATTTGCTACTCTGTGATACATAAATGCATGGCTAGCCAGAAGAAAATATTTATGAAACTGTAATGTCTTTCAGCAGTTGCTTAATTGCTTTCATTGGATTACAATTAGAGAAAGAGAGAGAGGGAAAGGGAGAGCTGAAGGATTTTTTTTATTGAGGCTTATTGTTATTATAAGAGATGAAACAGCCCTGAGTTCACATGAGGATAAATGAAAAAGAGCAACAGCACCGGCTTCTGAAATGATTGTATGCTTCTCCCTCATGTCAAACTCAATATTAGCAATAAAAAACCCTCTAGCCTTCATATAATTTCATATCAATCTGAAAACATAGAGGAATATCAAGGTCCATATGCAACCACAGCTACACTAAGTGTAACATTGACACGTTGCTAGTCAGATGGTTGACCACATGGCTCGTCATGACACAGAAACAGCGTGTAACCTCCAGTGTTATCCTGACCGCATTCCCTAATGACTTCAATTTAGTCATGCATTTCTTTTGTTTTCTCAAGGGTGAAGCAGTTTTCTTTATTTATTCATACTTTAAGATAGACCGCTGCATGGCATGTCAAATGAACAACAATGTTGGTCATGTTGCTTAAGAGATTTTTGTAATTTTGTCTTATGTGTTATTGTGTTAGGTGGCATTATGTTGGAAGAAGTGTTTCCTGATACCAGTTAGAATTAGGACAGAATTTTCACCCCAACCCCACACAGGGCTGGACTAGGAACTAAATTCAGCCCTGGACTTTTGTCTAGACCAGTCTGCTCCAAGTTCCTATAATAATGTCTGACTGACAATGAACTAGAAAGCTAGCATTTTGGGTGTCGTGCCTAATAGCACCCCTTAACCTGGATGAGGAATAACTGTAACGCACAGCTGCTTGTGGCACAACACAAGTGAAACTGGGTTTTGGTAAGCAGCTTGATGATAGAGCTGTTCCTTCTCTCCCTCTGCTGTCACTGCTATCTCATGCTGCTGGACAGCATGTGCAAGTCAGGCCAAAGCGCATTCCCTTCACTCGGGTATGACTGCCCTCTCTACAAAGGCATCATACGAAACTGATTTAACCATCTGCATACGTGCATGAACCCAAAACATCTAGTTAACCTAGAGAGCTCAAACTTATTCATACCAACTACACTGAACTACCCTCACCCTCATAAGAAAAACCGTTAGAGTGGAGAGGCAGAAAAGAAGACAGGATGAGCTCCAGGTTTTCAGAGGCAGGAAAAAAGGACAACTTGAAAGTGAATGAAGTTTACTTCATTACTGAGAACAACAGTGCAGTCATGTTTCAACGGAAACCAAATGTACTGTTGGAAGGTTTTCCCAAAGTCGCCAAAAATACTAATATTGCTGTCCAAGTAGGTATTTTAACTCCAAGCACCAGCATACAAAGCTGAAACATTTCCCACTATCATCTAATTGCTCTGAAGCTGTGAAGTGTTTTAGAGCTCCACAGAGTCTTGCATAAATCCTTGGTTTTAACAATAACAAAAACTTGGTTTAGCAAGTCTTTATCTCCTATCCCTGCCAACATCATTTAGTTCTTCATATTAATCACATTATGCACTGTTTCGTAAAAAGATATTATCAGTGCTTAATCAGAGGGATTGCCAGATCAGGGGTGATGCCTCTGTGACAGATCAGAAGCTGAGGTGAAACAAGCAGTTGGTACTGCATCAGAGGAGGCGCTCAAGAGTGACTTTTGAACAATGGCCCTGTACAACACAATTATCATTCACCTACAGGGGAAAAGCTTGAGGGCCTGTGGGATCTATCTGTGCATGTGCCTGATACTAACAACTACTAACAATGCTTGACTGGCACACAGTCAATGTCTGAACTCGACCAGAAAACAAAAGCTTGAAAAAGCAGACCTTTATAGCTATGCAATGGCTGAATTTTCCATTTTGGCGTTAAAGGAGGAGAGAGGATTAAAACAATGGAAATGGTCATTTTTGTGCAGGCTTTATAGGGTTAATTGGAAACTCACTCTAGTTCATCCTCTATGGCTGGTGAACAGCAGACATCTAGCCAGCTAGATCCCTTTTCCACACCGATTTAAATGTGCATGCAGTCGCCCACGTTATGTGGCCATTGTTACATGCCACCGAATTGGCATTGATATGCATGCGATGCTTGGTGACATGTATTTCACTTATATTACCTTTGCAAGGCTACAAGCAGTTCAAACACAACACGCCATGTGTTAATTCTTACCTTTACATCACTGTTACAGATGTCACCATGAACGTTAGTGTCTAAAAGCTGCATACTTAACTTTTAACCCATAAAAGCCTACGCTGCAGTTTTGCAGCCAGCTGTCTTTACATTGAAGGAACCGCAATCTTTTGTTACAGGCACTCTAATGGAGCACGAGGCGAGCAGAGTCCATGGGTGGGTGGCTCAGGAAAGAGCGAGCATGGTGTTATGGAATGCAGGAAAAAGCTATTATGCGACTCTCTGGGTTTTGTGGCGCACTTTGCTTGGGGGAATCATTCATTTATCAGTTGCTCTGTGCCGCTTTGTGGGCCAGTTCCGTGTTTGAATGGTAATGTATTCCGAAGAATGCCCCTCCAATCCCTCTACATGACAATGAGATTAATGCACTACCGTTCTATCCCATTCCACTCTCAAGGATCGTTGTCACAACAGGGCTCTTATGGAGCTTTCTGAAGGCTTGTAATGACTTTTGTCCTTAATCAACGTAGGATTTCTTGAGTGACACACACAGTAATTATTTATTGTACCCAACATGTAGGGTGGAAAGAGAATCGGGCCCATATAGGAGAGGGCACCGTCTTCAACTTGGCTGCTCCTAGGTACTCTCCAGGGCACACAGAGCTGCCGAACGATGCACTGGATTCATTGGGAAATAGGTAATGATTGTTTTTCTGGAGCACAGAAAAGAGAGGCAGCCTCACTGCAGCTAATGGACAGAGGGCTTCTTTGAGGAGCGGAGAGGATTAGGTCAGCACGGCCATGTGCACTTTCAGCAAATCGTGGCTGAGCACACTGGCAGACATGGAGGGCATCCAAGGAGTGGCTACGTAACAGGCGTGACTTGTACACTTCATACGAAGGCCACGACGGTATTATGCTTTTAGGAAACATGATAGCATGGCCATGGGCAACCGCACACAAATAGAAAGTGTTCACTAGTAAATCGATTAACCTTTGAGCTCAAAGACATCAAAGGCCAATATTTCCTGACCCCTGTGGGCTACAAACCTCTCAGGTTGTAATAAAGTGGCAATTTCAAAAAAAAAAAAAAAATTGTAAATATACCGTTTCAGTAGCCTAAAGTGCATAAAGAGCGAAAAAAACTGCAATCAAAAGATCAACAGTTCCTAATAAATGTTTAATTGCGAGGCGAGCACACAATGTAATATCTATTTTTAGTCCATAACTACCCTTGATGTTGAGTTTGCTATTAATTAAACATGGGTTCAGATGATATTTCTGTATTTACCGTGCAATGTGGAAGACTAATTTCCTCCCAAGTCTCCCCTACAGTTCCAAAAGTGAGAAGAGCAGCACTTTGGAGTCTAATCAGGAAACAGAAAACAAAAGTGAAGCTAATTATCCCCACCCCTCACGGGGGCCCGGCCTACTCACAGAGTTTATATTCCTTCCAGCTCAAGTAGCCTGCAACCATGCATGCAACAGATACAGCCCCTTAACTAGACACACGTGTATGGATACGGGCTAATGATGCTTCCGCTATTAATATCAATTACTGATGGGCCTCCTCGCAGTTCAGTCTTGCTGCTACTGATGTGAGGTGATACATGATTTCATCTCAATGTATGCAGCTTGTTCAGATAGCATTGCTGTTTTGTGTCACTCCCAAGCTGCTTTGTGAAGGACTTGACAAAGGCAGCACTGCTTTCGCATCTCCTGGTTAGAACGAAGGTTAAAGGAACAGTTTTCCAGTTTTTTTTTACTATTTTACTTTTTTTGAGAAACATTTGCTTCTTGAGACAAAAGTAACAAAACAGTTACCGTAGGGCACTGTGTCCAATTTCAGGTTTAAATTGGCTTGTATAGCTGCAAGCATAAAAAACAGTTAAACAAGTGATTGAATTATGAATGTTTGTAAAATATTATTACAGCGTGAATGTATTATTAATGGTTGCAATATATTATTGCAGAGTGATGGTATTTGTAATGACTGTTGGAACATATTCACTAGTGTTTTTAGCATTTACCAAACTTGTCATGTGCCTTTTAACATTGCCTTTTAGGACTACGGTGTTACAGTCAGCTACTAATAACTTTCAACAAAGGCAGAGCAGCAAGTCCAGCAGATTACAAAATCATGGGTTCTCTTCTTTGTGGGTACCAAATGACACGAAAGAACAACACAATATAACAAAATAACAGTATAACTGTTGGAAGATATGGCATAGCTGCATTAGTAGACAACTGATCATACCATAATTCTTCTAAAATCAAGGCTATTAATAGGAAGTTTGACCCCCCCCCCCCATACTGCAGTAAGAGCCTCTATGGTTCTGGAAAGGCTTTACACTAGATGTTGGAAAGTTGCTGTGAAGATTTGATTGTATTCAACCACAACAGCATCAGTTGAGGTCAGCTACTGATATTTTGATCACAAACAGCACTCCACCTCATCCCAAAGGTATTGGATGGAGCTCCATCACTCCAGAGAATGCCGATCTGCTGCTCCACTCCAAGGCTGGAGAGCTTTATATACTTTTAGTATTGGGTGACATTTAGCTGCTCCTGAGTGTCCCATTTAGTTGGTCAAAGCCTAGTTGAACACCTGTGTCAGTAATGTGTGCACCTTAAACTTGCTGAATTCTTAATAAATAGGATTTTCAAAATAGTTAAAACAGAACAATAAAGCACCAAAATCACTTCATCAACCTCTGAAACCTAAAAAAAATGTTTCTTGAGGAAAAAGATCACACTAACTTTTTTTATCGACGTCTCAGTTTGACTGAAGACAGTGGTGTCCTAAATGTATTGGTTCATTTTGCTCGGCTCTGGATCAATTGCGCTGATAAGCTCAAGCTGGGAATGACATGAAGGCCTGCAGTGTTTGCTATGAGCCAGCAAGCTGGGCCAGGAATAGATGGGGATAAGTGTTGTCATCATGGCCATTAGTGGAGCTGGACTCTAATTCAGCTGAGGTAATTCCACAGACAATCAGCCTTGACCACCGGAGCGCTGTTGAATAACACCGCACCGCCGAGTCCGGCGCTTCATTCGATAAGATCTCAACAATTTAACATGCGCGGCTCAACTATGGAGAACAATGAAGCACCTTTCTACAGAACTTCGAGAAAGAATTCCCACTAGTGATGCGTATTATATTCTTTCTTATGATAAACCGATATGGAGCAGAATGATCATGGCAGCAAACTGAGGTCAAATTTACAACAGAAATTTAGGCATTTTAAGAGTCACGCTGATGTTTAGCATGCTGTCACAGACCAAACAGAAGAAGAAAGACTAGGTGTTATCAGGAATTTTCCTGAAACCGAGCACTAAAATTACAATTGTGTGTGGCGGGCTTCTAGCAAGCTGTCCGGCCGCTAAAATCATGATGCGAGGCATCCATTAGGGCCAGCTGCTCATCGAGTGGAGAGGCCATGGTCCTGAGTGGGGCAGTCTCGGGGCCCCGGTTTGCATGCTGATGCCCTCTGAATGTATTCCATGGCTGTTAGACATGCAGAGAGCTGGCGGGATGCTCTCCAAATCTGTAAACAAAACAAATGCGGAGCACAAATTAAGTGCATTAATCGGGTAGCCTGCAGCATGACGGCGAGCTTTTGCAGCTGCGAATAACCTGTCACAGTCACAGAGTCCCTTAAAAAGAGCATTTTGGAAAAAGCCCAAGGTCATTTTCATGGGTCTTGTAGACTCCAGACTAGTGATAGGAACAGTTTGTAAGAATGGCTTGATAGAGCCAGAGTTTTTAAATGACATGAAGCCTTTAAATTAAAAATAATAACAGCTCCTAAATGGCTCTTGGCTTCGATCATTGGAAAAACATTTCATTGGAATAAAACCATATATTGTGTAGAGGCTGTTCAAGCTGACACTTGCACACGTCTTTTACTAAACTGATGTTATTAAAGCATGATCTGTCGAAAGGTTCTTTAGAAGGGATTCTTCGGTAATGCTGTACTTGAACCCTGCTGCATGACATTGACCTGTCATATGCTGTCATGCTGTCATATGCTGTCATGACGAATTATGTCCAGGAGGACTGGATGTCATTGTCATGACATATATTATAATATTGGATGTCGCTGTGGCTAGCTACATTATAGTTAGCAAAAAGTTGTCATAAAGGTTTGGATGGCTGGTCAAATGTGTTATTATTTTTCCAGGTGAACCTAAGTTAACAAATTCTGTACCAGGAACAAACTTTGTACAACATTTGGTACAAACTGTAGTGCACAATTTCTACTTTAAGGAAATATAAATTGTGCCATAGAATGTGCCATAACTTGTGCCACGTTATGGTTTAGTTAAATTGCTAAATTCAACAAATAAGCAGTAACTGTGTATTAAATATGCCGAAGTTCGTTCTCTGTGTTAATTTTTCAACACAACTATTTGACTAGAGGTGCCCTTTTGCATGCATCTATCATGAAAATCACATCAACAACAGTTACATATCAACAACATATCACTGAACTAACCACACCCAACCTTACCCCAAACCTAACCCTATGCCTGGCCCTAATCCTAACCTTAAACCTAACCATAAACCCCAACCCAAAACCTAATTCTAACTTTTGATGTTACTGACAGCCTATTAAGGGTTTGTTTCATCAAAAAAGGGCCACCTAAAGTATCACTGAACATATTTTGCTTTTAATGCAAGTTGCTGTGCTCAAATTATATAAAAGAATAAAATTCCCCCATAAATGTACATGTGTTTTTTTATGTAGCTGGGTTCAGTTGTAAAGTGTTACAAATTCTTTTATGCATTCACTCTAAAGAACCTTTATTCAGCACCTCATAGCCCACGATCAGGGCTCTGTACAAGCAGTAGAGTGCTTCGCTCTGCACAGCAGGAGGCATGATAGGCCAAAAAAATGCAGAACAAGGTGTTCCAGAGTGTTGCTGGGTGTTTTTAACAAGCCACCCTCTCACCCCTGCACTAGTAATGCACAGCACACAGTGTCTGCCATGCCAGCTAAATGCACCTGCACGGCTGCCTTTGCATGCCTCCATGAAAGTGGAGCACACGGATTGTGCTTTGACTCTTGGCCGTTTGAATATTCCCTCGTTAATAAAGGTGGAAAATCAATTTGCCGGTGCTGATTCTCATCCACCGCGTGCTCATTAAGCACCCCCTCACCCGCCCCCTTCTGCAAGTGTATAGCAGTCTGAGCGCGTTGGGCCCAGGCAGCTAAACGGCTGACTGGAGCTCCAGTAATCGCACACGGCCACACACCCGCAGCTCGCGAGAAGAAGTCATTCAGTTCTGCTTCCTTTAGCACTTCTCTCTTGCTCTCTGTGTCTTTGTATTCCTCCAGGGCATGTTATTCAGCAAGACGTGCTACCACAAGCATTCGCATTCATGAGGCACACTCTTAGGAGTCAGAGGCCAGTCTGAAAGGTGCTTTTGAAATGATAATCGCACACTTGTGTCAGGGTCATTGGAAAAAATGTTTCGGAACGAAGGGCTTTAGAATTTCACATGCCAAGAACCCTGTCTGCAACAGGCTGAGGTGTGGTTGACAGAACCGAGCCTGATTTGAAACAATTCTGGCAATTACATTGCATGTTTACAATGTTGCAGAGAAACAGTTGTAGCCCCTGAGGCAAAGCCAAAGATTGTTTTTGCTTTGTGCCATCTCCCAAGACCAAGCAAGCCGTAATGTAAAATCATGTCTCCCCTCCATGCTTAACTATGGCATTTCTCTTAAAAAGCCGAAAAATGTCCAAGTGTGATGGAATTCCTGAATCAATAAGGGAGTAATTGCATGCGGCTCTCATGCCTTCGGTTTCGCTTGTTTACTTGGGGGAACACTCAATAATGGAAAGATTCACTAGCTGCTTGTTTGCACTTGTCGCATTAGTCAACGTCTTTGTATTGATGGGTCATGCCACAGTTGATTCATTAAGAAGACTTAGAGGAACTAGTAATGCACTTGTGGATCAGATAGAGCCACAACGTTGACATGAGGCCAAACATCCAGCTCCAGAGAGGCTAGTGTACCTCACCTGACATCACGGAGACCTGCCATCAGAGACAAAGACAGCTGGTAATGCAAGCCGACAAAGAGCTGATGCATTTTCTATCAGGGCTGAAAGCAGATCTGTTCAAACCTGTGTTTCGTTTAAACAGTCACCGTGACCCAAGTGGGTTTACATCAAATACGACTACCTTTTATTTGTTAACATCATTCTTATTTTAAAGAGCTACTGATTTAATATTCATCAGAACTGGAAAGTTTAATGCTGTATGTGTAAACACATATACATAATGAGCACGGTTCTTAGATACCTTATGTATTCCTGGCACAGTCATACCTATCAGTGCGTTTTCCATCAGTTGACTTAATAAACCATGATTGCCAGCAGCAGTCAGTCCATTATGTTATTTCCTCTTTTTCAAATCGCTCAAATCACTTGAAATGGATTATCCCACAATGAATATGATTTTTCAGCTATTCAAAGGGAGGATAAGCAATTAGCAGCTGTCAATTAAGCCCGCGCCTTGCTGAATACATATCAAGGCTTACTGGAATGATATAAAAGTGCACCCTTTGAGGTAATACATTTCAGCAATAACCTGACATTGTTAAGCTAGATCAATTCAATTTCCCTAAGAGGAAAATTGGAACATATTTCGTGTGTTTTGCAATGAAAGGGCCTACCATGCTAACCTGCACCAGTGCTCACACAAAAGGCACACTTAGGTGATAGGAGTGGTAAGCTCCCAGTTCCTTCTTTTTTCGAAACAAAAAGAGAGAAAGTTATCTCTCGGGAATGAGTCACAAGATGACACTTGGGACAGGAGCCCTGGTATTGATGTGAATCTACCATACTTGTTTCAAGGATGCCACGAAGCAGCGTGGCATGTCACCTTACAAATCACACAATTCTTTGTTTGCTTGTTGACAGCACAGTTCGCCGACCCCCCTGCTCTGTCTCTCTCCTCCCGTTGGATTGTTTGCGTGCGCGTGCACTGGGCCCTCCTCATTAGCCGAACGGCCACTGTGCCAGCGGAGGCGGAGCCCAGACAGGATCTCCCGCCGTGTCAATCAGAACCAGTGCTCCACTGCCTTAGCCCAATGAAATGCCAATCAATGGCCTGCCAGAGACTGATGAGCTGGTGTCCCTGCTAGCAGCAGTCTTTAAGGCCTGGGGTGGTTGCAAGTTGAATAAGCTGCAAGTTGAATGTGCCACAGGAACCCAGATCCATTCACCAACCCATGTATTGCCCTTCCATTTTAGCCCTGGTGAATCACTTTACTCATCTAATGCACAAGAAAGGCCTTGCCAGAATGAGTGACCATGAACTAAAGTGACTTAAAATCACTTGAGAGCTATGACATCAAAGAGGCAACATCTCTTTAAATCTGCATGTTTGTCATGGGAAGTGACATTCACAATACAATACACAAAAGAGTGTAATAAAGGTTCTTGGGAGAGGTCCATTAGAACAGTGTCCTGGAGTACCAATGCCCTGCATGGTGTGGTGTTTCCCCTAATCTAGTGCACCCCAGTAACATCTTGTGAATTAGTTCAGTAGTTGCATCAGGTGTTGGGAGCAGTGGAAACTCAAAGGTGTGTTTATGTTTGTAGTTTGGTTCCCTTAGTCTAGACCAAAGCAGAAAATGATGAATATAGAAAATGGTATTTATTTAGTATAGAGCTCACACTGACATATTTGATTTCAAACCAAAGAGTCAATGGGTCATGACTGCTTGGGCAGATTGTAAATTGTACATTTAGTGTTTTGTAGTCTGACCTAACTGATCTTCATGGATTTTATATTTGTCTTGTCTTGCCTGTCTTACTGATACTATAAAGCAATAAGCCACAAGAGACCGTGTGTTACTGAGGTTTTCTCACAATGTTTGGTGGGGTAAAATGGCTAACTGCTTTTATAAAACATTGAAAACTGACACATTAACGCTGACCATATGGTTGTTTGTATATACTGAGCATTTTACAATGTCTTTTAAGGTCTGGAAAGTCAAAGCTTTCCATTCTATGATTACCAAAAAAACGAAAAATACGTCCACGTCAAAATGCCACGCATTCCACGGACATCATCTCCCAGCCGTCCTTGGGAGAACACGTGACAGCTCAGTCACAACCAGAATCTGACACGGACTCCATTTCCCAGGAGTCACAATGAACACATGTGACCAAGGACTCAGTTCTACCCTCTGATCACCAGAGTACTAACGCGGAACACCTGTGGACTATGTCATATGACTTATGGTAGACAGTATTTAAACCCAGGCTTAGAATCATAGGGTTGTGAAGTATGGTATCCTTGTGATATACTTGAGCGGTTTTTTCATGTTTGCTTTCTTGTGTATTTTGTCCACTGCCCTGCCTCCACTTTTCTTGAGTTTTTGCCTTGCCCTTTTGGTACTGTCGCCTATATTGATTGATCCGTGTTTTGACTTCCTGGACTGTGTTGTGACTACGAGTTTGGTTTTCCCTCTGGCTAAGATACAATTTACCTTTTCTCAAGGTCTGCACTCGTCTGAACTCTGTTCCCTCGTAACACAAAACAGCATCAGAAACAGTTCTTTCTAAGTTTTATCCATCATTCACACTTCAAAAGAACTGCATCGGAGTTCATTTGGAAGTGGACTGAGACTCACCACCTCAGGGGGTCTCAGTTTGCCTTTTCGGTATGCACCAGGGTCCACATGGCTGCTCACTTTCTCTAATACACCTCACAAACAGAGAAATTGCACCAGGGTCCATTTAATCAACCCAAATCTGCCAAGTTTGAATACGCCCAGAATTATGCAGGAACCGGTTGAGAACCCTTGAAGCACTCTTGATAAAGATCCTTTCAATGGTTTGTTGTTTAAATAGCCATTTTTTATAAAAACATGCAGCTGTAAAGTTAAAAGATCTACACATGATGTAAAGTTTATATATAAATCTTTTTTTTTTCCTCCCGTATCAAGAACCACTGTTGAACCTTTATTTGGTAATGAACCTTGTCTTTAGAGGTTCTTTAAACTTTAAAATAATCCATTGAAAGTATTTTAGGAAGCTAAAAGTCAATCCTCTATGGCACAGCACACCCTGCTCCTACTTTTACCTTCTGACATCTGATATTCACATGTTCTTGAGATTATTAAGTGGATCGTGTGTGTTCAGTTAGAGCTGGAACTAAAGCTGAGCAGATTACCAGGAGCAGAGTTAGGCACCTTGTTCTATGGCATCGCCCCTTTGCAGTATGTTAACATCAGAAGCACATTTCTCAGCAAGTGCAGTCCGCTCCAAAGCTGGTGAGACAAAGTGTTATACAAAGACATATGTGTAATACTCATCCAGAGAACCCCCTCCCCTTATCAAAAAGGCATGTGCCCATTTACATCTCATTAACCATTCTTATCTCATCGCTGCCATTTGTCATCCATTGGCAGTTACACCGGCATCAAGAGCTGAGGTGTTTCTACACATCTCTCTCACACTCTCCCGTTCTCACTCTCCCTCTCTTCTTCTCACTCACCCTCTCGTATATGTATGCGCATCATCCCATTTTGTGCCTTCCTGTATCGCACCCCCTTGGTGAGATACTGGATGGCACGCAGTGACACACAAGCTTGCTGTTCCTTTGCTAACAGCATTATGGAATGCGGGCTTGGTTAACTTGTGATACTGTGTTCTGTTAGCTGGAGAATCCGGGTCCAGTTAGCCGGTGTAAATTTTTCATAATCTATTAAAGACAGAGTCATTGTTTTTTTCAGAGCGCAATGTCCTCAAGGTAATACCAACCACGAAAGTGCAGTCTAACAGTTGCTGCTATTGTCACGAAAGCTGCTCTTCAAACAATGAATAATTGAACAAAGTAAGTAATATGAAATGGAACTTAAAAGGTATTTGTCTTTGCTCTTGGGTAGCCCAAATGTTTGCCTTTGCAACAATTGCATTATTCATGGAACCTTTGAAAGTTATGGCAGAGATTGTGTTCACCTGCGTGTGATTCGGAGCTTCTGCATTCACCCTACTCCCAGAGCGCTAAGGCCGTAGTGCTACACACTTCCACCTCGGCTGAGAGATTTCCCATCGCACCGCCACTCCATGACGTTTCCATGCCGTTGGATTCATTTTAGACCTGTGGCCATGCATTGCCAGTAGGAGCAGCAGCGAGAAACGTGTTGAGGGGATGCATCTGCTGCAGCATGGATTTAGATAAGGCCTGAGAGACCTGCCAGGTTTCTGAAGACACAGGCAGAAAGTGTCTCTCATTCTTCTCCATTCCCCACCATTTAATCCTCCTATTGATTTCTCCATTTGGAAAGAGAGCCTTTCAAATGGCCTCACTAAATGAAGTCAGAGATGTTTGTTTGAATGTTTCTGAATGCAGAGGAGTGAGGGGAACCAATCTTCATGAAAAAACATCCTGCAGATGCCTACATGCATAATACAGGAGGCAAACTTTAAGAGAAAAGCCTATTAATAATGTAGACAAATGTGGAACAAAGAAGGCCTTGTCTGCTTAGGCCAACCATAACGGCTTGTCTTTAGGACCAAGACGTAACATGCAATCTGTGTCAGAGGTAATGATGTGCTTTTGAGAAGCTGAGAAGCCTTTGACGGTGAACAGGTATGACAGGGGGATGGTTATGTATAATATTATAATGTGTACTCATCTACCAGCTGTTGAGTGTCTAAGGAACATTGTCTTATATAATATAGTACTGTATGAACCTCTGCTGTCAAAGTTAGACTGAAGTACATTTTCATTCAATCAAATTGTTATAAAAGCCTACTTTTTATCCCCTTCAAATGGTACCAGGTTATATTTTGATA
This sequence comes from Pygocentrus nattereri, assembly GCF_015220715.1. Classification (NCBI taxonomy): domain Eukaryota; kingdom Metazoa; phylum Chordata; class Actinopteri; order Characiformes; family Serrasalmidae; genus Pygocentrus; species Pygocentrus nattereri. Next base: position 15,060,655 of record NC_051237.1, read on the forward strand.
CGAATAATTGGGCACAGTCTGTAAGCACTGCAGCAGAGTTCATGGGAATGATTATATATCTGAGGGCTGCATACAGTCAGGACTTTTCTCTTTGGTAGGTGGAACCTGGAATGGCATTTCACAGTGCTGGATTCTCACCCTTCTCTTTAGAGGAAGCTGGAAGGAGTACTCATGTCTAGTAGATCTGCTCAGTATTGAATGTGCGTCGATTTTACTGTTTGCCTTGAAAATGCTTCACTTAGTCGAAGCTTGACAGTGATTTGTCACTACACTGACACCAAATGGCCTTTGCCAACTTCATTAGAACAATGAATCCACAAGTGTGCTATTCCTGTAGGAGCCAGCAGGATGCTTTCTCTCTCTCTCTCTCTCTCTCTCTCTCTCTCTCTCTCTCTCTCTCTCTCTCTCTCTCTCTCTCACACACACACACACACACACCAATGGCTGGCTTGCCTAATGAGTGCCCGTTTGGTATCTTTTATTTAATTATTTTCCCCATGCCTGCAATCAGTAAGTAAGCCTAAAAGTTACCCACCCAACTAATGAACCTTGAATTATCCCTTTGAAGATATTTCTCTATTTGGTTGTCTGGAATCAGATGTTCCTCTAATGACTTCTTCTGACCTTTCAGCATGCAAGAACTGATGTTTCCCTCCACTTAGTCCTTTTCCACATCTTACAGCAGGTCAAACCCGATATTAGCATTTAGTGAATTTGACAAGAAGGAGCAGATCGAGCCTTGATTGTCTGTAGCCCTTCAAGGTTTCTGTTTTTTTCTTGCTCTGATGCACTCTGTTTAACTTATTAGGCTTCAGGTAACTGACAAGCCTTTGATCAGTTGAATCAGTTGCATCAGAACACAGAATGCTACACTTGCCTTTTGCATAGGGCATTCACAATATTTTAGTATTTTTAGCACATGGCCATATCATGCAGTGTTACATAGCCTCTTCAGACACCATATAAACCTTCCTCTCAAATAGTACTTGTCCTTGGATTCTTGAATGCTCTTATCACAAACAAATAACAAACTGTCCCCGTTTTCTTGCAGGAAAAAGAACAAACCAATGACCATTTCCTGCTGGGCAGGTTAATGCATGTGCTTTCCTTTCTCAGGTTGGCTTCCAACGAGGAGAAACAACTTCCCTTTAGTACAGCTTCCTCTCCTGTTTGTGAGTGATGCTGTAACACAGGGGAGCCTTTCAGGAACAACAAAGGACATCTCCCTTTTCAACTGATAAGTCCTGAGGCAACATCACACTTTGAATGAAGTAAAGATTTGCCGCCTCAGCCTTTTCCTTTTCGTCCCAAAACAAAGTCACGGAAACTCCGCAAAGTCAATGGCGCCTGCTTCCTTTTAACACACTTCTCCATCGACCCTACGTGTATTGACAGACATTTTTGTAAACAGACACTCAGCATGCAACCGATTCACTAACTGCATCCTGTACGTTGAATATGGAAGAGGGAGAGATAATGCATCCCTGTGTTTCCTGAGTTGCTGGGGACAGAGAGGCTTAAGGATGACTGTGTTTGGCAGGAAGACCGCACGAGACTTGGGGTACCTCCTGTCTTTTGAATCCATTAAGCAGCCGAGATGCAAGGCAGCAAATTAGCCCTGTGCGTCACGGCACTGATCGACGCTGCCTGACGCACGTCCATCAGAGCAATGGGCTCAAAGAGAAGGAGATAGAGCAGCCCAGAGTCACCATGTGTGCTGAATTATGATTGACTGGCGCTCTTGTGCTGAGAGAAAGCTTGTGTCGGGTCCTGAAGTGAGGGAAGTCTGTCTTCCTGCAGCTGAATGGGAAGTGTGCAGGCTGGGAGGCTCCTGAGTTATGGTGTTATTTGTTCAGTTTGGCTCAAAATCCCTGTCCTGGAACATGCACTCTGGGCTGAAATTTCTATTGTGACAACTGCACCTCAGACACTTAGACCAACTGCTGCTGAAAGTGCCAGAGGCGACAGGAGTCGATGTGCACCAGGCAACACACAGCCTTTGGACTTTAAGGACCATGCAAACCTGGTATCTTGCATTGAGTTGTTTCACCTCTCGCTGTGTAAATCTATCAAACCTCAAGCAGGGTCAGGGCATGCCCTCAGATAATCATTTATAGCATACAAGGAACCTATTTCGTGATGTATTTTAAATGCTCAAATCAATATCTAATTTAAAAGAACTGATGCGGGAACTTGACAAATTTCCTAGCTGTTCACCTCTGAGAGATACTTTATGATCCGGTCCCCCTCCTCCATGAAAGACGGCTAGGCAGTGACATTTACCATTAAAATGGGGCTAATGCCATATCATAATAGCATACTGACCCAAGCCTGACGTGGACAGGCATATCTGATGGAGCATTAGATCTGGCTGAACACATGCCAAGCTAGGACAGGACAGTAGATCAATAGAAGCCCAGGGCAATAGTCTCAACTCCTGCGATCGAATAATGTCAACTGCAGAGGGCCCTAGTCCTGTTCTCAGTCCTGTCCTGATCCTCTTTTCCTTCTAAACTTCAAATACTTACACTGCACTCTGAGCATGACAAATAATGGATTATGGGGATTAGAGGTAGGCAAACATGAAAAGAGCCATATGTTTCGTACCTCCTCCTGACCTAGATGTACGCACATGCAAAGGGGAGATAAAGGGGCGTGTGCACGCACAGGGTTGCGCGACAATGAGAGAGAGGGAGAGCACGCGGCACCTGCCACCATGTTCATGCATGCACCTGGGATCAGGCATGTGCTTGAAATACAAGGCAGCTGGTTACTCAGAAAAGTGAGGAGGACAGGAGGTAAAACGTAGTAAATAACAGCTGCATTACAAAATCAAAGTCTTTGCTGATTGCACTGAAATGCTAAAGTTCATTAGACATTTGGTGAAATTCAAACCAATCCATTCTTCAGTAACAAAGAATAGCATGTGACAACAAGTGTCAGAGTTATGGGGTTGTGGTATTGGTGGGTGGGCCTAGGCATCTCCATTGTGAATCCAGGGCCTCTATATTTCTAACTGCTCAAAAAAGTTCCCAGATGAAATACAATTCGTACAAAAACTAATTCTTCTTGGGCTTCTTACATGATACAGGATGAACCCAAAGGCACTGAGTTCTTGCATCCTTGTGTCTTTCCTCCCCATAATAAAAGGCTGCAGAAGTGGTCCTTTGATCATCACCGCTTTTCAGTGGCTGCTATCACCATGGGAACATTTACATGGCTGCACAGCATCAATGCATGATCACTGTTTTACAGCAGTTCTCTGGTATGCCATAGAACTGCTCCTGTTGTTTTTTTTTTTTTTACAATGTCAACATGTAAATTCTGCATAACTGCTCTACTGTGTCTGCAGATTGGGGTAAGCTAGCTGAGCTGTGCTGTGCTAATTCCTAGCATACTCTACTACATATCCAGGTAGTGCAAGTAATGAAGTTTATCTTGATAAAGAAACCATCATGATTATCATAATACTCTAAAAATCATAGCCATGGCCATTTAGTTGGTGAATTAATCAATACCCTTTGGTAAGCTGTTAGCTGTTGCAAGGTCAGCAGTCGTGTTTTGTGCTTAAAAATATATTTTTGTTTTCTTTCTGGTTATGGAAGCTTTGGTTATTTAGTGGTTCTCAACCTCACTATAGAGATATGTCTGGGACGCTGATATATGTCCTTCCTATCTGCCCCCACAAGCTGTAATAAGCCCCCCTGAAATGAAACTTTAGCATAAAAAGTGTTTCATGTGCTACACAGAAGACATATTTATTTCTACTTCATCATCCAGCCTTCAGGTATTGTTAATAAGCTTGCAAGCTATGGCCAACTAAACCTTAAGATAGGCTGTAGAATACCAACAACAAAACAAAATTATTAATAACATAAAAATGGAAACTAACGTAAGAATTTAAATAAGGCTACTTTAATGAAGGCTTTCCCTCACTGTCCAGTAGGCAATCCAGTCTACTCTGAGCTCTACATAAAAGCTCTATATAAATGAAAGACCTAAGCTGTTATTGGATGTATAGAATATATTTTTTCAAAGATAGATTATTGTTCACGAAAGTGCATCTCATGTCTTAGAACAGAGGCAGAAAAACAGCTTTTAAATATGTAAAAATGAATTTGATTGAAAGTCTCCAATGAATCATAAGCAGCTTTCCACATTAGAAACGGTTGTGTTTACAAGAAGAAAACAAAACGCATTTCTGAATATTTTAGCAATTCATTTTGTACATCAATTCTATTTTGTATTTCTTTTTCATTTTAAGGTTGGTCCTCCTTTGCCTCTATTCAACAACTATCTCTATCCTCTGGAATTCATTTCCGAAAGACAATTGCGCATCTGTGAAGGAAAGCAAGAGGCAATGAAAGGCAAATAAAAGAATGAGTCTACATCACGGTGCACAAATGATGCTAATGAAGTCTGTGGTCGTCGCCAAATGAATCTAATTAGGGCGCTGTTTTCCTCCGACCTTATGTGTATTCCACTGGGTTGCTTTCTCACTCAGGAGCGAGGAGCTGAGAATTGTCGACCAGCCCTTCCTGAACCTATTGGACCTGCATGTCCTCAAAAGTAAGATGCACACCCTGGGGCAGTGGAGTGGAATGGGGTGGCTCAGTGTCGGATGGAGCAGTCCTTGCTGGTGCCTGAGCCTGAGGGACTGGCCATGGCGCCAACCATGGGATTACTCTGGGATTAGGAAACGATAAGAGAGGTAACAGAATCTCTCGATGAGGCCACTTTAATTTTTACAGTGCGGCGCTTCCAAAAGCGGCCCGATAAAGGAGGTCTGAGCGAGCCCCTGGGAACAAGTTGCTGGCAGGCAGAGAATAATGGCGGCATGAGTGACCACTGCAGGCCGCTGATTAGCAGGGGGAGAGAGGAAGGGGAAGGACAATAGCACTTCTGTCTGCTCGTCTCCTGCCTGGCTGTGAATTCAAATGGCACAGCGCTTCCTGCGGCCAGTGCTGAGTGGCCGTGCTCATACACACAGGCTCTCCGTCTCATCTTACGCTAGCTGGCTTTGTATCACAATGCAAATGTGACACTCCAATAGTGGTCCGTTTGAATACGGATTACCCTGATTAAGGAAGCTATGGAGAAACCTGCACAATGGGTAGGGGAAGTGTCAGCCCGCATTAACGATGCATTTAATGCTGGCTCCCAGGCCTAGAATCGAAAGAAACTGTAAAACTGGATTAGGGTTTTTTTTTTTCTTTTTTTACTTAGTGGCAAATTAGATTATGCACTTAAATGCTAATTGACCATTTTCAATTCCGTCTGACCTTTTTTTTCCCAGTGACCAATTTCCTTAGTCAATTAGGGCGTGGACGTCTTTCTCAAAGCAGTTCAGAGTAGAACTGGTGGAAGGAGTTTTCAGCCGGATGTTTTGAGGAGAGGGCTGAGGGCGAGAGGAGAGAGCCAGCAAAATGGGGCGAGGGATGAAGATGGCACAGCTGCTGGTACAGGGGATGCAGCGGTCAGCGAACGCCCCCACGGCAAGCCCCCACCTCCATTGTTACGCACATATTAGGAAGGTCAACGGGGGGTAGAGCACACAGCCGGATGGGAGCTTATCTTAATTCTGAAGGCAAGAAAATCTGAGATCCTATCCACACAGGCTCCTACTAATCGATGTGGACAGGTAATTCAGACGAGAGCTGGGGAGAGCTTACCGCCTACAGCCCTGAACTCCATCATGGCAACCATGATATACGCACACACATAAATACACATAGACACACACACATTCTCTTCAACAATGCCTGCAGCAATTTAATCAAAGGCACTCGGAGCAGGCAATAACAACAGGTATTATGTAACAGATAATGACCCACAAGAGCCAATGCTGAGATTACTAATAATATGCAGTGATGAGCCGAACCCCATTTAAATGCCCCATATTTACTCTCAAGTCAATCTGCCCCGGCCAGCAATCGCTGCTGAAGAATCCCCAAGCAACGCCCAGTGTATTACCTCAGTGTGTCAGCGAGAGGTCTTAAAGTAACTCATGAGAATACAGAAGGCTCAGAGATGGATCATAACTGGGTTCCTTCTTCAAAATAAGGCTGTCTGTTTTTGGCTCTGGGTATCTGGAGCTAGCAGCCTGTAATGTTATTGGCTGAGTCACCCGTGTACAATTAGGGCCATCAGCAGTGAGGCGAGCGGCTGGCTGAGGGTAGCAGAGGAGCATTCCGGGCGTTCTGCGATACACTAGGCCCCCGTCTGGCCCAGGCTTTCACGCCTGCTGCTGGCTCGCCTCCAGTCTCCTCTGAGACACCCTCTTATGTAATTTCACTCCTGCCCTCTCACTCTCTTGGTCAGTCATTGCGATGTGCATACCAGAATGTTCCCTGGATTAAAAAAAAAAAACATCCTCACAAACTCTTCCTTTATGCAAGGGTGTTCAAGCTTTCTTAGCCGAAGCGAATATGCCACAACACACGTTACCACATAGCGAGCACAGCTCAGGAACACCCACTCACCTCTCATAGAACATAACAGACGATTCAATATTATAAATTCTTAAACAGCTTTCAAAAAGGCACTTTCTGCTAAGTTTAAACCTCATGGGCAAAAAATAGATAAACAAATAAATATTCCACAAAAATTTCAGGATCTCAAACTGAGCTTCATGCCTCAGATTGCGATTCTTTCCAAGCTCAATAAAGCTACACGATTCAAGGGATGGTACCATATTGATGTCTGCAGGCATGGCCTGCAGGAATAGCACAGCCCCCCTGGTCCACAGCCCCTTTGGCTAAATTAATTCTCAGAGTGACTTCTAATCAAGGGTCACAATGCCGTTGTATTCCGCTGGCATATTGCTCTTCATCCAGGTCCCCCCCCCCCCCCCCTCCCCCAATAGAGAAATACATTTGTAGCTATGAAACCTAGTCCTCTTCATCTGCCTCAACCTCTTTTTCATATTTCAGTTCTTTCATATTTCACTTTTGTGAGAAGACAGCCTGGCCCCCAGCTACAGTGTCCAAACAGATTGCTTCCATACAGATCTCATGGATGGTTTCTTTTCATGGTCCTCATGGACTAAATAAAAAAGAGCTAGCACACAGCATATGGGTGTATGGGGGACTGAGGTTAGGGCTACCTGTGACCTATTGAAAAGAAGATGTGAAAGCAGCGTGCTGAGCCCGCTCTTAACCTGAGGGGAGGAGGGACAGGAGAAAATGAACAGAGAGGCAGACGCAGCCCAGCTCAAACAAGAACGCCGCAGCGTGAGGGACCACATCCAGAGCTCCACACCACAGGCAGAACCACTGCCAAGACATGCTCTCCACACATACATACACACACAGGCCGTGTAGCACCACCACAATAACATCTTCAACAAACAAACAGCGCAGGAAGAGTGTGAGGACTCTGGCATAACTAAACTGAAGGCATTTCTTTTTCTACTGCATTAAATCAAGACAGTTCATTAACTCATCACTGCCTTGGCTTTTAGTTTGAATCAGCTCAGATTTTCAAAAGCGTCATAGCGTTCAGAGACTAGTTAAGACCTGGTATATGCTGAAACAAGTGATTCAGTAGAGAAGAGGACCTTTAGCATGCACTCTTGAAAACAAAGCTGCTGAAAACGTTTCTTTGGAGAAATGCCACAGATGAACCACTTCTGATTCTGTAAAGGACTTTTCAGTGGGTGTTTTTTTTAAGAGCCATGTTTGTGCGAGTGTGAAGGTTTAAACAGTTCCTCGTTGTTTTTGATGTAGTATTTAAACACTGTTAAACTTTCAAAATGTAACATTCACCCTATGTATGGAAACTAAGCTGCAAAAACTTGTTGTGAAAATGTCTATATATATTTGCATATTCAGCCTACAGCAGTTTAGCTCTGCTCATTCAAGATGATGTTATAAAGAGTGTTGCAGAACGGACTGCTTTTGTAATGAGGCTCAATGCAGGACAGCCAGTCACAACAGAGCTAATTTACATAGCTCAGTCTTAAAAGGGAATTCTATCAATTGTTCTAAATCTCTGAATAATTCAATAATTAAGATATAATTACGTTAATTAAGATATAAACAACATGTAAATCAGTGCATTTTGATGTCAAATGCTTAATTCTAGAGAAACGTACAGACTCTTTACAGTGGTGGTGATAGAAACCAGGGCTCACAGTGTCTCTACCTCAAATATACCAATTTTATTTACTATCCAAAACCACCAGTGAACCTATATGTGTCCTCTAAGCTTTTATAACTACTGTTGATAATGGTAAAAAGGTGGTAAATTTGAAAAAAAAAAACTTTCTATGCAGTAGCTTTTAAAGGCCTGAAACTTTTCAGACATCTGGTTCCTATCAGAACCACTGTGAACAAGTTTCTCTAGAATGGTGTGTTTCACACCAAAATCACTTTGAATGATTTTGTTCATTCAAAGTTGGTGGAACTCCCAAATAACAAAAAATTTAAGTACTAAAGCGAGGTTGGAAGATGGTAATTTAAGCATGAAAGGGTTGTCCTGGAACTGCATGTCCAAATCAAGAGCCATTTGCAAACTTAGTACTTATAAATGAGGTTAGAGGTTTAAAAATAATAAAAAATGCACCAGAAATATTAAAATATGGAACTGTCCAATTAAATGCTGAAGTGAATGTTCCAAGTTCCAAAGGTTTTCAGTCCTGAGGACACGATGCACTTCACCTTTTCATGTTTTCTTTGCTCTAATACACCTAATTCGACTTGATAATTACTCAAGTTGAATAAAAAAATGTCAGAGCAGGGAAATCACACACACACACACACACACACACACACACACCCCACACACACAATATTCGATGGGTATTGAGCTGGGACTGAGAAGCATTGCCACTGCTCATTGTACGTAGACCAGCCCTCATTTAATGCATGAGATGACACTTTAATCCCAAGCCACACTAAAACGGTTGCGTCGTGTCACAACTGGCTCAGTTGTCAGGCCCTAAATGACAGTATTGATTGTCATTTCCTACATGGTTGAGATATTGATGTACTGCGAAAGTGTACAGCTTTGATGTGCTTTGTAAAAGTTCCACAGTGATTGACAAGGCATAGTTTTAAAAACCTTTCTTGCTAAATCACCAAATCCATATCCAAAGCAAGAGAAACACTTTTTCTTTGCAACTTTTCCTTAGGAATATTACTGATTGAAAGGGAAGCAAGTGTCAGAATAATAACAGAAAGAATAATCTTCTTTAGATGAATTTATTATTATCCGCTGAAATGATGACAGTCTGATGGGGGAGAGAGAAAGAGAGAGGGAGGGGGTGCCTGAGTGCTTCACACAGCAAGAGATGTGATGAAACTTTCATGTGTCACATTACATAGCTTCTAATTTGTGTCCATTGGTTTCCTGTAAACACAGGTGGCATGACCCATGATGAGAGAGAGTCAGCACTAAGCAGGAGTGTTCTGAGTTGACTATATGTCAATGGTGGAGGGGGTAGGGTGGTATAGAGAGAGAGAGAAAGAATAAAAGAAAGAAGGGGGCTGTATAAGGAATCAGAGGTCTGTAGACTCTGGGGAATTTACTTGGAGCAAAGCTTCTTACATATTTAACCAAGAGTGTGCTCTACCATCATAATGGTCCATGCCTTCATTCTCCCCAATTGAGATTGCATACTGCCTTTCTGGCTCTCTTTATGGACATATATGCCTCTGTATTATATTGAGCCATACCATTGCTAATGTTGTAACCAGGGCGTAGGCAGAAATACATTTTTGGATAGGCCTGGGAAAAATGGGTGAGCCAGTTTGGTAGATACAATTTCTAAATGCGACGGCCATGTAGTCATCCTACCCATTTCAATAGTTCTGCTCTATTACAATACATAACAATAGCAATCAACCAGAACCCAGGATTCACATAAAGAAAACAAACACTACAACACCCTTTACTATAAGGCATACTTCCACTCACCACAGGCATCACCCAATGAACACAGCTAAATTTAAATCTGACAGCTGTGATGTACAAAGATGAAGAAAAAAACGGTAAACTTAAAAAACTAAACCTAATCAACGTAATCTTAGGCAAAACAATGTTTATGGTCTATTTATGTCTTACCTTTGATGACTGGATGCCTCGAATTAATATGTTTGCTTTCACTGTTTCACAAAGCCCATTTCAGCCTTCGTAAAAGAGCATTGCAAGTATCAAATTCCAATAAAACTGATGACTAAGATATTTTTAAAATTTGTTTTTGCCTTTGAAATGTGTAAAAAATAACATATTCTACAGGACAGAATCCCACTTTTAAACATCCCCAGCTACATCTTTTAACCATAACTGGATCTTCAAATTCAATCACGATGATGATAAAGATATGAAGACTTGAGGTAAGGGCAGACAGCATTGGTTGCTAAGCAGTGGTTAGTGGTCTTGACTGGGTAGGCCTGTGACCAATCTGGTTAGGCCTATGCCCCTGGTTATAACAAAACACTGTCTTTCCAAAGTGGTAGCATTACAGCCGAAGAAATAAAATGCGTTTAACTATAAACTTAAATTTCAGTTTTTCAAGGAAATATTTTTATATAACTCCAAAGTTCAGTTGGTTGGTTAGTTGCATATCAAGAAATGGTCAAATAATTTTTGATCCATTTCTTTTAGTCCACTCATAATCTAACTTTCATACCACGTAAAGAGCAGCTGGGGTCATAAAATTTGGCCTCAGGTGATATGACAGCAACGATAAGCAATCCAAGTCAAAAATGGTGTATTTTGAGTGGTTACTCATTTGCTCAACCTCCATCTCAAGATGCCAAATGTTCCTGAAACAGTGAGGAATGAGAGTGGAAAGACCAAACTGCTCTAATTAAAAGCACATGAACCACCAGAAATAAGCACTTAAGTGTGAAAATCCAACCAGACAGCAAAGGATGCACTTATTTGGCTAAACTCTGTAAAATGAGGAGGTGCACACAAATAAGTCTCTCTCTCTCACTCAACATCCCTCTCTCTTATCTGGCTGTGTCAGGTCCTGCTGTTTAGAATCTGGGTAATGTAGATTTATATGGTGGTCAGAAGGGATTAGAGTTTTTAATCAGTTCCAGATCTTATTGCAATATCAAAGAGAATTAATTGGATTTTCTGCCTTTTTATGGTGTGATTAATGTGTCCAGCCTCATCTTTTCAAGCAGCTGTTTTAAAGAAGCATGTTCTCCACTGTATTTTTCCTACAGTGTGCTCTGCTCTTGCAGCAAAAGTCAAGCTATAAAAGCCATTCTCATAACAAATAAGACAAATGAGTGGGTTGATTAACGCAAAGGTCAGAATTCACAACTAATCTGGTGAACTGTGTTGTGTTTATCAAATCAGATGAGGAGAGATCATGTTCATTAGGAATATTTTCATGATTTTAACTCATGACCGAATAGCTTAATGTCTTCTGAAAATACTTCAAAGGAGGAAAAATGTATGAGGATCTGCAAAATGAAGTCTGGTCAGATGAACGGCTGAAATTCATTCAGCTGGAGAACTAAATGACCGGGATAGTTTCTCATTCAAGCCTAGGTCCAGGATTTTGAGGATGTTGACTCATGACTACAAAATGTACGACAAAAGCCTAAAGCCCTCCTCTCTGCCCATGACCCTGGGGCAACTAGGCAGGCCTTTAAACCCGAGATGTACACTCACTGGCCATTTCATTAGGTACACCTACATTAGGTGTACCTAATGAAATGGCCAGTCAGTGTCCATCTACAGAGTGTATCTACATACTATCCATTTCATCAGCTCCACTTACTGTATACACCGATCAGGCATAACAGCATAACCACCTCCTTGTTTCTATGCTCATAGTCCATTTTATCAGCTCTGCTTACTGGGCTGAGCTGGCCAAGCTGCACTTAGTAGTTCTATAATTACAGACTATAGTCCATCTGTTTCTCTGCATTCTTTGTTAGCCCCCTTGTACCCTGTTCTTCAGTGGATCATTCTCAGCACTGCAGTAACACTGATATGACTTTGGTGTGTTAGTGTGTGTGTTGCGCTGGTCTGAGTGGATCAGACACAGCAGTGCTGCTGGAGTTTTTAAACACTGTGTCCACTCACTGTCCACTCTATTAGACACTCCTACCTTGTTGTTGTAAATGTAAGTCAGAGACAGTAGCTCATCTGCTGCTACACAGTTTATATTAGTCCTCCTCTAGCCCTTCATCAGTGGTCGCAAGACACTGCCCACAGGATGCTGAATATTTCTAGTTGGTGGACTATTTGCAGTCCAGCAGTGACACTAAGGTGTTTAAAAACTGTGTCTGATCCACTCATATCAATGCAACACGCATATAACACGCCATCACTACGTCAGTGCAGTTTTGACAATGATCAACCACCCAAATAAAACCTGCTCTGTGGTGGTCCTGTGGGGGTCCTGACCATTGATGAACATTGTGAAAGGGGGCTAACAAATTAGGCAGAGGCAAATGGACTACGCTTCGTATTTTTTAGAACTACAAAGTGCACTTATATGGTAAGTGGAGCTGATAAAATGGACAATGAATGTAGAAACAGGGCGTACTGAAATGGCCAGTCAGTGTATAACCTTAACATAACCTTTTCACTCTCATCACAGTGGCCTTTAGAAAGATCAAGCTTTCTCCATATGTCTCCAAATCAAATTAAATAGAAAAATGTTTTTTAAAAGCATCTGATTAAAAGATTACTGTTCTGCAAATGGAGCTATGTCATTTTGCACTCTGGCCCTGCTATCTGAACCATTGAGCATACTCAAAGAGAGAGCAGGAAGCTGGCCATTTTGTGTCATTCATGCTTCCCTGGCCTCTTCACCTCCTCAGATATATTGAACGCCTCAAAAATCAATGAAAATCTTTGTGTCTTTAGGACTACTTCTTTCAGTAATTCCTCAAACTCCCATGAGGCTATAAGAAGGCGTGATGAAGTTCATGCGGCACTTGAAGTAGCTTTGCAAAACCACTACCGATCACCCTCTTGAGGCTGATTTAATTTTACACCAGCAGCCCTATTGATCATACAGTGCTACAGTGCTTACTATGATCATCCAGAACAATCAACTACCAAGCTGTTACCTGATTGGAACCTAAAGCCCGTTTGCACGTCATGGTCACGTATAGCTTATATACAAATGTTAAAGATGGTAACTATGCTGTAAAACTCAGCTTTAAGGTTACAGCTATTGTTTAGTTTAGAGAAATCGGGACCCCTAACAACCATGCAAGACCCGTTACCCTACCAAAACTGTCGTCATCAACTTAACAGGGCTTAAAGCTTTTATCTTTTAAAAAATCTGAAGGCTGAAAAAATCCACAAGTCTTCATGTCCATCTCTCCACATGGAGAAGACACCACAGGTCTGAAAAGATGTGTAGCTGTCAAGAAGCCATTACTGAGAAAAGGCAATTAAATAATAATAATAATAAGTAATAAGTAATAAGTTCTATACAATGGACATGAATAAGAAGTGCTACTGATAATGCCCTGATATTTGAGCATCTCTCAGATGTAAAAGCTTGCTAGGTGAGCTGCGTAAGGGTCAGAGCATGACAGTTTCCTGAAGTCGTTTGATTTATTTTAAATGGCAAACATAAAACACTTCTCTGGAAAAATCTGTGAGCTCTCTGGCAAATTAATGGCATGAGGTCTGCCGGGACTTGGCTGTCAGTTTCACTTCGGTCTACAACCTCATAAAGCCCCACATCATTAGAGTGGCCCTCTCTCCTCATGTTTAAGTCCAACAGATGACGGGTTAAACCCTACAGAAGCTTTGGCAGAGAACAGTAAAGCCGTAGAGGTGAACAGCCGAGTGGAGTCTGATCAAACAGCGGGCTTCTCCTTGCAGACAGGAGAGGGGTGGAAATGCTCTTTAAGAGACAAGCGCTTTCAGGCTCAGTGGTCCAGTATTAAGGTGAGATGCTGTAATTGACACACAGGGTTTACATGGATATCCATATTTGTCTGCAGCATAACACCTTAGAGTGTTAGCAATCTGCCACAGCACAGAGAGCAAATGCTTTCTCTGTCTTACTCTCTGCCTCTTTATCTCTCTCAATGTCTTACTACACTTCCAATCCCTCTCTTCTCTCATGCTATGTGGTCTCGCAGTGGGTGATCAGCAGGCCGCTCTGATTGGCCCTGAAATCAGCCCTGTGTAGCAAAGGGCGCGTGAATAAGGAGACAACAGGTGGAGAGACGAGGCTGATGTGCCTCAGCTGGGGAAGCACCTCTGTTCCTGCCAGCTGTCAGGCCTGCCTAATAATCATTAAAATACCTCAGTCTGCAGATCACTTTCCATCTAGCTTTGTATTCCATGCAAAACAATGTTGTCTGGATTCATGCAGCCAATGCTGTGGAATTGGTCCTCCTTCTGGAGGGATATGTCTGTTTTGAACACAGCCACAAAAGCTTAAAAAAAGCTTAATGTCTCTTCAACCTCCCTCACTTTTTATAATCTGTTCATGATCGAAAGATATTTAGTTTTTCAGATGTACCGCTATTTTGCCATTACCAAAATGACACATAAAAGCACTGAGGACGTGGAGGTTCACTGGTCATTTTGGACACTATATAAAATGGCTATATTTGTGTTATAGACATTGCGACTCCTGGCTCCCATCACCACCGCTGTAAAGCAAATCTGACTCTCTACGAAGAAGCAGAATTCCCTTTGAATTTCCCCTCACTAGCATGGTCCATTTGGGACTTTCTATCCAACATGAGCAATGCTGCTAGCAGACATTCCTACATTTCTCCAGAAACCGAAAAAGGAAAGTTTTCTTTTTTTCTTTTCAGACTTTAGTGCAATTACACTTGTGACAGATGAGGATCCAAAATGCCTCTGCTTTTTGAGAATAAAAAGAGCAGAGAGGGGAAAGTGAGTGAAGGAGCACTGGAATGTAATCTGTATTGTGATGCGCTCTGTGAAAAGCTATCTCCAAACTTGGCGCGGCGCGAGATGGGCTTTATTGCTAAGGGCACACAAATATAGTGAGTTAAATTGATTTAATTCAGTCAGTGCTGCTCTGTGAAGTTGTTGCCCCTGCAAGCCCCGACGCCACGTCCACCTTCATTACGCTGCAATCGATCATGATCGGAGCGGCCCCTTTGCTGCACTGCTCTACATGACTGTGACCATATCCAAACAGTTTTTTTATATATATATTTATATAAAGAATGGCAAAAGATACAGAATGAGTCCTGCTGTGTACATTTTTGCCATTGTTCAATCTTGCAAGGAAAGGAAGTCGATACAGCAGAAGATACAGACCACTGCTTCTGCAATATCTTCGGAATATCAGTGTACCAATTTCTGACCTATTTATCCAATTACTTAAACTTTAAAGACCCAATCCTGCAATTGGCATGACTGAGGCAGTACAATAGCCGGAGACCAGAAAACAATACTTTATTCATCAGTACAGAGGAAAATGTAACACGTACGTTCATTCTGCTCTCTTTACATTCACCTATCTCATAGGGAGTCTTATTTGATTCTTGGAAAATGGGTTTGGGTAGCTGTAATATGCTAACTCTGGGCTCTTTTTCAATCAGCCAACCATGATAAGCTATTCAAACAGCAAATGTGCCGGATTAAAGCTTGCAGAATGCATGCCATTCTATGCTGTGTGAAAGTGAAGTAAAATGAACATTGCAACTTTGCAACTAGAGGGAGTGCAAAAAACATTCTACCTTTTGGATTTGACAGTTTAACTGGTAAAAATACATTTTCTCAAACAGCTGCAGTTATGTGGAATAAACTTTGTGCTTCTCTTAAAGAGTTACGGGTTGAGAGGAACTTTATACACTTTAAGGAAACGACTGGTAAACATGTGATACTGTGAGTCTTTATTACTTTACAGCAATTGTTCCTGCCTGACTATTACAGTTTGTCATCTTGATATTTTTATGAGGACCACAGTGGAAAAGGGTTTTATTATGTTTTTATCCTCGGTACTTTTTAAATGTTTATAATGCTTGCAAGTTCTGTATGAATGCAGTCTTATATATAATTCCAGTGATATTATCCTGATAGTGTTTTTTTCCCCGTTAGCTTAAGAGATTTCTTTGATCACTTTTGGTTTTTGTCCCTTTCTCAAGCTCAATTCCCTCATGGGCTTTGTGTGCGTTAGTAATTATGCATACAGTATATGTTACAGGTCTATGGGGGGGGGCATATATATATATATATATATATATACACTGCTCAAAAAATAAAGGGAACACTTAAACAACACAATATAACTCCAAGTAAATCGAATTTCTGTGAAATCAAACTGTCCACTTAGGAAGCAACACTGATTGACAATCAATTTCACAGCTGTTGTGCAAATGGAACAGACAACAGGTGGAAATTATTGGCAATTAGCAAGACACACTCAATAAAGGAGTGGTTCTGCAGGTGGGGACCACAGACCACTTCTCAGTACCTTTCTGTTTTCTGGCTGATGTTTTGGTCACTTTTGAATGTTGGTGGTGCTTTCACACTCGTGGTAGCATGAGACGGACTCTACAACCCACACAAGTGGCTCAGGTAGTGCAGCTCATCCAGGATGGCACATCAATGCGAGCTGTGGCAAGAAGGTTTGCTGTGTCTGTCAGCGTAGTGTCCAGAGGCTGGAGGCGCTACCAGGAGACAGGCCAGTACACCAGGAGACGTGGAGGAGGCCGTAGGAGGGCAACAACCCAGCAGCAGGACCGCTACCTCCACCTTTGTGCAAGGAGGAACAGGAGGAGCACTGCCAGAGCCCTGCAAAATGACCTCCAGCAGGCCACAAATGTGCATGTGTCTGCACAAACGGTTAGAAACCGACTCCATGAGGATGGTATGAGGGCCCGACGTCCACAGATGGGGGTTGTGCTCACAGCCCAACACCGTGCAGGACACTTGGCATTTGCCAGAGAACACCAGGATTGGCAAATTCACCACTGGTGCCCTGTGCTCTTCACAGATGAAAGCAGGTTCACACTGAGCACATGTGACAGAGGTGACAGAGTCTAGAGACGCCGTGGAGAGCGATCTGCTGCCTGTAACATCCTTCAGCATGACCGGTTTGGCAGTGGGTCAGTAATGGTGTGGGGGGGCATTTCTTTGGAGGGCCGCACAGCCCTCCATGTGCTCGCCAGAGGTAGCCTGACTGCCAGTAGGTACCGAGATGAGATCCTCAGACCCCTTGTGAGACCATAT
Source organism: Pygocentrus nattereri (assembly GCF_015220715.1). NCBI lineage: Eukaryota > Metazoa > Chordata > Actinopteri > Characiformes > Serrasalmidae > Pygocentrus > Pygocentrus nattereri. The sequence goes on from NC_051237.1 coordinate 15,077,812, forward strand.
GCTGGTGCAGTTGGCCCTGGGTTCCTGGAGTGTGTCAGCAGTTCCTGCAAGATGAAGGCATTGAAGCTATGGACTGGCCCGCCCGTTCCCCAGACCAGAATCCGATTGAGCACATCTGGGACATCATGTCTTGCTCCATAAACCAACGTCACGTTGCACCACAGACTGTCCAGGAGCTGGCGGATGCTTTAGTCCAGGTCTGGGAGGAGATCCCTCAGGGGACCATCCGCCACCTCATCAGGAGCATGCCCAGGCGTTGTAGGGAGGTCATACAGGTACGTGGAGGCCACACACAATACTGAGCCTCATTTTGACTTGTTTTAAGGACATTACATCAAAGTTGGATCAGCCTGTACTGTGTTTTTCCACTTTAATTTTGTGTGTGACTCCAAATCCAGGCCTCCATTGGTTAATAAATTTGATTTCCATTGATGATTTTTGTGTGATTTTGTTGTCAGCACATTCAACTTTGTACAGAACAAAGTATTCAATGAGAATATTTCATTCATTCAGATCTAGGATGTGTTATTTGAGTGTTCCCTTTATTTTTTGAGCAGTGTATATATATATATATATATATATATATATATAGTTACAATGTTCTGTATCATACAGCCTTGTTCATTTTCTTGCTAATGGGAAGTAAAAAAATGTATATATTTATATAAGTATGTGTCTGTCTCACAAAGAAGATTAATGCATTTAAGCAACATCTAAATAACATGTAGGGCACAGCATATTATTTCCAGCACAAAGACAATGCTGGTATGTGGCTTCATATTGTAATGCAAGAAAGAACCCAATCAGCATGCTTTGAAATCTTCTAATCAGACTGCTAGCATCCACAGTGGCCAACAAACTGTGTGAATATTGGCACATTTTTGATAAATAGATGCTAGTATATTTTCTCCAAGTTTGGAAGCAGTTTCTATGGTAACAATGCTGTCTCTGCACTCTGCCACTGAGTATCAGTTGATTTCCCCAGGACGGCTAATACATGTAATGCTTTTTAATCATAGGACCTCTTAAATAGACACTAGATGAATTATTTAAAACAATCCCCAGCCTTTAATTATGGCCTGATGCGTTCACTTAGGGAAGTACAACGCCTCTGCCTGCCAAAATGAAAATTTATGCCCCATCATGACAGAAATGCTTAGAGGCCTTTAAAATCTTAAGATGCATTAAACCCATCTTGGCAGCTTGTGCAATCTGCAGTCAATAGAATTTAAAAGACATTTTGCTTAATTATCTGCTGAACTTTAGGAACGCTTTGGGTCCTTAATGGTTCCCTGGAAATAGGGATCAATGTTGCACATTAGCAGCCCAGAGAGACAGAGACATTGCCCACAGAAGCACTGCTCTCTTGATATTGTCAATCTATAGGACCAATGCTTTAAAGAAAAAAATAGTTTCATTTTGTTATCAAAAAACAAAAACAAAACATTGCATCTGCAAAATGGTAACTTTGGGGAATGAACAAACAGTCTTAACTAACATAATCTCTAACGGAAAAAGAGGAAAATATGCAAATCTAACAAATCAAACAGACATCCAGACCTCAGTATCACTAAATGAGTTTGGGATTACTTGAAATGTGAAAAGCAGAAAATGCAACCAACTTGTAAGACTGAACTTTGGAAGTGAGAAAAATCCCTTCAGAGTAGTTTCCCTTTTGTTGAAACTCTCCTGAAAAATAAAGGATACTGTAATAAAAGCAAAGCATGCACACACTAATTACTGAAAATTTTAATACTATACCTAGCTCAAGGGTCAGCAAAATGTGGCATGTAGCTCTTTTATTGCCCTGTTGTGGCTCCACAGCAAAATTAGATTTTTAAAAATAAAATGACCCTCCTTCACAGTAAAGTACAGCTCTGCTGATCGTTCTAACACAGGTTTAACAGCTAATAGTCTTTTAAGCTGGTATTAATTCATAAACAGTCTTAAATGCTGCTAGTTCAACCATCAACCCTGAAGATTGGCGCACAGACTGCTGGTCACATAGCAATGCAGACAACAACCTCGCCTAGCTAGTAACTAACAAAAAGGCAAAACAAACATTGATCATTTGGAGACAACTGGATTTATTTGCATTTATAAGCACTCACTTGGTTCCCTGATACATTTCATCTGCAACAGGAGATTCTCAAACACTAAAAAGTCACCAAGATGAAGTTAGTTTATCTTTCGCAAGCTTTTTATTCAAATTTTCCCATTCCACTTTAAAAGTGCAGCAGTTACATTCTGGTGCTTCATGCACCATTTAAGGTGGAACAGGAAAATTCAAAATAGAAGTTGGATATTGAAAAGAATGTTGAGAGACATTTTATAAGGAACTATTCCACTTTTGCAGAAAAGCTTCCTGCCAGAGATACGAGAAAAGCAGCCATAGTTGAGCTAAAGCTCAAAGCAAAGCAAAGCAAGTCTGCAAAGTAAGCTTAATTTTCTTTCAAATATATGTTTTCTATCTGTTTCCAGATGCTGAAATATTAATAACTTGTTCTTAATGGCCCTTTAGACTAAAATTTAAATAAATATAGTGTGGTGTCTAATTTCTGAACAGAACTATATACTGATGTAATGAGATTAGGTTGTAAGCAATTTTGGGAAAAAAAAAATTTTTTTCATTTATTCATGTTTACACAATGTTCAGAGTGGGTGATGTGTTGATCAGTGTTCTCATTCCTTAAAGTTAGTAAGGTTGTCGTGCTGTAATAAAATAAGCTATTCCAAAAAAATATTATATACCTATTTCACTTTTACTATAGCATTGCTTCTTCTAACTTCAGCTAGGACCAGAAGGCTCATTCTTCTAGATGTATGGCATCAGAGAAGATCAAACAGCTGACATACGCAGGACCCCTGTGGTCTCCACAGATGTTGCAGTTAACCCTAAAGCTTCTCCACATTAAGCAGGTATCTGTGGCGCAATCTATGAGGCACAACAGCTGTCTGTCATTTTAACAGCCCCACTGTGGCACAATAACAGATTTAGTACATCTCCATTACAGGGAATAACCTAGCTTTTACAAGTACTTACACCTGTAGAGCAGAATGCTCCATTATCCACTCTTTTCTTCCACCATTAATGTCTGACTCCCAAATACTAAGAATATTGCACTCAGTCACTGTTATCAATTACCCTTCTACAGACTGACACAAGAGCTGTAGTTAAAAAGGCTCATATCATGGAAAAGTACATTTTCTTCATGCTTTCAATATAAAACTAGATAAGTGCATTTCCCCAAGAACATGTATTCTGATTGCACAGCTGAAATAGTTTTCAGGTACCTGGGTGCCCCCAATGGCAACTATAATATTCTTGGTGGTTGCTAATATGTTGATATCCTAATTTTCCTAGTTGGTTGCTATGGTATCCCAGGTGGTTGCTAGTGTATTGCTAGGTGGTTCCTATGGCATCCCTGATGGTTGAACCGCACATGGTTAACAGGGTTGCTAATGGACTTGAGTCATCATGATACAAGTTGAGTGCACAAACTTTTGTATTTCTTTCAGTCCTTAATGGGAAAAAAATTGTCATTACAAAAAATGGTACAAATTATATGTCTGGTCAAAAAAAGCTCTATACAAACACACCATTCTGGAGTGTATGGATATCTCGAAAACTAAAAGACAAGTTTGTGGACAAAAATGCTGCAGAAAATTAAGAAGAACAAAAAGGTAGTGTAGAGCATTGCAGTGAGCAATCACTAATGAAGATGTATGATGTCATGTGAAAACACTGTTGAATTTCCATATTGTACCATTCACTCCCCGTCCATGCAGTCCATATATGTTAACTGAAGTCCAAAAGTGGCCTATTTTGAATGAATTGTTTTTGTGAGGTCACGAAGGCCTGTACTGTGCAAAAGTGTTAAGCACCTAAGTAAATAGCTTAAAACCATTTATCTGGATAATAAGCGTGTTTTTGCTTGTTAAAAGAGCAAATAACATTGGAATAAATGCAAACATTAATGCAGCAAAAAGTAACAAGAGATTCTAATTTTCAAAAGTGGTTGAGATCTTTTGTGCTAGTTGGAAAAACAGGTTTGATCTCAGATTTCTCCAAGACAACTCCAGCCATGGCATATCCTTATTTTCTAGATTTCCAGCGCTAACATACTTGGGTAACACTCTATTTGCATGCCCACTGTAGATGCTTTGTAAATGCTCAGTATATCTTGTAGTAACATTTAACTAAATATCTGTTCAATTCGACTGAACTTGAAGTTGAGTGTGGAAGATTCTATTAAATCTGTCTCTAAACCGAACCCTCACCTTAACCTTAAGGCAAAACCTTACACCTACTCCTAAACCTTAACCCTAACCTAATGTTGTTGATAATCAACTAAGTATCACCATGAAGGTTGATGATTCAGGTATCTGTAGATCATCTATAGGGGACCATCCAAACATGGTGTGACTCATACGAGATTTCATTCAATGAAGTACTGATTAGCCAAACCAGGTATTGGATGGTAGCTATCAAGGAAGTATGAAAATAATGAGCTGCTATGAGGAAATGTTTAGAAATGGTGAAACGAAAACACTCACATATATTCAGTCAGTACTTTTTTCTATTAATGTTAGTTATTCTAATGTTACTGTTTTTCTAAGCAAATAAACAAGTTTATTACCCAAATAGCCAGCTTTAACTTGCTTTAAATTCATTTAACTTGCAGAGTACACTATATATGACATCAGCATACAGCAGTTTAGTTCCACCCACAATGTATATTGTTGCAGTCCAAATAAAAACAACCATGTCCAAAACAGTAAATTTACCTTCTTCACTTTCCCTGTAAGTTAATGGAAGGAGATTTTATTCTAAGCAAATTTGGAGCATTTCTATTGGTCCAATCATCATGAAATGTTTGCACAATGTAAAGGATATCTTAATGATGCAGAAAAGTAAAAATCGCCAAAAAAAAAAGGAGATATATGATTTCATTGGACAGCGATGATATAAGAAGTAAAGAGTTTTGAACACGGTTATGCAAAACTGAATGATGACTCTTCTTGGTACATTAAATGACCCAAATGTCATAAGGGGAGCAAAATAAAATACAAGAAATGTGTAGAATATGGGGACGTTAAGTTTTTATTGTGATCTATGTGATCAAAAAAAAAAGTAGCGATTAATATGAGCTGTCTGAAAGGGCCAGGAAGATTTGATATCTACTATTAAATGTCCCTGTTTCTAGAGACATGCTTGTCTCTTGGTAGTGTAGTTGAATGAGAGGGCCAGCAAGCTGACCTAATCTTTACACTGTGGTCCTGTCTGAGCAAAATATTTCCTTTTATACCTGCTGTCGTGGACAAGATAAATCTGTCAAGGAATCAAAAAAAAAGAGAGCGTTCTGTTCCTTGGCTGTATCACAAGATTACCTGGCTAAGATGTCTGCAAACTCTGTTGGGAAAGCACAGAGGCAAATTGAAAAACTAGACTGTGATTTGTCATGCATCACAGCCTGCAGTAACCTGACTGAGGAATATTAAAAATATTGTATATGACGCTTTTTTCCCCAAAATGGTAGGAAAACAGTTTGTTGACTCTCTAAAAAACCCTAAAGAAAGAAATGCTGTTTTTTTTATATGTGTTCAAAGAACCTCCACTTAAGGTAAAGGTACCACACCAATTACAGTTATTTCAATTTCTAGATTGTAAAGCAAAGATGGATGATATGCACTTTTTCCCAGGTTTGTGTTGCCTCTCTAAAGCCGTATGTGCACGAAAGCCCAGCAAATGATTCTTCTCCTTTAACACTGACTTCATTTCTTCCAGTGAAATTGTATGATTTGCGTCAGCGCTGCAGAATCTCCCTAACTCGCATCTGTCAGATTCGTCTTTTGGTGAGCGGACAAAGACATTAATCAGATCTGCAAGTATGAGACAGCTTCTTTCCAGGGGCTAGAAGCATTCTACAGCAGATGGCTGTTTGGCTGCCTCCATCAAGCCGCACCTGTTCCTCACACTTCAGTTCAGCACGTTTCTCCTCACACAGCCTCTCAGTGCTTCGGCTCCAGTGGCCGGCACGGTCCAAATTCTCCCTGCGAGTTGTGGTTTAAAAACCAGACGCTCTTTCCTTCTAGCAGACAGCATGAAGGAAATGGCAAGGAAGCGTGTTTTTGAATATGCATGGTCATAAGTGTATGCTGTGTTGAAGAGATATCAATGGAATTATGTTTTCCTTTGTTTTTCTCTCTCTCATTAGGCAGTTAAATGTCCTTCCCAGCTTTTTTTGTCCTACACTATTCCTTGATATTTCTCCATTTTGTCTTCAGTGGTTGCATTTTACACGTATTAAATTCATTCAAGTGTTCTTCAAAGGTTCTTTAGTAAAGCCAACAGTTACAAAGTGCTGTACAAAACCTTATGTGCATTGTTTGGAAAGCCATCATATACCATTAGCATAAATACAAATAAACACCAATACATTTAAAAGTAACAAGAATTTTTTCAAAAAAGTCATTGGTAATTTGCAAACTAGTCTGAAGAGCTGGTTTGGTTTCTCCTTGATGCCTCCAGCCATTCTGTGGATCTGTTACATTCCATCACATGCATGCTCGATTTAGGCAAACCAGGCATTGGATGAAATGTTTGAAAAGGGTTAAACAAACACATTGACACTAAAAACACTACTGTTGTGTTATTATTATTATTTGCATTTATTCTAATAATGATGTATTTCTGAAGTGAATAAACTGCTACATTCTTTAAAAATATGTGTCAAATGTCAATGTCAAGCTTGTAACAACAGGAGAACCTTTTTTGATGCTATATAGAACCCTTTTCAAAAGGGATCTATATAGAACCATATACAACGTTTACCCCATTTACCCCCACCTGGGTAAACACCCTACACTATACCAATAAGAGTCCTTGGGCAAGACTCCTAACACTACCTTCGCCTACTTGTGTAAAATGATCAAATTGTAAGTCGCTCTGGATAAGAGCGTCAGCCAAATGCCATAAATGTAAATGTAAACAACGCAGTTTATGGTTCTTTAGAAAACCGATGGCTATACTGAAGAACTCGTGAAGAACCATCTTTTAAAAGATTGTACTGCCCAGAGAACTCTTTGAATGTTTAACTCGTTCTTTGTCTGGTTACGTGGTTCTTCTCTATGATGGAAAACGTGTTGATCTTAAAAGAAGTGATTCTGTTTCACCAAATTACTGCATCTCCAAATGAAAAGGGTTTTAGACTATTTTTTGCTACAACTGTACTGAACCTAAATATAAAAGTGAATCATGGTTCTTGGCTTGGTCATTTGATTTTAGGAAAAAATGTGAATTGAACTGTAAGTTATGTGGAGCTCCTTTAAAGGGGAATTCCACCAATTTTTAAAACACCTATGTTGAGATGTAAGTGAAATGGCTGATCATAGAGAGATGTACCAACTCGGATTTCTTTACAATGGTGGTGATAGGAACCAGGGGTCAATATGTCTTCAAGACAAACATAGCCATTTTATTTGCTGTCTAAAATGACCAGTGAACCTACAGTGAGTTTTGTATGTAATGTTGATTGTGTTAAAATTGAACGCTTCTCACGTCCAGTTCCCATCACCACTACTGTACACAATTCCAGCTCAGTAAGTGTCTCAAGAACGAGGCATTTCACATCAAACCTCTCTGAATGACTTTGTTTATCTCCTATCCATTTAATAATGTAGATTTTTTTTTTTAATGGTGACATATCTCTTTAAATTTTAAAGGCGTTCTTCACACTCACATATTTCATTTGCCAAAATGCTTTGGCACGTTTATTTTTAATATATCATAAACTGTGTTGATTTTTTCCCTTTATTTCTTCTTAGTCTGCTGTATTTAAATGTATTAGATTCACTAGTATATCAGCGAAGTGATGAATGGCACCAAGTTCTTTTGTAGACTTTTCCATATTATTACAAAGCATGCCCGAGGAGCATAGCATTACCATACAGCAGGGGGGTAGAGGGACTGCGGTCGGTCACTTGACATGCAGAGCGAGATAAAGTATTGATCATGGTTAAGGAGGATTAGCATCCAAATACTTACTCACCCAGTTTGAGCCCAACTTGGAGAGAAAAGCCTCCCTCTTCATCCACAATCCTAATGCATTATAAATCCCATGATCAACTGTGGCATCTCTCTGAGGAAGCTTCCAGCATGGGAATCAAGCACCCTCAGCCAGTTCACATTTTTGTTCTATTCCTGCGCTTGATTACCTGAATCAGGTCAGGAGCTTCAATAAGATAAACATGTGGACTGGCTGAAAGTCCTCAAAGGGCAATGCTGAGGACCATCAGTGGCCTGAATTAAATGTGCAGTTTGGCTGGTGATGATACACAAGGACTGAAAAAAAAGCCTGTTCAAAATGAGTGCCATGAATGCTAAACTGACTAATGAGTGCTAGTTGTATAATATTAATATTAAGCTGGAAGCTTTTTGGGGGTGAAATCGCCAGGCTCCCATTAGAGGATCAAATATTTTCATTATTTGTGTTTAATCCTATTACAAGATGCATGCAGAGCTTATTGTACAAGTTTTAACAACAAACTTCATAACAAAACAACATTTGAATATATGAGGGATATTATACTGTTCAAAATATATCGCCAGTCCTGGAGGTATTAATATGAGGAAAATTCATGAAACTCATCTGGACTTCAGCAGGAGTAGAACTCTTTTGGAGTTGCATCTGCACTCCTAGGGTTTTGAATTTCCCACTGGGACTAATTATAGTGATTGGTACATGCATGTTTCATTGAGCAGTATGCATTTATGATGTGTGTGTGTGTGTGTGTGTGTGTGTGTGTGTGAGAGAGAGAGAGAGAGAGAGAGACAGAGACAGAGAGAAAAAGAGAGAGGGATGTGTGTGTTGGTGAGGGATATTGATGCTTTCTGACATAATGACGTCAAATACGATGACACCATGACTTGAAATGTTCAGTATAACTCAAGCAACTCTTTTACTGCAACATCTCCTACCAGTTTTCATAATATATATATATATATATATATATATATATATATATATATATATTTTTTTTTTTTATATATCAATTGATTTACATCAATTTATCAATTAATTTATTGAGGCCTGCCAGTACAAAGCCAGAGAAGTAGCATAGCCAAAGATTATTCTGGTGCTGGGGAATTAATACAAATGAGGAATCATTATTAACAGCTTAATAGAAAGTGGTTAATTTTTTATGTTGTGGTTTTTTATTATGAAAATATGTTAACATACGTATTTCCATCATGTACGTGCAAAAGTCAGAGACCACCTTTTATTTAATTTCCAGTAAAAACAGCCATTAAGATCAAGTTACTCACTTTCAGTCTTAGAAAGAAGCAAGAAATATATATGTAACAGAAATTTACACCTGCCATGTTCAGTCTTACAAGCTGCTTTCATTTTCTGCTTCTCACAATCCAAGTAATCACAAACACATTCAGTGATGTCGAGGTCTGGGCTGAGGTCTGGCTGGTCAATTCATTGTTCTGAGAACACCAGCAGCTTCTTTGTTTGGATTTGTCATTTTCTTCTTTTTGTTTTTCTCATTAATGGCTTCTTGACAGCTAGACCTGTGGATTTTTCCACACTTGAAGCCAGACTAAAGCTGGATTTTCTCCTATTCCAAAGCTTTAAGTACTGCATGAGACAGTTTTGGTGGTCTACCAGGTCTTGCATGATCATAAGGAGTTGTTTTAATCAGTTCAACTTTTCCCTTCCCTTGACTTTTCCTTCCTTTTGCAAGTGGATTTAATTTATGAAAAATGAATAACTTCTACCTATTGGCCATTTGGACTGTAAATTGCATAGATGAAAGGTGGTCTCTAATTATATTTGCTCTCCTTTTTCACATGTCTTTTGACAACTTCTTCAACCTCTAAAAAGCCCAGGGCCCGTTGGAAGGCCCCAAAGTTTTATTACACACTTCTATAACCAGCTCAACTGTTTTGCACTGAAGTCCCTGCACTCACTGAATAATAAGTTATACTATGTAATAAGTCTGGGATTTTAAAGGGTTAAATGTGCCCCAATTGATGTTACTGAAGCTGAACCCAATGTGTGATTGTATACAGATACCGATATAAACAAATACAGAATGAACCAGAAACCAAATGCTTTTTTAAAACACAGTGGATAGAAGTGTAAAATGATCTCACTGGCTTCAGCCAATCAACTTCCCCATTTTATTTCATGGCAAGCCAAGATTTGATGCTGCCACGAGTGCTTTAGCTTCAAGATGTTAATCATGGGCATAACAGCTAAAAACTAATTTTAGTGTGCATAGTGAGCACAAATCTCATCACCTTCCAAACGTCACTGCCTTTGTGAAAAACCACTGTGCCAGAAAGTCCAGCATGTCCCAATTCCCATTATTATGGGCACTCAAACAAGTACCTGCTAGTCATTTTGATTTGAAAAAAGTACTGCTCTTTTCAGTACATTTGAAAAAGTAGGCTACCGCTATTTTATCACGGTTACTCTTATCCAAGCACCTGACTGCTTTATTGAAGTATCCTCAGGTCTGTTTTCAATCCATTCGAACATGTGACATTCAGTATTATAATATAGTGAATAACCTATAAAATACAGTCAATTTTTGAAATGGATTAACAATTTGTAATACTATGGATCACAACGCTGTTGATAGACTCTTATAAAAAAGGTTCCTGCATGTTTTTTGGCTTGGACATGTGGTTCTAAGAAACACCTACAGCTAATATAGATCCTATGTAGATACTATAGATATCTTACATTATGTGGAACTTATTATGAAGGTTCTTCATATTCATGCATGCCTTTTACAAAAGTGGTTCTTAGAATAACCATCCTTCAAATGGTTCTTTAGGTGGCCAAAGGTGGTTCTTTTTTAAAAGAACTCATTCTGAGTGTATGGCTTTAAAAGACTGACAGTACATTCTAAGTGTTTGCGGGTGTTTCTTAGTGTTTCTGCAACTGCAAGTCCTTTTGGATGTCCAACTTTTTAGAAAATGGACCGCCAGAAAAATGTATTATAATAATAATAATACAAAATACATTACAAGTAATGCAAAAGGAACAAACTTGCAGATCATAAGAAAGGAGATGTCACAGTGACAGCACTTTCACTGTTTTTAAGTATAAATGATAAATAGCACTGCCTATGACACTCGGGCAGATAAGTCCTAATATATTTTTGATTTATGTGAATATGAAAAAGTTTTTAAAGTCACATTCAAAATGCTTTACTGTAAGGACATGGCGAAAGCACTGAATATAAAAAGACATTTAATTTGTGTTTTTGTGAATCCAGGGGCTCCTAAATTACATTCCCCACACTTTTATCCATGTGCTCTTTGGCTAACTGGTATTTACATTAAAATAGGTTTGTTTGACTTGGAAAAAAAGAATGTATTTTAGATCATTTGGTCAGTGTCACATTAAAAACCGTATTTGTAGACAAAAATGACAAATGATTGATCAATAACATTTATGCGATGTAGTTTTTACTGAAAAGATTGTTGTGATTGAGCAACTACTTTTTAGGCATTTGAAGACTGAAATCAGTGTGGAACATTAATAAAACTGGTATTTAGACCCAAAATATGCATCAGAAATGAAATACATTTTGCAATCACTTTGTATATGAAAATGGTGTATAGCACTAACAAAGTTCTGTGCTAAAATTCACATAAAAGTGCCTGTAATTGTAGAAACAGCATTATATGTATAGACATATGTGTGGATGTAGTTTATTATACTGCACAATGATGCTGACCGCCAGAGAGAGAGAGAGAGAGAGAGAGAGAGAGAGAGAGCGAGAGAGAGAGAGAGAGAGAGAGAGAGAGAGAGCGAGAGAGAGAGAGAGAGAGAGAGAGAGAGAGAGAGAGAGAGAGAGAGAGAGAGAGAGAGAGAGAGAGAGCGAGAGCGTGCCATTTTGCTTTGGGGGAGTTGGCCCTTCTGCTCATGCACTCGCTCAAAAACCCAATCAATGAAAGAGGCTCTGAAGTGAGCATTGACAAACCCGTTATGTGTCACCAGCTTTAATGGGTTCTCATGCACAGCGTATTCATCAAGCCAGGCCTCAGGCCTGCAGGTACAAAGCCATGCTATTCTGTAACCCAGTCACCAAGCCTCTAATTACTTTACGCAGGGGATGGCTAGGGGGAGGAAGGGGTTTAACTTACGCTCTGTCACATGTGTGCTGCCTGTTTATAGAGGGGTTTTATCCATCAAAGAACTGCCAGCAGCTGATTGGCCTACATGAAGTAATTTCCCACCCAAAAGAGTGATCACAGACAAGTGGTTCTGAAATCAGCCAGTTCTGCTGTTACACTACACTCTCAAACAGCACTTACTAATGGCTCTTGGCTTGGAGGAAAAACCTTTGTTTACCTTTATTTGGTACAGAACCTTCATAGGCTCTTTGATATTTTGATTTACAAAAATAAAAGGTCTATTTAAAGCTTCTTTCCTTTAGTCAGCTTTATTTCTATAAGCCAAGAAGACGGCTGTTATAACACATTACATGAGAGTTGCATTTAAGCCTAGTCTCTGGAATTGTACATTTCTTTAGAACCATGTTAAGAATGATGACCAAACTAGCCACCCCTAGTTTTTGTAGAGACCACCACTCTTGCCTAAAAGGGTTTTTGGAGCAATACCATAGGAGAACCACTTTTGGCTCCCTGAAGAACCTCTCAAAGGATGGTTCTTTAGAGAAGCGTTTTTTTAGAAATGAGATGTCAATGTGAAGGATATATCAATATGAAGATGCAAAGGGTAAAGATTCCATAACAAACGATTAATCTTAGAATTGTTTAAGAACACGTCATGAACCTGACACAGGCTTTTCTTAGGACCTTTCTCGAGTACAATTTAACCCCTTAACATTCCAGGCTTATTATACACTAAGGCTTTTTATTCATTAACTACAGGGACTTCAATGCAAACGAATGGAGCTCTTCTTAGGTTATAGAAGTGAGTAATGAAACTTGGTATGACTTGGTAAGGGGTTAAGAAAAAACTTGGGACGATGTTGGTGAATAAGGACCATTGTATTTAACCCTCATCTCTGGAACTTTACATTTCTTTAGAACCGTGTTAAAAATGACAATTCCATCTACCCCTAGGATTTTTGGAGACAAACACTTTTGCATTAAAAGGGTGCAATACCGTAGACAAGCTATTTTGGTTCCCTACAGAACATCTCAATGGACGAATGTTTCATGAACGTAAAATGTGAATGTGAAGTGCCTTTTTAAAGATACAAAATGTCTATGTCAAATTCTATAAAAATGTGTCTCAGAATTGTAAGTCTATGCCAAGAACCATTGTCTTAACCTTTATTTCTGACATTAGAGGGCTTTACTGGTTGCTTCACTCACATGCCCCTTGGATTGACAGAGTCAATGGGTTTTGCACCAAAATTTCCAAAGTAAACTCTACCACACTGTTCGCCAGGCCGGAGCAGGTAATCTCAATCCACACACTTATATCACACAAATGAGCTGTTGGTTCAAGGAGGATGCTGCTAATGCCAGCTGTATGCTTTTGAAGAGATACCATCTCAGTGATTGTGGCATCTTTGCTTTGCTAAATTGAAATAAAATAGCCCTGAAGGGCAACGGCTTTCAGCACGTCAGCTTTGTAATTTCAGCCTTATCTACAAGTGCCAGCGCCTTTTTAAATGCAGAGCGAGGGCCCTCAGAATGCACGCCAGCGCGTTATTTTCTCCTTTCTCTCCACGCGCATTCTGCTGGCTGTCAATGGTTCGTCTGCCCATTTGCACACAGACCTGAGGCATGGCGCTCACAGTAGGATAAATGATGATGTGCCCTCCGTCTGCGGAGGTAGACGTATATATATTCTCAGGATGCCGCACTTCCCCAGAAAAGAACTGCGCTTTGGTAACATCAAAGGCTAGTTTTGAGAATCCATGTTCAAAGCTTTTTGAGCACAGTTTTAGTAAAGACCCTTGTAAGTTGATATGAGACTAACTCAGATTAAGGCCGTATATTGCAATTGTTGGGACATTAAGACAATGCATAACAGCCGCATGCTACATTTTCCATTAATTCTGGTTTAAAGGACAGCTCTCTGAGTGTGTAAATAAGAAACATCTATCAAAAGCACATGCTTCCGATCCCCAAGGAGCCAGAGAAATCAAAGCCCATATGCCACTTAAACACAATAGCTGCTTCAAGGCTTTCAGCACTATGGACAGCCCCCCTCCCATTCCGTCCTCATAAACACATACACTTTTTAATTCTATTCAGCATTCTCTGTCTGCGCTGAAAATTGCTGCTGTATCATCATCTGCCTCTAACCATGCTATAATTGCCTATGTAATCCATAAATCTAGACCTGGTCTTCTCAGTTGGAAACATTTTTATACTCAGGTGATTTGGCTCATGCCCAAGTTAGAATAATGTTTTATGAGTAAACATTACAGTCATATATATATATATATATTTTTTTTTTAATGAAATTTCCAATGATCAGTTTTTGACAGCAACTTTACATTCTATACAGTACTGTGCAAAAGTCCACTTTTTTATTTCCAGTCTAAACAGACATTAGATATAAGATAATCCACTTACATGAGGAAGGAGAAAGTCAAAGAAAAAGAAGTGAAACAGTTCAAAACGTTATTAAATGATTTTAAAAGCCTTTAAAAGAACATGAAACTCCTAACCACCAAGCAAGACCTGGTAGACCGGCACAACTCCATCACATAAACTGTACCTAAAGCCTAATCCTTGAGTAGGAAATCAAGCTCCACTCTTGCTTCAGATCTGAAAAAACTTCTGTCCATCCTTCCACTGTGAGAAGACTCACTAAACACTCAACTCAACACTATGGGTATGAAAGGATGTGTAGCTGACAAGAAGCCGCTACTGAGAAAAAAGACAATAAAGAAGAAAATCTGCATCAAAATACCAAAACTGGACATCTGAGATGTGAAATAAGATTTCATGAACTGATACACTATATTGCCAAAAGTCTTCACTCACCCATCCAAATCATTGAATTCAGGTGTTCCATTCACTTTCATGGCCACAGGTGCATAAAACCAAGCCCCTAGTCCTGCAGACTGCTTCTACAAACATTAGTGAAAGAATGGGTCGCTCTCAGGAGTGAATTCCAGCGTGGTACCATGATATGATGCCACCTGTGCAGCAAGTCGTGAAATTTCCTTGCTACTAAATATTCCACAGTCAACTGTCAGTGGTATTATAACAAAGCGAAAACATTTGGGAATGACAGACACTCAGCCACGAAGTGGTCGGCCACATAAAATGACAGAGTGTGGTCAGCGGATGCTGAGGGGCATAGTGTGCAGAGGTCGCCAACTTTCTACAGAGTCAATCATTACAGACCTCCAAACTTCATGTGGCCTTCAGATTAGCTCAAGAACAGCATAGAGAGCTTCATGGAAAGGGTTTCCATGGACAAGGAGCTGCATCCAACCCTTACATCACCAAGCGCAATGCAAAGCGTCGAATGTAGTGGTGTAAAACGTGCTGCTCTAGGGTCCAGTGGAGACGTGTTCTCTAGAGTGATGAATCACACTTCTCCGTCTGGCAATCCGATGGATGACTCTGCGTCAGCCAGGAGACAGTACTTGTCTGGCTGCATTGTACCAAGTGTAAAGTTTGGTGGAGGGGGGATTATGGCCTGGGGTTGTTTTTCAGGAGTTAGGCTCAGCCCCTTAGTTCCAGTGAAAGGAACGTTTAATGCTTTAGCCGATCAAGAGATTTTGGAAAATTTCATGCTCCTAACTTCGTGGGAACAGTTTGGGGACGGCCCCTTCCTGTTCCAACATGACTGCACACCAGTGCACAAAGCAAGGTCCATAAAGACATGGATGAGCGAGTTTGATCTGGAAGAACTTGACTGGCCTGCACAGAGTCCTGACATCAATCCAATGGAACACCTTTGGGATGAGTTAGAGTGGAGACTGCGAGCCAGGCCTTCTCATCCAACATCAGTGTCTGACCTCACAAATGTGCTTCTGGAAGAACGGTCAAAAATTCTCATAAACACACTTCTAACCCTTGTGGAAAGCCTTCCCAGAAGAGTTGAAGCTGTGGTAGCTGCAAAGGGTGAGCCGACATCATATTAAACTCTATGGATTAAGAATGGGATCTCACTCAATTTCATGTGTGTGAAGGCAGACGAGCGAATACTTTTGGCAATACAGTGTTTGTTTACCTTTGTAATTGGGATTATTTGGATTGTAAGAAACAGAGAATAAAAGAAACTTCTAAGACTGAACTTTGGAGGTGTGGACAATGTCTCTTTGATTTCTTTGAAAAACTGAAAACATTTGAAGCTGTAATGAAGGCAATGGATAGGCACACCAAATATGGAAAATTGTAATATAGTATTCAGTTATTAAGGATTCTCTGTACTTTTCTGTTACATTTGTGTTTCCACTTTTTTCCTGACACTGAAACATTAATTATTTGTACTCAATGGACATTTTGACTGGAAATGCAATAAATGCAAAGTACTGTATATTCCAAATATAATATTCTGTGAGCACTACTTTGAAAAGCCATGATGGATTAGTCAACAGAATTTAGAAAAGAAATGAACTCATGTCACAGTCTCTGTGTTCAATTTAGCCCTCCTTGTGAACTGTGTGATAATGCACTGTATTTAAAGTACTCTTAAACATAAAGGTGCCATAAAGAGGCCACTGAGCGATGCTCCAAACAGCCTGTGGAAGCTCTTAGTGGAACCATTTTTGCTATAAGATGGTTGAGTGTGCTCAAACCTTTAAAGACCCTCGGCATCCAGTAGAGGTTCTATAGAAATTGAAGGCCAAGCCCAGAACCATTTGAAGAACTTTTACTTTTGAGAGTGTAGTGGTCTATGTAGTCACCTTCTTATCAGTTTAAGCATCATTAGGCATCTGCTACTTCCTTCTTACACATTTCAGTGTTCTCTCACAGCACTGTGTGGATCTGGATGTCTTGCTCTCGACAATGTGGGCGTCTCAGTCTCCAACAGGCAGTCTGCTGAAGTCTTCAACCTTAGACTGTCGACTGATTGTACTTATGTATAGAGGATTTATGTATTAAGCAGACACTGAAAAGCAGTGAGGCAGGCAGATTTTTTTCTTTCTCCTTTCTATTAAGGGAGTAAATGTTAATGCACGCGTTGCACTGCTTTTTTGCGATCTATCAGGTCCAACTAGGTGCTGGAAATCAGAATAACTTCACATCTTCTTCTCTCACCCATCTTGTGAGACCTCTCTCTTTCTCTCTCCCTCTTTCCCTCTCTCAGTATACGCGGCACGATTGCACTTCCCTTCACAAAGAGCCTGGCTCAGGCAACTTGCATACAAAACAGCTGACTCAATCTTCAAGCTGCATAATCAAGATAAGAGACAGAAAGAGGCGCGCACTAAAAGGCGACTGGCTTCGCGCAAGCAGCTAACAAATGATGGGTGCGTTTCAAAAAACAACATAACACTCCTTATACACTGTGAGGCTTAGCTTAGACAGCCAGTTGCCACTGTCTGAATCCCAATGCGAGAGGGCAAGGAGACACCTGAGCTCCAACATCATTTAGACTCATTGCCCAAGGAGGAATAGCTGGTTTATTTTGACAGTTTATGAAAGAAACAATTTGCAAAACAGGAGTCAAAAGGTGCTGTTTGTTTACTGCTTATTACATAAGGGCATGAAACTCTGGAAAAATCAGAGAGAAGAATCAGCAGCATTGGTACAGGTAATCAGTCAGCCCATATCTTTCTTTCTATCTATCTACCTATCTATCTATGTATCACTTCCCCTCTCTCTCTCTCTCTCTCTCCATATATATATATATATATATATATATATATATATATATATATATATATATATATATATATATATAAAATCCATTGACAAGCATCCGGGAAATATGTAAATGTATCAAGACAGGAGACTTATTGACAAACTGTTCCTTACTGCTCCACTGACACTAGAATTCAAAGATGCCCATCATCAGCGCTGTGAACTCTCTATGTGGCATATCTAGTGGCCCAATCAACTGAGGGTGGAGTCTTTTTGGCACAAGGGGTCCGTCTGACACATTGCCAGGGCGCAAAGCTTACTGATACATCAAACCACCAGAGAAAAATCTCATTGCCAGCTATTCAAAGCCTTCAGACTGCCAGCGCTCTCCCTGAACCTTGAACAAAATCTTGAAAAAGCAGGATAAGAAAGTTTGGCCTTTTCTTTTATTCCTTTTTTCCACCCACACGTCGACCACATTCACTGTTCCTAATCCCATCAATATGGCTCAGACCGTAGTAGTCTAAGCCCATCGCATCTCCCTGATTTCATTTCTTTGATACCAAAGTTTACATAAGAGCAGCCTCTGCTTAAAGTGTGCAATACAAATGTGCAGCTGGACGAACTCTCAGGAGTTAAAGCGAATCAAGCGCAGCTACTGCACATCGCTGGAGCGGACAGTCGAGAACACTGTGGTACCTCATAGTTCGCAGCTGTGCTCGATTGTGAGTCAAACCAAATTGCGAATATAAGAAGAAAATAAGATCACATGAGCGAACAGCTAAATGCTTGTGTTGCTCTTACCTACTTAAATACACCAGGCAGTCAGACTTTCAGCGTTAATATACAGAGAAGCACACACAACAGCGAGCACGCCAGAACTGAGATACGGACAGAACCACGAATGGGAAACTTGAGAAGCCGCTCAATCGCCTTCCAGTCTCTAACACAAAATGATTTGCCCTGCGTACAATGAGACGTAGAGTACTCACGCAGCTCTCCGAAATCCCAGAGATGGAGAAGGAGCAGCTCGGATCTACGCGCTGTTAGTGTCGGATGGCTGAAGGCGGACTCTAGCGGTTAGCGGACCGGGCTGCTGTCCAGGGTGCTGAAACATTTGCCCGCGTTCTCTACATGTTAGCTTCGCTCGCGTTCCGCTGAAACACGAGCACGAAGTGGATAAAGCATCTAAAACACACTCACACACACGCCTCACTGGGGAGGGGGGGGGCGGAATAAGTCTGTGACGACCCCTACCCACGGCACAGCCTTTACCTACAAGTGGCGATTCGCTAAACGCACAATTTGAGGAAAAGTGCGCGACGCTGCTCCACAACGCCCTGTTTGCGCGTAGTTCAGCTCGCCGTGTACAGCGGCGCAGCCCGCGCTGTCGCCAGCTATAAGTTTGGCTGCGTTTGAGCAGCAGTCGGCGCAGGGAAATGTCAGTTTACACGGCAAAGTCGCGAAGCGTTCGCGGTTTGCGTGGGCACAGCCTCGTCTATGAGAACGCGCACATCGTGGAATTCTCTCCCAGGAGCTGGATTCGCTCACATTCCTCACTAGAGCGTGTTTAACTAATCGCACCGACGTGTGCAGCGCCCGCAAGACACTGGAGAGAAACATTCCCCGCAGCATTCCTCAACATTTCCCACTCACCTTCCCGACGAAGCGGAGCAGGAGTCTCACCGGCGCCGAAACTGGGGTCCCTATGTCACCATGAACCCCAAGACGATTTCAAGGAGGCAGAAGAAGACAGTTGGGCTCACAATCCTGGGTCTCTCTCTCTCTCTCTCTCTCTCTCTCTCTCCCTCTCTCTCTCTCTCTCTCTCTGCCTCAGAATACAAAGAGCTGCAGTTCCTCACTGCGTCAAGCGCGAACCTCAAAGATCCATTAAACAGTGAGTGATTAATTCAAGGCAGGGAGCCGTTATTGAAAGCGCTTTCACTCCTCGCCTTTATGTATTCCGCGCCGAGCACGAGTCAGGATTTTCCATTACGCCTCTACGGTGCAGTTTTGTCTGTCATAACGGCACCGACCCGCCGTTTAACCATTTTATCCCTCTCTCTCTCTCTCTCTCTCTCTCTCTCTCTCTCTCTCTCTCTCTCTCTCCCTCTCTCCGTTTTTTCGGCTTTTTGATTACTTTAGCTAGCGCACGGCTCTGGCTGGAAGACCGCTCTGCAAAAGCACACTGATCCAGAAGTCCACTTGGGGCGAAGTTAAATCTCATAATAAGATTGTTTGTCACCGCGAGGCTATAAATGGTGTGGGTTCAACATACAGGGCCAGAGGGTAATTGCAAATCCCTCTGTTACTGCGTAGCACGTGTGCACTCGTTACCTTTTAAAAAGCATTTAAACACATTCCCCTGTACGCACCTGGCGTGGCACACACGACCGCAGAGACTGTGGAGTTTATAGGAAAGTGCTTAGAAAGTCTACACCCTTAAACAAAACGGCTCTTCGAGGGTTCTTTATTGAAGGCACTGGTCTTATACATTATATATATATATATATATATATATATATATATATATACCCTTTCATAACCTAATGTTTTAGTAAAACGCCTGGAGACGAGACGAGGTGTGTGGAGTCAATACAACTTATAAAGTATAATGTCAATGGATTAAGGTGCCCCTTTAAATTCCAAGTTTATCACAAACTAAGGCTTATTTTTCAGTGACTACAGTTCCTTCAGTGCAAGCCTGGTGAGCTATTCTCATTTAAGGTTCTAGAAGTGTGCAATAAAACTTTGGGCCTGATGGCAGGCCTTGGACCAAATAAGGAAGCCAAGGTACTGAAGATATACCCTAGAAGGGACCGCCACAGTGATGAGACGGCCACCACCACATTGACAGTTTAGCATCCTTTTTTCTGAGAGTGTATAGCACCACATTTGCTATTAGAGACCCTTTTTTCGATAAGATGCAGAACCCTTTTTCTGCTAAGAGTGTACCCGTATCACAACGGATCTTTTTGCAAACCCTGAAAATGAGAAAATAAAAGGTGACAGAACTGCCAAGCAACTGATGCATGAAGGCTCCATAGCCTGGCATCCAAATTTGCCGCTGGCTACGTATCAGCAAAAGATGTCGTTTCTGTTGTGTATTAAATATTTGTCCATTTTCAGAGGTTTCAAAAACAAATTTGGTCACATAATCAACTATGAGCCAGTTGAGCCAGTGACTAAACAAGACGTCTGTTTTGTACGGGTGAACTGTGTCCTCTTTATCCGTTTTTGTTCTACACCATTTGAGGACAGCAGCTGTGTTAAACCTTTATGAGGAATGGACTGCTGAATGAAATGCTCCAAATGACTTCAAATCTCTTTACATTCATCTACATTCAACTGAATGAATGCTTTTGCCTGTTCTTGCTAGAAAGGGCTCTATGCCATGAAAAGACACTTTGGTTCCCTGTAGAACCTTTCAGTGGGTGGTTCTTTAATGAACCATTTTTGGAAATGAGATAACCTAGGGAACCTTTTTAAAGCTTAAAGAATCTCCACAAAATCTGAAAGGTTTCTATAAAACTCCTATGTCCTCCTCCATGGCTGATTTATGACTGCTCCTTCTCCTACGATGCCAACCAGGGGGCCAGAGCCAGCAGCAGCGGCAGCAGCAGCAGCAGTAGTAGCAGCAGTTGTATCTGACAGTGAGGTGTCGTGCTGTGGAGCCTGTGCTGCCCTGGCTCACTGTAGGTAGGCAGGTGGAATGGGCAGTGGTCCGGAGTCCGACACAGGGACACCGCTACATTAGCCACAGGCTGTGCTTCCCTCTGGAGGATAGAAGGGGGCATGCTGGACACTGTGCTGGTCCTCAGAGCTTGACTGCTCAGGTTTAGGCAGCAGGGTGGTGATGTACAGTCTTAAAAATAAGGGATATGTGGTCCATCTTTAGTTTCCTGAAGTACATTTCCATAGCTGGTCCTTTAAAGGAGTTATAGCCTGGGCTAGTACTCTTTTAAAGCTAAAGAGTGCAGACACAAAGAAGTGGTTTTAATGTTATGGTTGATCGGTATATATCAAAAATGAGGACTGAAGTCAGAAATATAGACCTGAGAAGCAAGCTGACCTGCGACTTGACCTGCAATCAACCTTAATTGACTCGTGACAAACAACAACACAGATTTCATAATATGGAATGAAACCTTTCATTTCCAACCTTACATATATGATATTGGCTTTGCTATAATCATGCACAGCCCTTACTGCAACACTGTTCTCCTGCAGCTCCCAGGAGCATCAGGTTTGTGCCTTTGAATACAGAAAAGCCTTCAATCTGATGGACAGAAGGAAATAAGAAACAGCTTAACAGCTAAACAACTGGCTAGCTTGTAGTTTGCATAGTACAAATGATTTCGTTGAAGTTGAAGCTAGTATAGCTGACGTTTTAATAAGTTACAGATCACAATTCTTTAAAGTTTACCAAAACTTCAGCTGGATTAGCTCTTGTGATACCTAGCTTAAACTACAAGCTAACTAACGGTTTTAAGTTGCTTCTTTTCTTTAAATATCACAACGCTTCAGCTTTGTCCATCCAATCCAAACTGAAGGCTTTTCCTTAATGAAACGTTTGTTATTTGAAGCTGGCAGTTTTTAGTAGGTACATCCTTTGGAAAATTCTATTAAAGGCTCAAGACTCAACTAAAACCCATAGACTCAAGAGCAAGCATCTATTCTCTATATAGAACCGTGACAACTCAAAAAAACATTTGACCTACATCAGAATGCTGTTCATAGACTTCAGTTCAGCATTCAACACCATCCTCCTTCAGTACCTGATTGAAAAACTAAGCCTGCTGGACCTGAACACCTCTTGGGTCCTGGATTTCCCAGGTCCTGAATTTTCTGACTGAGAGACCTCAATTAGTCAGAATCAGTACATATGTACTTGTACATAGATGGAATGACAATAAAAGCATCTTGACTTGACTTGAATGCTTGCACTGACTGCCCCAGTTTGCACTCAAATAGGGAATCTCAGCAAAACACTGGATGAAACCTGAATATTTGAATGGCCAAAACATTGAAAGTTATTTAAGGAACCTAGTATCTTCTATGACAGCTCTCCAAATAAGCATCTCTACTTTTCAGAATGTATCAGGCTTAAAACTCACCACCTGCATAATGACAATCATTCCCCTGTTGTTTAAAGGGAGGAGTAGTTGAGTAAGAGAGACCGATTCTTCATACATGTGTCATTTTGCTTTGGAGGATATTCCAGTTGCTGTCCGATTAAGCTGTATGTTGTTATTGAAATATGAGTCTGCTTCAAAAACACCAGCATTGGGCAAATTAAAATAGCTTCCTCATTGATTTTCTATTTTCCATTGGCTCTGTTGCAGAACTCTGAGATACTAGCAAATGCACTTATTTAGTAGTGAGACACTACACATAAATTAAGCAGAACGCTGCATCTCTAGGGTACATAAGGTGTGTAATTTTCTTTCACTGTTGCTTTGGGGAGATTTAAGGGGTGTTATTTACCATCACAGCATAAATGAGAAAACCTATAAGAGAAGCTTATTTCACTCTCAAGTGAATATTAGCCCAAGCACCTCGTAAATTGTCCATTTGCCTCCATTCAGTGTCTCGGAGCCATGAGGGAATATGGGATTTGACAATATTTGCACTAAGCTGTCTAAGCCCGGGTTAAATATTTTAAGCAGTCAGTGATAGCAGGAAGAAATGAGCTCTAATGTTCCTAAAGGGGCTTCTGAGAGAATGGCGAAAGCAGGCCAGGAGGTGAAATGCTGATTTTTATTTTATTTAAACCCTCTATTTTTTATGTGTCTAAGCCTATTAGATGGCATTGCTGGTGATGGTGATGGTGGGGGCTGGTTATAATTCTAAAAAGAACGCGTTAAGTGACAATTGATATAATGGAGCATCTGCCACCTCTGAGAGCAGCAGATCCATCTTAACATCTGGGCTGTGGGTTAGACGCCTACAGCCCGGTTCCTGCTGACAGGCCCTGTCAAGCAAAGAAGATTCCATCAGGTGTGCTGCTGTTGAGTAACTCAGCATTTTTCCTGCATAACAGGTGGCCTTGTCTTTGATAACGTTCTGCTGTATTTATAATGCTTTTTGTGACATGAACGGGGGCTGCCCATCCTGCTGTGTTCTCCACAGGGCGGTGACCGCTATGACTCAAAGTCGCCTCTGCAGGAGAAAAAACAATTACATGTGGCCTTTAAAACGAAAGCATGACTATAGCTGTTATTATTATTATTATTGTTATTATTATTATTATTTTCATGGTATTATGGTCAAAATTGGATTATGCAAATCCATGTTTAGAGGATTGCGGTATTAAGCCCTGGGACCCAAAATTACATTCCAGGATTGGAAAGTTCATTGGATTGGTTTCATGGTCTAAAAAACAGAATATTGCCCCCAAATCCTGCAGCGTGTATGTGTGTGAGTGAGAGTGTGAGTGAGAGTGTGTGTGTGTGTGTGAGTGAGAGAGTGTGTGTGTGTGTGTGTGTGTGAGTGAGAGAGAGTGTGTGTGTGTGTATGTGTGTGTGTGTGAGTGAGTGTGTGTGTGTGTGTGAGAGTGAGAGAGTGTGTGTGTGTGTGTATGTGTGTGTGTGAGAGAGAGTGTGTGTGTGTGTGTGTGTGTGTGTGTGTGTGTGTGTGTGTGTGTGTGTGTGTGTGTGTGTGTGTGTGTGTTTCCCGTACATTACTGAAAAATCACAGAAAGCAGTCATTTTCTTGTGAGTAAGCATGTCAGAATATCTGAACTGTCATGGATAAATGTTTAATAACATTCCTCCCTCTTTGAATTTATGAAAATAGGTCACCTCAGGACAGCTTACGTAATTGCTATGGATGAATGCAACTCAATGGCAAACCATAACTTACAGTTTGGCCTCCCGTTTGAGCTGTAAATGTCAAAACTCGGTCAAAACATGAGTAAAACAACGATAATGCTAATTTCTGCTAGCGTCCCTATGGGATTCTAGTTGTATGTTAGCACTAAGCTAATAGCGATTCACTTGAACATTTTTAAGCCACACTAGGTTGAACCAGGACATCGGAGGCCTCTAAAAGACATTCTATGTTTTACCTGAAGCTTGTGATAAGACATATTAGCATATTTTTTATTTTTATTTTATGGTTTATTTCTTTTTTTATTCTCCATTTCTAACAACCTACGATTCCACTGCCGCTTGTATTCAGTCAGTGATGTATCGAGGACTTCCAGAAAGCCTAAAATAATGTTTTTCTTAGGAATCAAAGTCTGATTGGTTAATTCATTATGATTAGTTTAATATGTTGAAGGCCTAATCAATGGGAGAGCTCGCCTAGTTGTATCATAGAAAAATGATCCTAATTAGTCCATCTTCTGCCCAGCGTTTACTGAATATAAACCTTTTGTTTACATCCTGAGCTTAACAATAAATCAAGAGAGCAACCTACTGTGATATTTGCAGTGTTTAAATACAAGCATTTGAATAAAAATGAACTAAAAATATAGACATACATTTTGTAGTTCCCAGAAATCGTTAGACCATCTCAGAAGGCCTAGTAGGCCCTGAGCTTTACCCACTGACTCAACTAATTCTCCACAGATCTTGACAAGAGCAGAATTCGCCAGCCTGTGAGAGGTGGGTGGAACTGAAAGGGTTAAGGCTTTTACTAACAGATCTTCACTGTGCTGGGCAACCACAAGTGCAGATGCAATGCAAAACGATGGAGTTAGAAATCTGCCTCCAGCAAATGACAGAACAGACAAAGAGTTTGCACTCTACACAAGCACATTTTTTCTTTTTTTTCTCAGCAAACACAAGCAAAGCAAACTTTCCAAAGTGGTCTTTTGAGGTATGAGAGATGCAATCATTTACATAAACACATGTTTGGTTGTGAGCAACACTGGACCAGGTTCACCATCTGAGAGGCAGCAGTTCATTACGTAGGAGGCTCATTTGCATATATCTGAATATGCTGAGCCGCTGTCTGCGGTTGGCTGAGACAGTATTTCTGCTAACAGACTGAATCATGTAGATATTTTAATGGACTGGTGAAGCACTAACATGAATGGCATAGTTATTTCAGTACATGTAATATTATCTGATATTTTGTCAGTTTAATAATGACTGATTGCAGCGCTTATCTTTTTTTGTGCCTAAAACTGTCTTCTGATCTCTTTCCAACTATCCATGCAGGGCATTCTTTTGTAACAACTGTTGCTGGGTTAAATAAGCTGTAGATAGTTCTACAAGAATGTATGTGTTGGCTAAGCATGGATACGTTAATAACTGAACATTAATGGGGGTAATATTTTAAGCCTTCTCTAAAATAGAAAAGAGAGTTAGAAAAAGTGGATTGTATATACAACATAGCACAAATGCAGAGACCACCCATCATTCATTTCCAGTAGAAAACAGCCTTTAAAAACAAACTCAGGTGATTCTTTTTAGGAAATAAACTATTTCATCCCTTTGCATTAGGTAAGGAAATGTCAAAGGAAGTCAAGACAGAAGAAGAGGTTTCCAAAACATGATTAAAACTTACAGCGAAAAAATGGAACTCCTAACAACCATGCAAGACCTGGTAGACCACTAAAACTCATCATCAGATAAACAGCACTTAATGCTTTCATATTTAAGATATGAGATAATCAACCTTGGCTGTCTGTGTCTGTCTGTCTGCCATGCGATGGACTGGCGACCTGTCCAGGGTGTATCCTGCCTTCAATGGATGGATGGATGGATGGATGGATAATCAACCTCCACTCTTGTGTCAGATCTAAAAAATCCACAGATGTTTTTGTCCAACACAACGGCGTGAGTCTGAAAGGACACGCACCTGTCAACAAGTTGTTTCTGAGAAAAAGAAACAGACAAATAAAGACAAAATTTGTAAATCAACAAGGAAGCTGCTGGTGTTCTCAGAACAATGCACTGACCAGCCCAGAGTCCGGACCTCAACCTCACTAAATGTGTTCAGGATTACCTGGATTGTAATAAATGTCACCAACTTCTAAGACTGAACTTTGGAAGCGTGAAAAACATCCCTGCAAATTTCTTTAAAACACTGAAAGCAACTTTCCGGAAAAGCATGAGAAGTAATAAAAGCAAAGAGGGGACACATTAAATACAGACAATGTTGTTGTTATATGTAGAAATTGAGGCTTTTGTGTAATTTCCTGTTAAATATGTTTTACCTGACACTGAAAAATGAATGGCTTTTGCTTAACTTTTTTTTTTTGGCTGGAAATTAACCCCTTAACAAACCATGGGCTTGCTGGGTGGCCTAACGTTTTATCACACATTTCTGTAACCTAAGAAAGCTCCATTAGTTTGCATTGAAGTACCTGTAGCTACTGAATAATAAATCTATGTATGTAATAAGCCTGGATTGTTAGGGGGGCAAAATGAATGGGTGGTTCTGACTTTTGAACCGTACTGTAGAAAAGTGAGTATCACGTAACTGGCTTCAATTTACACTGCACATCCCTCACAGTGACGCTGTACCATCAAACTGCAAAAATCTGTAGTTTTAACACATCTGGAAGCCCCTGTAATTATCACTATGAGGGAGTGTGAGTGGTGGGGGTGACGTCTCTTAATTATTGAGAGTAAATGATTTTCACTCCTTTACTTTGGAGAATGAGTTGTGAGAGCCGCAGCTCACCGGGGAAGGAAGATGACAGCCTCAGTTGAGGGCACAGGTGCGACATGCCTGGCCGTCGGGATAAACACAGCACCTCTACTAAAGCTTTACAAAAGAGCGACATGGCCTAGCTTCCCCAGGGCTACTTCAGGATGGCCCTTTGTGCCCACCCATATCAAGGCTGACTGAGAAAGGCCTGACGTGTCTTTCTTTCAGCTGCTGCTTCCCACTCTGGTTTCTCCGCAAGCCAGACATGGGATGTGTTGTCCCAGGCAGGCCAGAATAGCGCTAACCTCAGATTGATACCCTAATGAGGGGCAAGCACCGGGGAGGTTATTTTGACAGCAGATGCTGGGCATACATAATTAAAACTGGCTAAGTGCCTGAGCGCCAGACCCGCTTGGGTTTTGTACTGACCACTTGCCCCGCCTCCATCTGCGAGCAAGAATGTGAAAAAAAAATGTTTAGGGCAAAAACGTGAGCTCCAATCTTAAAAATAAAAGTTCTTTAGAATAACGCTGTACATGAGCCACTTATGCTTTCCTAAAGAACCTTTTAAATCATGGTTCTTCAAAGAATCATTTTTGTAAACGTATGAGCAAGAGATAAATGAGTGTGAAGAACCTTTTTGAAGTATAACGGACTTCAACAAAACATAAAGGTTTTATACCAATCAAAGTTCTTTTTTCTCCTAAATTTTATATATGATTCTAAACGGTTCTTGGCTTGGACGGACATGTGTACCAAAAAGAGTTCTACACAGTGCCAAAAAAAGGTTTTATCCCCTTTTGGTGCTATAAAGAACCATTTAAAAAGTAACCCTAATCATAACCATAATCATGCAAAGAACAATGCAAACTTATGTATTCAAATAGTTGTTTGAGGGGTCACAGTTATATATGTAACTATTACTAGTAATATTCCAGGGAAAAAAGAAGCTTTAATTGGTGTGGAACCTTTGCATCATGTGGAGGGTCCTAACCCTTTAAAAAGGTTCTTCTAATTTGCAAAAAATGTTCTTTAAAGAAGCATCCATTCAACATTTCATCAAGGAAGCAAAACTGGTTCATCCAAGGCGTCACTTTGAAGAACGCTTCTTGGCACCTTTATTTTTAAGAGTTTTGATAGGCACATTCAAGCCCAAACCTATTTAGCAGCCTTTATATGTAGAAGTGTACTAGAACTTTGCACATTGGGCAACATGGTTTTCTTTATTTTGCTCACATTACTGAATAAATCATCTTTTTAAGACTTGATGGAAAATGAGCCTGACCTGCACAGAAAAGAACATGCGGTTCATTTTTTGCACCATAATGACCACTCCACCGATACTTTGGAGACTATTCTCAGTCTCATCAATGATCTGCTGGCTCCTTTTCACTCAAGCGGCTTATTATGGCGTGCTTGAGATCACTCCCGCTATTTGGTCAGGGTTTGGTGCCATTGTGCCCTTCACAATGGCAAATCAGATGGTCTGAAGAAGGCCAAGAGAAGTGGGCGAGGGTGGAAAGCTTGGATTGCGATCAGGTGTGTGTGCGAGGGTAGAATGCCTTCGCATGCTGGGGGGGAGGGGTGGGGGGATATAAGGCCTTCATTTGCCAGGCTGGCAGAAGGCCTGCTAAACCATGGGAGCTCCTGACATCCTGCCAGAGTCCTCGTTTATACAGTCAACAATCCGCTCACCTGTCTGCTGGCATGCTACTTACCTGCAGGAGACAGAGGGGAGTCCATGAGCACGCAAAGCTGAAGAGCTCATTCATTACGACTGCGTCACTGAGTCAGTAGCACTACAGGTAAATATTTAACACTTTGAAGTTGAGTTATGAATTATGCAACTCATTACATGGTTAGTTACATAAGGAGTTACATTTACATTTGATTTACAATCTGTACTGACAGGTGCAAGCCTGAACGTCCAACTTATTGTTTGTATGTCGTGACAAATGACGTGACAGAAATGACTTTCCACTAAATATGAATGCACACACATTTTAAAATAACTTGAGACTCATTTGAGATTCATTTCAACGTCAATTTTTTTTTTCAGAAGTGCGTGCATCTTTTTTTAAAAAGGAGACTTAAGTATTTTGTTGGTTGCTGCATTTAGGAGCTAGGAATTCTTCTTCTTAGGATACTTATTTGATTTGTTTAGTTAATTCCAAAAATGAAACCCCAGCATGTTAAGGAGTTACATTGCCTTCCACAGTTGGTGTCCAGCTTCTAAGATAAATAAAGTGTGTAATTGTTTTTGGTTTTTTCATTTTTAATTCTAATCCTTAATTTTTTATAGTTGTAATATTTTTATTATTTTACTTTTAATACTTGTTGTACTTTATTGCTGTTGTGTATTCTTCACTTTCACAATCTAAAGCACTTTGCAAACTAAAGAACTCTTCACATGGCTGCTTTGCATGGCTTCGCCTCCCAGACGCCTATGGTAGCACAGCCAGTGTCGAGACACCTCAATATGAGCATGACTGGATGCTTTAACAGGTTGTTCATAGAATTTATGGCGTTTCTTGCACTCACCCTGGACTGACATTTTTGTTATCAAAGCCAAGTCAGATAGCAAAAATGACATATAAAGACAGGGGTGGATAATCTACATAGAGAAAATTTATGTTAAATGCCTTGCATTATATTGTTTTCTCAGAGTAACGAAGTAACAAAAGTCTTAAGTCAGTAGCTGTTATGTGACAAGGATTCAATGATTTTTCATTCCATTTTGTCATCTGTTTTGGAGGCAGTCCCTCCATTGAAGCAATATGCATTATATAACCTTGACAATATAGAATAATACATTAATGGAATATATTAATAAGCAAGTCAACATTTGTGTGTTTCACTATATTTAAATAGTATATTTTATTGTGTCAATTGTGTCTTGATATGAAGAAAGCTGCAATTGCCATCGTCGTGGACAGCTGTGAATTGTTTTCAAAGTGCTGTTTCTCACACGCGTCCCCCCACCCCACCCCACCCCCGCCCCTCATTGATTGCTAGCAGCTCGACATTCCACACACACACACAGAGTCAACGGTGTCCTAGTTAAGCTGATTACAGAGTCGCAGGTAAAAATACTTCATTTGATTTAATTAATGAAAGATATCTGAGACAATATCCCTCCCACCAGTGGAATGGTCACTGAGGGGCCTGCAGAAAGACAGTAAACTGTAATTCGTAGCTTTATTAAAGGAAAATGTAACTGTATTAAAGCAACACATTGTTTGTACTGCCTTAGTACTAGTCAATGTAGGAAGAGCTATAATGGCCTGATTTCATTGTTCATTAGATACTTGCTGTACTCTCATAAGCCAAAGGCAGAGGGCTGAGGGGGGAGGTGTACCAAGCTGGAGCTATTGTATGTGTGTGTGCACATGTGTAAGCATGAGTATATACATGGATGGGGGTGCAGAGGGGCTGCAGAGCACAACAGTGATGTGCATCTCCATTCAAACCAGCATCAACATGAAACATTAATATGCACTTTCGTGTTGCATGTTATTCTTTAATGCTCTCAAGAGCAGAAGACTATTAGAAGATGTGGGGAGAAAGAAAGACAGACAGAGAGAGAGAGAGAGAGAGAGAGAGAGAGAGAGAGAAAGGGAAAGGTTGGAAAACAGTTTCCAAATCTGTTCCACTCCATCTCCAGTGTGCCTGTGGTATCTGCCGTGCGCTGGCATGGTTTTAGGCCCCTTCCCATCAGGACACATACTAGTCTGCAGCTGTCTGCATACAGCCTGCCAGGACACCCCCCCCTTCCCCCAATCCACTAAACCCCTTCATTCTTTCCACCACCATCACTACCCCCTGTTTTTTTTCTTCGTTCCCCAGTGATGTGGCAGGCTCCAGAACCTTCCATGACACGGCGCAGGCACAGCCACAAAAACGCCCACAACTCCAGCGTCAAAGTGATTCCCGGCTCACGACGCAGAGGCGAAAAACAGATTGAAAACTGCATGTGTGTGTGTGTGTGTGTGTGTGTGTAGGGGGGGGGGGGGGTTGGGAAGGAGCAAAGAAAAGGAAAAAAAAAAAAAAGATTAAAAAAATAACCTGACTCATTCTCTCCTCTGCTGCTTTTCTTCCTCTTCCAATTAGACATGGCTCACAGCGAGAGATAGAGCCAAAGAAGGACACAGAGCATACTACTTTTGGAGTTTGGCCAGTTCGTGCTAAGCATTTTTCTCATATGCTATTGCAGAAGGTGGGTTTTATGGGCGATGTTTATCCCCCCCACCCCCCACCCCCCTGCGAGGAACATCATAAAAATAATTCCTGGGTTTTGCTATGCAATAATTGTTTTGGGTGGAAGGCTCACTCGGGATGATTCGTGCTGGCTTGATGATACCTAATTGCGTTCCACAGACCTTGAACGCTTCCCCCATTTTTAAATAACAGGACTGTGCAGCCAGTGTGAACAGCTCACCTCCAAGCAACTTTGGCACTTCTGCTGAGACTGAAATGGCAGGTTTTAAGTTCAGGGCCCAGGTTCACACTGAGTGGCTGGCTTGCACTCTCAATTTGGCCAGTCCGTCGCTCACTCTCCACAACACCTACGAAGGTGAGTGCCTGACCGCTAGCTGCATAATTACAGCTCCCCTACCCAGCTACCTGCAACACCTCCATTTCCCTCAGCCAGGCCTTTTCAAGCACAGCCATTAGGCAGGCCGTGCACATGCCCACGCACGAGCGAGTGCCTATACACAACAGTGGATGCACACGTCACTTTTGGAACCTAGAAAAGAGCGGTGCTTTTGTTTGGGGGGCGTGCGGTTATCACAAGGTGCCTGCCTCTGAACTGAGCCGAGAGTTTAATCAAGATGGGACGTGTCCATTAACCTTGATCTGCGGATTCCTCCTAAGCAGATTAGCCTGACATGCTAACCATGCTTCATTAAAGAACAAATTGATTCATGGGGGCTATGTTGGGCACTGGGTTTAAAAAAAAATAAATAATTGTTTGCGCTCATTTGGAAATCGTGAGAATGCTAATAAGCCAGAGTCATTATGTACATGCTGAAATGAAAACTCTCTTTTGTGAATTCCCTCTCTGTAGATTTGTTTGGTGCCAAAAGGCTGGCAATCGCTGAATGAATTAGAATTAATGGAGCAGTCTCTCTTTTACGTAATAAGGGTGCAAAATTCACATTGTTTCACAAATAATATGCATGCATAAACTGCAGCCTTTATGCAGCATTGTCTACTGGCTTCTCTTAAGCAAGGATGTCAGGGATGTTTTAAGGGTGAAGTACATGCATAGCCATACTATAAGTGCAAAGAGACCATTTTCTCCACTCGCCCCAGGAATGGCCGTTGAAAGTGGGTCTTATTAGCAGTCTTTGCAAAAGGAGGAAGAGTCTCACAAAGGCTGTGATTTTTGAAAGCCGCCCAAGCGATGAAGGGCTGCAGTGAGAGATGACTAGCGCTGACTGGAGGGGATGGAGGGCGTTTCATGACAGGCCCTCTCTCATCACATCTGGCCTGTCAGATTGCTGAGCAGCTCATGGTCATCTTCACCTGCCCTCGCTTGCTTTCCCTCCCTCTCTCTCTCTCTCTCTCTCTCTCTCTCAGAGTCAGTAAGTGGCCTCTCTGCCGAGCAACCTCACCTCAGGATGAGGTGCCGGAATTTCATCCCCCACCACGATGAGCTGAAGAGGACCTAGGCAAATCCTCGCTGCCTTCGAAATTGGGATTCCTGAGTCGTAATGCCCGGGCACAGGTCCAGGACGGATGTCTAAGAGAGATGTGAAGTGACACAAACGCTTCAGTAGTCTCAGCCAAGTTCACTCAGAGATGCATGAGCTTTCCCCCACAAGCCTTTCACATCTTAAGACGTTTCCCAACCCTACACATCCCATACGTTTGGTTTCAATGGGGAGTGTTTACTGGGAGGCTTTCGTATTTCATTCCATGGCAGGCTTGTCAGGCTCTTCATGTTCCTTATGGCCAGCTCTTATGACTAGGAAGCGTGTCTGGTGTAAGGATTGTTTTAACCCCAAGATACACTCTGACATCCCTCTGACAGTAGGCTCGGTTAGGGGCAAAGAGAGCTTCGCTGTATACGGATGAGCTGGCCCCGCATTTCCTCAAAGTGTTGTCTGCATGGGTTGACATTTCCGTGTTTACCCACCTGGAATTTGAGCCATCTGTGGTAGGAAAATTATTTGTGGACCAAGTGGGAAGAGATGGAGGAAGGCTTGTTAAGACAAGCAGAGGTTTGATTCTACAGTCTTAACACCATAGAGCTCTTCAAGGGTTCATTAGTAAAAGTAATGGTGACGTATAGAACGACAACAATGGAAAGAACCATATACATTTTTTTGTAGAATGTGCAGTTCTAATTTCCTTACACTTGTAATATTCAGCCATTATTGTTGTTATTATTAAATATAATATAATCCAAAGCTTTTCCAAAACTGGTAATTATTATTTTTTTTTAATTCAGAGAAAAGGGGACTTTCAATAACCATGTAAGATTTGGTAGACCACCAAATCTGTCACCATCAGATAAATAGCACTTAAAGATTTCATCTTTGATATCAAGCTCCACTTTTGCTTCACATCTCAAAAACAGTCCATCCTTCTACTGTAAGAAAACACCTAAACACTTTGTCAACTCAAACAGAAGCAGCTGATAGAGTAATAATCTGGTCAACCCAAAGCCCAAAGCCCAGAAAACAGCATTGTTGTGTTGTGATAGCGAGAAGCAGAAAATGTAACCAACTTGTAAAACTGAACTTTGGACATTATATATAATTGAATGAATCTGAATGTGGTGAGTTATGTTTAACACACAGCGGATTCTAAAGCATAAATACATTTTGTCACAAAAGCCATTATTGTCTACTGTTTTACAACAGTCAAACAGCAGCACTACCTCTGCTCTCAAGCAGAACCCGATAAATAAACCCGTACAGCTAAACAGGGCACAGTATTCAGATCAGGTGATGCAACGCTGTCACTCAAATTGCTCCCTTCTGTCAAAGTGCAGCACATAGGTCTTAAAATAATATCTACTGAATCCAAACAGTGCACAAGGTGTGCAACAAAGAACCACTTTAAAATTAAGGGCAGTATTTGGGTCAAAATTTCATAAAAGCCAAAATTTCATAACTCACATAGTGAACTTTTTCAGATTTTCAGAGTTATGATCTTATAGATGTTTAATATTGATGATTCATGTTGTTGTTACATTTTCAGCACTTTACATACTTGTTTCATGTGATAGAATGTTAAAGATTGCACCTAAAAGAAACTTCCATTACATGGCTTTGTTTTACTCTGATATATGAAATGACCATTGGAGTTATCAGCTTTTTCCAAAAAACTAAATAAAACAAAAAAAAAACCTTAACATAATTGTTTAGGTTATCTGTATTTTGTTGAGTTATTTGTACTTAATCAGAACAACCCACCTGCAGTTTGATTGATTTTACCAGAAATACACAATAATGAAAAACGTGATTTATGAAAATTCGTTAAAATGGAGATTTCTTTTTCTTCAGTAAATGAACATATATACCATATATGACTGCTGTGACTGGAAATGGAATGAAGAAATTTGGTCTCTGACTTTTGCACAGTACTGCTCTTTAAAGCCCTTTTTAAAATGATTTTCGTTAGCAGTGCATACTCCCTAATATTACAGTCCAAGGTATTTTTCTAGCAGTGGGCTACTTTTCTTTTACTGTTGTTTATGCATGAGCATGTCTCTTACAGTAATAATCTGTGACATTCAACAAACTGCGTTTGTCCTAGAACATTATGTAGTAACATTTTGTAGTAACAACTCAGGATTGCTATTTCTGTACATGCACAACCAGAATCCTTTTGAAGAGGGACACTGATTTGCTCGCAAAAAATAAACATTTGTTTTCTTTTTTTTTTGTATAACAGTACTCTGACTTGCATACCCTTTCGAGTATTCAACCCACCACAGAATATCTGGAGAAAAGAGTCACTGGTGTGACACAAAGGAAGATGTTGTTGAGGATGTACCTGCTGTGAAATCAAATGATATATTTAGCATAACAGCTGTTCGTGCCATGCCCGAGGGGATCATGTGCCACTGCACAATGTGCTGCAAACACTGTACTCCCGGCTTTGTCACACAATCATATGGTGCGGTTTGTTTGGGTTCTTTTTTTTTTTTACATAATTTTCTTGTTTTCTTGGAAACTGGATGACCTTACTTCACCCAGTACCCTTCTCAGAAATGTTAACCTAACTTACAACAAGAAAGAAAAAAAGATCAGTAATAATGCTGTGCGAATTAATTATGATATCTGGTATCTATTATTTTACATTATTTTTTAGCCAACGTAGCTTTGACAGGCCAGGCTTTAGTATTTTAGGGCCCGATAGGCCATAGCCATTCCCCAACTACTGGGACTACTAAGACTGAACAATTAACTGTACTCACAATTTTTTACTTCTTCAAACGATTAACCATCATTTCTGTGATACTGGTAAAACTAAATAAATGTAATTAATGAGCTAAAAGCGGTTGGTGCTTTGAATCACAAGCGTATATAAAGTTGTTGTATATAGACTTGTATATTTGTTTTGTGTTTGTTTTGTATTTCAGACTTTTTTTTCCCCAAATCTTTTTATTGCCTTTTGTAGAATCACAGACATATTACACTTTTAATTAGAACACCTACTTCCACTAAAGCTGCGTCTGGGGATCAGCTTTACAGAGATAAGCAGAATATCAACCAGAACAGGAGTGGTCTAAATCAGTGTGTAAACAATACTAAATATAAATAATAAATTACAATATGTACAAATATCAATAACATTAGAAAAGGAGATTAAATAAAAATAAAATAAAATAAATAAATAACAAATAGTAACACATGATAAAAATAATAAACAAACAGCATTTAGGCATTGCTATCTTCGAGTAAAACTATTGTATGTTGATAAACTCAAGCATAGGATCCCAGGTCCTGTGAAAGAATCTCAAGGAACCCTTCAGGGAGAATCTTTGCTTTTCGAGCTTGATGCATAATAAGACATCCTGGATCCAACTACCGTGCGATGGTGGAGAGGCCTGTTTCCATTTAAGAAGAAAGGCATGTCTGGCCAGCAAGGTTGTGCAAGCAATAACAGACTGTGAGGTTGCAGGGAGGCCCAAATCAGGGGTGATGCCAAATAGGGCTGTTAAAGGATTAGGACCTAAATTACAGTTGAGGACTTGATTGAGAGTATCAAATATACTGGATCAGAAACTAGTAAGTTGAGGGCACGTCCAGAACGTATGTACATGGTCAGCCGGAGGTTGCTTAAATCTCTCACAAGCATCACTTCGGTTTGTAACTATCTTTGCCAGCCTAGCATTGGTAAAGTGAGCTCTGTGGAGCACCTTACACTGCAGTAGGCCATGTCTAGCACATATGGATGAAGAATGAACCCGGTCCAGGATGCGAGCCCAGTGGTCGTTTGAAATAGTAATTCTCAAGTTCTCCTCCCAGGATTTTCTAAGGGTTTCAGCAGGTTCTACCTGTATTGATTTAATTAAATTATATATAACAGATATGAGTCGCTGTTTGGAATAATCAAGAGTAAGAAATTGATCGATATAGGTTTCAGGAGGACGATTAGGGAAGTGGGGGAATAGTTTTTGAACAAAATGTCGGGCCTGAAAAAATCGAAAGAGGTGATTATTGGGTCAGTTAAATCTCGTAGATAAGTCTGAGAAGGATGAAAAGACCCCATCCTTATAAAACTCGAAGACTGTAGTAAGCCACTTACTTGACCAGAAGCGGAAAGCCGAGTCAGAGCAGGATGGAGGAAACAAGTGATTTTTTAAGATAGGCATATGGATTGAGGCACTATGAAAACCAAAATGTTTCCTAAACTGGAGCCAAATTTTAATAGCACTGATAACAAGTGGATTCATAGAAGCTTGTATTTCAGACTTTTAACTGACCTGAACTTTACACCCACTGAGGAACTTTACACCCACATTAGGAACACTGTACTAGCCTCTCTTTGCTATCAAAACAGTTTCAATTCTATATGATGTTGGAAACATTCCTTTGAAATTGTGATCTATACTTATATGGCTGCTTCATGCAGTTCCTGCAAATTTTTCAGGTGCACTTTCTCGCTCCCGCCACGATTGGCTGATTTTATAATTACATGAATGAGTAGGTATACAGGTGTTCCTAATAAAGTGATCAGTGAGTGTAGACTAAAATCTTTTTGCCTCGAATGAACTACTGCTTTAATAATGCTTATTTTATTAAAATAAATGATTGAATGTTACACTTCATCAAAAACAAAACAATCAAAACACTACCAAAAGTTTCAGTAGTGATTGTTTTGATAGTGACAATTTTAGCTAATTTTAAGCATACCTCAAAACTTGGTGCATGACTAACAAACACAGCTTTGAATTCTTGTATTCACACATAAAACACATAACACTGTGTTTTAATATAAAACACAAACATTTTCCATTGATTCTTAAAGTCCCACACCGACTTTCAGACTTCGGAACACATATACTTTTAAAGTAGTGGGATCTAACTGCTCACCATGTAGCCATGAGGGACAGGGATGCAGCCTCACTTCCTGCTCTAAAGTGCAGAGTGTGACTAAA
Source organism: Pygocentrus nattereri (assembly GCF_015220715.1). NCBI lineage: Eukaryota > Metazoa > Chordata > Actinopteri > Characiformes > Serrasalmidae > Pygocentrus > Pygocentrus nattereri. The sequence continues at coordinate 15,115,818 of NC_051237.1, forward strand.
ATAAGGCTCCGTCTAAAGAATAAAGCTCTTTGTGTTTTGGTAGTGATAACAACAACTACAAGAATTTGACAAATTATGTAAAAAATGTGAAATTTGTGGATTGCTGATGATTGGATATTCATGAATGCCTGTTTGGTTCTAAGAAGTGACCATTTAATTACAAATTACCATCTCAGCTCTCTTCATCCACCCTGATTGGTTCTTTTTCAACTAAAATCCAAATAATGGCAACGTTAACACTCTAAAATAAAAAAATTTTATCTTTTAACTTTTTCTCCATATCTTCTCTTTTCTGAATAATCAGTCACTTTTTCCCCTCACTCCAGCATCTTAGGCAACACAATGGTACAGTAATAACCCATAACTTGTTTGGGGGGACAGTGGTGTTTAGCAGCTGTTTATGTTGCTTATCTTTGGATTATGCACTGATCTTTGGATGATGGATTTTTTTTTTTAAGAATTCTTTTTTTGCATACGTTCCTCAGCCAGTCCAACAGATCTGCCTTCCTAATGCCGGAGAAATACAGAAGTACGGTATCATGTGCCTTTGCATGTATACATTTACAGCTACACATGTCATCAACATTTGCAGCTTAAAAATTAACCCAACATAGAGTTAACCTTCTGACTGAGAGAAGTGAGGAGAAACTTGCCAGTCCTTTTAAAGAGCTAAAAATAGTCAAAAGCTTTAAGGACCCCAGACTTTAAAAGCATGAAGTCTCTGACAATCTCATGATCATGGAAACAGCAGCTGTAGGCAAGCTCGGGGCACTGTTCTATATTGTTACTCCATACACTTTCATAGATGTATAAATGCATTAATCTTTTAATAACTCTATGCAGGTACATTTAAGGTCATGTAATAAATCATAAACGTCAGTTGGTGTAAGTTCTTGGACAGCACATCTACTGCTCAGCCTCATGAAATATTTCACTGCGTCATGACCCAGAAAAAAAGAAAAAGAAAAAAAATCTTTGCTCCTCAACCGTACTTAAAATATTACTTGGATGTAAATGCAATATTTACAACATGGCTTTCAAAGGGCTGAGTGATTGAATTGCAGTGAATTCTTTGTGGCATTATGAAATGCGCTTTTCCACCATCCACTGTGGCAGACAGACGCCTGTGTCTCATGGATATTTTCGTTCGTTTAATTTTTTTTCCTTTTTACTGGTTTATATTTCTCCTCCTGAGACAAAACAGTGCATTGCAAAAAAAAAAGAATTCAGCTCCCTTTAAAGTCATCAGATTTGACTGGATTACAAACAATACTTACAGTTTCAGCCAGTCCTTTTTATTGCCAAACCAACATATTCATCAAGCAATTTTTTGAGTAAAAATTTGTCAGCAGATCTTAAAAAAAAATAAGAATGCTGAATTAGCATCTCTAGTACTTGATGGAGCTTTTCACACTGTTTGGGAAAAAATTTCACCCATCATTCCACAGATTTGCTCCATTAATTAAGTGATACTTTTTTAATCCCACAACCGGGGAAATTCCACCTCCGCATTTAACCCATCCGTGAAGTGAAACACCACATACACACAAGTGAACACACACACTAGGGGGCAGTGAGCACACTTGCCTGGAGCAGTGCTCCCCTATGCATGGCGCCCAGGGAGCAGTTGGGGGTTAGGTGTCTTGCTCAAGGACACCACAGTCATGGACTGTCGGTGCTGGGGATCGAACCGGCAACCTTCCAGTCACAGGGCCAGCTCCCTAACCTCCAGCCCACGACTGCCCCCTTTTTGTTGTCCAGCTTGGTTTGACTGTGCTTGTGGACAGCAATTTCCAAATAATGCCAAAGCTTCTTGACTGGATTTCACTTGGTCATTGTAGGACATTCACTTTTTAGATGTTCAACTATTCCTGTGTTGCTCTGACCTGTGCTTGAGATCAATGTCCTGCTGAAAGGTGAAGTTTCACAAAAGCTTTAGTTTTCCAGCAGACTGATGCAAGTTGTTTTGCAGTATCTCTCTGTATTTTGCACACGTCCTTGAGTTTTAACAAGATGCTGGTCCCCCCTGAGGAAAAGCATCCCCACAGCACGATGCTGCCACTCCCATACTTCACTGTTGGAATGGTGTTCATTAAGGTTTGAGCCACACAAAGCACTTTGAACTTCTTGCAGTTGGCCTATCTGTGACTTCCTTCACAAATCCTCTGCTCTTGTATTTGGTTTTGAGAGAAGGCCTTGTCTAGATGTGTGATGCCATTTCCTTACAATTGACCCAGCAGTGCTCACTGGGATATACACTGTTATTCTGTAGCCTTTTTATATCTTGTGCATGTCTATAACTTCATTCATCTCATTTTCAAGGCTTTCTTTCAGATTTACAGCCAGAGTCTGGTATTTGAATTAAGGAAGCCTTATTTTTTATGGAAAATGTTAACTTTTTCAGTTATTCACAGATAGAGGCCATTTGTAAACCAATTATGTCATTGTTAGCACAATATCTTTCATCTGTTCAAACTTCCGCAGCACTGGGTTTAAATATTTATGCAAATAGTGTTTTTCATTTAGTAACTTTCATCACAAGAGAATTTCTTATATAAAACCAATAACACTTTAGATTAATTCATTTTAAGGATCAAAACATTTTGAGTCAAAATATGGAAAGCAAAATTTGACAGCACAAAACAGTGGCATTTGTTTTTTAAGGTTGAATACTTTTGCAAGGCACTGTATATACACTTATGTAATTCATAGTTTTATCATTGGACTATTATTAGTCCAATTATCCTTTCTGGAACATACATTTTTGAAGACAAGTTTTCTCATGCACAGTTCACACAGTCATGTGGAGTCTGATAGAGACTTTAGCTCCTCCGCTGTATAACATGGTTGTGCCTCTTATCAAGCTATGGAGGCAGCTTCCTGGAGATATGCTGGCTGTGTATGGCCGTCATGTTTCAGCTCTATTGTTTTCTTCACAGTCTCAAAGGCAGAAATGATTACATGTCTGCGTCACGGCCACCGTTTTTTTTTTTTTTTTTCTTTCTTTCTTTCTTTCTTTCTCTCTTTTTTCCTACCCAGCTCAGGCTTTTCAAGTTTCTCTGCTTTGAAGAGCCTGACCACACAGGAATACAGTGACTCACTCAATGAAATCACCTTGTCAGTCACTGCCTAACACAACATGAGTTCTCCTCTGCAGCTGATAAATCTTGACTTTCTACAGTAAAATCCAATTATGAAGGTTGGACCTGGTTGCACAAACTCTAAAGTTTTTCAATCACCTATGGTCAGACAGAACGAGTTACACTGGAAAGTTAGATATTTAAATCATTTACGATCATACTAGAATTGTTAATTGTCTGAACATTTCCTTTACTTACTACTGTTAAAAACAGTAAAAGGTTTGGATGCCATTCGAAACCTGTAGTAAAACACCATTTTCTCAAGGATGATAAAAATCTGTAAAATGACGGTCATTTCATTTCTTAGAATTTCTGCCTTTTACTGTATTTCAGTAGTTTCACTAGTTCAACTAGTAATTCTGGTGCACATAATAATAACAGCAACAACCAATAAAAGAAATGCAAATGTCTATGAGATGAAGGTGATCATTTGTTTTTGTAAATTCACAATCTTTTTCTTTAAATTAACAACAACAGTGTTAAAATACAGTACCTGCATTATTTATTTACATGTGTTTTACACTTTTTCAAAAACAGTATTACATTTTAAAGAACTCTGACAGTGAAAATACTTAGTCTTCTTTTTTTTACCGTGTACAGCTATACTTTGGTTACATCTGAATTTGATGTTCTAACTGTAGATATTCATTGTTATAGTAGTTGTCAGTCCAAAAAAATGACCTTTTTGGAACGGTTACATATTGTAATGAGAAAAAACATTCCATTCATTTCATTTTAATCATTACTCATAAGCTGCTAAAATAGATCATTCCCCTAAATCCCCCATTTCATCTCTTTCCTCCAGTTCTATAAATAGAAAAGAACCACTACAGGACCACCACTGACTAGATATTACTTGAGTGGTGGATAATTCTCAGCACAGCAATGACACTAATATGGTAGTGGCCAGTGATAGCCAGTCATAATATTAGATAGTGGGGCTCCTTCCCAGCTACAACAATGAAACAGTGAAATACACTGTTTAGCTAGTTACTGGACACATTTAAATGTTTCAGTGCTGTGTATTATTAACCAATTCCATAGAAAGATAACAAAACAATCACACTATGTTTTACAGCAGCACAGCTCTTTTTGTCAACTATATCATAATATATAGGTTCTCTTCATTGCTGAAGGGCTCTGTAAAACAGCAAGCTATACAATGAAAAACATTTCTTACCTGTATATCTGTTACAAGCAGGTTCTAGTGTTAAAATATGCATGTTATAAGCTCTAAATGTATATGTGCATTTGTTATGTTATCACTGTTAGCATGGCACTAACACAATACTGTGAATCTCATTGAGGTGCTAGTAGAAAATAGCATTATTGCAGTGGTAAATCTGACCATGACTGTTATGAATCAAAACAATTGCACATTAACATTGCCATGTAATGACATGCTCACGTTCCGACAGTATCTAGCATTTTGTAACCAAAAGTATTGTACAAAGCTTAAAGCATCAAAGCCAATCAAATTTTAGAGCTGACCTACCTGCCCGAGAGAGTATAGATAGCATTCTCAAAGAGGTCCTGCAGTTAAACTGTTAACACTCCATCAGCATAATGCGTATGAGCCTGTAGACGCCAACTCTGGCTCCCAAATCAAGATATCAAAGGCCAGTTAGAACAGCGGCATTGATCCATACCAAATCAATAGGTTATGGACAAGTTATGCATTATTACAGAAGAACGTATACAGACATCTATAATTACCTTGTAAATACAGCATCTGCCAGCACATCGCAGGAGCTAAAGGCATATAGATTGCTTGGGCCAAATAATTATTTGTTCTGTGGAAGGGTCAGTGATGTTCTCTCTTATACCATCAACTACACCTTCAAATGTTGTTGCAGTTGAACAGTAAGTAATAGCTGCACATTTATGTTTAATGAGGTTAATCAGTGTTAACTTAACGTTATAAGTTACGTGAGCCCTGCTAATGTTCTGGCATTAACTGCATTCATTGTCTAGCTAAACTGTGAACAATTCTCAACACTCAAACAAGAACTGTGACAGACCACCGAGAGCAGCTTTTGGTACACAGAAGTTGGCTGAAGATTTTCCTCTGTATTCTCTCTATCCAAAGGTTTCTCCTTTGCTGGCTCAGCTCTTCAGCCACAATGTCAGACAGCAGGGATGCTATAAAAGCTTATACTGTTTTGTTTTTTATTGCAGTTGTCACTACAACCATGAACCACCAACATACCATAACTATATTTGATCTGACCGTTTTTAACTAGTGGTATATACAGGATGGTGGCTTCGTGAGTGCAGCTGTCACCGCTATGTTAACCGGTGGTACGTCAGCAATATGTTGGTGGCAATAAGTGTGACTTCAGTCGAATACTATCTGTAGACTTCAGGCTATTGGAAGGTGGAGGAGGGCAGTGTGGGCTTAACGAAATTAGCCCAAATAGATAATGACTGTAGGGTTTTTCACTGTGTAATACATCACTTAACAAGAAATCACAGACTCAATTATGAATCCACAGCTTAGGCCACATGTAAAGCAGTCCTATTTTAGCCAACTCCTGACCTTTTGGGGGCACTGATGTTCTCAGGTGCACAACCAAAGTCCAAACCAATCAGCTTCTGGTCACTTAATTGCAGCAAGTAAAATGATGCGGATGCCAAAAATAAAAACTTATTTCAATGCCTTTTTTTCTTTGAAAGTGTGGAATGGGCTGTTTACATCAGACAGCCACACCCACATTTCACCACGCTGGATACCTATAATCACCATGTATCTTTATCATATTTGTTATGGAAATGAAGAAACCATGTCTGACACAGCCAGGCCAGTTTCTTACTTGTTTGAATGTAACACAGAAGCTTTAAATGAGAATAAAATACAGACATAATGTATGTATTTATAATTTTAAGAATACATCAGTCATTTACACAGTTAGGAAACTTGCTCAACCTCACTAGCAAGCTAAGCGCCTTAGCAACATTGGAGCGATGCATGGTTTTTAATTTTGCCTTCCCATTCAAACCATTTAAACTTTATGCAATCAAACATGTTCCCTTGATACTCAAACAGGTATGTAGAAATGTAGATTGGTGTTCTGTTGCACTTATTATTTGAAAATGCTACCAGCATTAAATCTAGGTTTGATATTCTGATGGCCTCAGTGACCTTATGACCTTACCAATGCATGTAGCTAGAGTGTAGGTGTACCTAAGGGACCAAGTTCGGTTTATAATAAAATAATAAATAATAAAAACATGTTTTATGTTAACATGGAGATTTGGGAGCACTTCCCTGCAAAATTAGTTATTTTGTCATTTGCTGTATGACTCATGTACATGAATAATCTGCATTGCCACTGTTTTCCAAAAGCAACTTGCTGTGGTGTTTTGATAGCCAGGCTTTATAGCTTAAAGGGAATCTGTCCATTTATATTCCATAACAGGAGAGTCTCTTCTATGTGATAAATTCAAGGATGGATGTACTTGCATTGACTGTTAATAAGTTCTCAATGGCCTGAGGAGAGAGTTTCAGTGAAATGGCCTCTATGCTGCTCTAAAATCTCACCTATTCCTCAGTTCAGCCCCTAAAAAGAAAGATGTAGAATAGTGATACAGGTTAGAGAAACATCATGGCTGGATGGAAAGGTGAGTGCATTCAGAGCAAAGAGCTGTCACTGAGCATAGGCAGAACTAATTACTCGCACATGAGAAGGCACAACAAGCAAAACCTAAAAAGGTGAATTTCTTTGTGCATTGTTCAGTACATGGAGCAAAGGAATTGCAGAAATAGCTGGAATCCACACCTCTAGTGCAGCAGAGTAAAGAGCCCAGGAAAAGTGTCATTTCAGGTTCTTCTTTTAGCCAATCAGGCCTAAACTCTAGTTCCTGTTCACATGAAGGCAAATGGGCTTCTCATCATTAGAGCACCTCCTGTTTTCACTCTCTTCTATTCAGTAGTACAGTACAGGCTGCATCACACCGCCTAGAGATGATGCAAATGCTCTGGCAATTTGGCCTGGAGTGGACTACAGCAAGTTAGATCTGAAAGAAGATGCTGTCATATAATGGCATAATGAAACAACAATATACAGAAAAACACAGAGGAATAAATGGAGGAGTTTTTTATGCTTCAGGCTCTGGGACTGGTCTTTGCATGTCCTCATCGTTGGTATTTACTTCATAAACTTTCAAAGCTACGCACACGATTAAGCATGATGTCCATGAGATTCTCCCAGCAGCGAGGGTTGAGATGCCCAGGGCCAGACGTTCAACCAGCAGAACCACAGCCATGTGCTAATTAGATGTGTATCAGTCGGGCTTGATGTCATTTCACAAACCAATCTGGCCTTTGCAAAAGCAGCTAGCAAACATACTCCTGGCTCAGGGACGCATTCATTTTAATTGTTCAGGACAAACTCCACTGCCAGGCATGGCTGTCTAATGTCACGCCAAGTTGAGGCAGTGCTTTCTTCTGGCCCAGGAACATGATTGTATCTTTGATTTCTCTGCATTTCATTTGCACAGTAATGCAGCCATGCAATTTGACACAAATCACCTTTGGTGGGCTGCCAGAGAGATGCTATGGCCTTCAGCAAACATATGCATCACCAGACAATGCCGCTGATTAACGTGAAGGGGAAGGGAGGTATTTTAGTGGGGAAAATGTATTGAGAACATAGTGTCATTTAAAGCACAGGAGGCAGAGAGGGTTACAGGCTGCTACTGTGGGGTTGGTTTGTAATGGGTTCTATTACAAACCAGCCACATAATACAGTTGCATTTTTTGTCCTCAGTGTTTAAAATGATCTCGCCATGGATGAATATTCCTGTTGACAGAGAAAATAGTGTGCGTTTGCAGAAAAAGCACAAAACAAAGTGGGTTGGCGATGTAACAGTACTTCTCAAAAAACTGTCGGGGGCACAGGTTCACACTACCCTTTTCAACGCTTACTATGTGTGTACAATCTCAAAAGAAATATCTAAAGGATGGGAAAAGACCCATACAAAAAATAAATATTGTAAACAGACAGGCATCCAGCATTCTTAAAGATAAAGATAGTTCTTGAAAAATGAGAAATAGTTCTTGGCTTGGATGGTTCTAAGAAAACCTTTTGACTTGGTGCAGAAGCTTTGCATCATCACCCCCAAAAACTGAGAACACTACTGAGGATTCCTGACAGTCTTCAGAGTTAGAGGTTTATTCATCTCCGTTTCAAACAAAATGTTTAATCAGAAAACAAGTGGCAAATGAAAAACTAGCAAAAGCAAGTTGAATTCAGGTGAATGCCATCTCTTTAACATTAACACACAACTCAAGAAATAGAAATCAGAACAGTTGGGGGGTTAGCTTCTCCTACGACTATGGGTAATGCAAATGAAATGTTAAAAACACATAATACATCAATAATATTAACAATTCCCAGACCTTATGAATGTTCAGGATAATTATTGAAAGATGAAAGGCTATAAAGCTACAGCCAAGCCCCACCCCACACTTATGACTGCACAAATCACATTTTCATCAAAAGGCTGAGGCCAGATAATTTAGGGAAATATATTGAAATGGTAAACAACATTAAAATAAAAAGATGAAGCCAAGTATATATTCATTTTTTTGGCTACAGTTTCGACGGTTGAATGGCAATCAAGGTGATGAAGCTGAGTGTTTCAGTCCTGCTATTAGTTGCCTCATAATTACAACTTAGTATCTCATAATTATGATGTAGAATCTTATAATTATTCATGGAATCTCACAATTATGACTTTGTCTCAAAATAAAGAGATACTATGTCATAATTATGCTGATCAATGTAATACTATGTTATATTATGTTATATCTTGTTATGATTTGCTCAGTCATAATAATGAGATTGTATCTCATAATTCTGTCATAGTATCTCATAATTATGATTTGCTTACAAAAACGAGATCTCATAATATGAAGACAGTTTCTCCTAATTTTGACTTCATAATTATTACTTACAATCTCATAATGACTTACTGTCTCATGGATATGACTTGCTAACTCATAATAATTTGATTGTTTCCCATAATTACGACTTAGTGTATCATAATCATGATTTGCTTATGATATTTCATAATATGGAGAAAGTTTCTCATCATTTTGACTTAATATCCAATTTGACTTGCTATTACGTATCTTATAAATATGATTTAGTATCTCTTTATAATAACATACTCTGTCATAATTATGGCTTATTTTATTATACTGATCACTTACTATATCATAAATATGACTTAGTATCTCACAACAATGACTTTGCATCTCATAATTATGACTTAGTGTATCATAATCATGATTTGCTTATGATATTTCATAATATGGAGAAAGTTTCTCATAATGTTGACTTAATATCTCATTTGACTTGCTATCTCAATTATAATTACGTATCTCATAAATATGATTTAGTATCTCTTTATAACAACTTACTCTGTCATAATTATGGCTTAGTTTATTATATTGATAACTTACTATATCATAATAATGACTTAGTATCTCACAACAATGGCTTTTCATCTCATAAATTTGAGCAACTTTCTCATTATTATCATAGGCCAGAGAAGACAGAGGTAGTAGGCTCCTAATTGATTCATACTGGAATAACTCGGTGAGTTGTCCATCCAAGATTTAATATTGCCTACCACAGTGATTTCACTTGGGATCTTGAACTTGGACCACTAGGTTAGCAATGGAATATGAACTAGAATACCTGTACACTGAATTACTGAACATGACTATGGAAACACATCACTAAGCAAAGATTTTAAATGATGCACATTTTGGTGCTTACTTATTTGGGAAAAATGTTAAAGTTTTAAGAATCTCTGCATCTTCAGGAATGTCCATCACAAAGGATGTTCAAAACTGAAATGTTTTGATTATATGTAAATATAGTTTGTGATAAAGTTTGCTCTAATTATGAGCTTATAGAGGGCGAAACTTACCCCACTTACCCTTATCCACACCCTTGCTTCTCATTTCTAACATAGTTCTTCAAAGAACCATCCACTAAAATGTTCTTTAGGGAACCAAACTTTATTCTGCTATGGTAAAGACTTTAAAGAACCCCTTTTTTCATCTATATTTGTGTGCTGTGTACTGCGATTTCTTCCTTCCTTCTCTCCTTCCTCTTTCCAATTTGATTTATTTCTTAAACTGCACATCAAGTGAAACAATAAGCAGGCATATTGTCTCACTACGTGATCGACTGATGCTTTCTCTCATGCATGACTGTGCCTATTGACTCACACTGTGCTGTGGTCTCTAGCGTCTACTGTAAAATACAGCTTTCATCATCTACAGCGTCTACAACTTCACACTTCTGCTTCAAGCTGAAGAGGGGGATGGAGGCCCCCTACATGTGCCAAAAGAGGCCCAGAGAGACGGAGGCAGTGCGGGACGAGTCCTCAAGAGAGCAGCTCCTGTCCTGTTTGCGGCCCTGCGGCTCTCATGTGTGAAGAACGCAGCGTATTGAGGCAGTGAACTGAAAAGGCGACCGGCAGCCTGAGCAGAAAGGACACATCCCGTACAATAGTGTTTTATGCCCTGCTAACATGTTACTCGATCGCTTCTCATCTTTGTTTGATGGCCACTCGAGCCAATTGCACTTTGGCTTGCGTCATTCTCCCTGTGCGTGTAGATATTAATAGAACAGTAGAACAAAGTTATTTTGACCACATTTCATGGAAAAAAGACATCCAAACATAGTTTCTTATGTAAAAAATAGTTGAGTTAGCTTCTTTGATTACCACTTTCTGAAGGAAGTGGGTGTGCTGAGGGTACTGCAGCACCCCCAAATTTCAATATGTGGAACTGTTATGCAACTGCTAATATTGGGTGTGAGAGAACTTTCACTAGCTTATCATTTTATAAAATCCACATCTATCCTGCACATACAGTACTGTACAAGGTTTAGGCACCTAAGAAAAGGTTATTTATCTGGGCTGTTACCATTATTTCTTGGAAAAATTATAACATTAGAATCAATACAAATAATGTTGATATACAATGTGATGATTTTACTCACTCTTTTCATTTTCCAATTTCCAAACCAAATCTGTCCTCTTAACAGCCAGTATTATTTATAGTCATCATCATCATCCAATACCTGGTTTGGCTAATCAATGCATCATTAAATAAAATCAGGTGTGCTGATCATGGATAAGGACAAATTTATGAGATTGTTGGAGGCACTGAGGATAAATCTGGAACCAAAACTGTGATCTTCTAACTGGCTCACAGGACACCAGCTACTTTCTCGGATATAAGAAATTCAAGAAGTTTTTTTTTTCTGCATTGTTTGTTTGCATATGATAGCAAAAACACAGTTATTGCCGAAATAAACAGCCTGCTTAGGTGCCTTAAGAGTTTTGCACAGTATTATATACGGTGGTGCCAAAAAGTATTGGACGCTTTAACTATTTAAGCTTTGTTAAAGAAGTTATTACGAAACGTTAAAAAAAAAAAAGCTCAACATTTGTCATTGGTTTCAGGGAAAAAATACTTTTGGCACAATAAACTGATGGTAGGCTCTAGGGAAGCCGGGAGAAGGATTCCAACCAGACTGCACTACAGAGGTTTAAACGTCAAAGTCTGGGCCTGTTTTTCTTTAAATGGTGTCGGTGAGCTGGTGTTCACTGATGAGATCATAAAATCAGAAGTGTATTAAAACACTTTGGATGCAAACCTGCAGAGATCTGAAAAGAAACTGCTCCGCTACTCAGTCCTGGAGTCTGTTTAAAGTAAACACCACTTAGTTTGGCATTTTGTTTCCTAGCACAATTAATGTAATACATTTTAGGTATGGCATAAATGTCCAAATACTTTTGGGGCCACTGTATTGTTGGTATGACATCATTATCTTAGTAATTCTGTTACTTGAAATAGAGATGTTTAACATAACTTTTAGTCTACTGGCTCTGTCTGTAGTACAATGCAATAAAATAAACTCTTAATCTGTGCCTGTTTATGATTGATTGCTTTAATTCTGACTAATTGGAATTTGGCTTGTATAAATTTTGTTATTGAATCAATGTAATTGCTGACGTCTGGCCCCACTTGCCAAAAATACATTCTGCAAAACATGGTTTTATTTATATATATTCAACATATGCATTAGCCTGTCACATTTGTCCTTGTCGTTTTGTGGTTGACACTGTTCGCACTGTTGGCACTTTCTCTACTGGCAGCTCATGTAGAGCTGTGTTGTCGTCTCTCTCCGCATTACAGCCACTGCATTATCGGTATCATCTATCTGCTAGTCATAATCTTCCAAAGGCACATTTTACTTGATGTGAATTAACATTTAAATGGGAAAAGAGTCATTTGACATACATTTAGTGTAATGTCAGTAGCCCCAGCCTAAAATGCCTAAAATTCTGTTTCCTTGGTCACCTACATAGTAGAAGAAATGTACTGGCCAACTTTTCATCTTCAATAGATTTGGGCAGTAATTTTAACCTCGTACCACTTCAGTTACAATCAGCAGAACTGGATATCTCCTCAATGCTGGGGCCACTATCTGAAGAGACTGGAACAACCTGAGGGAGGCCTGCTACATCCAGTTTGCAAGTTTGCAGAGAAGCGCTCTGTACCTATCTCGGGGAGTGATAATGGAGAGGATGAGAAGCAGTCAGCCAAGAAAGATCTTGAAAAGACAGTACAGAGGCAGTCCGTTTCAGGCTGCGTTAATCCCTCAAGCTGCATGGCAATATAAGAGGAAGGTTTCATGCAAGATGAGATCGAAGGCGTGGGGAATGGAGTGCAGTCCCTATCAGCAGAGATTGCCCATTTCTGATTCCTTATCATGGTATTTTGCTATCACCACACATGCAAAGGTTAATGCTTGTCAGACTCTATCAGGCAAGAGTGAGATACTATTAAGTTTTTATCGATTTTGTGTTTTCCTGTATTTTTTTTTGCTGGTGGAATTTTGCCCTTGTCCACTAGGGCTGCTGTAATTGGCACGTTCACTGTGAGGTACATGTAAAGGTCTTCTCAGCATTGTTTGAGTTTTTTCAAGTCTGGCATCTGGCCTGGGTGATTGCATTGATATGGTTCAGGAGACTGAGAGGAATTGCTGCATGGGTTCAACCAGAACCACCTCCCACATGACAGACATATGATTTGAACACAGAAGATGTCTTCTCTGATGGAAGCTCTAAGCCAGGGGGCCACCGATGTCTGTTTAGTTCTGCCCACAGTTAGAAGGAGGTCAGAGCAAAACAATACTGACCCTTTGCCCTGATCTTAAGGGATGAGCATGTGTAATGGCGAAGGCCCCTAGTTACAGTTCGACCTGCACGCTCTCCCCAATAAGGGCTGCCAGCTAGACATGTGTTCACCGCCCACTGAATATTGCATGAATTCAAGGGCAAGCTGCCATTGTTCTTTCACATAGTGAGGTTACTTTTGCAATCTGTGGCTAGTTGTACACTTAATAAAATATATATATACATATTTTTTTTTTTACTTTTTGCTTAAATTTGACACTTCCATTCTTGCTCTCCAGCTCCATTATAACGTTCTTAAAGCATCCATCCATCCATCCATTTTCTAAGCCGCTTCTCCCTCAAGGTCACGGGGGGGAGGGGGGGGGGGGAGCTGGAGCCTAGGTTCTATTCATTTAACATGGGTTGTCTTGTCTTTGGGGTGATACCCGGAAGGGTACATCTTTAGTTAGGGAACATAGTTGTACTACATTTTTCAAGCTCCACCTTAAGCTCCAGCCTTTTTATTGTATCGTTCTGTTTCAAAACATTAGGTTATGAAAAGGTACAAATATGTCCTTACTCTTGAAAAAACTTACTGAAGGTACAATTAGATCTTAAATTCACTGTTGTGCCTTTGAAGATGCATTTGCATGGTTTGTAAACAAAACAAAAACGCACCTGCACAGACAGTGTAGGCTATAATAAAAACCATTAAACAATGAACAAGTCTGGTTAACACAATAAGGGTTATGTGCAGAAAATGGTTACAGTAGGATCATTTTATCTTGCTTTATCAATGAACGGTGTGGTTACCTTTGTTGAAAAGGCTGGAAGCCTTATAACATTGCTACCTCCTTCAGTCAATGACAATCAACTCAAAATGTTGCACAGCATTTGTAAAATAATACACTGAATAAAAGCATGTGAGTGTCATGTTGATCCATATACATGTGGGAGTTTGACTGGTAAAAGAGATTTGAACTGAATATGTTAGTTTCACAGATAGCCATGTTTTCGGTCACCTTTTTGTTCCTATGTTTATTGTCTCTCATCAAACTAATTTGGCAGGGGAGGATTAAACTGATGGCCTGAAGTTTGACATGGAATATAAGGCTATGCTTTTTTTTTTTGTTGTTGTTGTTTTGGTTTTGTTATTTTTTTTGGAAGAGCTAGCTAATTTAATGAAGATTGAAGGTGTTTAACCCTTAAATGGCCCAAAGTTTTATTGCCCACTTCTATAACCTAAGAAAAGCTCAAACGTTGAAGTCCATGTACTTACTGAATAAGAATTAATGAGTATGGTCAGTACCAATGGCCAATGCAATCAACTATAACACTACACGCTACACACCAACTGGCAACTTTGTTGAGTACACCTTGTACCTTCAATCTTTGTTCATTTTATCAGCCCCTCTTACCAGGTGCACTTTGTAGTTCTACAGTTAGACTCTAGTTCATCAATTTCTCTGCATAATTTGTCGGCCCTCTTTTAGCGTGTTCTTCATCAGTCATTACCCCCATAGAGCAGGTATCACTTGGGTGGTGGATCATTCTCAGCACTGACACTGATGTGGTGGTGGTGTGTTAGTGTGTGTTACACTGGTACATGTGAATCCGATACGTTTAAACACCTCAGTGTCACTGCTGGACTGGAAATGGTCCCCCAACCAAAAGGGGCCAGCCAGCAGCATCCCGTGGACATCATCCTGCGACCACTAAAGAAGGACTAGAGGATGAATAATGAACTGTGCAGCAACAGATCAGTCTCTGACTTTACCTGTACAAGGTGTATCAACAAGGTAGGAGTGTCTAATAGAGTGGACAGTAAGTGAACGCAGTGTTTAAAAACTCTGGATGCACTGCTGTGACTGATCCACTCGTACCAGCACAATACACACTAACACACCACCAAATATGGCAAATTTATAGCACAACTACTGTTAATTTGCTGACTTAATGAATACCTTGCATTTGTTAAGCCTACATTCCACTACATTCTAACTTTATATCCCATCTTGGCTACACCAGTACATGTTCTTCATCTGTCACTGTAGTCCAGAGTCCTGGTTAGTGGGAATCTTTGTAAACTATTCATGAGTCTGGTATTGTGACCTTTAAACAAATAAATATACATCCTACTTCAATCAATTAATCTGGAAATAATTAACCTCAACCTTCAGCCCAGATGACCTTCATGTTGATGTGTCAAACACTGAAAAATGTCCCCGCTGTTATAATGTATGAACAAGCATATTTAAATATATTAGCCATAGATATATTGTATGAATAGGTCATAATAAGCTAGTCTGCCGTGATCTGAAGTTAGCAGCAGCAGGAACAATGCAATGGTGTAAGACTGAATAAATTAAGCCACAGTTAAGCAGAGGGATTCTGGATTTTCATTAGTTTTACACCTTGGTCACTGAAAAAGCCATTCTCTGTGATTAAAGGCCATATGGCAGGGCTGAAAAAGCACAGGCACTATCTGTTTCAAAGATGTATTATGCCTAAAAAATGGTGCATAATGCCATAAAGCATAAGCATTCATTAGCATGGACCTGGAATTCATTACCGTGGAAAGCCTGCACATGTGCCAGCCACAGTGTTTCATGGCTTGGGTTGTTCGCCTCTGGCGCTGCAGCTGATGTTGTGTTTGCAGTGATGAAGGGGTCCCCAGATTCACATAAAACTTAAAACTCGTCATCATTCCCGCACACCTAAAACAATGAACGCTCCTCTGTAGTATAATAAACATGGGTTGCTTTAACATAAAGGCAAACTCACGCTTCCTTTATTTGGCATGTTAAGTACCAGCTCAGGATTTAAGAAGCTGTGGGAGCCATTATTTTTCTATTTTGCTGAGCCATTTTCAGACGCATTGATTAATATGCACTAAGGATTGAATCTAAACTCTAACGCTGTTATAATATTCTGGTGCTATTACTATAGACATGTATGGAATTTGTAAGGATGAGTTGAGAGACATTGAAGAGTCTGTGAACCATCTCTTCATTAAGTTTCACTAATATTATGATTGCATATTAAGTGCAAGCCCAGATCTCCACAATTTTGATTAGCGGCATAAAATAATTATATTTAATTACAATTAATTTATTCCTGAGCAAAAAGAAAAAAAAAGTTGGCACAGTTGAATCAACCAAGTGAGTAAGTATCTCAGTACCAGTCTATCTTCCAACATTTTTCCTTTCAAGGCTGTCTATTACGCTTGATATCTCTCTGTGTGCTAGGTAAGGACTCCTCTCCCCCGCACATCATTAATAAGTGGAAGTCAAGTGGCAGCACAGAAAGCCTGCAGTTATGTGTGTGCACCTAATGACTTCATCAGGTCCTTCATCTGCATACAATCAAACTGTGCAGCCAGCCATTAAGACAAAGGGGTGGGGGGGCTGAGGACGAGCTGCAGGACTGACGAAGAGGCGAGAAATTAATCAGTCAGTCAGCAAAGCAGAAAGAACCACACCTCTGTCCACTTCTGCGAGACTACTCCAGAAACGTTTTCAAATCATCGCTCTCTCTCGCTCTCTCTCTCTCTCTCTCTCTCTCTCTCAGCTCCATGGAATGTCACTGAGCACCACTGTCAGCAATACTAATATATATATGAAGCAAACATTCACCAGCAGGAATAAGCAAATATCACATAGTGCTCAATTTTCAATATTTGTCCAAAAGTCTGTATTCACTTGCTTTTCCAATGTTTCTTCAAGTCTGTTAACACAGAGTTCATACCCATCCCCACCCCCTTTGCTCCTCTACTCTCCTAGCAAGGCTTCACATTAGATATTTGAACATTGTTGTGAAGATTTTATTGCATTCAGCCACACAAGAGCATTAGTGAAGTCAGCTACCGATGTTCTGGACCACAAATGCACATCCCAAAGCTATTCGACCGAGCTCAAAAGTCCAAAGCTGGGGAAGCCCTTTGGCACCTCTTGGCATTAAGCCTGGTGACCTTAGGTTCATGAGCAACTTCACCAAAGCATTTCATTCTTTTGCCAGTGGTTTTCTGTGGAGATTGTACAAGCAGTGTGCATGCAATTGAATGTATGTCGGCAATGAATGCACCCTAAAGTAGTTACACTCTTTAAAAAGAAAAAGGTGCCACAAAGGGTTCTTTAAGTGGTGCCATAGAAGAACCACTTTTGGTTCCCTAAAGAACCTTGCTCAAAAATGTGGGGGTGAGTGTGAAGAATCTTTTAAAGATTTAAAGCAGCTGTTCATAACTTTTTAAAGCTATTTTTCCACTTTGTGGGTTGCCAGAGCTACTGCACCCCTTTTCACATCCCACCATCGATCCCCTCACCATTGCTTTCATGTAACGAACCAGGACCATGTCTTACCAGAAACTTGACCACAGATCTCTGAAGTTATGTCATCATTCTGTAGTCATCATGCCCATATCAGGAACAACAAGTTGTTTTTTGGAAAAATCAAAAAAATGAATGGTATTTTTCACATAGAAAAACATATATACACATAGAACTCCACACAGATAGGACCCCGGTCACCCGGCTGGGGAATTGAACCCAGGCCCTTCTTGCTGTGAGGCGATAGCGCTACCCACCATGCTGTTGTACTACCCAAGCAGTTTAAAAAGAACCATGCATTCTTTATGGACCCAAAGGTGGTTCTTCTATGGCAAGGTGTTTTATTAATAAAATATAGATGGTAGATGTCCAGGCCCCTGGATTGAGCACCCCTGCTCTGTGGTTTAATACAAAGAACCCTTTCCAGTAACTTTGGCAATGTACGGCTGGTTTCACAGACCCAGATAAAAGCTAATCCTAGACCAAAAACTATTTTGCAATGATGAGTCATAATAATCACTGCAATTTAATCTGAAACTAGGCTTAATCCATGTTTGCGATACCATGGCATGGGCAAGCTAGGTGTAGGTGTATGCATCCTTGTGGATTTTTGAAGGTACAGTACTGTGTGAAAGTCTTAGGCACCCAAGACACATTTTCAAAATCTATTTATTTGTGTAGTTTGTGTTTATTTGCTGAGAAAATTGTTAATATTTGAATAAACAAAATGTATAGAATATTAATTAATGATTATATATATATATATATATATATATATATATATATATATATATATATATATATATATAATAGTGATTTTCTGGATGTCGGTGTGTTTGTTCAACCATTTCCAAGCCTCTCCTTGAGGAAGCCCAGTACTATATGTAGTTAAAAAGCAGCTCCTGGTTTGACCAATCAGTGCTCAGTAAATTGAGCTCATGATGTAATTGATGATATTAACGAGTCTCTGTGGCGGCTGTGAAGGTGTCAAGCAAAAAATGCACCCAAGAAATTCTTGCTACTTTTTACTGTTTTTCTGTTACTGTTTTTACTGTTTCTGTTTCTGTTCTCACTGCTGAGGACAATTGTTTAAAAATTTGTTTAGATGCCTAAAACCTTCACACAGTACTGCATGTCTTTCTATACGGCATTGAAGATCTATGTAATCATGTTATTTGGTAAAATTAGCAAGATTAAAATAACTCCCTCTCAAAATCAAGGTTCCTGAATGGTTCTTGGCTTGGATTTACAATACTAAGAAAAAGGAAATCTTAGTAGAATTGAATATATTCCTTTGTGAGTTACTATAGAATCTCTACATTATGTGGAAGTTCATCAGGCCTTTAAAAGGTTCTTCACATTTCACAGATATGGTATCAATTGAAAGGCTCTTTAGTATAAATAAAAAGTACATCTTCTATGTCCTGACCCTAATATACCCTTTATTTGTTTGTGTAAAGAACCAAAAAGCTAAAAATATACATGCATAGATGAACATGCATCAAAGATATGACATGTACACACAATTGTAGAAAGAAGAAGTGTTAGGAAACCATCAATCTGAGCACCCCAGAATGTTAAGGAGCACCACTGACAGCAATACTAATACATATATGATGTGCACACACGCTGGCGGGAAGAAGCAAATATCACGTCGCCCTCGAAATATCCTCCTTTGAACAGGCAGTACAATCATACTCATTATTTTAGCCCAAAACAGATGGTATGCCGCCAATTAGGTGGAGAATTTACATTATTAGTAATTGAGATTTGCTGCTGGCTGCTGTACAAGCTCTAACTGTGCATCGTCTTTTTGCCACTCAGCAAGAGATGTGCTCACCACACACAGCGCTCCATTCATCTCCTCCCCTTCTCGCTGGAGTCAGCCATATGTCCTAATCAAGAGATGGGGGGTTACTCTCACTTAAGGCTGCCCTTCACTGCGCCTCCACGGCGTATTGAATCTACGACACATTCCTCGAGCACGCAGGAGCACTGAGTCACCACAATGAGAAGATCTCCACAAAAAGAAGTGGAAAGGTGGAACCACGTTTGCGCTAAAGATGTGACATCTGAGTATAACAAAGAGAAAATAACGACTTAATGTTCAATCTCACGTTAAGCAAATACTTCTCAAATGTGTTAACCTTGCTTTACATCGATGTCAAGTGTAGATTCTCATTAAGCGTCCCGCTCTATAGGCCTGAAATATGAAATTTTAGTGGGATGCATTTTCATATATATATATATATATATATATATATATATATATATATACACACACAGCTGTTTTTGGAATAAAATCTTGTAAATGGTAACTTTACAGGAGAAGAGAAAAAACCTTAATTTAATGTAAGTCAATGGAACCAGACATTTTTCCAAGTCATTTTGGCCAGTCATCTGTTTTCACACAATGTAAGGAGCAACAGGCATTTTCAAATGAAAAATGGAGATACAAGGTTTTCTTTTGACAGCGGCAATACGTTAATTTGATCAAATAATAAGATTTTAGCAAATAACACAAAACAATCTTGAAATAACCATTTTTATAAAAATATGAGATTATTAAAATGTTTTTTAGCAGTTCAATTTGGTAAAATCCCTAAAAAAAATTATCACAAAATAGAAATTAAACTATAAAAGTACAAATAAACATCCCTTTTTTCCATAAAAACCCCAAAAGAAACAGTAATGACAAAAAGGCATATATATATAATACTTTACGGTGCATTCATTGCTGACATATTTCTTTTTTTTCAGTTTTTTTTAATTACTGACAAGTAAAAAAAAACAACAACATTGATTAGCAGTCGGTTGTCTCATTACCACATTACACCTACAGTATTTCATTATGGTCATAAAAATCATAAAGGAAGTGACATCCTCTCTTTTCTTCCCATCCACACTTGATCCGTTTTGTCACGTACACCAATCATTTGCATTTACTGATTAAATGTTGAATGTTGTTGTTTTGCATTTACACCTATCGTCCAATCATAATGAATTGATTTTTCAAGGACATGTAGCGCTTTATCCCCGAGTTTACACAGTGAAGGAGGGGATGAACATGTCCTGGCTGTTACTCAGCTACATTTGTTTGCATATTATCCACACACAGATTCTTTTCTATTCTGTTCTATAGATTCATTTATTTAGGGTGAGCTAATGCACAGAGAATTGTCATTTTAGCAGCATTGCAGGGGGCGGAGAAGCTCCAAATGGATGTGCCTGATTATTTAGGTATCCTCAGAGGAACGGCGTCTGTTGTGGAGGAACTGTTCTGCAGGAGAGGAAGAGCATGTTCCAGGATGCTGGTTGTGTCGCCTCTCATTAAGGCAGAACTGTGTGAACACTGCGCCTCTCTGCCCAGTCTACTCATCAGGGCTAATGAGGAGGAAGGAGCGGGGCTTTTCCTGAATATGGAACGAGAGGATATGTCTGAACCAAGGATGCATCTGAGCCATTCTGTAATTGTGGGTTGATGTCACATGTGTTGAATATACAACAAAATGCTGCTTTGTTTCCACATGAATAAAATATATCAACACAATTGTTTCTTACAGTTTACTTACTTCTAGCAATAAAGCTTTTGATGTAATGTTTTGCAGAACAGATACACACATTTGAATGGATTAGTCTTTGATATACCTGCATTTTCAGATATTTCTTAATTTATGATTGTAGTTTTCCAATTACCATCGTAAATCCAATGGAAGGTAACGTGGGTTACATAGTGAATGCTTTTCACTCCTTACTTTTGGCCCTATGCTTCATCTGAAAGCCCAGAACGAGTTAGCAGATAGTATATTTGGAAGGTGACGTTTCTCCAAAGCTTCAGTTTTTAGCAGACTGAAATGGGCTGTGTAATGGTGGGGAGCAAGGAGGCGGACGCATGTGCTGAGGTAAGCGACGTTTGTAATGGGCAAATCCAGGGTTGTGGTTGAGCCAGTCCAGGTTCCAATAATAGATACCGAGAGCAGGGTGGACAGACATAACGAAGAACACCAAAATCCAAAAGGGAACAGAACAAGCCAAACAAACAAAAACAACAATTCAAATAGTTCAGACAAAGACCAGTCAAGACAAATGGCAAACACAGGGCTTAAATACAACAGGGCCAACAGGGCCCACACAGGTGGGAACAATCAGGGGTGGAGTCGCTAAACAAGGGGGCTGGACTACAAAACCAAAACAAAGAACACGCGGGCTAAACCAAAACACAACACGATCACATGGACAGGACTGGGAGGGGCCAATCGTGACAGGCTGTCTTGCACCATCCCCCCTGTATTTTGCACTATCCATCCATCTGTCAATATTAAAAAAAACAAACAAAAAAACAAACAGTCCCCACTGAGAGAAAAGCATGTGCACAACATGATGCTGCAACCCCCGTACTTCACTGTTAGGATGGTGTTTGTTGAAGAATGAGCAGTGATAGGTCTGTAACCACACATAGTCTCTCATCAGACCACAAAAAGCTTTTACCACATTTTACCTGGATCACTCTGGGGCTTTCTGGCACAGCTCTTGATCATAGACTGGTGCACCTTCTGTTATGTCTCAACCACTGAACTTCATAGCGCCTTCAGAGTGAATGTGGGCATCTTTGTGGCTTCCCCTCACAAGACTCCTTCTTTCCGCGGTGCTAGGTTTTAAGA
The DNA here is from genome assembly GCF_015220715.1 of Pygocentrus nattereri. NCBI lineage: Eukaryota > Metazoa > Chordata > Actinopteri > Characiformes > Serrasalmidae > Pygocentrus > Pygocentrus nattereri. The sequence continues at coordinate 15,138,153 of NC_051237.1, forward strand.
AGCAGGCTTGCCTAGGCAGTTTCTGGCTGGTATGCTGCAGCTTCCATTTCCTCACAACTGGTCCGGCAGTGCTGGGACGTCCAAACACTTATTATTTCTCAGCCTTTTCCAAGCTTTTGCATATCTATAATTTTACCTGCCATTTCTATAATCTCTTTGGTCTTGTACTTTCACAGCTTCCCCCAGATTCTCAGTTTGACCAGTATTACTTGAATTAAGAGGGTCTTTTATCCAGAAAGGGGGATTTTTTTAACGATTCATGGGTATAGGCCAATTGTGAGCCAGTTGTCCATATTACAGATATATTTTATCTGAGCAAACTTGCAGCTTCCACAATGCAGGGGTTAAATACTTATGCAAACAGCATTTTAGTCACTTTGCCACAGAATATTTTCGGTGAAAAAAATATTGGTTACATGAAACCAATATCGCATGAAATGAATTAATTTTGGCCAGCAGTTGTTAAAATTCTATAACATAGCACAAAACATCAACGTTTTTTTATTCATCCAGACAAATCTGATGATTTTTCAGAGGGTTGAATGCTTTGCAAGGCACTGTATATTTTAAGATATTCACATTTTAGAATAGCGCAGATGTGCTTTAAAGTCTGATCTCTCTCTGGACTAAGACTGAGATAATCCATGTTCGGAAACATTGCATAAAACAGAAATTTCATTGGTTTTTGTTTTTCTGTCTTTCTTTCTTTCCTTCTTTAAGAGAGCACTAAGCAGTCTGTTCAGATAAAAGCCAAGTTGTAGTGCATTAAAATGGAACAGGGCTTGTTGGCACAGTCTGTTGTTCTCAGACAAAGAAAACACTTTGTGGCAAGCACAAAGATAGAAAACTCATTTGAAATTTACTTCTGGGCTTTATTGCTGTCATTCAGTGTCAGAAGGCCATTTCTCTCTTGATTTCATCAGCACTGTATAGGAACAGTGTTATCAACCGTAAGACATTTCCCATTTACTCCTGAAAAGAAGAAAAAAAAAATAAAAAATCACGTCATACGAAGATGGATAATTGTGTATTTATGCAACAGCACATTGACAGTGACAATTCATGGCAAACACTGGCCTGATTGCTATCGTGCAACACAGATCACGTGATGCCCTGAATTTGTGTTGCTTTTGATGATTGCAATCTGGAGTCACCGTCAGCTGCTCTAGTGGCCAAATGAAGATTAAGACCCTCTAACCTTTTCACACAAAAAGGTCTAATTACTGCTGCTTTAAAATTCCACAGACATTTATACTCCGTGGAGAAGGTCACGAAGGTTAGTTTGCCAGTGAATAGGAAACCACTTCAAATGATAATTTTATGGGAAAAATACTGATTTTGTCATTTAAATTTATGGACACGATAAGCTTGTCCAGATAGCATTTACCCCGGGTTACTGTGGCTACAGACTTTTTGTGGGTCATACTGTAAATTTCAGGCATACATATGGCATTTATTGGCTTGTCTGGTCTTAATACAAAGTCCAAAAAGTTAAGTATTAAAAAAATATATATATTAAAGGCCGATTTAAAACTTCTTCCTAACTTTTGAACCCCCAGACGACCACTTGGGTAGAGAAATTTTGTTGACAGACATTTCTCTTTAGATAATCCTCATGTTTATTGCGTTTGAAATCTGTTGTAACCTCATGATGAGGCAGATAGACCCACACCCAGCAAAGTACCCTATTTGCACTTACACTATAGCAGCAATGAGAACAGGCAGAACACAAGCATGGAAAATGCAGACGGAATCAAATCTCAGAATGTCCTCGGGGGTCTCAAATAATCATATCTGTCCTTGATGAAGATTCCAGGAGTCGACGGCGCAGGCAGGAGTGTATGGCTGACTTTATGATGGGATTCATATCTCATGCATCTGTTTCTCTGGGTAAGTTTAGATACATTGTCTGATAAGATGCATAGGTTAATTTAAGGACTAGGTGACTTTAGTGACATGCTCAGCCTGAATCTATAATGGTATTCAGATGATCTGCTCATGTGAATGAACACATTTTTCAGCTTAGGATATGACTTCATATTGCTATCCTGAAAACTTGACAAAAATATATTTCTCTCCCACTAACTGACTAACTCACTCACCGACTCACTCACTCACTCATGTTTAGCAGGCTGATTCTGAAAAGGGGGTGCTATTAGTACTCCAGTATGTTTTGGTGCTTTAAAAGAGTAGTGCTTCACATCACTGACACTGAGTCCTTGTTACACCATTTTATGCCAACTGCACTTTACATTATGTGATTATATTATGATGAATTGACCAAGAGAAATGGTATAAAATTTGTGGTCATAAAATCAGTTTAAAATAAATTACATTCAAGTTTGGTATTTTCAAGTTTTGGTATACCCTTTTCTCTAAAATTGCTATTTCAGCGACATGAGGTTTTGTTAACGACATTTTCAATATTCCACGATGCCAAATTAAGATGGACAACTTCAGCAGCCCTTCTTTCTATGTCTGTCCGTCAACTCCCCCACCATCCCAACCACCACACACACAAAACATCAGAGACAGAAGAGCACAAATTGAAAAACTGAAAACATGTAAGAACAGACATTTTGGCTGCTTTGATTCAGGCTTCCACTTCAGTTAATTTAATTTCCACCTGTAAGCATTAAATCCCCACTTTGAACCACATGCTGCTTTGAGATTAGGGGACCTTTTTTACTTCTCAAGCAAGCAACTATCATAAAAAAAAATGCTGTGTACTTCTGCCTCTGATTATGTTCAATGACCGTCAAGTGAAGAGCTAAGCTGGTTTAGTGACTACTGTAACCAGCCTTTAAATTTGATTTGGTTTCAGTTGCAGGGATTTTGGGGGAGCACTTGCCAGTGGATGTGATTCACAGTCCGTGTCATCCACAGACCACTAAGGAGGTACTGTTGGCAGTGCGCATCAAAAAAAGGCAAGGTTGGATAAGGCGATCAACAAATACGAAAAGATGCTTTAAAGCACTATTTGGGCAGGATGAGTTTTACATGGAGAGGTTGGATATTGTATTTATTACCAATGTCTCTCAGTTATTTCAGTCCTGTCAGAATCTGCCTTCAGTGATTTTCATGGACTGCACGCCTCTGCATATAACTACAGACTATATTAGTCCCAGATGAAGCGCTGTGTCTGTAAAATGTTCCATTACATCCCATGAAACAGGAGTTTTCTTCTTTAGTATGGAGGCACTTGTTCTTGTATTCTCTGTTCCCAAATCAAGCCAGTATGTATTGCCCTATGTCAGGTGTATCATGTGGATGTTTTTTACTTGTGAGCAGCCAAAAGTATTACATCGTATTTTTTTTAATGGAAATGTTCTGGTCTGATGACAGCATAAATCGAGCAAAGAAAACCAAACCAAGCACCTAGTCCTGCAGACTGCTTCTACAAACATTAGTGAAAGAATGGGTCGCTCTCAGTATCTCAGTGAGTTCCAGCATGGTACCGTGATAGGACACCACCTGTTCAAGTCCAGTCCTGAAATTTCCTCACTACTAAATATTCCACAGTCAACTGTCAGTGGGATTATAACAAAGTGGAAGTGTTTGGGAAAGACAGCACCTCAGACACAAAGTGGTCAGCCACATAAAATGACAGAGTGGGGTCAGCAGATGCTGAGGTGCATAGTGTGCAGAGGTCGCCAACTTTCTGCAGAGTCAATCACTACAGACCTCCAAACTTCATGTGGCCTTCAGATTAGCTCAAGAACAGCGTAGAAAGCTTCATGGAATGGGCTTCCATGGCCAAGCAGCTGAATGGGATTATGGCCTGGGGTTGTTTTTCAGGAGTTGGGCTCGGCCCCTTAGTTCCAGTGAAAGGAACTCTTAATGCTTCAGCACCATGAGACTTTGGACAATTTCATGCTCCCAACTTTGTGGGAACAGTTTGGCGACGCCCCCTTCCTGTTCCATCATGACTGCGCACCAGTGCACAAAGCAGGTCCATAAAGACATGGATGAGCAAGTTTGATCTGGAAGAACTTGACTGGCCTGCACAGAGTCCTGACCTCAACTCCATAGAACACCTTTGGGATGAATTAGAGCAGAGACTGCGAGCCAGGCCTTCTCGTCCAACATCAGTGTCTGACCTCATAAATGCACTTCTGTAAGAATGGTCAAAAATTCCCATAAACACACTCCTAACCCTTGTGGAAAGCCTTCCCAGAAGAGTTGAAGCTGTTTTAGGCTAGGCTGACATCATATTAAACACTATGGATTAAGAATGGGATCTCACTCGAGTTAATATGCATGTGAAGGCAGACAAGCGAATACTTTTGGAAATATAGTATAGAGTATTAATAGAGTATTAAGATATTAAGGGGCAGATTTACTAAGAGAGGCATTAATTTAAGACAGTTTACTAACACTTTACACCGATGGGGACGTGCTTGAACATAGTAATTTTTGAATATTTTGTGCTTTGAGAGGAAAACACCTATAAATGCATATGCAATGAGGCAAAAGCACAAAGAGAGCAGTGACTGCCCCATCTTTTTATGGTCAACCAAGATGGAAATATGAAGTTCAGGAGAAGAACCATGTCCAAAACTCCTCCTACACATTCTATACCCTATAAATTCCCCTGTCCCTTTAGTTTCTGGTGATTAAACCTTGCAATCCACTACCACCCAATCTCCTCCCACTGTATCAGGACTGCTCTTAATTACTGAGTGATGGGAGGAAAACATCCTTTGAACAAAACAAAATTGGTCCAGAACTTCTGCCAAAGCTTCCCAAAGTTCCTCTCTTCTGTCTCATGCTCTGTTTGGGGTGTGGTCCAAACACCTATTTAGCAAATCACAACAACCACTTTTCAGCAGCAAAGTGGATGTTGCAATAGAAAACAATGTTAGTAAATCCTACAAATGATTTAATTTATGATTCAGGGAAAAACCTCCGATTGATATAGAACCTACACATTATGGAGGTTCCTTCATTTTTAAAAAGGCTCTTCACATTAAGTGATTCTTTAATGGCTATAATTTATGCAGATCCTGCAATGGAAAAAACTGCCTTTTCTCTAATAGGAGATAAAACAGACAAAATAACATCAACCTCTTTTTCAGGGTCAGTTAAACATGCTACGCATTAACACCCCCTCACTATTTGCTTTTCCCATGGCCAATTTCAATGAGCCAATCATCCGTTGCAAAGAAATCTTGTGAGGAAATGCAAGATTGCCCCTCAGTAAATCTTGTCATCTCTAGTTTGAGGATGGATCTATAATATCCTCCTTGCTTTGGTGTAGCATCAATCCCAATTAACGAGTGACAGAGTAACACGGCATGGCGTGAGCCATCCCCTACCCAGCGCTCGCTCAATGACTGTAATCAAAATGCCCAGGTGCCGTGCTGATACATCAACCATCTCCTCAACCATGACAGAGGGCTCCTCCGCTGGTCTTGAGGTTCGTTAGCCTCGTTTCTCCACTCCTGAGAGAGTCCCTCAGAAAAGATTTAGCATGACATCCCACTTGTCAATATTTACTAACGTGTAATGAATGGAGTGTTTGTTTGAAAATAATGAATGCATTTTCTTCTTGAGGCTAATTAGTGGTAATGTGTGAGCCCAGAAACTACCATCATAAGCAGAGGGGGTCAGATCCATTATTTTCTTTGCTTCTTCGACAGTCTGATTGTTTTGCAAATTTATGATAATTGAACTACTGGAAACAGAGGAGTGAATGAATGAATCTCTATAAATGTTAAGGCTTTACAGTCAAGACCATTTCTTGATTCAAATAATAATTTTATCACAGTAGCCATATAATAGAATTTCCATCCGTTTTGGAGGTTCCTCAGTTTTTGCTCTATGCATTTTCACCCCAAACTTTGATGGAATTTATTTCACTGGAATGTGTATGATTTGATGATGAATCAACCAATGCCATGAAATTGATCCTATTTGTGATTAAGGGCACTATTCAGGACACTGGCCATTTTTTCTCTTTGTCTAAATTGTAAATAAAATTCCAGGACACTGTAAAATCCCACAGTGTACTCATAATTTCTAGTATAGATCACTTGTTGGATATATATCAAATTGCACCGTGAGTCTCTTGTTTCCATGGAAAAGATAGATGAACTGAAAACAAACAGAAAGAGCCACTGAAAACAAAACATATCGGATTATCATGACTGTCTGGCACAACACTAAAAACAGCAGCTCTGTACAGCTAAAGGCAAAGATGTGATTACTGCCTGCTGCTCATCATAACTGCATAACTTCAACTTCACATCTAATGTCGCTTTGGTTTAGTGACCCTTATTAGTACCACAATGGGGAAATTTCTAACCCATCCATGCAGTGAAGCACCACATACACACTAGTGAAGACACACACTATGGGGCAGTGAGCACACATGCCCGGAGTGGTGGGCAGCCTTATCTGCAGCACCTGGGGAGCAGTTGGGGGTTAGGTGTTTTGCTCAAGGGCACCTCAGTCACGTACTGTCAGCTCAGGAGATCGAACCAGTGACCTTCCGGGTCACAAGGCTGGTTCCCTAACCTCCAGCCTATGACTGCCCACAGGGGAAAGTGTCTGAATTCATTGAATGATTCATTCATTTTTACCACTATTTAGAAACTAAACATTTTATTTTAATACAGTTCAATACTAACAAGAAAGTAAACAACCATGTCAGTCACAGCTTGGATTTTTTTTCCTGTAAGTGAGCAAGCAAGTCAAAAGTGCTCTTGTTGTGTTGTGCTGTACTAAATGATTCTTATTGTGGAGGATGTACACAATCTTATAATATCAAGAAAGCTGAAGATTTTTGTTTTATCTTGGCACGGTCATCTTTGTGGAGAGCTATGAATTGGTTTCACAGCAAGGGGTTCTCACGCCTCCCCTTTAACTGCTCATTGCTTGCTAGCAGCTCAACACAGCTCATAACATTTCACAGCCAACTGTATGCTAGCTAATCTAATAACAGGAGTTATGAAGTATATGAATTTAAAAAAATATAAGTCAATATCCAATCGGCCAGCAGAATGGCCACTAGGGGGCCTATATAAAAAGGCTACAGAGTCAAGATGAAAACAATGCGATCAGATGGCTCATGAAAACTACAGGTAGTGATGGTTATTAATTGTCTTACAACCGTTATACAAAAATGTGGTCAGCATTTTATCAGTATTAAAAAAATATATTTGTAATGTGTGTAATATTTTGATGAAGTTTTGGTGCCCCTGGTCTAATTACATTTTGCTTTTTATTATTTTCTAAGTGAAAATAAGTACATATATTATTGTTTATTTGTTGGATTTGTTGGATGTTGGGAAAATCGAAAATATGAAATGGCGCTTATGTATAAGTTACGGCACATTTTATATTTTATGTTTGTTTTTTTGTCAGTAATTTTCACTTATAAACAAAACATGTTACTTTACTGGGGTGTTCAAACCTTTGCATCTGACCAGGACAATGTAAAAACGAACCACTTTTACATTTCTAACATCTTCAGACTGCTCTATTTTGTTTCTTAATGCTGTTGAGACTTGGGTCAAAATAGTGGTAAATAAAAAATGTTCCAGCAATGCCGCTGGTTGATGAGAAGGAATTTGGGATTGTGTGATGTTCCAGCAGAACAGGAGCAACTGCAAGTTTTTATTTTACGCGAACATCAACATAGCAGAATTCAAAGGCAATGATTACTGGAATATAGTGATGCAGGACCACCGTAGATTACTTCATAACAGTCTTCTTAACCAAACCCCCACCATTCATCCAGAACCGGATATGAAAGGGGCGACACCAAGGCTATATGCAGGATCCTTGACTGAAGCAGCAGTGACGTGTCTGGCTCCATCAGGGGGGACACTTTCATGTTTTTTAAGTAGCCATTGTACCTAGCGTCCGCCCTCATCAGTAGATGGCTCATGCTATCCAATTCTCCCAGCTAAACTAAAGAGCCGCGCTCAGTGACACTTTTGGTTTAGATCAGTTTGTCCTGCAAGGACAATTTTCTAGCTGCGTCCCTCTCCACCAGCGAGTGCATCTCTAGGGGAGCTGCTCGGCTCCTCCATACATACTTCAAAGGCACAGATGCCTCCATCCATTGCTGATTTGTCAGGGAGAATGCAGACTACATTTGCATACATGTGGTGTTTATAGCAGGTGCGTGGGAGCATCAGAAAAAAATCTATTAAAGGAAACTCCCACCACACAGTTCCTTTCAACTACATGAGGCTTCAACTTTTCAGCCAAAGTTTTGATGGAGGAGGCTTTGAATGGATACAGAGTAGCACTTGCGTGCCAGGCAATAAACAAAGAATCACAATGACTTGCCAAGGAAATTGCAGCTGGCATTGCCTCGAGGAGATTGTCTGGTCTCTTTACATGTTCATTAATGGATAAATAATGGGAAAAGTTTGCAAAAAGTTGGCATATAGTTTTTACAAGTATTCAGCCAAGCCATGTCTTTGTTTAGATCAGCCATACTAATTTCAATGGCAAACTCAAGTTGGAGTCTTGAGTTTACCTGATAATTTCTAGGACAATGTAGGCCTATCATTTAATTTCACAACTTAAGGCTTTTTTGTTAAATAACTATAATCAATAATTGGCTAACAACTATGTAACTAATAGGCAAGTTATGTTCACTCTAAAAAATAAAAGTTCCAGAAAAGGTTTTAATTGATAGATGATAGAAGAGCTACTTTTAAATCCCCGAAGAGCCATTCTTTGAGAATGTGAAGTGAAAACCAGAAAACCTTTTTCTTCTTGACATATTTCAGAGTGAAACAGGACAGGCTGGAAATAATGATAGGTGGGACATAATTTAATTCCCCAGGATTTTATTCAAACATGAAAAGCAGGCATTCCAAAGCAAATATGGAGTCAGCTCTGGACAACACTCTCAGAAATAAAGGTGTGAAATTGTTTGTGGATCTAGGGCAGCAGCCCTCTTGTCACTGAGGTGGTACCATCAAGGGTACATCTCAGTACCTTTATTCAGGGAACATAATTGTACCATAATCCAGTGAAATTATATTTTCGAAGTTGTACTGACTCAACACACCCCGTCTCCAAGCTTTTTATGTTATTGTTCTCTTTCAATACATAAGCTTAAGAAAAGGTACAAAAATACATACTTTTCACTTACACAATTGGACCATAAAACCACTGTTGTACCTTCGAGGCTACATTTTCATTGTTCATACGTTGATGAATGAAAAATGTACCTGCACAGAACCTTCATTTGTAACAGTGTAATTTACAATCCAAAAGAATTACATCAGGAAACTACGTGGTTGACTTTACATAACATTCTTGTAAAGTTATTTACATTTACAGCATTTAGCAGAGGCTCTTATCTTTGCTAGTCACAAACAGGTTATAGTCAAAGCTACTCCTGAGCACAGATATTACTAAAACCAAAGGCCTATGTTGATACCTGGAGAAAAAGAAATAGAATTAGGCATAGCCAATACATACAACATGTTCTTAAGTGTTCACTTAATTGCAGTAAAAAGGGATGTGTCTTCAGTTTGCATTGGAAGACTCAGAGAGAGACTCTGCTGTTTGGACAGCCAGTGGGAGCAAGTTCCACCACCTAAGTGCCAGGACAGAGAAAAGCCTTGATGCTTTTCTTCCATGCGTCTTGAAGGATGGCGGGTCAAGCCAAGTTGTACTTGAAGCCTGAAGGGCTCGGGGAACACAGTTTACTTCTGAATTATGAGGAACATCCAAATAAAGTAATGGTGCTATTTCAATGGCAGGTTCTCCTAGGACCATACTTCCAAACCAAGAACCAAGAGCGTACTTTCAAGAGTGAGTGCTCTGAGATGCTTGACCATCTGACATCTAAGCACAGGTGGTGCACAGTACCCTACACAGTTGCTGGGCAAAGCACTTTTCTAGGCTAGGACAAAACGTTATTTTTCCATGAGCCTTCTTATTGCTGTATTATCCATTCAGAGCATGACTGCAACATGGTTTTAAACCTTCGGCATTGACATTTGCACTGCGCTAACATGTCACAGTGGGATTTGTGTTGTTCATTAGCCACGGCATATTAATTGGATCATTTCTTAGATCACTGGTTGTCATTAACAGAAGACACAGAATGTAGTGGAACAGCTCTAACTGCAGGGCTCTTATGTCTGTTTTTCCTTCGGGTTTCTGTTTACTGCAATACAATTTCACAAGCCATAGAAGAATGTTAAATCACGCTCAACTTTGATTCAGAGCAATAGCAAATTTGATCGGGAACATTTGAGTCAGTGAGGCATGTTATATAAGAGTTCCCCTGTGTGGTTTCTAGATGATTCCATCAGGTATGAGCGTGTGTCATTGATTACCCTGTGGCGTGCGCTCTCCATATCATTAACTCATACATTGACACCATTTACAAATCGTTCAAGCGGAACAGCAGAATAAAGAGGAACTGGCTGGGCTCCGTTGACAAATAGATGTCAGATGAGAACCACAATGAGACGTCGAGGAGCTATTTAGAGCGAAAAGAGGCAGGCTGAAACGTTGCCCTTATCTCACCACGTCTACCCCTTCTCTCAAAGCGCTGATCTTCTCCTCATTTTAATAACATGTTACTCCCGCCTTTCAGCCAGGGAACGGAGATGTTGACAACTTAATATGCTTCCGATAATTCTCTTAAATTGTTCTGTTGGAATACGGCCCGAGAAACCCACTGAAGCCCATTAATGCATGAAGTAGGTTCGGTCTACTTCAGCTGTTCGGCCCCACTAAAGTTATGCAACAGCTAATCATTTTGAGTGTTGCTTGATTTATGTGGAAGACGTCCATTTCAGAAATAACAGGAGTGGCTTATGGAGCTAATGGTAATGGAAAGTAACCTAATAGCCTATGACTATATTTAGATACGCTGAAGAACTCATAGAGGCTTGTTTTATGGTTGTTTTCACTTACATTCACGTGCTGATGGTACAGTTTGTAATAATCAGTAAGGAAACATGGCAGATAGCTTTCAGTGTTGATCACTGGGTTTACCTTGACATGATGCACATTTAGCGAAGCGAATATGTTCAGCGTCTCTGGCTAGAAGTGAGCTTGTCTCCAAATAAATTTAGAGCGTCTCCCGCGGCCTTTCCCTTTGTCTAAAAACTCAGTTTGCAACTCATTTGACGGTGCACCCGCATTGTTTGCAAATAAATACGTGGCTGTTATTTACACACTCAAGTAGGAATAAATCATGAAAAAGCACTTTAACAGGTGTCTGAGCAACAAAACATGGCTCCTTTCCAGGGAAATGTATTCTCTGCTTTAATGAAACCTTGCACCATATGCCTGTTGTTGAGGGACGTACACTTTGCCCAAGAGGAGGTGTTGTTTTGCTGCAGCCTTGTGCTCACTGCCTTCGCGGTTTTGCTTGAAGCACTTGCATCTTGAAAAGTACACATTTACCGTCGAAACAAGGGGATGATGAATGTTTTTTCAACCCTTTTAAAGAAAGCAAACATATATTAAAGTATATAAAATGACTACATAGTATCTCCTGTACTGTGCAAAAGTCAGGGACCACCCTTCATTTATCTAAATTTCCAGTCATAATGGCCTTCGGTTACAAGTTATTCACTTTCCAGGAGAGATTTCTGAAGAGATTAGATTTAAGATAATCCACTTGCACAAGGAAGCGGAAAGGCAAAGGAAAAACAGGAGTTTCCTAAACTGGAGTGTTACAAAAGTGTTCAAAGCCATACAGAAAATGGGACTCTTAACAACCATGCAACACCTGGTAGACATCAAGCTCCACTCTTGCTTCATATCTGAAGGTGTTTCTGTCCATCCTTCCAATATGAGACGACAACTCAACACTGAGTCTCAAAAGATGTGCAGTAACCAAACCAAGAAGATACTGGTGTACTCAGAACAACTGACCGGCCACCAGAGAGTCCAGACCCTATTAAACGTGGTTGGGATTACGTGGATCACGAGAAGCAGGAAATGCCAACCAACTTCGAAATCTGAACTTTGGAGGTGTGGGCAAATATTCTTGAAAAACAGAAAGCAAGCCTTGCAAAGAAAAAGTTGGACGCATTAAATATCCATATACTTTTTATTTCCTGACTCTTGCACTTAACGGCTGTGCTGACTGCCATATCATATCAGAGGTGGTCTTAATTTTAGATTTATATACCTTCCACTATTGCTATAGGTCTGTTTACTGTTTGAACATGTGGAAAGATCCTAAAACAGTCAATGTGGATCAATGCCTGAGTATCATTTGAAAGCCCTATTTAATGCAAGCCAAGTCGTCCCTATTTACCATAATGTTACACAACATCAGAAAGCACACAGAAGTGAAAACACAGAAGGAATCATTTTTAATACCAGATACATATTTAATTGCTTAACATGTTTAATTATGCATCTGTCACAGTTTTTTGTCATAGTTCTTTTTGCCAACCAAGTGAATCAATAAATAAGTAAGGCATCAAGGTAATCTCAGCTTTATGCAAATACAAGAACTGAATATTGAGGGGTTTGATGAATATTTCATACAGGCTTTGTGTCACCAGTGGAAATGGAGCTGTCTGGGTGAAGCTATTTTAGCTACATGTACCGCTGATGACAAAGACAATCACTGAATCATAGCCACAGGTATCTATTAGAGGTTTTTCACAAACAGCAGACACTAAAATGAGGCATACTGGTGGTCCTGAGGACTATGTCTCAAAAGCAGATGCCTTATTTGTTCGAGGAGGCTGCATATGATGAGCCTATTGCCAGTTAATATGAAAAGGATATTATGCAGCCCTGCCATGACACATTTATATCATTTCAGCTGACCATATTTACATGCTTACGCATTTAGCACGATGCATTTGCCTAATGGACATAATTTGGTGCTGACAATGTGCATTACTGGGCCATATCTAAATGCAAAGTGTTTAGTAAGTGAAGTCTTAAATACAAGCAATTCATTACAAGCAATTAATTAGCCTTATTATGGCCATATTATGGCTTTCAACACAGCGGTCCCACTTTGCAGAGGGAAGCATCTCATTTGCTTTTGATTCACAGAATCAGCTCGCCAACCTGAGAAGTCTATTAAGCAGCTCTTTGTCTAAAAGAACATCGCTAGGCAGTATGCTGTCATTGTTCTCTGGACAATCCATGCGCAGCTTTGTTCGTGGCTGTTCGTCAAGGGTTCGGTTTAGTATACAAGAGAAGCAGGACACGTCATTAAGAGGAAAAAAAATCCACTCAATGCACAAGTTCCAACCTGTCTGCTTGATTTGTACTGACAAGTCACTTCATGCTAACACATTAGTCTCTCGAGGCTTCCAGAGGGACACTCATTCATTACCAATAGACAGGTTTTATTAGAGGGCGGGGAGCTGTAAGGTGATATGGGGAGACTGCTAAATATAAAAAAAAAAATTCTGATGTTCTGCACTCACACTGCCTCTCTACATGCAGATGAGACGTTCGCTGTGAGGGAATTATTAATGACAATAGTTTGATCATGTTGATCCTGTCATTAAAAGTTAAGGGGTACATTTGGAACTTTACACGAAGGCTGCTCAACAGCAATATCAAACAGCATGCTTAATTGCAGGGGACAAAGAAAAAAATATAAGCAGGTGCACTGTAGAAACGATTTAGTGTTTTAATCTGAAACAGAGAGTAACTGGCTGCCTTAAAATTACAGCTGGACATGAAATAGTTAATAGGACAATAATCTCTGTCATTTATTCGCTCAGTTCCCAAGGCATCCTGGTTACATCCTGGTTGGCATACTGGTTATTTTTTATAGTTAAAATGCTAAATCGTTCTTTGGGCTCAGCTCTTATGCAGATGCACTATAAAATATGCTAATTAACCTGCCTGCCTTGAAACATAGATATAGTGAACTAAAATGGTATTTTGCCTGAAACAAAAACAGCACAGTCATCCTTGACTCTTCCAGAAGAGAAATGTTTGTTTGAAATCCTTTACCTGTTGATAACATTAATTTACCTGTTAATAACATTATTTTTTGGTGGTGAGATTGAGACAAGACCCAAACCAGATCAAGACTTTTTCAGAACATAACAGTAATACATGGAAGAGGATAAAACTGGAATTTGGTTGTTCATTGTACATTCATTCATCATACATGATATATATTATTCAAGAACATCATATTTCACAACATGTTTAGTAAAATAACAGTTACATGATCTTCCATGTGCATTTGTTTTGGTTCAGTCCAGCCCCCTTGTTGTCTGACTCCACCCCTGATTGTTACCACCTGTTTTGTTTTCCACCTGTCCCTTATTATCCTTTTGTATTTAATCCCTGTGTTTTCCTGAGTTTTATTGTTGGTCTTTGTTTGTATGTTTGATTGTGCTGGATGTGCTGTATATATTGTTCGTAGTGTTTGATTCTTCTTTGAGGTTCTGTGTTTCTGTTCGTCATGTCTGATCTGCATTCTCTCCATGTTGGCTGTTTGAACCTGGACCGTTTCGACTACGACCCTTGATTTGCCCAAAATAAATCTCGCTTATCTCAGTATATGTGTCCGCCTCCTCGCTCCACTTTACAGTAAGTTCTAGAAATCTGATTAGAAAACTCAATAAAGAGAACTGGGTTTTAGCTCGATAATCAGATTTCTCGGTGCATGTAAACTCTTTTCTTTCAAATTTCTCATATGTGACCATGGCCAAAACAGACCACGGTACCGAAACCATGCTTAAACCAACTACATGCTTAACGACATTAAGGATTTACATTTTCTTCATCTTCTACGTGATGTATTTTCACCTTCTGCATAAAATTTGAGTTTTGCATTACATTTGTCACGTTTTCTTCTGTAAGTTTATTGGCCAGTTGCAAAGCAGAAATCCAATTACTGCCTGATTCATATAGACCTACAGTTTTCCCATTATCTGATTGCTCTAATGCATGTGAACATAATGGTAGGATTACTGACCGAATTTGATTTTCTTCAGTTATAGGATTAAGTGCATGTAAACATACTTAATGAGATCTTCAATAGGCAATTCATTGATTTTAAGTAGGAGGGTACACATTTAGACAACAGGCTTGTTCAACTGAACACAGCGCTATACACATCAATCACCATCTGACTCAATATAAAGCACACAGCTCAAAACAATGCAATGGTAAAATGTTTTGCTTTATTTTTTCGCTGGCATGTCATATTGACATATTCCATTATAATCCTTCAGGAGCAAGGCAGCTGCAGTCTTCTTTTCTACCCAGCTGTGCACGAGACATCTCGATGACAACAGAGCTTAGTCCTCATTGGCTAGAACATGTGCCAAACTCTAGTCCTCATGGGCCAAAGCAATGCAGACTCTATGTGTTCATTAAACAAACCTGATTCAACTCATTAGCCAACTGGCAAGGCCTTCGTGAATTGATGTGTTATAAGAGGGAAGACACTCATCCGCTCAGGGAAGGGTCTCAAAGCACAATTGACGTTCTAAAATGTTCTTGCTCTCATTGTGTGCAATTACACATTTCCACCAGAGAGGTCTCCAAATCCCCAAAACTTACATTGTGTAGCATTAAGGAAACCAAGTCAATTACTTCATTAGGTTTAAACAGTAAATCTTTTCACAGTGTAGAGATGCAGTCATGGCAGAACTTAAATCACACAGTGCTACTGGGTGATTTAAAGAGGCAATACAAAGTACAGATTTGTCAGCTGAGATTTAACTTGGGGCATGTTCTTTATACCCCTGTATTCTAGCTAATAATGCAGCCAAGGTCTAAAGAACTTTAATTAGGCGTATTCAGACTGTAGACTGAAAGTTACATCTGTATGTCAAATGCGGTTTTGCATGGGCGGAGTCCTGCCGTGATTTTCCATGGCATGATGGAACAGAGCTGAGTAAATCCTATTGCAGTAGTTATGACAAATTAGGTACAGCCCTTGAGCTTCCTGGCTCATAAGAGCCATGATGAACAGCACATGAGAGATGCAAGTCTGCACTATGCCATCTCCTAATTTATCACCAGCAAATATGAGCATCAGGCCTATGCAAGCTTGTGTTCGTCTAAGTGCATTTCAGCCACACTTTTCACCTAAATGTATATGCACTGCAAATAGAATGTGAGAACATCATTGGTATACTTACAAAAATTGAAGGTAGGATGCATGTTGCTTGCACAGAGCAGCCACTGAGAGGTCCATAATGATAAATCCTAGTCAAGGCCATTTGTTTGTTATGTTGCAACCTCATAAATTCAGAGCCTACAGACATGACCACAGTTTTATCTGCCTGTCAAGCCACCAGTATACTGGTTAACCACAGAAAGTTCAGATATTCAGAATCCAAAGGATTGAGCATGTTTGTTTGTCATTATTTATTAATTTTCTGACAAGAGAAATACATATACAAGTGGTGTATCTTTACACATCATTGCTGTTCAAAGTAAAAGAAGTATAGACAAAATAGCAACTTTACGGAAACCATCCTTCAGAGTCAGAGGCCATCCTTTATTTATTTAATTTCCCATATCAATTGGTTCAATTGTTCAAATATAATATCAATTTGTTGTATTTAGTGTCTGCAGGTGTTATTTTCAGATTAGTCTCAGAACTCAGTTGCATTTTCTGCTACTCACAATCCAAGTAATCCCAAGCACATTTAGTGATATTGATGTCTAGACTCTGGGACGGTCAGTCCATTGTTCTGAGAACACCACCAGCTTCTTGTTTTGATTACTGCATATCTATTCAGACTCATAGTGATGAGTGTCTTCTGGACAGAAAACCTGTGGACGGGTTTCAGATCTGAAGCAAGAATGGAGCTTGATTTTCTCCTCTCTCTCAAAGATGGAAGCTTTAAGGACTGTTTCTCTGATGGTGACACTTTTGATGGTCTAGCAATTCTTGCACGGTTGTTAGGAGTCCCATTTTCTCAATAGCTTATAATAACTTATTTGAACTCCAGTTATGGAAACTTCTGTTTTTTTTTCAGCATTTAAAAAAAAAAATAATATAAAAAGGGAAACTATTCTTACTTTTCTTGTCAGTGTTGTCATATTCATTCTGGGCATTACATTCCCAAAAACGAAGCAGAAAAAATATCATTGCATCTGTCTATTTATATCAATAATTAGAGCTGGTCTTTTGTGAGTTGCTTCATTTGAGTAATTTAATTATGTTGGTGCCATTTTAGGAGAGAGTAAATTAGACCACGGAAAATCATAATGGCACTTTAGGGCGGCTAAAAACAGGTGAAATCAAACATGATGTTCCTGTTCAGTGGGCACGTTAAATTGACAGATTTATCCTCCTTCTGTCAGACATGCCCTGGACACTAAGTACACTTGAGAAAATCGCAGCTTGCCATGTTCAGCTTAGCAGAGAATCTTTTCAAAACAGACCCGGGACCAAAGCAAACATGGCAAGGGAGCCACATAGTTCCCAGAGCAACAGTACATTACACACACACACACACACACACACACACACACACACACACACACACACGCACTGATGGCCTCATGCCTTTGTGACTCCCATTCCAGACTACTGTTGCTAATTTTCCAGAGCGGTACAGGAAAATTAAAATCAGGCTTGCAAGGAGCTTGATTTGCTGAGTAACACCAATTCATAGCATCCCAGTGGGGAAGATTGTGCTTATTCAAGGGGCCCATGTATGGAAACGCTACTCAGCTATATCTGGAATGAGGGATTTCAGTGCACTGGAGTGTAAATAATTCACCATTAGATAAAGATGGGACAAGCAAATCCAGCTTCACTCCATCTCTTACAGATATAAGTGGAATGCGAGGGGATGCAAAGGTAAGTGCCATCAAGTTCATTCTGACTCTTGGCGATAGTGTTTCTCAACAATATCCCGTATTCTGTTTTGTGGGTCTTTGGCTTTCTGGTAGCTTGGTCATAATTCCTCTGACTGTCTCCATCCATCTCGTTGCTGCTCCTCATCAACTGTTCCAAGCATAAGTGACTTGTAAAGTGAGACTTTCAATTGGCTATTCTCATAATACGTCCAGCAAGAGAGCTTTAGTTTGATTCTGGGATCCAAAAGGTGAGGCTTCTTTTGGTCAAGGATCCATTTCTTTGTGTTCCTTGCTGTCCAAGGTGCTCTCAAAAGTCTTCATCAAAGTTTAAAGGCATTCATATTTCCTGCCCTGCTTTTTTACGGTCCAGTTTTCACATCTATAAAGAACCACAGAAAAGAGTACAGCTTGGAGCGTTCTGAAGTATTTGTGAAGACAAAATATTATATTTGAAGATCTTTTCAATCTCCTTCATCCTTGCTAAGCTGAGTGCTCAGTCCGCTGAGCCAGCTCTCATTGAATTCAACTTCAGTCACTAGTAGTAGTGGGTGTTAATTGAAGCTAATCTTTCTAGGAGTCATTAGTGTACAGTTGAGTTAGTATCTATAAGAGGGGCCCAATAAAGATTTTAGGGGATTCTGTTGCAGCAGGTGGCCCTCTGCCATGGGCCCAGTGTAGTTATGCCACTAATCATATTTTTTGACCGCTGGATATTGTTAGTAACTGATCTAAGTAGGCGAAATCTGTGCACCACTTCCATGTCTTCACCATTAATGGTAAAGTTAAGGGTCTTCACTGTTATAACCTTTGTCTTCTTCATATTGAGCTGAATGTATAACTTAATCCCTTTCCCTTTAAGGTCTTCCAGATCGTCCTGATTTTTTCCATACAAGTGTCTTGTCATCTGCATATCATTACTGCTTATTGTTCTCCCACCAATTCTAAATTCTCAATCATCTTCCTCCAGATGACATTATATGCAGGTTATATCTGTGAACAAGTTACAAAATGGATTAAATTGAAAGATTTCTGGAATGTTAATGGAATCACCTAAGCCTTGATAATGATTGAATCAGTTTGAAACTGGCACTGAGCTGAAGTGAAATGTAGAGTCGCAACCTGGGCAATAAAATGAATTTCATTTATGCCAAAAACTCCACCTGATTAATCCAACATTGCCAGGCCTACTTCATAGTGTCACAACAGGGAGATGTGTCTAATTTCTGCTCATAGAAAGTTATGTACAGTTTGGTACAAGGCTATAGGTGGGCTATGGATCACTAAGCATCAGGGTAAATAAGGAAAGAGTCATTCATCTCTGAAATTACATGTCTTGGGAAAACAAACATTCTCAGCACTTTATTTCAATCAGGACCCAACCTTTGTAAACAATAAATAAAAGCTATGGGTGATAAATCGTCTATTTGGTTACGTTACATGTGGCCCCCCAGGCTAGTTAAGGCACTCACTCCATCAAAGTTTCAATTGATGCTGTCACTCTTCAACATAACCCAAGTATGCGCTCTTATTTTTTTTAAAATATACCTGATACAAAATGTATCAAGTAATATGTAAACAAACAACCAAACTCTGTTATGTTTATGAATTAACATGAATTTGTAATGCCATTGGTTTCATGATGTCATTTCAAAGTGCCACGGGAAACTCAAGGCTTGAGAAATCAAGTCAGAAGGTGTCCAAAAAGCACAGCACAGTGGAAAAAGTGAGGCCTTCTAGTAGGATTGTGTATAAATTTGAGAATAATAATTTAAAAACCTGAAAACAATTTGTGATGCAGTTAATGAACCAAACATGAGACCAACATCATTTATAAAACCAATAATAAAAAAGAAAATAACTATTATACGAATTATTGTGTGCGAAATCCAGTACAAAGTAGATATACTCATTTTACATGTGCAGTTGTATACTACTGACATTGCTGAAAAAATAAGCAATAAAAAATAAAAGCATATCTTATACTGCAATAATATGTTTAAATAACCACACTGCACTATCACATTAATCCACTGTATTAAAAATCTTTATTTCACATTTTATTTTCTCCAGTCGTAGGAATTTGGACACTATTAAGTTAGGTCAGTACTGACCTAATTAGGTCAATTAGGTCAGTAAGGAAAGCAGTTCAGTGGCTATTCAACTTTAAGCTCCGCCTCTGAGCAGAGCCACTGGCTCAGGAGCTGAATGCTATTGTTTTATTGGCTCCCTACTAAAATGCCTGCATGAAATGGGCATGCTTCATGTAAATGATATGTAAATGAGGTATTGATAAGAGGGTGCTTGATTTTGCGCACTAAAGCAGGTACATCATTTGCACTTAAATATCCACTTGTTTGGATGATTTTGGTGATTTGATGTTTTTAATTTTTAATCAAGAAATAAAGTTTGCTTATCAGAAAATGTTAATACCAGAAAAAAATTCACTTGCATAAAAAATCTAATTAGCAAATCACTAGTCAAGCCTTTTCTAATTCATTTCAATTACATTTACAGTATTCACCAACATGAATCACAGTCAAGCATGTGGCAAATTTCTCCAGACAATTAAAAATGAATTGGCTTTAATTAACTGAAATTATAATTAAGCTATTTTAGCTTTTTTTCCTATTCAATTTACCCAAGTGAAAATTACATTTCAATTAGTGAATTAATTCTTGCTATCAGGAATTCAAATTGAACAAAGAAAATTTCCACTGGTAAATAATTAATGTCAACTAGTAAAAAATGAGTTTTGAGATTAAATGTCATTTTCATGTATATAATTTTTTAATTCCTCAGTAAAACCCATTAAAAGCTAAAATTGCTTGCATCACAATCAATTTGAACAAATAATTATAACCTCAATTTATTTGGATTATAAGCTAAACCTACTTTCCGCACACAGTAGGGGATTCGATAAACACTGAGTTTGCCTCAGGAACAAGAGGCTATTTAAGTACAGTGCCAGTTGAGCGTGAGAGGAATCTGCTAATGTCTTCTTCTGTAACACGGTTGCATTTCTAGTTTTGATGCTTTGCATTAATTGCATGTGGGACTAAACATGTTTGAACACATTGTAGAAAATACACTGATCTGCCAACATTAAAACCACCTCTTGTTCTATACGTTTTGTCCATTTTATTAGCTCCACTTACATATAGGTGCACTTCGTAGTTCTACAATCACAAACTGCAGCTCATCTGTTTCATTCCCAGCACTGCAGTGACATGGTGGTAGCATGTTAGCGTGTGTTGGGCTGGTGTGAGCGGATCAGACACAGCAGTGCTGCCGTCCACTTACTGGCGACTCCATTAGACACTCCGAACTTGTCGGTCCACATTGCAGATGTAAAGTCAGAGACGACAGCTCATCTGTTGCACAGTTTGTGTTGGTCATCTTCCAACATTTCATCAGTGGTCACACAATGCTGCTCACAGGATGCTATGGCTGGATATTTTTGGTTGGTGGACTATTCCCAGTCCTGCAGTGACACAAAAAATTCCAGCAGCACTGCTGTGTCTGATCCACTTGTACCAGCGCAACACATACTAACACCCCACTATCATGTCAGGGTCACTGCAGTGCTGAACATGCAGTTAATCAACGTTTATGAAAAAGTATACTTCCAACACTATCAGTACCAATGGTCCAAGCCTTTCCCAGCACACATCAGACACAACACAATGGAAAGAATGCAGACACAGCAGTAGCAACTCAGCCCTGACCTGCACAAGGAACTACATTAAGGGCATGTTCACTTTTTGGTTCAATTAATACAAACCCTGTTGCATTTGCTCTGTTATTGTGATTTGTTAGAATTAGTAAGACGCTGCCATCCGAACCTTGGCGCACACCATATAAGCAGACCTAGACTCCCTGAGGAGGCAGGCCTGAGTCTGCTTCCAAACAAACTCTGGCGCCGTTTGAAATATGAATGTAAAATATGAATATAAAATGTAAAATAGACCAAAAACATCCAAACAGACCAAATACAGAAAAATATCATCTCCTCTGCGCAGACCGGAATTAGCACATTAAACGCTGTTCGGACATGTGGGTGCATTTTATAGCTCGCTATGGACAGTTTA